>NC_091821.1:316595391-317199141 GCF_038994185.2 Dermacentor albipictus | reverse complement strand
CGGGCTTATATCATGTCAGCAGTATGCAATCCTTTTGTAACTTAGCTTTCTCGTTTACATATTCCAATTTGCACTTGCAGATCCAAAAGAAAATGTTTTTGCTCATAGCTCTTTTAATGGTACTGGAAGTTGGCTTTTAACAAAAATAATGGTGCAAATGGCTTGTGCTGCACAAGTCGTGCAGTTGTTTCACAAAGCCTTGTTCAGTTGCAGCCACAAATAACAATTCATTGGTGCAGTGGTTTCAATTTTTTGACATTTCTGTTGGAAAAGTAGTTTTATGTTCTGTTTCTCGTGCTGTTTCTTAGCCCAGAGAAACAATTAAGTACAGGTTGTTCAATGCTATCCACTAGAAGAAGGCTTAAAGAGAAGGCAGGTGACAGTGTCACATGGCCCCATCATCTCCACAATCAAATTGGAGCTGTGCCTGCTCCGACATAATGTCTCATAGCAGTTACCAGCACTGGTAAGTGCATGAAAGACGTATTGTGGAAAAATTGGCTTGATATTAAATGTATTTACCCAAGCTGAAGAATGCCAAAGATTTCTCTCAAACTACCATCAACAGTGTGAAACCCAGCACTACAACAAAAGAGAGAGTGAGAAGTTATAAAAAGGCCTGCAACAAAAAGTAATCCCAGTGGTTAGGAGCTGCCATTGCAAATATACATCTACAACAGACAGGCTAAGGGCTATTACAATGTTGAGCAATGTGATAACAAAACATCAAAGAAAAGATATCGCAGCCTACTGGAGCATAAACGGAGCAAAAAAAGAAATAGAAAAACAATAAAAGAAAGAGATTCTCGAGTTTATATTCTACATGGCATGCTTATTGAAAGCATTCAGTCAGATATACCAGACATACAACTCAATCTTCTGTCAACATGCATCTAATGATGGTTGACAGATTGGATGGAAGAAGCTTTGAAAAAATAAGGTTTAAGAGGAGGCTTTAGCTAGGGTGCTCCTATCTAAATACATGTAAAAGGAGAATTCATTTTTCTAGGCAACCACTGCACCAAACTTAATAAGGTATGTTGCATTAAAAAAAACAAGACTTAAAATATAGTGATTGTTGGTTTCGAATTTTTTATATAAGTCGTCAATTTTTTAAAATATGGGCAAAAATCAGGAAATGAAACTATCAAGTTAACAACTCCGTAACTCATCAATGAAAATGATATTGCAATTCCGTGAATTGCATCTCATAGTACATCTAAAACGGACAAAATTGATATGGTACACATGAATCTAAAAAAATTTAGCAATATGAAAATACAGCCTTTGTGCAACCTTTGTAGACTATGTAACAAATTCAAGTAAGATATAAATTGACCTAATGAATTTGTACGCTTTGAATCATCTAATGGATGCCGTTTACAGTACTGTGATATCTGTTCTTGACGGAGAGCTATTAATTTGTAAACTTCGTGCTCCTATATTTCTCAAATTTTCGAATTTTCGAAGATCTTTTTAACAATATTTAGGCCTTAAATCGAAATGTCGCTTCAAACAGTCGCTAGAATTTAACTTTCTCTGTCAAATGCAACAAATTTCATTAAAATCAGTCCAGAGGTTATCTCACAAAAGTGTTCTTGCATTTTACATGTTTTTGAATAGGCCTAAGAGCTAAAGCTTGATCTTAAGGTAAGATTAGAAAAAAAAAGGTGAATGTATTACACTTGACAG
This sequence comes from Dermacentor albipictus, assembly GCF_038994185.2. Taxonomy (NCBI): domain Eukaryota; kingdom Metazoa; phylum Arthropoda; class Arachnida; order Ixodida; family Ixodidae; genus Dermacentor; species Dermacentor albipictus. The sequence continues at coordinate 317,197,449 of NC_091821.1, read as the reverse complement.
CAGGTAGTCAGGGAATTTTAAAGCAAATATGAAGTCAGTAATACTGTTCATCCTATTCACTCACCAACAGCTTAAAACCCATGTGTAATGCCTTTTCATAATTTAATAAAAATAGCATAAAACTTGGCACATCTCTTCAGAAAACAATGAATCTATCAATGACTGGAAGTGCTCTGCTAAATATGTTAGTTTTATTAGAACAATCTTGTGTGAATTATATTTGTAAATATCAGACAAAGAAAGGCAACAAACGGCTAAATATTAAATGCTTACCATGACATATCTACACCGACTGAATTTCGGTGAAAAATTACTAAGATTATGTAATGTAATGAACTGGTGTTTTCGCATAGTACATTGTGACTGATGAAGTAAAGTATTTTAATGTGCTTAACTGGTGGCACAACAGAGCAACATTACAGTGCACATCATAAATAAATTTAACAGATTTCTCCTTAAATTTGTTAATGGTAGTGCTGCCCATATTTGCAGCACTACCAAGGAAGGCTCAGAAGTTGAGAATATGAAACAATACATTTTCATCAACAATGTTTTAGATATTCTTGACCACAATCAAAACTTATTTCACCACAGTCTATGTTGATGCACACAACAATTATGTATAAAGAATGCATGGAACAAAACTGATGCTTAAATGAAATTCATATTCAATGAAACAAACAGTGAGAAATGTGGCTTACTTGCATTTATTTCTTATGTAAATATATTAAAAATCCATTTCACTCCACACTTACACAGATACATATAGCACTGCATGCAATACGTGAACAAACCCTAAAAAGGCGATCTCATTGCAACCATCATGTTGCAAAAAGTACGGAAGACAATTGTTAGACACATCCTTGAAGTGTTATGCGATATGGCAGAGCACTTTCAAATTCACAAGTATAAAGAGAAAGCACTACTTTATCTCATATTATTTGAACACGTGACAAGAACTATCTCAATCATGAGAACGGACAGCCATAAGAATAGCAGTTTCATTACATAATAGCTGTCCATGAAGAGCAAGCTGTCCAAGCTGTCTGGCTTGTACAGAAAGGAAAGTAAGATAGAAACCCACGCTGAGTAATTTGCACTAAGGACCTTCCAATCAATAATGTGAACTTCAAACTACAATATATTAAGCTAGTCAAAATACAGACACGGAAGAAAGAATGACTATGTAACAAAGAAATTGCTTCAAATTTCTGTAAGACAAGAATAGCCAATGGTAAGCACACAATATGTTTATATGCTCAAATTAGGTACAGAATGGGCAGGTCACACTTCAGCACAAGAAAAAAATTTGCAGATCACTTGCAACATGGAAGGTTTGTACAGGTGGGAAGAGGTTACAAAGCAAATCCACATTATAAGTTTTTTATTTTACTTTCAGGACCTTTGTGAAAGCCATGAAAGAAAGCAACTATGCACCACTTTAGCTCATGTAGCAGCAAAATTGCGCAAAGATCAGGTGCGGCTCCACCATTTCATTGTGTGTTCTATCCCTGACACATGGCAATCCAAAGCCTACTGAAGTGAAGGTTCACAAAAGCTCATAGGAAAGCACATAATCCCACTTGTACTGCTGTGCACCCACTTCATGGGTAAAGCTTTAAGCCAAAGACGTCACACTTGGTTCTTTTAATTTAATGAAGGACTTGTGTTTCAAGTGAACTCCAAGTTCAAAATGAAATCTTTCTTATATTTTAAGGCATTCAGCTTTTATACATTCTGCTTGCATGCCATGATAACCAGCTATTTCATCACTACAGTAAGACATGTTGGTCACAGTTAATTTGCGAGAAAGAGGAACCTACTGAATCATTTTGTTTACAAATGTTATTACAGGCTAAATAGTGCCATGGAAGAAATGAAAGAATGAATGTAGAATGCTACAAGCCATGTGTGAAGTTTTGAAATATTGTGGTTGATCATAACAACAGCTTCTGTTCTAATTTGTAAAAAATATGCCTGTGTATAGCACAGGTGATGAAATTACAGGGTTCTAAGTAGTGACTGATGATTCTGAAGATGGACTTCCTTGCAAAGAATCTATCAGTGTTAATAAAGTCGCTAAACAATACATTATATTTGCTGGCCTAAAGCCCACTTCTCAGATAGTACTCAAACTAAGGATTGGGCTTTCCATAAAATTAAGCCACATTATAGTTCCAGCATTTTAACACCACTGGACCCTTTGTACTTACTATAATGTATTTTGCACACGAACATTGACTTTTAATAGTAACAATAGGACAAAAAACAAAATATGACTAGAAATAACAGACTAGCTTTACATGACTATAAAAATAGTACTAACATATCAATCAGACTAGCACTTCTGGACTGCACCACTAAGAAACCAAAGACCAGGCATGTTGTCTTTTGGTCCTCCTTTCTTGCTTTATAATAATTCCTCATTTGCTCAATACTCAGCAATAATAGTTCGGTAACCAGAATGAAGTTTCCCATTCAAAGCCACTTCATAAACTCAACACAATATGTTATGTGGAAGAAAATAAAGAATAACTTGAAAATGCACTAATAACCACTATTGCACTTGAAATGCAATATAACCATGCACATGAAGAAACTGAGAGTAACACACAGTTTTGGTATTTTTGTATGTTCTATGTCTGCAAATAAAGAATTTGAAAAAAAAAGACAAAAATCCAGGTAAAAGTGCAAAACATAAACATGTGACTGTGCACTGAGCCACTGACATAAAGTTTCCAAGCAGGCACTGCGCGATTCCTGCATGTAACTGCACAGCAGGGTCACGGACATGAATCAAGTAAAATGTAACAGCTTAGTATACAGGCTAAAATTTATCAAATTTCTAATTAAAGTGCAATTATTAAATAAAAGAAACCCATGTCTGATAAAATAGCCTGTTTGTCACTACAGATGAGCCACTAGTCAGGCCCAAAACAGCGATTTTCATAGCAAACATGTTTGCTTCATGTCAAATGTACATTTATACAATGGTAAGCATTTGCCAATCACTTTGAGACTGAAATGAAGGCTCACTTTAGCACTGTGCACCAATGAACATGAATGAAACACAAGAAATTCACGTGAACCAGGGCACAGGCTTCCACCAAATTCTAAATCGAGTCATGTAAGCCAACTGACCCAATTCCTGTTTCAACCGCAGAGACTGCACTTAATGCATGCTCAACAGCTAGTAATATGTTAAGTGCTTTACCATGCAGTACTGACACACCGTGTGCGACCATTTCAATGTGACACAACAGCACACTACACATGCTGACCTATGCAAGATGAACGAAGCAGTTGGATGCAGGAAAAACTAAATAATAATTCCTGAGCATGAAATTAAGCCAGTATTATTGGTAGCTGTTTCACATAACTGCACTCATATTGCCTGTGCTTAATAAAGAGCATGAATTAAGATTAGTACAACACCTCCTTCTTAATTACAAAAAGTGGAATTACAAAGGCATACAAGGCTACCTGAAATATTTAATGATATCATTCTTCTAAAAGATAATATCAATAAATAATTATTCATTATGTATAAATTAAACAGATCCTTACATGCGCAAGACAGCCTCCAATGACACTGCACCTGTTTTAATTTTTGAAGAATGTACTATTATTTTAAGCATTGTGCATTTCTTGATCCAAATGCATGTTCTTTACAAAACACGGATAGCACTTTGTTGAAGATTTTGAACCTGCAGAAAGACTTGCAATAAAATTTACCTATTCTTTTACATAGAAACACATAAATATAACAGTGACATAAACATAGTAACAATGGCTCCCTGTAAGATGTGCTTTGGAGTACTGCAATATACTTCACTATTTCAAAATCAGGTAGTTTGACTGAGTTCAATAGTCCAAAAGGTTTCCCATTATTCTTGAACAGTACATTTAACTCAAACTTATGATGGTCCAAATTAACTTCACATCAACTGCTGGCAATGAATTAGCCACGCTCACAACTGTTTAATGCATAATGATGCACAAGGACTGAAGAATGAAAGAATGTACACAGACAACGTACAATGTGGCTGGTTATGATGGATCACCAACTCACTTCAGTATTCACTTTATTTAGCAGAGTTCAATAGTATTTATATTCTGCAAGCACTTGTCTCCACAAGACTTTGTTGCGAGAAGTACACATTGATGACCTGATCACCAGAACCTACGATAATGTACTCATATATGATAAGTAACAACATGCTGGAAATATTAGCCTAACCTGTATTTTTGCATCACTAGGGATCTGCCTTAAGTCATAAGACAGGCGACATGAAGTCACTGTGCTGTCCATTGTACAGCTGTTGATGTCGAAATAGCCATAGCGCTCAGCAATTCAGCTTAATTATACTGTTTCTGGGAGATAATTTTTGCTAATAAAGACATCAGCTTATTGCTCAAGTCATCTACGATAAAGAGGTTTCTGCTTACATTTCTCCGATCAACACTGTTCCCATCAGCAAGAGTAGCAGTGGTGGTGCTGGTCAGAATTACAGACCTGATTGTTTAAATGGCCCTTCACCAGGTCTGGACATTTTGAGCTTACAAGCGCAGTGTACACAATGTGCACTAGCAACTGTGTCTGCCAAGTATTATATCCCTATGCACCGCAGAAAGCACTTAAATTTCAAACCAAATGCCGTTTGCCCTTCCTATGGGCACTGCGCTCCCAGCTGGAGAGTCAACGTATATCGCACAAGTGCACCTACATACATGGCAGTGCTGTAACGTCGCTCATAGTGGCACATGACTTTGAGAGTTATTCAAGGCAACAACAATAATCTTATGGATCTGTTGCTTCAATAGACAAATTAAAGTTTTAAGAAATAATAAAACTTCCAAATCAAGTGTCTGCATGTCTTTTTTTTTTACTTCATGCCATAGCAAGGAAGATGTATTTCTGTTTCATCTGCTTGTTTCTATGTTGGGCAGTAGAGAGCGAAACTATGCCATTTTCTCACATGTTCCAGCGCGTGATGATGTTCTGTGATCCGTTTGCATCTGCCTCAGTGTTCGCGTGGCATTGACGTATACTGCTAGTCAGGTGTTTCTCATGCACAGCTCAAAACGAGACAAACGCAACAGTTCACGCGAGAGACCGTCAATGGAAGTGCGCCACGCAGCAAAAAAGCGCGAGGGAAAAAAAAAAAGGATCCCTGCCCCTTCCAGTCCAAGAAGATGGTTGAACATTAAAGCTGTCTTAGTTACACCGAGTGTTACGCCATGCAAGCCAAACTTTGCAAGCAGTCTATATTGTAAAACTTTTGTTTCACCATTCTTTCACCTCATTCTTGCTTTTGTGTGCTTTGCGTGGGGAGAATGCTTTCACAGTGTCTTTTTCTGCAATTCTCCCTATGTGAGCGCGTTTTTTTTTTTTTTTTGCACGTGAGGTTGGATTGGTTTGATGATTGATGTCTTTGTGTTTCTTAATGAGCTTATACACACGTTCGGCCGTGACGGAGAGAATTACGTCAATGATGGTATGCCCGCAGTCCACTGTTGTCACTCGCATTTGATGTCTCGAGTTTGCTCAGTGGCGTGGCTAGCAGCATCCGCCCGGCATTGCCACTTGCCATTCTTCAAAATTAGATTGCTTTAAAATTAAATCTGTCCGTCAAGTTAAGACAATGAATGGCTCATAGCCCCTTAAGAAATGGCTCATACCCCTGTAAATGTGGCCTCCCCGTTACGACGGCAGAAGTGAAACACTACACTGGAATAACGAGCAGCAACGGAGCCAGCTGTGGAAGAAGACAACGATGACGAACGTGGGAGCAGTGGCACGAGCTTGTTCGCGGAGTAGCGCAAAGGGGCGCCAATGAACCAGCTGTGGAAGACGACGATGACGCTCAAGCCATTGCTGATGATAGTTTTAGCCAAGTCCAACAAGGACAGCACAGAGTCCGCATAAACAGCTTCGCTGTAAAAAGGGCAGGGCCCATGACGTATGCGTCAAGTGATACTCCAGCTGTGGTATGGTTGAAACCAGGAAAGGAATTTCGCTTGTGGAGGCTAGATGGGGGCAAGTGGAGAGAGAGTTATGTTGACGGTGACGCTCACCTCCTGAAATTATGGGTTCACGGCACTGAAACATTTCTGTCTTGGCTATTATTGAAACAATTTGAAAAATTATTGTGGTAGAATGCTCCCTAGAGGGCACGTGACAACTTCCAGTGCATAACCAAAATTTGCTATGTGGCCTGGTGAGGGGCTCTTTAAAGACGAACAATGAATGTTCAGCAGTTTCACCATATCTTCATACCTCCACTGGTCATCACCTACTAGCAGTGATTTGTGTACATGGCTGCCAATTCACGTGCAGTGGAAAGTGTGCATTGCAACCATTCAGAAAGTAGAAATTTGTGCCCTATTTACCAAGCTTCAATGCACAAGGATTCATCTGGCAATGAGCAGTCATTCACACAGCAGGGCTGGTAATTAAATTCACAAAACAAGTCGCTGTCAGATGTTTCAGACTCGTGCATCGTTCGATGGCCACAGAGCCTATTCTGCTCAGTCATTTCCATTGGCATAAGGGTGGCATGAGTCAACATGCTGTTCCAAGTCGGCCATATTAGGCATGGTCTTCAGGCAGAAGGGGCAGGTGAGTGCGAGTTGCAATGGGCTTGGCTGGCTCACACCATGCACACGTCGCATGTGACGCCATAGATGGTCCTTGCGACTGATGATCATGTTGCAGATCTGCAGTGCACAATGTGCAAGAAAGATATTGTGCATCACGCATCACACCACACTTGCTACTTGTAAAGAATGCCTCAACTTCATGCCATTGAAACCAATAATCTAAGCCATTTTTTACAATGAACACCTTTCCAACAGCCTGCCTGCATGTTATACGTATAGCCTAAAAATAATTAATATGTAATTAAAGAATTTATCATTTTTAGCCACTTGCATCAACTTTCCACGCTTTTTCTTTTTTTGATGCAATTTACAAAGGCACACCAAAATATAATTGCATGAAAGCTAAAGAAACTGGGCACAATAGCACTGTTTACTAGAATCTGCGTTTAGCTAAAGAGTGCCCCAAAAGTTAACAACATCAATATAAGAAGTTATGACAAAAAGTAAAACGCCATTTTTATATACCAACAATCTTTCCAGCTTCAGAATGAAATGGTACTTATGCAGCTGCTATAAGACGATTCCTTCTCTGCTTTGCCTCTGGCAGTTATATGGTTGACTACATTTGTTTTTTTTGTGTTATTTTAGTGCAGCAACCACACTAAAAATGCCAATGGCATCACAGTTATTGTATCACTGATGGCTGTGCTGTGCCACAATAAAATAAGTTAATAAGCATAGCTAGACTACACTCAGCTAAAACAAAGCTTGCTTACATCAGCTTGAAGTCAAACTATAAAAAAGAAAAGAAAAAACTGAAAAGAGAAATAGGAAACGGGAATGATAAGTGCAAGCATCTGCATGAATTACAATGGTACTAAGATTCGTCCTGTCCCTTCTTGCACACCATGTAGTAGTTAATCCATTGTTTAGAAATTTAGTTCTAATTAGTCAACATTTTTAAGCTCGAATGATACAAAAACAAATTACCTCCAAGCATGTTGTCTCATTTGAGCAGCAATTACATTTAAGCAATTTCTAGCTAGTGAGAGTCAACTGTGTGGGTTATAAGCCACTAACAAGAAACAAACTGCCAATTTAATGACAGATGAAATCAGTACTATTATTTCTATGTGGTCAATACTAAATGGTAACCTAGAATCCTCTACCACTGTGCTTAACACTGCCCAAGTGTAGCTTTGAAAAACAACACCCCAAAAAATACCATTACTATTACCATCAATATGAATTCAACGTTAATGCTATCAATCATTAGAGAAATGAGAGAACTTGATGCTGCACCCACAGAGATTTGTAGTCTACACTAACAGATGCCATAAGGCTAACAGCTGCATAGTTGGCTTTCTGCACAATACACTTGTTTTCATCCGACCAGTTAGGCATAACTATGATTTGTATATGCCAATAATTAACCAGTCTTATGCAGTGCTCTGGCTTGCCTTTCTACTTAACTCAGCCATATGTATATTCTAGCTATTATTTTTGGTATCCAAGGTTTAGGATGAAAACTGATAAGTCTGTAATACAATAATGACATTGGGTAAGCAATATGCATAATCTGTACGGGCTATCAGAATTTTGCACAGTATTTCTCTGCAGGTGGATCTTTGATCTTTTGTAGAATATGGACAGGTTGCTCGCTACTACCGGGCTAGTACCAACACAAGTGATAAGCTGAGCCCATCATGCATTCAACTGCTGCTGAAAGATTGCTACTGGTAAGAATAACTGATCAGCTTGTGTCTAGTTGCATGGACACATAACAGATAACACCAGGCGCTTTAACCCTTTCGCTGTCGGACCTTTCTAGCCGTGACGCACCCCCAGTGTCGGCTTGGTTTCAGGGAACGAGCATAACAGGGAATGAACATAGCCATTTATTTTTGATTATGATTGGTATACAAATAACATAGTCAATGCAATATACACATTTCAGTGTTCTGCAGCTGTTGTTAGTAAACATCATCATCACCATCAGCCTGGCTATAATATCCCTTCAACATCCGAATCTGACGATGCGGAACTCTCTTCCTCGCATGCGACTCTGTCCGAGTCCGAATCCGAGCTCGGCTCGTATTCTGAATCGGAATTGAGCCACTGCTCCAATGAGCGGACGAAGGTCCCGCGCGCTGAGCCATCCGAAAGTAACCGCGCGCAGGGAGGATGCGCTTTCACAGTCGCCCGCACAACGGAGATAAACGGGACGTTGCGTGATCAAGATGACAGAGGGAGATGGAAAAAGGCTAAACAAAGTTCGAAGGGCTTTACATTTACTGCTGCAAGTCGGAAGCGAGGGTGCGGCGAGAGAGCGCAAGCAGCAACGAGTCACTCTTTTCGGAGAGGCAAGGGCACGTGCGCCTGAACTTGACGCGCCGTAGCAGACACACCAAAAGAAGAAAAATAAAAACCTTCAAACCAGCGGAGATGGCAGAACAACCCTTGAACCCATAACCACACGCGCGCGACGCATGATACAGCGAACACGGAGCCACCGCGCCACTCAGCAAAGAGAAAGCGGGGAGTGGCAGTCGCGCCGTACTCTCCAATACACGGAGTAACACGGGTCGGAGCGAATATACGAACTTGTAGAAAGAGTCAACAGATAGCGTGGCCAATCCAGGAGCGCCAGCTTTGCGCTCTGGCGCGAAATTTTGAACGCACGATAGAGAACGTACCGGTACGTCAGTGACACCGTGGGGGGGGGGAAGCGCGATGACGTACCGGTACGTCCGTGACAGCGAAAGGGTTAATCGAAGTGCTCTGCATGTTCGCTGATATGATAGTAGCATGCACGGAAGCTGTCACAAATCACAGCTAACCGCAAAAATACAGAACATAAGTGTTTAACTTCATCAGAAAAAACATAATGTAGTTTCATCATGAAAAATAGAGCAGTGTGTACTTAAAATTACAGACTACTGCGATAGTATCAATCAACAAGAACACATATGTAAAGGCTCACCTGAAGGTAATACTATTTTGTGATTTCTAGTTTTTTTTAAGAAAAACACTTCCCCACAGTGCAAGAGGAATAATTTATTGAGAGAAAACATTTCTTACCATATGATAAAAAGAAACAGCTGTTTTCATAAATTTGGCACAATTTTGAACATTTCTTTCAATGGACAAAAGGCCTGTATGAGTTCAGAATGCCAAGTGGGGAATGGGTTATCTTTAATAAGAATAAGATGCTGCTGCTGCAGCCATGCAAATATCCTGCGTACTAGTTTGAAACTCTGCAAAACTCAGCGTCCTGACAACTTGTTAGTCAAGAAAGACTGAAGCTCACTTGACAGGTGAAGCGCTCTCTAAAGGGCACGTGGATCAGCTCGTGGCGCCTTAGTGCGCTCCGTGACCGCAGCTCTAGCTTGCATAAAAGGCAAGACCAGTGATTGCCTTTCCTCAGTCCATACATCTTCCTCCGTGAGTGAACATCTTGAAACCAGAGGCAAGAAAGAAATGGAGGAGAATGATATGGCTCTTTGTGTAACATGAAACCAATGCAATGCACTCAAAACAAACACTCCACTGATCCCATAGCAGGCTTTAGCTCACTCAGTGAAAAGCTTGCTGTTGAAATTGAAACTGCTCATAAATGTTGAAAAATAATCCTGCACACAGGTTGCATTCACTAGCCAGCAAGAAATCAATTTTCCTTAGAAGTAGGACTCCGTTTTGTAGCCCTGTTAAGTTTCTAGCAGATTAAAGCACACTACATTTGCTAATGTTTACCTGGCATACCTTGCAAATAATTTTAGTCAGCTTATCAGTTAACTAGTGAAAATTGTGCAATCAACAAACGAGCAATGAAGACTTCAATTGCCTCACATGATAAGTGCTAAAACAAATACCTTGTAATAAAGAAAGACCCTCGTACCCAAATGGTACCTACATGAATAACATGCCAATCAGCTGTGTGCAGCTGCACATACTATGGCAACAATCAGCAGCACTGTACTTAAAGACATGCAATTTTCAAATGAAATGTTCACAACATGCACAGTTTGAAGATCACAACACATTTTCTATGGATTCCAAAACCTTTCCAGGATGTCTAAAGCCTCACAAATTGTGTTATTTAGTTCTACTTCCACTTCATGAAGCATCTCAAATTGAAATTTCCCATGAGTTACACCAAGCCAGCACACTGTTTTCTCACTTCTTTGACCAACAATGCTACTTTCACCAACAACAGACAAGCAGAAAGAAACAAGTAAAACTACCACAATTATATCAATAATAACTTGTCGCAACCTTTACAATTCCTAACAAAAAAGTGTGAAAAAAAAAGTTAACAAATAGCTCAACGAAGTACTCTGGAAAAAGCTTTGCAAACAATGCAATGAAGAAATGGATACATAAAATCACACTAAAGGAAAGCCAAGTTCAGCTTTGATGATGCGGACATTGCATCATGCCTTTCATTACATTATATAAGCAAAATTAACACTATGAAAACAACATATTCAGGACGAGTGAAAATATGCCTTGCCTAAATTGTCTTAAGCATTTCTTAAGTTTTTATAGATCTATACCTTCAAAAGAGTTACCTTGTCGACTGACATAAATGGTAAAGACACAAATAAAGCATGTTCATTCCCCTTTTTGCTCACAGTAAACAATCTTCGAAATATTATGTTTTAGTGCTACATACCAAAAGGCACAAAGTAAGGGCATGAAAACAGTAAAAAAATCTTGAGGGCTGCAGCAAAATGTGAGCAAAGTGGGAGGGTAGTGTAAAAAAAACATCGCGTGGTTTGTAGAGATACTAGTTGCAAGCAATATCTACTAGTCTATGAATACTGAACCTTGAAGCATATAAAAAAAATTAAAAAGGCAATACGCCACCTTCACTTGCTTCAAGCTTCGCTGCAGTCATGAGGCAGCATTAAATATTGGAATAAGAGTTGGAACTTTTGCCAAGTGATTATTTATTAAACAGTTCATTACATACAGCTTTCCTTTTTGATTTTACTGATCATGTCAACCTTTTACAGAAATGTAAACGTAGGCTTATTGACACTGGTCATAATTATAGTTTCATATAAATAAAGTGAATTCAAGAACATGTGTGCATAGCCAATGGCAAAACCACCCCACAAACAACCTAGCTTGGTGCGAAGTTACCAAATTATTAGAGGCACTTGAACTTCCATGATAACAAAGCTTTTGAGTAAGTACACAGTCTGGGAGAAATAAAACCTTGCAAAAGCACAGCACTTTCATGAAGGCTCCAAACAAGGCATGTCACATACAGAATGAATCTTTCTAAATTCGTCTGAGAAGGTGGACAGTGTATGGAAAAGAAAACTCAGCATGGGTTTCAGAAGCACTTGAAGAAGGCACTACTATATACAAGTGAATACATGCTTGTTGAGTAAAATATTCAGGAACAGATATACTCATTCAGTCATTCTTGAAAGACCTGATGTATTCACACAAATTTCATACATACTGGTGCATCTAAGTTGAAGTGTGAAAAGAAGAGAAAATGCACCCTTCACATGCCAACAGTATTACACAAAATTGCGCCTGCATTTGCAAGTATTCATTATGGTGCAGCATTTGTGAATATGAAGTAACAACTGCAATCACACTCAAAAATAGACACTGACCACTTTTCACTTTATATTGATTCCTGAGGTAATCATTCAAAGATAACAGTGCACAAGATATGACAGGGCCTTCACTATGAACCAAGACTCACTGGTGAACTAGGAACCTCTCGAAGCTTGATCAATCAAGCCAACAAAACATTTGGTCCATCACTGTCACATTGAAATTTTACTGGCATATTAAACAGTGAAATGTGTTGAACCATGTTTAATTTGAATTGATGTTTGCCGGATAGAAAGTACCATGACCCCAGCTTAAGGAGGTCTGTAACGTTAACAAGGTAGTTAAGTTACTTGCATGCTTCTTTCCAGCTTCACAGTATTTTTGCCATGAATCAAAATGTACAAGAAGCTAACATCATCAACAAACAATAGCATGAACCTTCCCAGGCTATTGTCTCTACATCGAAATGGTGGAACTGGGTCAATAAGGATAGCCACAGCCATATAACTAGATGTCAGTATTTAACATAGTGGAAAATGGTCCCAAAGATAGGTGCACGAGTCTGAAATGTAAACTGGAGGCAGAAACTTCTTGTCTTCCTGCCCTCAGCTTGCCTGTGGTAAGAGGACAATTCACACTTGCTGCCTTGACCATTAGTGGTGCTGCCTAACACTCACAAGGCTGATCTCTTAAAGATACACAAACACCAAATAAAGTGGGTGGAATGATGGTACCCCAGTAGCTTAATTGGTAAAGCCCCACACACATGATGCAGAAGACGTGGGTTCAATCCCCACCTGCGGCAAGTTATATTTTCACCCACTTTTATTTTGCAGAATGCTGTTATTTCTACATTTTAATTAAACATTGCAATTAATTTCCTCGATGCTTTCTCCAGCTTCACTGTCTGTTGCTTCGTGTGGTTATGGCTGACAAAAAATTTGAGCCCCTCAATCCCATTCTTGCTCACATCCTGAACTTTGTAACAGAGGATGAACACCACTAGAACCATATTCTGAAAATTTGTTTTGTACACCTCACACAAACACACAATATAATGTTTTTATTCACAACAGCAATCACTGCTGACAGTGCACATTCCTGGACCAAGAAATATGACTATTTAAAAGGACACTAAAGAGAAAAACACACTCGAACTAAAGTGTGCTACTACAATACCAAAGAAAGCTACTTTTCCAGAAAACCTGCAAAAATGAAACACTGGTGGCACCACCCTTCTTAAGTTCCCACACCAGCTCGTTATGCACTTTGGCAGTGCCTAATTCGGCCTGGTTAATTTTTATTTATCAGTAAAGGCGGACTACATTGTATCCTAAAGAAGCCAGACACTGAACATAGCAAGTTTCAATAAGATTTACTGTGCCACAATGGCCTAAATACGAGAACATACATTGAAATCCATCGTGTCATGCCAATGTACCAGTGCTGGAATTTTGCCATGAAATTCAACCAATAAAAAGTTTGGCATACAATTTTCTCTTCTAGTAATCAAGTTCTTACCATGAAGTTTATGCAAATAAAGCTTTTAAAAACTATTTTTCGATATGAACTGACAGTCCTTTTTTGTGTGCGTCCATTTATGAACTTAATAAATGTATCAACCTTTAACCACAAACGTAAGAACAAACACATTTACACAACTACTAGAAGCCCAACCCCTTGAATAGCGGCAAGTGTAAATATGACATAGCTTCAAACCACTATTTGAGCAGCAGAAATTTTACACAAAGTGAGCCCCCCTCCTTCCCACCTCTTTATAATAGAATGCTTAAAATTTTATTGCATATAAGATTTCATTTGTCACAACCCACCTTCTCAACCTCTTAACATACACATAGATTTTGAAATACACGTTAAGCGGAAGTGAGAGTAGACTTTTCTAATTAGTAAACCTTCAGCAAAGGCTAAAAAATTTACACAATGAAAGGAACACATATATTTGTAAATTTTTTAGAAAGAGCCATAAGAACTTATTTCTCAAGAAATAGCATTAACCTTGCAGCATGAACAATGTGGCTCAGTTTTTACTCTTTGCATTCACTTTCAGCATGTGACCCAACTAGAAAGCATGACAATACAATAATAATTACAACCTTAAACTGAACATCTGGGAGCCACAATCAGGTTTAAAAGCATGTTATTCCAAAAACATGCAGAGAAGCAGGGCACACTTCTACCAATGAGTGCTTCAGTATTTCTCACATAAATGAGGCTAATCTAAAGGTTTGCCAATTGGTGCCAAGGGTGTTAACAACATAAACACTGTATTAATTTACAAACCCTAAGCTTTTTTTATATATTTGTGATGGCTAGGTTGTGGGAGAAGGTGCAATTCTGTGGCCCTTTCATGCCATGAAGTGCACCAACATATCTATGCCTAGACTATCAGCCAATTACCCAAGCCCCCAAGGTGAGAGAGAGTATAAATTCTGGCTTCCTATGCACCAATGAAAATCTGGAGGGCAAAAGACAAGGCAGCTAGACGTAAGAGCAGCAGCCACCAGAATCGGTGACCATTAGAAAAACGAACCAACACATCCATGATGTGAGGCAAGAGAAGCACACACGAAAATTTTATACCCCAGGCCTATTCTTGCTTGCTTTTCTTTTTCCCACCTTTCCAACAACTAATTTCTTTTTAATATTACCAATTACCAATTAAAATTATATAACTTTTTCAGAAGCCAGTTTGTATCTTGAGGAAATTTAATTAGTGGTCGTGTTCTGTCTTGCTACCACTTAGTTTTGCACACTTTATCATCTTAGCAAGCCTGTGGCTGACAAGGACAGTAGGATTTGTCATGTGTGCATGCTTGGACGCTCGTTCCTGCTGTTGGAGCAAAAGAGCTAGTCCAAGCAGAATACCTACAAGCTTCACACCATAGGCTAAACTTGTCAAACCAGTTGAACTGTAATATACTTGAGCAGAGAGCCTTCTTTCTGTCAGTTTTTACCAAAAGTGCATAAATTGGTATTACACAACTGTAATCTGACATAACCATAAGGCAATCTTTTGCCATAATTATATATTAGGCCGTACAATTGTTCTGCAACATGGACAAGTACGCATGGCAAAAAGAACTGTATACAGAAGTTTCAATATATGATACATAAAAAGCTTTGAACAAAAGTGTTCACTCTGTGAAAATAACATACTTTCCTGCTGCATATAATTGTGTACTTTATGGCAGCCTAACAAAGGAATAAGGATGCTAGAAATTCAGCTTTCTTGACAGTGAAAAGATATATTAAAATAAAAGAAGGGATGGGAAGGGTTGAGCAGGGCATTCAAGGCCCATTCACACCTTTGACTCGCAGAGGTCAAGCGACCAAGTTGGTCACAAGGTGGCTGCATACGTCGAAAAGTGACTGTTTTAGGTCAGTTGCTTGCTGCTTGATTTTTCATTTATGCGTCTGCAGGCAGAAGGCTGCTGAACCAATCAGTGATGCAGTATGTCTGTATGTTCTGACGCTTATTTTACGCGGCAATGGCAACGTGAGCCGACATCAATGACACCAGTTACGAGACAGTTCAATCTGGTGACTGGCAGGTCGCACTGGCCTCACTGTGAACATGTCACCATGAGGTGCTCCCTGGTCGACAGTCATGGTCAGACATGTGGCCTCTGTCAATCGCTGGTGTGGATGCGCCCTTTGGATTAAGCAGGTATCAAGCCGCTACAATATTGCCCTTGAAGCATAGCATCTGACACGTACTAATAAAAAAATGTTTAACAGCTAAAGCACCGTTCATGCAAATAATGCAGATCACAAATATTTATTAATCAATTTTCTGACTCCATGGCCTGCACACCTCTTAAGAAAGAAGTTTTATTTTTCATTCTACTCCCCAAACCTGCCAAAAGAAAGTTCAGCTATTGATATTTTTACTGATCGCCTTCCCATCTCATTTACTCAGAATCCCAAACATTACTGACTTGCACTCTCAGAAGCGTGCCTAGAGTAGAATCTAGTAGCTAAGCACTACTCCAATAATGAACTAAACACCAAACATCAGAGCCACAATTATATCTATCACACAAGCATTTTCAAAGACCACTGATACCAGAGACCACTGAAACCTACAAGTCTCCCTGGGTCTTCTGCGTAATCATTAAAATCCGCAAGTGCCATTGATTGTCTTTAACAAGCTTGTACAAAGTATCTATTCAGGCTCACAAATTTCAATACTTTTTGGTTTCAATGGTCTTCAGGTGCAGGGATGTCACAGTGCTGTAGCTTATTCCCAATAAAACACATAAATAAAGCATGGAGATCAACAGTTTTAAACATCTCAGTACTGTAGTAACACTTTATTAGTTGCGAAAAAATCATCCACTATCAAACCTTGCACACCATTCCTCCTTGTCATGAATAATGAGTCCGGCAATGTACAAGCATATTGTCTCGACGGTTGTATCTACGACCACACACATCGCAAGCAAAAGACTTGGGCTGGGTCAAGTGCTGGCGTCGATGTCGCTGCATGCTGTAAGCATGTGTCATAGACTGGCCACAGAGTTCACAGGTGAACAGTGGGCATCCTCCTGCTTTGGTAGTGGTGCTGCTGCTGCTGCTGCCACTGCTAGGAAGTGGTTCCTTGCCAGAAAGTTGTTGAAGCAGTACAGGGTGAGAGGAACCTAAAGGGGTGAACAAAAAGACATTATTTTGTTTGTGCTCTTGAAAGCCCACTTGTGCCCTGCTTGGTTTTCCAATCTCTCAAATGCTGCAATATAGAAAGCATCAAGCAGAAATCTATGCTGCGTTGTTGCTGTACACACACACCAGCTCTTTCTCAATTCTTGAAGCACAATATAACAAACAAGACAGAAGTCCACAGGAAGAGGGAGACTTTTGGCGAGTAACAATTGTCGAAGGAATGTCACTGCAGCCAATGTTTCGATAAGGGGACTTGTCGAAACATGGGCTTCAGTGACATTTCTTGTTCTACAATTGTTATTTAGTTATACCAAACAATATCATAATCTTTTTTTAATGCGAAGAGGGAAAGTTGTTTAATAAAATGGTTCCACTGCATCTTGAGTCAATTTTGTTGTTGCTGCAAAAAAAAAAAGGCACTAAATTCTACACAAAATATATGACATGCAATATATGAGGCAGAACTTTATAGGAGCTTATACCATTTTAATATCTTCAACATGAAGACTACAAGAAACAGAAAATGACCTATTCTGATTACATAAATGGCCATTAAAAGGTTTCAATTTATGAATAAAACCTTATATATGTGAAAATTAAGCAGCAGCACAGCCACAACTGCTATGCATGTGATAATACTCTTTAATTTGCTTAAACACAATGTTTTTCTCAGGTTAAAAAAATTTGCATTCACCTCAGTGCAAATAAAAACAAAAGAATAAAAATTTAAGTATACATCAACAGGCATCTATCAGCTTCTCGTGCAATCGCAAACAAATCCACATCATTACGCATACTTTATGATCATGCGGAGACCTTAAGATGTCGATTTCTCAAAATTCATGCAATACAGAATTGCAAAAATACACACCTTTGTACAAGATACTTTGCATGCTGGAAAAGCTTTATCACAAGAGAAGAGCTTGTCTAAAACTCGCCCATGCACTGCCATTAAATGTTTTTGTGTCATGTGCATGTTGTAGAACCACTGCAAGACTCAGTAATTAATATAACCTACTACTGACAATTAAGATACATGCATGCAATGTAACTATAATGTAACAATCAGTGTGGTAAGCATACAGAGGCAAATATATAAAAAAAGGTCAATCAAAATGACTTATTCACAATAAGGCCGGGAAGCAAACATTGTTACAATCATGCAACTCGATAGTAACAATGCCTGTATCGTTAATTTTCAAACTAGTAAATGAGTCAATCCAACAAATTGTGTTTTAACATGCACAAAGGACAGGAATACTAATATAGACATAATTTTAACTACCACCACATGGCCAGTACCTTAAAATAAAAAAGAAAGTGCAAAGTAGAACGAAAGCCCACCATAACAATAAATCAAATAAAAGCATCAGTGGTAGGCTGAAGTATAAGGAAAGCAGATTAAAAAATGCACAGACTGAAAAAAAGCACAAAATGCACAGTGCATCAAAAGACTATAAAAAGTTTGTTAACTGAAGTTAACATGTACAACTAGAATGTGTAAAAACCAAAAGTTTTTGGGTGACAAGCGCAAGAAACAAAAGGTGCACTTGCATGACAAATATTTTATTGACAAGCTATGGCAAAATATGGGGAAATAGTAATGTCGCCCGTATGTCCAGTGCCTCAGCAGAAACAGTAAACTGCAGAGGTAGGAACTTGGGGCTTTGAAGTCATACAGAGCATGCTATGTAAGGGAGACAGAAGCACTGGAAAGCTCCTGTTCTTACCATAGTAGTGTAAAAAGTCATACAAGCATGCATTGCAGCCATCGTACTGTAGAAACATCTGGCTTGTTTATAAAGCAAGCACACCACTTAACAAGATATAATAATTTAGAAAAAAGCAAGCAAAAGCTTTCCCATGACCACTGTTCTAAAAAAATTATAAATTTGGTTTTCATTTATGCTCATAAAGGCACGCTAAAGAAAGTCATGCAAAGACTTTCCACACACATGTCCACAATAACCATGTCATTACAAGCCACAAACTGTGTGCTAGCCATGAACCAAGGTTAGCGCACACAATTCTTTCTGTGCGTCGTGTGATGTGATGTTGGCAATGCTGTACCGATTCTGCGCAAACCCTCGCAAGTGCGACTGTGAACTGTACAATGTGCCTTCCTGAAGATTAAATGGTCATGCAAAAAGAAACATGGTCCTCACAGCCGCAAAATAAATTCTCCTAAGTAAAATGAGTTGAATATATGCCATCTGACTTAGTTCAGGAGGCCTCAAAACAATTTGGCCAAGGTATATGACATTAAATCTTTGCCCAATAAGTGACTCACAAGGACAAATGAGAACTACTACTTCTGCAATATTTATTGTTTTGTTTTTATTAGACAGCATACAAAAGTTACAGCATGTGACAACATGAGACTCAGTTCTGATTTAATAAATCTAAGGCATAATGCCTAAAGGTTCACAGAGCAAACTAGAAAAAAAGAAAGTTATTACATATTATAATATTGTACACAAACAAAAATGCAGGAATGGAGCCTTGTTCTCTTATCACAGACAGTCTATGCCTTCACAAGATGGCAATGAAAACATACTGACAATCAACGAATTCATTATAAAAGAAGTGCTGCTGTGCATTGATGTGCTATAGACAAGCAAAAATGTTTAATCACTAACAAACTTCACTTTTCACGGGGCATTTGAATCCCTCAATTATAAAATAAAGAAGGCACAAGATCATGTTGCTAAGATAAATAACTGCTTTATCCATCTTTGCTTAACATAGAAATTTCACTTCTTTTAGGTAATGTCTGTTGAGAAAACTACTGCTGAATCTTGAGCTACCCACTTGTGACAAAGTTGCAAATAATGTAATAAATTCAATACTATTTATGTTCAGGTGCACAAACAACGCATGTTAACCCTTTTCATACAGCAGCAAATCACCAAAATATGTGCCCAATTTCCCAGACATTTGAAGAAACGTGGCCTCAGGACTGACAACTACGCTCATTGCTGGCTATATCGGTACAAATTCCAGCAATGACTATACATGTCAGTGGTACAGAAAGGGTTAAGTTTCAAGAGAAATCGGAGGTGATGTGACTGCGATACCACAGTTGAGAATCAAGAGCATCATAACAGAGAATAAAATTTCATCGGCTCACAGAAAGCAGTATGCCAGGACAAATTATGAATATTCAAAGTATTCAAGACAATGAGTTATGCCAACGCATGGAGAAAAAAAAAATCCGAGGACATCTAAGCACTTCTTGTGAGTTCTGAATGTGAAAGCATTAATTAATGTCCAATTAAATGCCGCTGGGTGGTCCTTCGAGTTTTGAACTCCTCGCGGGCAAGCGAGTGTGTTGAGACGTTTGGCGTGTTTTGATTTGGCCTTACGGAGGCGCAGTTAGAACACAGGATTTTGAGTGACAGCGAGGATGACGCAACACCTAGCACACTACTACAGCAGCAGGTCTTCCCTTCTGCCCGCTCTGCTCAGTTGAGGTGCACTCGTGCCATGGCGTTGCAGCCAATGGGAACTCCGTCAAGGCATGCTCGTGACGTGGCGTCGCAGCCAATGAGAATTTAGGTGCCATTTCACTGCTACAGACGCCGGCTTTTTTGCTCAATGAGCCATTTCACACCTTCGCATCAATATAAATGAAGCAATACCTGCCTTGCATTATTACTAATTCATATTACCATGAGATGCTAACAGCATTACTTAACTCTTAATATGGTTGTCTGTGTGAATATTTCCAAGATGTGTCATAAAAACATAACACATTAATCACCAATGTTGCTACACAAGTTGAAGACATCCTTTGATGCCCCTGTTGAGGTACAATATTTATGCACTTTCTACCAATCATTAATTATACATGCCTGCCATGAACCTAAGTTTTGACATAAACTATAATGAACATAAGATGATTAAAAAGGGCAGCACCCTATCCACACTGTAACAACTGCAGAAAGATACATCAGAACTAATGGAATACTATTCAAGCTCAATTTGTAGTTATTTCTTGTGCCTATGTAATTTTCCATGTAAAGAAATCAGTGCAACTTATTTGAATGAACTGAAATGTTTTCTAAAATTGTAATCATGGATAATAGTGAAAAAATTTTTCCAAAAGATAAATGGCCGTGTTTCACCAACTTAGTTAATTAAATGTACTCACATTATAGCGATATGTGAATGCAGATCTATGTTCTTAAAAGTTGCGTGCTGTCTCTCAGAACTTTGTAAGCTTATTGGCGAAATCAATGCAATCAGAAAAAATTATTTTATCTATGCATGCCTTTCCACAGTGAGTACATTCTCACTTCTCTTACTTGCAGACATCTCTGTGGCCTGTGTAACTGAAGAGGAATGTGGCAAACAGAAAAGAAAAAAATGAGAGCAAGTAATAAAGATCTGTGTTCAAAAATATATATTATATGCAGACTAACTCTGTATTAATTATTAAATTCTTTATCAAAAAGCAATGAAACTTATTAAAGACTCTGAACAAAAAAAAGAAAATTGGTGCAAATTGGACACAATGGGCAAGTCCTGTACACTGTATGAAGAGACATGGTGACCAGAAATACACTAGAATATGTCTCACAGCACAGATAAAATGGAAAGCAATGATGCTAATGTTATAGCAGGAACTCTTTTGCCACAACATGATGCCAAAAGGAGGAGCTGGTGGTTCCCCAAGCTCTAGCATTTCGCAAATAGGATAAACAAAAGTGCTTTGCATACTGAGAGGAGCATGGGTCAGTGCTTCAAGTGCAACATAATGGCCAAAATTCAACATTCAAATATATATTGCCTGCATGGAACCTTAACAAGTTATGGAGCTTAATGCAGAAACCACACTTTGAAGAGTGCAGTAACAAAAGAGCACAAGAAAATTTATATGAGGGAGCCATAAATAAACATGGCCAGTGGTCAGATGCATAGATTTTCATACAATAATTACCAGAGAGAACTCTGGCGCTAGTGTCTATAGGGATTGCAATGGGAGCGGTTGTACAAGCATGGGAATTACGGGTAGCATATAGATTTGCCTAAGCTTCGTCATTCTGGCTTCAAACGGCTTTGTTACTTTGTAAACTTGTCATTTTCAACAATGTGCTGCACAATAAATAATTAAGTAAATATTATTAAAATTGTTCGACGGCAGGACTCTAGCACAGCACCTGTAGCACAGAGGCCCGATATTGAAACCATTATGCCATGAATGCATGCATCGACAAATGACATAAAACGCCCTTATGAATTTATCGCGGGTAAGCCAGTGCCTTGAGATCCTTGGTGTGTTTCGATTTGGCCACCTCGACAAGCTGAATCGCTTGCAATTAGTAGCGATTGTGCGTGTTCGCATCTTCTGCACTTCGAAAAACATAGATTGCTCTGAAATTTATGATAATGAAGGCATATAAAGCATAATAAACAAAGCCACAAGAACGTCTGAATTCACAAGCACGAAGATGAGACAGATCTATGTACTTCCCATCATTCCCACGGTGAGTAAACCACTGCAGCGCCAGAGTTTCCTCCAGTATATTGTAGGAAACTATATGGTCAGGTGGACACGAATAAACCAGAAGTACCATCCTGATCGGAAGAAATGAAGTTGCTACTTGCACAATAACAGCACAATAACAGCCAACTCCATCCAGCATGTCTTATCAGTGTTCTACTGCACCCACGGTGCTCCAAAGCTTTAAAGAAAGAAGTGAATATTCATCCTTACTTTCCAGAGATCTCAAGCATTAAGAGTTTCATGGCTGTGACATAATGCAATCTGAAATCAGCTCTTAGTAGCTTCATTTCTTTCTAGCACAAAGAATGAAACAACTGCTGCAAACCTCAATACGCCATTCGGAAAGGAATATACAGCACTGGGACATAGCCAGAGTCAGTCTCTGGCTGGTTTTACAGAGAAGGTTGAAGAGAGAAACTTCTGTAGCTTTGCCCTTAACGTGAACTAGCAGAAAACACTTTCTGCAATACGTTCCCTGTTCCATATACAGTGCACCAATAAAAAACTGCTCCAAGGCCTCTGGACTGTGTTCTCAAGGGAGGCAAAGCCTTAGGATGTGTGTACATGCTTGCACAACAAAGTAGGGTGGACAATGAGACTTTTTGCAGATTTATCATACAGTGATAATTACACTCATACTAACTTTACATAACTTAATTCTTAGATACATATAACTTAATTCTATATTACAACTTTTACGGCTAAAGAATATGATAACCTATTGGTGGTATCGCCAGCAAAAGTAAGTACAGCACAAGCTGCACAAGTTTTCAGTAGCTGCAGATCTGTGTTACTATGGGCACTATGGCAAAGTGTATGTTCCAAACATGCAACATATTAGCAGACAAATTTATTAATCGTTCAAGGAATTAATCTGCAACATTATCAGAAGTTCTTCATGTGATTAAGCAACTGAAATAAGAACAGCTGCAGGAACTAAATATCCTATACTTCAGGAAACGAACTGAAAAATAAAATATGTTTTCAAAAGAAGCAAGAATGGTGCCTGTAATATACTATTTGTCCTTCACAGGTCAGCACTTTGGCATCAATAAACATGTGCTAATCTCATAAACAAACTGACAAGCAGAAAAAAGCTCATGTGTATCCAGGACTTAAAGCTACACTAGTATACGTCAACAAAGCTGACTGAAACATGAGGTGCAGGCTATAAACAATTATGAAGTACTTCATAAAATGTTGGTCACTTCATTCTCAGCAGCCATGTGTTGAGATCTCTTCCTCCACCTGCATAATTCTGCAAGTGACTAATGGCAACAAATGCCCAATTCTCAACATCAGGCATTACACAAATTCAGAACATTATGTTCATCTTTATTGTGGACAAATGAAAATGTTTGTGCTACAAACACAACTGTAACGATGTCTCGCTCTCGCTCATGGCCTCTAACCCCAAGTAAAAAAACAAAAACAAAAGGTACACATTCAGAACTTACCACTACATTGCTCACATAGCACCCTTACTGGAGACAAGCATAAAAGATCCAAGCAAAGCCTTCCATTCAACTCGATGTGTGGTGATCAGGGCTGCCACGGTTACGACATCTCGGCCGGCCCCTCTGGCCTTGCTGCAAGACAACACCATGCACACCTTGCATGTGAGAGCGCAGGTTGTCGATCCAGTTGAACCTTCGAGGACAGAAGTCACACTGGTGCTTTAGAAAATTTGGGTTGTGAATGACACGGTGCCGTCGCATAGTGTAAGCTGTCGAAAAGTCTTTGTGGCAGATGTCACAGGGAAACCGCACTTCTTCTTTCTCTCGTGATGGAACCGGCTGCCATAGCAATGACTTTGCAAGAAGCTGCACTGCACTGGTTCTTTCATGGGCATTGGTGTCGACAGACGTGACTGTAATACCTGGAACAAAAGAAAGTAGATGTGCTGTGGTGACATGCAAAACTCGTACCTCGAAACATCAGTATGGGTATTACGAACACAATAAAAGGGATATAGTTTTGCCCAGTGACTGCCTCACGTTTAACATTAAAGTGTCTTTTGGATACACATGTTTAGAAGCAGAGCTTAAAAGAAAGCAATAAGAGAGAATATTGCAAGGTTGAAGTTAGCATTTTGGTGTCTACACAAACAGCCATAATATAACTAAAGAAACTTATGAGAAGAGCACACTACTCAAGTATTTACACCATTGTAGCACAAAAAAAGAAAAGAAATAAAAACAGAAAAAGAGCATCTGTAAAGTGGTACTTCTAAATTTAAGGTGCTCAAAAAGCTAAAGCAGGAATGAAATCACTGTAATAAAATAAAAAAAATAAAAAGTCACACACAAACGCAACAGTCCAGTTTATCAACTGAAGCAAGTTATTAGACATTTGATATTGACACTTCAGAAGCACCACTTGAAAATGCAAGTGCCAAAGGAAGCTAACGACTCATGTACACAAATAACATGAATGCTCACTGCGCCCACAATTAAAAAAAAATATTTCTCAAATATTTTCAGTTTTCCAGTTTTACAAATATTTGTATCTCAATGGTATGTTATTATGAAGGCTTTTAAACAAAGTGGAGAGCTGCATTTCACAATGTAAGGAAGGACAAGGAAGCACTTATATTTGTTACAGCTAAGCTTTACTTCACACTGAAAATACTCTGATCTGATTTTCTAGTCAGTTACACAAATGTAATCCTGTTTCAGCAGCAAACATCCAAGCCATTTAATTTGGTGTTAGAAAAGATGAAAAGCACAAACTCACTTTATGTTTTCAAACTTTAAATAAACCTTTATTCCTTCGCAACAAAATATACTCCAGCTTTCAATCACCAACTCAGCTAGACTATTCATAAAGCACATCTACCAATGTAAACAAATCAACTATGAATAACAATGATGATAAAATGAAAATTCCAAATAGCAAATGTATTATCAGTACATGCAAACAGAAGTCAGAGGAAGAGAAGTGAGCACCACAGCAAGAAAGCAAGAAGCTAAGTGCTGCAGACTGTCAATCACCCCCCCCCCCAAAAAAAAAATAAAGAGGGCAGTTACTGCTGTTATGCACGGCAGCAATGCGACAGTTACAGTGCACAAATGGGGAAATGGAAAAAAAATTCTCGTAAGCATAAAAAACTGGGGATATTTTGGAGTGGAGATACTGCTGTCATAAAAACCAAGAAGAGTGTATGTAGTTAAATATCGTCATCCTAAAAATAGCTACACCATAGTTTTCTGCCAAAGCAAGTAGAGTTTTTAAGCACTATGTAATGTGACAGCTAAATTTTCCTCATTTGATGCTAAAATTTGCCTCTCTCTCTCCCAGAGAAACCGGCTTCATATATTTGTGCCAGAACTAGTGGAGAGAGGAAAAGGAAACAAATTGACACGTAGCTTGGCAAACACAAATGAACTTTACCACAACCATAAATGACTTCTGCTCAAAATGAACAGTACTAACAAAGAGCAATTTACAGGGGTAGCAAACCCAGTCAAGGATGCTGTCGCAACGAATGGGTTGAATGCTAAAGTTCTGAATAATACAATGTTGCATGACAAAATGATCATATGATACTGCAATGCCCCTAAAAGTGAAAACCTAAATGTTCTGGCTCTACATTGTGCATGCCTGAACTAGATAATCTTTAAAAATACAAGCTCCTGCCTTAATTATTGAAACTTGCAGAAAATTCTAGCAATGTACTAGTTCACTTGAAGGCAACTCGGGGATTACTGCTTTATAGATGCAACAGATTAGGAGTGAACCAATTGAACTTGGCAGATGTAAATGGCACTTTTACCTGGCAGCATCAACATTTGAGACTTCCTGTTCCAACAACACATAATGCAACCAGGCATCATATTACGATGAAATATTGAAAAAATGAGATAACATTTAAAAATACAACAAAATAAGGCACTAAAATAAAACCTTAATGCAAGCTCAAGCTTTTACAGCTTAAGATCAGGCAGTTTTAGGCATACATTACTTAATATTGTATGTTATGAGAGCTGAAGACTAGTCGTTCTCCAAGTAACAGACGTCCCCATGCCATGTAGCCTAATGCATATAAATGGATACTTGAATGCCCCAAAGCTACAAATAGACAATGAATGCCACCACAGTGGGTGCAGAAATGTTTTGACCATTTAGCCTCCATTTATTGTGAATGAAACTTGTAAACCTGAACTGACCAGTGCACTAAGTTTACATTTTCTCTCCTTCACTTCTAGCTATAAACTTCGTTTATAAATGACCCATGACCCTATAACCATCCCTAGTACAATGAAATAAACTAAAATATGGGAGTCATGGAGTAGACATTATAAACTTTCATTAGCAAAAGGGAATTCTGCAGAAGCCTGTGAGGTGTAGGTACTACCACATTCAGTGTAACTTGCGAAGTGCAAGCTGCAGTCAGAGTACTCTCCAAGTAGAGCTGTGCCACTAACATGAGGTGCACTGAAATAAAAAGTGGAGAGCATTTTGCCATTCCAGAAATGTGCATCCTCTTTATACTTTTCAATCGCTTTTCTCTGAATGCAACGTGTATAAGTATATTATGAAGCGATGATACACTGGCCACGGGAGGATAGAAACTTGCAGTGTTTCGTCATGGCATCACTGTTTTTTTACAGGCTAGCACATTACTGATTTGTGGCAGAGGCACCCCGCATTGAAGATTATGAACGCTATAAAGCACAGTGTATGATGTGCATTGCAGGAATGGCAAAACGCTCTCTGGATTTTTCTTGAGTGTGAATCATGTTAGTATCACTAGCCCAACCAGGAGAGTACTACGACCACAACTTGCACATTGCAAATTATACTGAATATGTAGCGCCTTCATGCTTCATTCAAAAGGGTTGCGCATTTTGTGCCACGTGCTTGTGAAGCAGTGTGCTTTTGTGCCGGCTTTAAAAGACTGGTCAATGTTACAAAAGAACATAAACGTAAATTTTCCTGCACTTCACCAAGGTTGTGAAATTTCTTATTAGGCTTTTAACCAAAGAAAAAAAGTTCCTGCTCAAGCATGGCAGCCCTGAGATCGTTTTCAAAAATTGGGTCTAGATTTACACAATAACACATGGATGATGCTGGCTACCATAAAAGAAGGCTGAAGAGATTCTACATCTTCCAGATCAGGCGCAGTAAATAATTGCTACAGCATAAGTGTCTAGGGCTTTAAAAAAATAATTACAGAAAAAATGCAACAGGCAGCGCGAAAAACATTGACTGACTATCACAAAAATGACCTTGTCCAATTTCATAAAAAGATTGAGTCCCAATATTAAGCTATGCTAAATATAATTCAATCTGTCTTCGGAAAGATAATACACAGGACAAGGGGCAGAAGTATCCAAAATAGAACCAAGCTACAACCCATTACGTGTCAAAAAGTGAAAAAAAATTACACAAAGAAATAACAATGTTGAAAAGAACAGACTGGTGGGCTATATGGTACTGCTTAACGTGAGGCAAAGTGGAAGAGAGCACATAGGACAACAGAATTCTACTGTATTCTTAGTCTTCATCCTGTTCTGCTGTCCTACATGCTCTCTTGCGCTTAACCTCACGTTGCACAAATTTTGACTTCCAGAATTTAAAAGCATCAAGCATAGATTGCCAAGCCGGCATATAGCCCAAAGAAAGAGAAAACAAGTACTTAAAGTGTCCACAGCTCATACTGATACCATAAAATACAACAAAGTGCAACAAAGCACATATGCTCCAAGTAGTAGAGTCATCAGTCAACTTCAAATGGTGTTAGGTATGAGCACAAGACTAAAGTCTGCATCGATGAAAAAATTTAACCTAGAACACCTGAAGCACTTCTTTTTGGTGTCATCCACATCACCAAAGATTAAAAAAACATAAAAATTAAAAGACAATGAAATGATAAATAGAAACATTATCACACTGTTTCATGCACTGTTGCCACATGTGTAGATTTTATCCTTAGTTTATGCAGAATATTTCACTATGCTAAGCAAAGTGACCCTTTAGAACATATTGTCTTCGAATTAAGACAACTGCCTGACATTTATTCCCAGTAGCTAGTATAAACACTATTCTTATTTTTAACAATTTTCTGTTTGAAGGCATTTGATGATTGCACATATACTACAAAGTGCAACTTACTTAAAGCAGCAACAATGCTACCTCTGCACAGTGGACAATAAAATATCTGCATTTAGAACAAGTTATATTGAATGCTGCTCAAATGTAAATGTACGTGTCAATGTTTAGTCATGCTCTCCACAAGTGGTGCATCACAGTATGCATGAATATTGGTAAGCACCTCTTATACACCAGATGCCTCAGCGGCAACTACTACTGCAAGAAAAACAAACATGTGTACTGTTCGTTGACTGTAAACTGGAGAACTTAAACATACACATGTAGCTCAGGTGCTTAAGAGCAGTTACAGAGTCTTGGGTAATAACATGGCAATGCCACACTTGTGTAGCAAGCACCAGAAGAGGTACACACCCAGGTAAAAAAAACTGCACACACTCTGCCGTCACACTGGGATCCAGCTGAAAGCAGCAAAATAAATGTTCACACACCGAAGTATACCTCAAGCATGGATGCCAGCACAGCCATTTCATAACACTGTGTTGTCAATGCAATAAGCTCACACTGTGGTCTATCACTAACACAAACAGCCTCACAGGAATACATGTGGACAGCAGCCCAGACACACAACCCTCATAACTTGCAGCAGGTCAAGCAGTACACATGTGCACACACGCCATTAGTGGCACGTCGCACTGGACGGCACAAGTGTTGCTCAGCTTTTCATTCAAACCTGGTGTCACAATGCCATGCTCGGCGGTGGCTGTTTGCGTCCCTTTGGGTCCACATTGAGTTGATGCACACTGCGAATATGCCGCTTGACATCGTCAGGCCAGTTGAACTGCTTGGGGCAGAGGAAGCAGGGGAACTTCCGTCTTACCGGCCAGTGCAGAAGCTGGTGGCGCTTGAAGTTCGCTTTGTTGGCAAAGGTATGCAAGCAAATAGGACAGACAATACGCTTGAGTGGTGAGCGCATGGATGATTCCAGATCGTAGCCAAACTCATGGGAAGGGTCAGCCGCTTCAAACGAAGCCTCTGGAGAAGGCCCCACATGGGGCTGCCGCTGTTGGTGGACAGGCACAGACAATGCAGACAGTGTCTGACTGGGAGAGAGATGGGAAAGGTACGGAGAGTCACCCCCAGTAGCTGTAGCAAAGCCAAATTCTTCAAGAGGTTCTTCAAGAGGCTCTTCTTCATCGGTATTGTCCGTGTCGATTTCCTCTTCCTCCTCCTCTTCATACAGTCCAAGCTCTGAAATTTTTTTTTCCTTCTGTCAGTGTTTTATTGTACTTCATGACACAATAAAAACATACAATTAAAAAAATTAATACAACAGATTTAGATCAATTGCTTGACACATATGAAGGCCAGTCTCCCTACTAACAACCTTAATAAAAACAATGATTAAGGCTGACCTGATGCTTCAACTGAGGACTTTGTATAGGTAGCACACCTTAAAGGTACCTTAATTAAATCACAGCTCTTGTCTCCCTATCTTTAATTCAATAATGCACTTGTGAAGCATACCTCAAGAACAATGGCAGAAAAATAGAAAGGTACCAATAATGAACCATTTCCTTCAATGTACTAGTTTTAAGTAAGACTCAAGGCATAGGCTGATATTTCAAACAATTTTGTACAAGAAATGTAAGCAGAGCCCGTTTTTCTCTCTCCTGAATCAAAATGCAGACAAAGAAGGTACTTTCCATTATCCTTAATGTAATGATGCAAAATGTATAATCAACTTTAAATCAAAGTTTTATTTTTAACAGAATTGTTAAGGGCAAGAGCACAAGACCAGCCAGTGACACATCTTTGTCATTTGCACTTACCACATTTTACTACTACGTTTCACAAACATACAATTAAAAAAAATTAATACAACAGATTTAGATCAATTTAAGCTAATATGAAAACTGCTCAAAGACAAGCATATACCCAGTGCGAATAAATGCAAGCCTTTAGTGCAGTTGATATGAATGCCAAGTTAGATATTTCAGTGAACCTACTAATCAGAACACTGCACCGAGAGAAGTTGACAATATATTTTGAAATGTTGCATGCAACCTTCTGCTATGAATAAAGGGGCCAGTTGCTACGAACGGGTGGATGTCTGATTTTCCCTTTATTCATTACTTTTCTCCACTTTGCGGGTTTCCGCAAAACTACTACGTCAACCTTCTGCTTTATGTGAAAACAGATACATTTGGTGGTATTTCTGCTATACAAGTTTTCTGCCGCGGATGAATTTGAAGGCTATCTGATCTGTATGGTATTGCTATTCACACGTTGACAAACAAAGTGCTTAGTGAGGAGTGTTTCGCCAAAAATCTTAACACCCATGAAGAAGCGCAGCACAAGCACAGAAAATGGATTCACTGGGCAATCAATAAAATTTCATGATTAGAAAAATAATTACCTTTTGAAATATTTAGGTATACAGACATTTACATGAGACTGCAATCATTTTATAAGCATGCTATATTCTTCTCTTTCTGCAGAATATGATGTATTATTTGTTGCAAAAAAATTCCATGCCAAAGAGGTTATGACCAAACCAGACATTAAACCAGCGCTATGGTTGCCAGCTCTTTGGTGATCTTAGCAGTATAGAGGTATCTTTACTACATTTCTACACCCATAGTGCAGTGCCAGCAGCCATCATGCATTCTCATTGCGAAACATTCATTTTTTCTGTAGTACTTTGGCCTGGGATATTTTGCAGCAGATAGTACATAGCAAACCAAGTCTTCATTGGGAAAATGCAATACATATGAAAGAGCTGCATTAACTCTCGACCATCGTAAAAACTCAGCTCCACACACCAAAACTTTGGAGGATGTCAAAAGGTACGTGATTGTAGCAGAGCGACTGCATACAGAAGAGAGCACTCTGCAACAATGTTACTAACCACAATGAATACACAAATGTGTTTCTAATTGAAGACACACTTTATCAGCTTAAACTTCAAAGGCGTATTCACTGGGTGCTGCTGCCAATTATGCTATCATTTGGACAAAGTGCAATTCCTTTGAAGATGGCTTCTCACAGAGGCATATCTGAAATGGAATGCAGATAAAATGTCATTATGCAGAAAATGTCAACTCATGCAGACATTTCTTTCTCACCTTTTAATTGATGTTTCAAACTTCAGGCACTCTCAGCGGGATTTAAAATGGAAAACAAGTAGTCAAGAATAACTGCTGCACACCAAGCTAGAATTATGGCAAGCTCCAAGGACATCTAGTTGGGGTTTGTGTGTCTATCCACAAAAATATTAGGATCTCACACACAGAAAGAAAGAGTACAAACAACTTTATTTGTCAAAAAGTGACAGAAAAAATATATAATTAAGATGAGCATGCTTTCCCTCACACAGCTGATTTAAACTTTGAGCTTGTAAGCTCATCAACTTCATAAACAGAAGACACTGTTAGAGGAGTACCGACATCAAAATTTTGACTGTACTTTCTTCCTTGTAATCACCGATTATGCACCACAGTCCATAATTTGGAAATGGCAATCTGTAACCAACCAAAAGCATTTTTTCACAACATGCTTTTGTGCTTCTCAAGCTCATGACATTGCAAACTGGGTGCAGAAATGCCAAAAGGAGCACAAGGATGACCACTGTGGCATGCAAGGGATGCAAGCATGCATACACTGCACTATAAAGTATAGCAAGAAATATGTAGTGAAATGTTCACCATAACTGCATAAACAACACCAGATATCTCATAATTTTCACATACATGCTAATCACAGCTAGTGATGTGTTTCAGGCATGGCTTCAAGAAGCCAGAACCACTTTGTTAAAAAGAAGCGTGATAATTAGAAACTGTGACATCTGTCAATGAGCAACAAGTCTTTCTTTGCAATACGTGTTAACTGTGGCATCATTTCAAGCAGAACAAAGAAAAGCAATAATTTTGATGTCAGTGCTCCTTCAGATGCCCAAAAGGTGCAGAGTGAAAAATCTTTTTCATAGCAACAATGATAAAGAACCATGACATAAAAATAAATGTAAGAACTCATAAGAAGGAATAATAAAGAGACCTGAGACAATTAAATGCCACGATAAACAAATCTGAGAGTGCCATTAAAGCCACATACTTTCAAAGAGAAACTCATTCATTTCCTAGTTTACTAAATAAAACTGTCAGTTTCTTCACTTCTCAGAGGTATTTTAGAGCAAACAACCATGCTTTTGTATCTTGACTGCACTTTGGCATGAAAAAGGACACTACAGCACTTTACAAGCAGCCCATCATTTGCTAAGAAAAAAAAAAGAAAAAAAAGAAAAATAAATTAAATATGGCTACAGAACAGTGTCTGCAAGGCAAACAATGAAACATTAAATAATTTAATTGACATCCTTCAAGGATGAATAACTTCTCATGTCTAACTTGAGTCACCAGATCAGCCTAAGTTCAGATCCTACCAGTTAAATGGGTCAGATTTTAAAATAAATGTTTAATAAAATGAAATCTGAGCTGTTCAAACAAATGAGCTTCAGAATGCTAAGATAGCTGTAACTGTTCATACAACTGGCTAACAGGTTGCTTGTGTTGATCTGTGTAAGCAAAGCATCGTGGGGATGGCAAAATAAACCTCCAAGCAAGTGTGAAGCCAAGGACATGTCACTAGTACTTGAGCTCCCACCCCATTTCCTACCTTACACTGGAGTGAGGCTTGAGGCTGGTAATTCTTTGAATTACGAAGTTCACCATGTCAAAAACACATTCCTAGGCCCATTCCTGCCAAAATACCTAGTTATGTCACTGTTTACATAGGTCAAAATGCATGTGTTTCACATTTTAGTTGTTACATAAGAGATTATTTTTACAGTCATGTTACGAACAATGACTTTCTAGTATTGGCGAGTAATGCTTTAGAAATCTGTGCGCTGCTTTCTCGAAGGAGAAAAAATATTGGCTTGTTATCTTAAAGGTTTTGCTGAAGCAGCAGCAGTTTTACAATCGCAGGAAGGCAGTTTTCGTAATAACACCACTGTTTCTTGTCAGTGAACCAGCAAAAATAGCAAAAAAATGAAACCAATTGTTGAAGAAACTGCACTGTATTTATACGCAACCATTTCTAAAGGAACAGTTCCTAAAATGCACAATATGAAGAATATCCACACCAATTGTTGACCAGCCTTAAAATGTACTATATTGTGTTCCTTAGCCATGGTGACAAGATGTGGTTCAAAAATTTGTACAACACTGATTACTGAATAAACATGTCTATGTCAGTTATAAACGTCATAAGCATATCCATAGAGAAAAATAAAAGACAAGGAAACAAACTGGTGCTGCCCACATCATTACACACAGTGCAAACCAAGCAGTGAAAAAAGGTGCAAAGTCCCTAGTCAAGAGCATGTTTACAGAAAGCATGTGCCTCTCTAGAAAGAGCTCCCCTGAAAAGTTAGCATCAAATGTGACTGCAGTTCACTATTTTTTGAACTGCTCATTCAGGCCCATGACAACAAAATTAGTGGGTACCATGAAAATACCAGTCCCTAATCTGGCATTTTATTGCATGCACAACATTACAGTAAGCCAGAAACATCCATTAGCTGAGGATGGAAGACAAACAAATTATGTAGTGCCTTTTCTCGTGCACACACTTTACAACAGAGCTCTTGGCCTACGTAGCAGAAAGGCCAACATCCTGTTAACAGGCTGCCGTGCAAATATAGCCCATCTTGTCTTATAATTCCTAGCCAAATAGCACTGACGATGGGCAATACGTAGACAACATCTATAGAAGATATTAGCACCATGCCAAATCAGCTTGCTCATCACAAGGAAAGCTAGTTCATCAGACATTTGTTTAAACATTCAAAACTGTGCTAAAATGCTCAATGTAATTTTATGTTTTACCCTTTGAAGTGGTACTGACAGAAATTGTTCGCCATTTTTATTATTTTATTGAATAGCCCTCGACCGTTACGGTCGAGGGCTATTGAGACCCCGTAACGGTCGAATTGAGACCCCGTAACGATCGAGGACCGTTACGGGGCCTCAATTCCCTGAGTGTGCAGCAAATAATTATGTTAAAGTTTATTACGACGATTTCAAAATGCCCGCCGAAAGCAGCGTGGCTTCAGATATGAAAAAGGTTACCTACTTCGTCATCAAAACCTACTGTGGTGGTCTTGTGGTACCAGATACTACTGATCAATGCAGCCACACACTGTGGCCACGACTGGGCACTAGGGGAGAGAGCGTGTCCTCCTGCATTTTCAAGAGATGTGACCAATCAGAGGGGCCAGTTTGACAGCTCTGGCAGTTTGGCAGCTACCACAGTTATTGTATGCCCTTCAACAACCACACCCCACCACCTACGCTTTCGGCGACAGGGGAAGCAACCTTTTTTTGTGCCTGACGCAAATGCTGCGCTTGACGAGCATCTTGAGCAGGCCGTACAAAAGGTGCTGTAATGATTCATTTGTGGTGCCCTCGAGGAATTGAGGCTTTGTACCGGAACTATGGAGTCGACAGCTACCTAAAAAAGCTAGAAAAGGAGGACACCAAATTTTTGTGTCAGTACTCCTTTAAAAATTGACATTAAAGGAACATTAACTTAAGCTGCGTTAGTAAATTATGCTTCTGCAATAATATGACAGCTAAGCTTATCATGAGTAGATGCTTGCTATGTCATATTTGGCAAAAGTAAGTGCTCCTGCAACAGATCACCATGATGTCACATATTTGGCAGCTTCGGCTCGAGCCTAGTTGATATTTTATAAATTATGGAAGATCATATCGGCTTTCCAAAGAAGCCAAAACCTCAACATAGCAAGTTTTAATAACTATTCCTGCACTAAAACAATCTAAATTAAAGAAAATACTTTGCAGTCTATAACATCATAGTGACACGCCAGCATTGAGGTTTCCACACAAAACTCAAGGAAGGAAAGCTTGACCTTCATTTTCTCCATCAGCAATCAACCACTTCTCCACCAAATTAATGAAAATATATTTTTTAAAGAATACCTTAAATCTGAACTGGTTTATGTTTGATCTTTAGTGTCCCTTTAAAATGTCTAAGGCAAAATGAGAAACATCCGTAGAACTTTCTAAATGTGCTAAATAGATTGGCTTAATCATGAGATTGTGTAATGAACAACTAAACCAAACATTACACCTCAACACACAATAAAAAATTAGCACCTTTGTTCAAATGAATGTGCTTTTTTTTTTCTTGCAGCTATATAACATCTCGCCAGCTGCCATGTTTTATAAACAATGCCATAAACCCACTCATGCACAGCTGTTAAAAGGATGTTTCTGAAAAATTAGGGCTTTTTAAAAAACAAATAACTTTACAAGAATGCTTATTTTCTTGCATTCACAGGAAATAAATCAGCAATAGCCCTCGTTCTCACTTATGGCACATGTAGCACAGATAAAAAAATTTATCTTATTATAGTGATGATCTACAGCCCCTCATAATTATGTATTCTCACTGTGCTTTGACTCAATCATACCTAATTGCAGTGTATATATATTTAAAGCTCGATCTAATGAAAGCCGATTTTAAGAAGTTCCCGATGTAACGAAGAAAGGTCCATTCCCCAGCAGGTACCCATATGGTTCAATGTTATCATCAACTTAAACTAACTAAACAATCTTGACTGAAATCGATTTAACAAAGTTTTTCCTGAAATAAATGGGTAAAAAAAAGCGGTGATTTCTTTATAATTTTTGACACAGAAGGGTTCTTCTTTGAGCGTGCACTCTAAAGCTACCACGTTAGGCCCCAAGTCAGATCCCAAGCTTTATTTTGACGAGGCTGCACACCGCGTCCATGCACGGAACAGTCGACTGAACACCGCCTCGGTAGGGGCAGCGGTAGTTGCTTTTGTTATTTCATGGTTCATGCAACAGATGGCTGGATTAGCAGAAAATAGAATGCCATGGTAGCTTTTGCGTGCAGCTACGTTACAATTTTAGATTTCGAAAGACTGAAAAATTCCTTCCTCGAATATACAGACTTCCCGATTTAACAAAATAATTACAGGGTGATCACCACTTCATTAAATTGAGTTTCAAATGCACTACCTTATATGCATATACCTAAAGCCACTTCTCAGTGTTTCTTCTTGGCGTTAGTTTCTGCATTGTTGCCCCTCATGGTCCAAAATTCACTACCAATGTTAGCAGTGGGATGTACATTTGGCCTGTGGAACCTGATGGCAAACAAGTTGTTGCTAAACCCTATCCATTGTACACACAGCACCTTTATGAAAGGGGATGCACGGGAGTGTAGCCTGGGATCTGTGGTGGCCACTTATTGTGCCACCACTAAGGGACTGTAAGAAGCTTTGTAGATGCTAGCACCAACTACAGGTGGTGCTGTGAGCTTTCTTAACTTGACTGTAGCCATGGCTTGGCATTCGTAGTACTTTGGAGTCGCATGTTGGCTGTGCCATAAGCAGCCACCATGAAGCACAGGCCACATGCTAATGCATTCCTTTTCATGAAGGTGGATTGTATGCATATAGAGCGGCACCACATCTCCATTTTCCGCTGTGCTGACTTATCTGCATCACTGAGTATGCATGCATTGCTTCAGCATCTGCCAATTTCTTCTGCATGTTGCACGTCATGAAATGCTCGTCCCTTTCAATAATCACTTGACGAGGCACAGCATCATGAGAGCTAGGCGCAGTGTGTGTTGGTTATTGTAGATTTCATAGGCAATTAGCTCATGCTTCTGTGGCATTTTCGAAGCTCATAGTATAAGCTACTTGATTAAATGAGGGCCAATATCTCCCCTTGCGCAATGCAAAGCTACCAGATGCGCTGGTGTAATCATTGCACAATGCATGCATATGCTGAGAGCAATACACCGGTTGCTCTAAATGCTGCCATGTGTGCCCTCTCGAGGTTGAATTGATTGAACACCTTTCTGAAAGCCTTCAGTTACAAGGTTTGATACACTAAGGAACTCAAGTGCATGTGTTCAAAAGACGAAACAGTGGGGAAAACAGCCAAAGCGAGTACAGCAAGTTGCACACTTGAAAATGGCTACAGCCAGCTCAGAATTTACAACCAGGAAAGTGATTAAAGTCAGCAGACAGACCTCTAGTACTCCTGAAAGGGGTGAGAATATGCTTATACAGTTTCGCTGTCTATGATGTATCAATTGTAAGATTGGCATACACCAGTGAAGAATTTTTTTACTGCACCTTGATGCTGTACAAAAAGTTTCTCTAGTGATTAGTTGGCCAGTCAGGAAGCATTTAGTTTAGCTTGATGACATCATGTGCCTCTGCATGAAATAATGTACCACTTCTAAAATCAAAAACAAAACAAAACAAAAAAGAAACAGCTTGAAAAGCTGTCTTTGTCAAAATGTGTATGTTCTTTAGAACAAGACTTGGCACACAGCTGTCCAAAAGCAGAACAGCAGTACATGAAGCATGGCCCTCAGCAAGTTTCAGAGTGCCATTCCTGTGAAAACATGTGTGTACACAACAGGCAATAAAGCCAGTTTTGAGGATGTTTCAGTCAATATAGTGATCAGATAGGTAATGAGAAAAAATGGTAAAGTAATAATAATAATAATAATAATAATAATAATAATAATAATAATAATAATAATAATAATAATAATAATAATACACTCTGCCCTCAATACAATGAACCCGCATACAACAGACTTTCAGATATAACGGACTATATTTCAGCCTTAGTTTGTTTTATCTGTTTTATTAATGCAACGAAGTTCGCTTCTAACAGACTGTGCTACAGTGGACTATCGGCTACAGCGGACAAAATTAGCGGCAGTATTTTCCGAAATTGGCTGTCCAAACATACTTTTGCCATGTCAACACGAGCTGACAACTGACTTGCAAACGTCAGCCGACGATAGCGGCTCAATATCACACACACGAGGGAGGAAGGCAGGGCAGTAGGCTCGCCCTATTTTTTAGCACGCAAGGCATTGTGCGGGGGGTAAGAAGGGGGGTTCTACTTCGGCGGCGGCTGTTGCTTACAGAGTAATCACCGTATCTTGAAAGCAATCTGCGATGTGGACAAAGTGCGCCCAGAGCCGGTAGCTTCGTATGTGCTGTGCTTTCGAAGTTTAGTTCGTGTTGAAGGGAGAAACAGCATCAAGGTCAATTAGCTCACTGATGCTGCCGCACTTATCTTGCTTAATTTGCTATCACAATCGATGCTTCGCCTTTCAGGCGAAAATGCAACTCTCTCTCTCTTTCTTTTATATATATACTTTGGAAGTTCGTCACTCACTCTTTGCAAAAAAGTTGTTAGGCATCACAGCGAAAGTTTTGGAAGTGAGGCGTTTTAAATATTACTGAATTTGGATACAACGAACATTTTATTCTTGGATTATCAAAGTCCGTAGTAACAAGCATCTACTTGATAATAATAATAATATTAATAATAATAATTGACTGGAACTTGTTTCTCACTGATCTAGTTCTAATATGTTGCACTTACAAATCCCTTGATTGCAGTTGATGTTTAAAAGAACACTGAAGGGAAACGCAAAGTGACGCTGAGCCTGAGACACCTCATGTCTGACGCTTGGCAACACAGATTGATGTCATTCTGTGTTGTCACAAACATTCCAGTATTTTTCCATATTGGGGTCATTGTGTATTAAAAAAGTTCACAATTATTGCCAAGTAAAGTTATCCTTTGTATATTAATGCAATATTCCTTTCTCGATTAATTAATGTTTAGGTAATGTTGGCCACATTCTGCCACAATTTATGACATCATGGGAAACTGGTGGAGAACTTTAGTGGTTGCGTCACCACCCACATTTTGCTTTCATGTCAATTTTTGGAATAACAAGACTTTGTTGAAGCATACTCATTTGGGCTGGTTTGTTCATGACTTAAGCAGAAACAGCACAAAGGAACAGGACGGAAAAGCGGGACAGACAGTGGTGCTGTGTTTGTCCCTTTCTTCCTATCCTGTTACTTTGCACTGTTTCTGCTCCAGTCCCTTAGCTGCTATTTCCAAAGTATAACCTACCAATCTAGTTCAACATAACATTATTTCTTTCTTGATGCTCCTTTAATGGTATTCCATGACACAAAGAAATTTTCATAGTTGCATGCGGTGTCAACTGCGTCACATGCAAGGTTCTGTAGCACTTCAAAGCATTCCCGAGCCTCTTTTCATAACAGATGTAGCCTCATAGCACAGACTTGTGCATGAATTAACAGAGAGCACTTCTCAATGCATGTCACTTGCACACTAAAAGATAACAACAATCAGAAGTAGCCATGGGCAGGGTATGGAAATGAATAGGAAATGATAAAGCAAATAAATTATCAACCACACCACAATTGTCAGCCACATGCAGCTATTTCAGTCTGCAATCGGGTACATGCAGTTAATGTGCAACAGTGTATTGCTGGAAAGCCCTGACCTCAAGAAGTACACGGCATCTATACTCAACACCTGCTAAGCAAGTTGCTGTGTATGCAAAAGTACCAAACCTATATCGAAACTTAATGAAGTGCCAGAATGAGGTAATTAGCACCTTTGCAAATTGCTTGGCTGTCTACCTGAGAACTTGAAAACCACTCTCTTTTTACAGTCTGCAAAAGCAGGCTAAAATAAATGCTTAACACAAAACTAGGACATCACATCAGATTCTTCAATAATCCCTGCACCGGGGCCATCACATGTGAGCAGACCCTTTACATGAGAACAAATCCGGGACGAAAGCTACTTGGGCAAGTGTTCACCTGATATAAAACATCACCATTTGCCAGAGCAGAACAACCAATGCTCACTGTTATTAAACTGGGTGCAAGCATACCATATGAAAGTTATTTTTCTAAACACAGATTCACATATTCTTGAAATCTCGTCCGACAAAAGTTGGTGGATTGTGGTGTACAAATAGCAAGAATATTGTACATGAACCCAGCATGTATTGCTACTTGAACCATATTCAAATGTTTAGTATCACATTGAGTATTTCTGAATAGTTGTTTTTTAATGAACATACAGAATAATAGTACTGAATACATTGTTCCAAGCTGCATGTTCGATTGGTGCAACAGATGGCAGTCTGTCTGGGTGCTTCAAGTAGCCATCAACACTGACACGAAAACTAAGCCAAACTAAGGTAACCCAAGTTAAAACAAGCAAAGCAAATTTACTCAACCTAACATGACCCAACCTATCCAAGCTTCCCAAATATTTTATGCCTCCAAAAAATTAATTTCTATGCAACATTTTTGTCCAGTGAGCTTTTCATCTGGGTTAAATTTGATGAAACTTAGTCTGATGAATTTCTGTCTAATGTGCCTTTTGGCGGTGAGCTACTTATAGTCACCTACAAACGCACCCTGACCTCACCACAGAAAGAAAAAGGCGATCACAACAGAAAAATACAATTGCTCCACTTGAACGGATGTTCACACTCTATAGGAGCTCATCGCATAATTGAGAACCACCCATCTGGAACAATCACTCTCATGGGCACCGCTTTCCAATGACATGGAGTGCACACCCCCATAACACGGCACTGTGTGTTCAGCACTGAGGAAATTATCCACAGCAATGACTGTTCACGACTACAGCTCCTGCACATTTCAAATGTCTCAAGATGAGTGTGTTCTGCTAACACTAATTCTATGATGATACATTGGACAAGCATGCTATAAATAGTGAAAAGGCTACGAAGAAGGAACAATAAAAAGACAGGTGCAGGTTCTGTAGTCAAGAGCATTCAGTTACTGTGACAGAAGAGGTCACATATTTTATTTATTTCTTATTTGTGGCATTCATGTCATACCCTACCTTTAAAGAATTTCTTTGAAGCTAGTACAGAAATTGCTTAAAGACCAACATTTACGTGCTGTAATGTTTTTAGACAACAGAGCTGTATCTCCTCTGCATGACTGACATTTCCATACAATTAACATAAAACACATCTAAGGACAGCTTCTGATTGGAGTACCAGTCTCTTAAAAAATTATGCAGTGTGAAATTTGCTTAGCTAGCGCAACACAGATCTTTTTTTTTTTCTAAATAATACACTGTGATCCCACAGAGTCCTACCAATATTTTGCCATCATGTGATGTTACATATTACATTGCAATTCACAGACAAAAATTACAAGAAAAGAAACCTGCAGAGCTGTGCAGTGCACTACACTAGCACATACTCTTTCTCATTTGTGAGGATACACATTAGAATATAAAAAGACATTGTACCACAGTACTACACATTATCACTGGCGTAGCTGCCAATGTCCTGATCTTGAAATAATGCAATGTCCAAGCATTGGAACATGAAACACTCTCACGTGGCTGTCTTCCTTCTGGAATGATATTCTACTCGACTTGGTACACAGATGTGCACACCAGCAGAAGTCTTTCATGAATCCCCAGGCGACCATAACATGCCAATAAACAAATATTTTTGGTCTGACACTATTATGCACTGATTACACAGTTTGGTGTAATCAGTGGTGTAATGCAGAACTTTGCAAATTTATGGCAGTGGAACCAGAACCTGGAAACAGCTACATGCTCATGCTAATCACTGGTCAACACATTAAAAATTAAGCACCCTCACTAAATTTTTGCCAAATAGTTGGTGTCCTGCCACTAGTGGCAAAAACAACAGGGCGGGGAGGCAGCATGGTTTTAGGTCCCAGCCCCTTCCTCAATACCAAAATAAAATCCTGGTTAAGCTGTATGCTAAATCTGGCGGGCGGCCACTGATAGAGAAAGCAAGTTTAATCGCAGGCGTATTAACAAGAAGCGCTCAGGCAGTCCCACTGACACTCTCTTGGTAAGAGATGTACATTTTCCCTAATGAGGCTTTTGGCCTTTTGACTGCATTGACCCTTTATCTATGTGAATCCTTGGGGAGTGGACGAAAAAAATATAACAAGGTTAGACAACATGAAGGCAGGCTAAAAAAAGATTGGCCATAAACCAGAAAGTTGTTTGCACTAGTGCTGTCTAATCTTGCCTCATTTTTTCACGCTGGCCTTAGGCATTCATGCTGGCCTTAAGCATTGACGCAGACATGCACCAACAAGCTGAGCCAACAACAGAATAGAGTACTACTAATGCTATTTCAAGTACTGAAAACAAAATAATCAGAAATTCAAGCTCTAGCCAACATTAAATATCTAAATGTACCTGAAGGGTTTGTTTTCTTAGCTAACACTTATTTTTTCCTGCAATATGGTAAAAACATGAATAATGAGGTTATACTGTTACAAGCATTATTAACTAATGGCATTAATAGCTTTTCCTCCTTTTAATCTAAAATGGCAGCTTTGATTAATAGCTTTTGCTGCAATGAAGTGTTTCATTGCTATGCCACTTGGGGACTTGTGTCTGTCTCCAAAATTAGTCGACCTTCAACACCCCCAATCAATAAAGCAGTGCTGCACAATATTTCTGAAAAGCACAAGGCTCTCTCACATTACCATGATGATGCCACATGAGAGTATGATGCGTGGCAGCACAATACATGTTGGCATCAACTAGCTAGATCTTTCTGCCACTGTTTAATGCTGCCCCCACAAAAAAACCACCTCTCCAAAAATAGAGCTTCTTTACACAAGCCATCCACATTAAATACAATGTTTGCACTAGCAAGTGACACTGCTAAACAAAAACTTCCTGCACATGCTTTGCCTGCACTATTTTTGCGTTGGGAGCATGTTAACTGGAATAACTGCCACTGTTGACTGACCCTGTAAAGGTTCTTACAGTTATAAGCAGCAGTGCATGTTAGGAAAGGCTCCCTTTTTTAACATTGTTTATTTCGCATTCAGTCCTTGCAGAGAACAGAGACAACATGCCAGAACCAGAACAAAAAGCCGCTTTACCAGCTGCTTGACTGACAACACCCCAATTCACCGACTGACTAAATTTAGAGGTACAGCATTGTTCTAGCATATAAAACATCTTTAATCCTGAACATTTGACTGCTGTGATGTAATGTCATCATCTTGCATTGGGTGCAAAGCGTGAGAGGGCTCCAATAAGCTATCATTACTAAAACTTTAGGAAATGTAAAATTAAACCTCAAGAACAAGTAATTGCTCATAATAATATAAAGTTGTGATTGCTGGGAGTTGAACTCAGAATGTCCTGCACTTGACAAACAGGGCCTGCCTTCAGACAAGAAACCAATAGAAGGTCAAAAAAGGTAGGGAACTGCCAAGTAAATCTCGAAGTCAGTGAGCACAAAAGGCAGGCAAGCAATGCCATCAAATGCACACAGAGCGAACAAACTGGGGCCTCAGCTGGGAGGTAGCCTTGCTTTGGTGTAGCTGAGGCGTCCAACACGACGCGTGTGAGGTGACCCGTGGGAGATGCGCAGATGTGTGGTCAGGTCACTAGGCCAAGCAAATTCCTTGAAGCAAAGGTGGCAGGCATGCTTGACCCGAAATGGCTGGTGCATCTCCATGTGTCGGTTGAGGCTGCCACGTGTTGAAAAAGCCCTGTTACAGGTTCGGCAAAAGGGGCCCGCCTTCCTGCAAAGCAGCACTGCAACTTCAGCAACCAACATAGCTCTAGGCTGTACTAGTTTTATAGTCTGAGGAAGCACAACATGTAAAGTAAAGCATGGCAATGAAGATTTGCTTATACACAGAAAGCAAATTTTAGGGTGTACTATGACAACATTAACCATCCGCATACCGGAGCAACTGACAAAATTTTTAGCGAATTTCTCATAAATTTTTCAGAAATGCGGCATGCAGACGGTCATGTTCATAGTTCAAATGCTCAACAGCCATTACTAAAGACAAAAACTGCACACGACACCAATGTTCACAAGTGCTGCCACCTAGTGTCAAAAACTCCAGTTGCAAGCAAGCCGACACATATACGGTGTGAGATATCCTTCCTCATGGTGACTATACTCATCAGCAGCACAGAAAGGGTTAAGCAGCAACACTACCAGCTCAAGTGCATAAATGAAAAATTTCCCACCTCCTTGCAATAGCTGCCCTATGAAAAGTGAGCTTTTAACTCTTAGAAATATGTCTGTACTACAAGGCCTGCCTGAAAAGTATATGACCTTATTTATTTTAGAGAGAATTGCAGGGTGCAGGTTATCCATACTGTGTGACGTGAGAGGAGGGTACGTGGTGCCTTTAGCAGGGGTGAGACAGCTGAAACAGCTCTTGGAGCAATTTTTGGAGCAGAAAAATCTTAATTTTGGAGCAAAATATTCTGAATTTGAAGCAGGCTAACAGCAGAAGAAAATTTTCGGAGCCACAGATTTTAA
The DNA here is from genome assembly GCF_038994185.2 of Dermacentor albipictus. NCBI lineage: Eukaryota > Metazoa > Arthropoda > Arachnida > Ixodida > Ixodidae > Dermacentor > Dermacentor albipictus. The sequence continues at coordinate 317,152,754 of NC_091821.1, read as the reverse complement.
ATTTAGAGAAGCTTATTGTGACTAGAACACTCCAAACCTAGAACTGCTGAATGAAGTAAGTGATCTCTTTACATTAATTCCTTCTGTCATAGAGTCGACTCAAGAGGGCACAAAATGCTTCTCTGTTCCGTGTTCTAGTGTTTTACCTGACATACAGCGAAGTCTTGAAGACCCGTTAATCCTAGCTCCTATAGTTTTAACAGCATTTTGGGTCTCGCTTTGGAGCGAGACATTTAAAATGAGAGAAAAGCTTGGTACGTAATTTCATAATTTATTTATTGGTAAAAATACAGAAAATTACATGTACGTAGTATACATAAGGAGGTCCCATAGTCAAAAATGGTATCAGGACCTCCTGTTAAAGACACTTATGATGGTGTACAATGTTTAAAGCAACAGTAGTACAGATGAGAGCTAAGAGTAATATCAAAACATGTTTATAGCATATGAGTAATAAGAACGCTTGTTAACAGCATGAGAGTATAAAAAGCATAATAAAATTGGAAAAAGAAACAGACAATATCAGTAAGTATTTATTATGAATGATTTTAGTTCTCTTTTAAATTGGCATAAATTTTTTGCATTTTTGATTATAAGGTGGTAGAGTATTCCAAAGCGATATAGAGGAAAATTCCAGTCTGTTTACCATAGTTAGTATGCACTTTAGGTAGATGGAAATTATTATTGAGTGCAAATCTAGTGTGACTATGAGCTATCAGGTCACAAGGTAAGAAGCAGGTCAATGCTAGTTCCTTAGTGATATATTTGTAGAATAAAATCCCTAGATTATATTTGGTGAGTTCTGAAATGGTTAGGATGTTGTTTTCATGTAGTAGTGATTTTCCATTTGCAAAGCATGAAGTGCTTGTAATAATTCTTATGGACTGGTTCTGGATTACCTGGAGGGATGCCAAGCGAGTGTTATAAGTGTTACCCCAGCATATTATGCTGTAGTTAATATGAGAGTGAATGAATTAGTGGTATAGCAAGATTATTGTACCATGAGTAAACTAGGGACGAATTTTAAGTATAATGCGAATACCGTATGCTATTTTCTTTTTTATGTGAGAAATATGATCTTTACATTTCAAGTTGCAGTGAAAAGAAATCCCAAGGAAAGACAAGCATGGACTGGGAGAGAGAGAGTGTGAGCCAAAAGTTAAAGAATGGATAAGGATGTCGAATGTTGTTGATGTGAGGAAAATACAACAAATTTAGTCTTGGCGGCATTAATAGATAATAGGTAAGCTTGTTAATAAGAAGTGCCTTGTTTTTATCAGAGGCAAATATGGTAGTATCATCAGCATACAGAATGCACTTAGTAGATGACAAACAGTTAGGTAGATCATTAACCCTTTGACGGTTTTTGCCGTACATGTACGGCGGCGGTTTTTTGTCCCGCAAGGTCTTCGCCGTACGGGTACGGTTCCGACCCTGCGTTTCAAATTTCGCACCATAATGACGATGCACGCTTACTGGGAGGTGCTGCCACCTCTTAGGACTTACAAGAAGCGTTTGAAATTTGTGCTACCTTCTTGGGGAGATAAACAGAACTGACTTCAAGCTTCAGCGCGTCGCGCGGACTGCGGCCACACCCCTTTTGCGGTTTCGGTTTCGCCGCGTGATCGCAACGGAGGCGCGCGAAACGTCATTTTTCTCTTTGTCGGCACTCTCTTGCAGATGCTGTGGAAGTTGATTTCTATCTTGATTGGCGCTGCTCTTAGCTTGTTTGTAACCGCCGCTCGCGAGGTATTCTCGGTTTCAGCGGCAACGCGCTTTCGCGGTTTCGGTTCCGCCGCAACGGAGGCGCGCGAAATGTGATTTTTATCTTTGTCAGCACGCTATCGCAGGGGTGGTGGAAGTTGATTTCTATCTTGATTGGCACTGCTCTTAGCTCGTTTATCACCGCCGCTCATGAGATATTCTCGCTCTCTGCGGCTGTGCGGAGACTCGTGTTTCAAGGAGTACCACACTCTAAAATACTATTGAACATATTGCAGTTCTGAGTGATGCCGACACCAAAATACTGTTCCTAATTTTTTTTTACTATTTATTCCCGACTTTATACATCTTGTACATTCAAGATCCGCAATAAAGTAGTTTGACCACCCGGGAAAGTTTTCTTCAAAATAATTCGACCCTCAAAGGGTTAATATAAATAAAAAACAGTAGTGGTCCTAAGATGGATCCTTGAGGGACGCAAATGTTAGTGGTTTGTTATCTCGAATAGACATTAGACAAAGACACAACTTGAACTCTGTTTGATAAGTAACTTTTTAACAGTGAGAGTGCAGGATTGCGAACACCGACAGCCTCAAGCTTATCAAAAGGATACTTTGTTAGATCGATGAAAACTGAACCTGCAAATAGACCTTCATCAATTATTTTTTTTAATTGGTCAGTTCGATGTATGAGCGCCAAATCTGTGGAGTATCCATTACGGAAGCCAAATTGGCATGAAGAGAGAATATTAAATTTAATGAGGTATTTGGTTAGACACGATTCGATTAATTTCATCAGAACTTTGCCGAAAAAAAGGTAAAATACAAATGGGGCGGTAGTTATGTATTAGTGTGCGGTCACCTTTTTTTTAAAGCTGGAATGACTTTACTACGCTTATGCTCGTTAGGAAACACACCAGTCTTGACTATCAAATTAGTAATATAAGACAAGATTTCAGAAATTAGGTGCACAACCATTTTAATGGTAGCAGGTAGAACTTCATCAATTCCCGCACTGGTGGGTTTTAGGTGACATATAACCTTATATATTTCTTCTGGTGTTGTGGGGAAGAGAAAAAAATGAGTAAGGGAGATGATTAAGTTGAGTGACTTGTAAAGGAGAGGGTGTGTCATTATGAAAAAAAAATAGAAGCTGAAGGCATTGGCTATTAGGATAGGGGAGTTATACTGTGAGTTATTGTAAATAATTTTTGACACCTGTTTCGGTCGAGAATTGCTGTTTAGAAAGGAGTTAACAATGTTTTATTTCAATTTGGTATTATTGCCTGCTTGTAAGATCTCTTGTTTAAGATATAATCATTTTGCCGCTTTTAACTGGCTGTTTATAGAATTGCATAAATTTTATATTGGGCAATTTGGTATTAAAAGGCTGGTGTTTAGTTTTTTTGTACAGGTTATCGCGTTTGTGCAAAGCTAATAACTTTTTAGACATCCATGGATTGTGAGAGAATGCAATGGTTTTTTTACATTTCCTTTTACAAGTGAATTTATGAATACATGATATCATTACAGTAAGAAATTTAGAAAATACTTTCTGAGGATCATCAAAAGTTTTGATTTCAGACCAGTCTATTTTAGCACTGGCAGTTATGAAGCTCTCTTTGTCAAGAACATATTTAGAGTGTGGAAGAGGGCAAGGACTCGAGTTATATTTAAAATGTAGAAACACTAAGTAACAATCAGTAATGTCAACATAAAGAAATTTCACCTCTGGTGAAGTTAGTAAGTTAGAGAGGGCGTGATCAACAAGTGTCTCTGTGTCATTAGGAACCTGTTGTGTAGGAACATCGATTAAGCATTCATATCCGTAGCTTTGTAGAAGACTGGTGTAAGAAATAACAGTTGGCGATGTGTCACTGAGTGATGTGTCATGCATCATTCAAACATGTATAAGCACAAGATGGTTATTTCAAGCAAAATTCATGTTTCCACCTGCCGGATATCGCAGAATTATAATGACTGAACACATTGTTCTGGTCAAAAGCTACGGCGCATTCCTAGTTTTCTTACTATGCTGTTTTGTAACACATAACTGGATAGGCAAGAGTGCAATGTCCTGTTCTGTGTTTTGCATTCCAAATCAGCGCAGTAAGCACTTTTTCCCCCTATGCGCAGCTCCATTGTATTAAAGAGGAATTTCTCTGTACCGCATATCAGCGGCGACCACATGATGCTGGCCACATCGGTATGACAGCATACCTGCATCTCCATTCACATATTTGCTAGATGGTGGCTGTGCATGCTGCAGGCATTCTTCTAATAATTCAAACTATGATTCTTTGAAAATTCTTGGTAAACCAACGTGACTTTGACCATTAGTAATGATTATGGCTAACACAGACTGCTTCGGCATTCACAGCGTGAAACATTGGCTGCTCTGAATCTTTTTATCCGCAACGCATGCATTATTAACCGCAGCCAACATAGTCCATTATGGAACATGACCAAATTAAAAAGGTTTCTATTAAGAGTTCCTTCATGCGCTAACACTCTCGATTCACCACAAAAATGTTCATGCACTTCGCTCCTTTTCATTCACAGCTTGGGAGCACCTATCTAAATACATGGGAACGGAGAAATAATTTTTTTCAGCAACCACACTGCAGCCAATTTGATGCCGTCCATAACATAAAAAAAAAGTTTACATCTAGCAACTGTTGAAAAGAGACTTCTTATTTAGGCTACCAATGTTCCTTTAATATATTGTTGAAAATAGCAATATATTTCTCTATAATTCTTCCAGAGCTAATTAAAAAAGTGCTACTACAAATCTTTATTTTACACTTTCGCTTGTTTACTTGTTCGTGGCAGTGTTCTTCCTGTGCTTCTTTCATGCGGCAGTCAATTTCATGTGGTTCCTTATTTGCCAAGTAAAGGAGAGGTGTATCTCACAGGCGTACCTGTGATATACACCTCATTTCAATTCTCTTTTGCGGGTTTACGCATCTTTATGGTGAGTGGTGGGCATTATTCACATTTGTGCTAGTAAAGGTACCTCCTCTCCACCTCATTTGCAAAGAAAAGTTATCCTTAGGTTGGCCCCCCCCCCCCCCCCCCAGAACGAATCCTGAGCACGTGCCTGAACTGGACCGTAAGTCGAGTGACAGTGACAAGAACTTTATTATAGAGTGTCCTGAGGAACTTGATTGGGGGGAACCGAAGGCTCCCCAATCAAATTGGTGGCTCTGCCTACGACAGGACAGGGAGGTGGTGACTCTTAGCGACGTTGTGAGCCCTCTGGATGGCCTGTAGTTGGTTCGTGAAATCCGAGCCCTTGAGCAAGGTGTCCCACTTGGATTTGCATTGAAGGTCGGAGCCCGCGTTGTACGGGCACAGCCAGACCATGTGGTCGAAGGAGCAGCATGCGTGACTGCATTTGGAGTACGACTGTGGGAAGTTGGGGTCTATCCAATTAAGCGTTCTGGGGGTGAGGTAGGATCTGGTCTGTAAGAGCCTGAAAGTAACGGCCTAAGCCCTGTTCAGTTTTGGGCTGGGGTAGGAAATTTCCTCCTGCTGTGTGTGTAATGCGACATAATTTCGTGAAAGGTGGTAAGAGGATCTTTGAAGGGCCAATCCTGTGGGAGAGCCGAACCGTTAGCTCGGGCGAGTGATGAAAAGAATTTGGCTCCTTGCAAGCAGTCCAGGGCATCATCGATGTGAGGCAGAGGATATAAATCTTTGCGCGTAACTTTGTTTAAACGGCAGTAATTCACGCAAAAATGGGTCGAGCCCTCTCTTTTTTCTTCTTTTTTTTTTCTTTCTTTCCTTTTTTTTTTTTTTTGACAGGAACAGGCGACGACCATGGACTGCAGGACGGCGGAATGATGCCACATTGAAGCATGCTGTCGACTTGTTCAGAGATCACACGATGCTCAGCAGGGGATGCGCGGTAAGGGCACCGTCGCAGAGGCGCTTGGGAGCCAGTATCAAACGGATGGAAAACGGTGTGCAGCCAGCCTAATGACATCTTCTGGCAATCAAACAAGCCATGAAACTGGCGTAGAAGTGCAGGTTTCTCGCAGTGCAGCCCTGCAAGTTCTTTGTTGATGGCGGAGCCAAACATACTTAAAGGTGGGCGATCAGGGGTACCAGTAGAAGGTGTCAGGGCACTGAGTTGCAAGTTGTCCGTGTCGTCTAGGCAGAAGATCGACGATGCATTGAATGCCTGAATTCTGCCTATACACTCTACATGGAGTTAGGTTGAGGGAAATGGCAACAAATTCGTAACAAACAAGCATGTAGCACCATTGGGCATGTCGAAAACGGCAAATGGCAACACGAGGTTCCTGCAGTGTTGAACGGTCTCAGAGGGTGTAATAGAACTATGGAATCACCAACACCGGCACTAGACATGGGGACAAAGGGCTGTACAACTGGGTGGTACGTTCGTATCATCAACAACACACAACTATGCCAATGAAAGTTTGGACGGTGTGGAACACAATGCTGAGAATGCTACCTCGGCACAAGCCCAGTCAATAACAGCATGATGGCGAGAGAGAAAATACCAACCGAGGATGACATCATGCAAACAGCCTGTAGCACAAGAAACTCAATGGGTTACACAACCTTTGGGATGACGGCACGGGCTGTGCAGGTAGCTGACAGCTGAATACGGTGTGCGCTGGCAGAAGGGACAATCCCTTCGATGTTGTGGTAACCTTCCTAAGTAAGCGGCAAAATTTTGTATCTATTACTGAAACGGCAGCACCAATGTCCACAAGCGCAAGGGTACAAAAGCCATCCACAAAAACGTCAATGAGGTTTGCTGGAGGAATTTGAGGACTTTAATTTTTCAATGACAACACAGTTCATGCCTTGAGAACTGCGGCGTCTAGTTTTCCATGTCAGAAGGGCGGAGTTGACGGCGCTTAGGTGAGAGAGAGCGACGTCAGGGTGATGAGGATCGGCAGCTAGCTGAGGGCAGGCGTTCGGGCGAAGAGGATTGTTGTAGCAGTGCTGTGCCGCTAAAGCGTGTAGGATCGTATGCAGATGGGCGCATGGCATCAGTTTAAAAAGGAGGGCAACAGCGAAAGAAGCGTGCCACATGTCCTGCATAACCACAAGAATAACATATAGGGCGATCGTCCACAGTGTGCCATGGATTCGAAAACATGGCGACTGGTCTGCTAAACAGAATTGGTGGTGGCCGAACGGGTGCTGATGCAGAAGAATAGGAACAACAAGGGTGCAGACTCCACAGGTGGTGGACGAGCGAAAGGCAAAGCGTCAGTGACCTCTTACTGTATCACTTGTTGTATGATTGGGGCCAGATGTTGCACCTCTGCTGGGTCGGGCGAGTTCAATAAAATGGAGAGCTGTCAGGCTACCTCCTCATGCAAAAACTGCATAATCTAAATCAACAGTGCATTCTGGTTGCCCAGAGTCAAGGTGGGGATTGAGTCGCTCTGTTTCAGAGGGCGTTTGGGTGTGTTGCTCGCACAATTTGTCGAAACTCTGGCATAAGCTAGCAACATCTGTGATGGTTTGTGGGTCTTTGGCCAATAACATTTGAAATGGATGGATGGATGGATGGATGGATGGAGTAACTTTATAGAAAGGTCCTGCGAGCTACGGGGCGCAAGGTCCCATAGAGCGGGCTACTCCCATGTTGGGACTGGGAGTTGTAACTCCCTGGACGCATCGTGGGCTCGCTGGACAGCCCAGAGCTGCTCCGCCAGGTCCGTGCTGCGTAATGCGTCTTGTAGCCTGGCGGAGTCTTGATCCTTGTTTGCGTGGGTCCGACCACACGGCCAGAGCAAGTGATGTACGTCTAGTGTGCTATGGCAATTTTCGCAATATGATGTTTTGTATAGGTCAGGCATGTAGTGATGTAGTCTGTTCTGCGTGGGGTACGTGTTTGTTTGAAGCATTCTGAACGTCAGGGCTTGAGGCCTGGTGAGCTTATTGTGAGGTGTGCTGTATATTCTGCGGTCTAGATAAAAGTGCTTTATGATCTCGTTATATGTGGAGGGAGGGTCCCGATGCTCGCTGGTATGGTCACGACTAGAATAGGTGGCATCGCGGAAGGTTAGGTCTCGCGCGCTCCTGTGAGCCATCTCATTGAGATTGCGAGGGGTGTCCTCGATCTCTCCGAGGTGTGCCGGGAACCAGCAGATGGTGTGATGCAGCAGCGGTGCGGATCTATTGATTATTTGTAGTGCTTGTCTTGCAACTGCTCCTTTCTGAAAGGCTTTGACGGCCGAGCGTGGATCGCTGTAGACGTGGGTGGTGGTCGGGTCTGTGAGCGCGAGTGCGATGGCAACCTGTTCTGCTATCTCGGACTTGTGGGTCTTGACTGTGAGAGCGTTTCTGACTTGACCTTGCTTATTGATCGTGGTGGCAACGAAGGCCTTCCTGGTCAGGTACTGTGCCGCGTCAACGAAACAGGCTAGGATCTTATCACGTATTTCGCGCAGGATGAACGATCCGCGTGCCAGCCTTCTGGGTTGATAGTGCGCGGGGTTCATGTTCCGCGGCAGTGGGCGAACCGTGTAGGAGTTGCGTGTGTCCGTCGGAACGCTTTGATATAGATTCTCGATTACTGTGGTGTCATGACCTAGTTTGGCTAGGATTTCCCTACCCGGTTGGGTTCCAGAGAGTCTTGTCCATTGAGCCCGTTCTTGAGCTTCGGTGATTTCTTCTAGTGTGTTGTGTACCCCCAGTTGCAGCAGGAGCTCTGTCTTGGTGTTCTTGGGGATTCCCAGCACTAGTTTGACTAGCTTCCTCAGTTGTACATTGAGTTTGTCCTTCGCCGCTACCTTCCATCTGTGCATGGCCGCCTCGTCGGTGAAGTGGCATAGCGCAAAGGCGTGTGTTAGCTTGAGGAGATTTTCTTCCTTAAGGCCGTGTTGTTTGTTGGCTACGCATCGTATGAGATTCAAGGCATTATTCGACTTTGTCACGATCTTCTCCATTGTCGCGGCGTTAGAGCCGTTGCTCTCAATGAACATCCCAAGAACTCTGATTTTGCTGACGTGTGGAATGGTTCCTCCGTCTTTTGTTCTGAGAGTAATGACGTGTGTGTCTCTGATTTCGTTCTTTCATTTGGGACCGCTCCTCGATGGTTTGTAGACGAGGAGCTCCGACTTCGCAGGCGAACATAGCAGGCCGGTGGGAGCGAAGTATTCCTCGATGACGTCGATTGCTTCCTGCAGAGCGCTTTCAGTTGATCCCAAGCTACCTCCGGGGACCCAGAGCGTTACGTCATCGGCGTATATTGTATATTTGACGTTCTCGATTTGATCCAGTTTCTTGCCTAGGCCGGCTAGCGCAAGGTTAAAAGGCGTCGGAGAGACGACAGAACCTTGCGGGGTGCCCCTGCCTCCGAGTTTGTATTTCTGGGACTTGATGTCCCCTAGACGGAGCCGTTCTGTCGCTCAGGAACGATTTTGTATAAGCGTAGAGTCTCGTGCCGAGGTCAAGGTTGAAGATCGTGTCGAGTATGTAGTCATGTGATAAATTATCGAATGCCTTTTCGAGGTCTAGCCCTAGGATTACTCTCGCGTCTCTCGTGTCTGCGTCAATGATCTGATGCTTGAGGAGCTTCATGGCGTCTTGGGTGGATAGCCCGGGTCTAAAGCCGATTATTGCTGCGGGGTAGACATCTTTATCTTCGAGATGTTTCGAGAGCCTGTTTAGGACCGCGTGCTCGGCTACCTTGCCGACGCAAGACGTCAGCGAGATAGGTCTGAGGTTATTGATGTTGGGCGCCTTGCCAGGTTTTGGGATGAGGACGATAAGGGCCGTTTTCCAGTCTTCTGGTAGTGCTCCATTCCTCCAGATTTTGTTGATTTCCTCTGTGAGGGTTTCGATTGAGGTTTCGTCGAGGTTTCTAAGTGCCTTGTTAGTTACGCCATCCGGCCCCGGCGCTGACTTGCTGTTTAGGTTCTGAAGCGCCGTGCGTATCTCTTCGGTTAAGAAGTCCCGATCTAGCTCTGGGTTGGCTTTGCCGCGATATGCATCAGCGGTCGTGCCTCTAGCATTTTTGGCCAGTGGGAGGTACTTGTCGGCGAGACGGTCAATGAGCTCATTTTCCGTAGTAATTTTGAGTTCCTCGTGCATGATCTTGTTCAGCGTACGACCCTGGTCCGCTTTGGTTTTGGTTCTATCTGAAAGATGTTTGAGCAGGTGCCACGTCGTCCCGCTGTTGATGCGGCCGTCCGCGGCGTCGCACACCTCGTTCCATTGCTGGTTAGATAGTTGCGCGCAATATTTTGCAATCAGCCGGTTCAGGGAAGAAATTCTTTTCCTGAGCCGTCGATTGTGTTTTTGTTCTTTCCATCTCTTGCTGAGTGATTGTTTGGCTTCAAGCATGTGAGCCAGTGAACTGTCCATGCTTTGAACGGGGAGATCTGTCTCTATTTCTTTCGTGGCCGCCTTAATGTCGGCCTTTAGTTGCGACGTCCAGTGTTCCATTGATTCTTTGCCTGTTCGGCGTTCGTGTCTGAACTCGCGGAACTTGTCCCAGTCAACGTACGTCATTTTTCTGAGTCCTCTGGATGGGGTGTCAATCGTTGTCTCAACAATGTGATGATCGCTGCCCGGATCCTCGAAGAGGTTGTTCCACTGATAGTTTGGAACGTTGCGGACGAAAGTGAGATCTGGCGTTGTGTCGCGGTTGACCGAGTTACCCGTTCTTGTGGGGTACTCGGCGTTCGTGATGAGCGTTAGGTCAAGTTCATCGGCGTCGTTTAGTAAGTCCTTGCCCTTGGCTCTGCTGGCGACGTATCCCCAGGCCGTGTTAGGGGCGTTGAAGTCCCCGGCCACGATCATGGGGTTGTCGCCGGCACGGTTGCGGGTGAGCTGGAGTATTTGCTTAAATTTTTGTGCTCTGTGCTTGGGGCTGCTGTAAACGTTTAGGATGAATATGCTCTTAGCGTTCTTGGCTCTAGGGAAGACTTCCGTGAGAATGAATTCGCAATTGCTGCAGTTGTGATTAATGTTGTGTGTCGTGTGGGCTAGCTTGTTGCTGACAAACGTGGCGATACCTCTACATTTGTGTTGCAGTGTCGTTGCGGTCACATCATAGCCGGGTAGCGAGGGTGTAGCGGTATTTGTCTCTTGTAGAAGAATGACTTGGGGTTTGTCTTTTTTGGCTCGAATGTATTGTTGCAGGGGGGCCTTTTTACAGACGTAGCCCCTACAATTCCATTGCCAAAGGCGAAACGTTTCAGTTTGCACAGCCATCTTTGTTGTTGGCGTTGGGTGGCCTTTGTGAAGCCACGTTGTTGCTATGTCTATTGAGCGACAACGCCCGAGGTAGCTTGGTGATAGTAGGCTGTGACGTCACAGACGGGTGGTCTGCCATTTCTAGCGCGTTGAGCCTTGCACCATGGATGTTGATCGTCTCCATCATGTGGTTGATCTGTAGCGTTATCCTGTCGTAACCTTCCTTGAGGGTCCCTACTGTCGTCGCAAGTTTGTCTTGCCCTTCCTTTAGTGACGCGACGGTAGTTGCAAGCCCGCTGAGCAGTTCCTTGATTTCCCTAATGTCGCTGTCCGTGCTCGATGGATGTGTGTTTGTCACGGCTTTTCTCTTATGCGGATTGCGCGTGGATTCCGCGACCGGTACTTCCACTACCATGGGTTCTGATGTGACTTCGGTTTGATTAGAGTCGGGGGGTGGCTATTCCTTTAACAATGTGTTTGATCTTGTCCGACTTGTGCATCGATGGGTTTAGATGCTTACACAAGTCGATGATGTCTTCCATATAACTAGTGAAGTTCTCACCAGGTTGTTGAGCGTGTTCACGAAGTCACTGTTTTGTGCGGAACTTGCGTATTGCGAGGCGACCGAATATTTCTGGAAAAGTTGTCTTGAACGACGCCTAATTATTAATCTTTGCTTTGTGATTTCGAAACCAGAGACTGGCGACGGCAGTCAAGTAAAATATTACATTGTTCAGCCTAGTTGCATTGTCCCACTTGTTGACTGCGCTTACCCTGTGGTAAGTTGCCAACCAGTCCTCGACGATTTAGTCACCAGTCCCTCTGAATATCGGTGGGTAACACTGAGGCAGCATGCCGGGATAGACGGTGGCTTGAGTCAGGGAGCCGTGTGCAGTGGTTTCTTTCAGCATCGCTGAGGCTGGAGGTAACATACGGCTTCGTAGCTTCAGGTTGGGAGACTGGGAGATTACCCCGCACCCTTCACCAAACTGTAAGGACGTTTATGTACAAGCAGGGCTATGCAACAACAGCCTTGGCCCAACAGTGTCAGTCCCTATCTCGTGCTCTTCGGGCTGCCAGACTTGGTCGTATTCTCTCAGTAGTTTCCGGCTCTCTTCCCCACAACACAGTAGAAAATATAGACCTTGTGTGTGGTATACCTGGAGTGACCGAAAGCAGTGAAAATGATGCTGTTTCACTTGCAGATGTGGAAAGATTTGAGTCCTTATTGAGCATTTAAAATTGTTCCATTGGCAAGACTTTTGCACGACAGTTGGCATGCTGCAACCCTCAGCATGAACGGCAACAACCAAGAAATACAGATGCAATGGTTTCACTGCGACACGCTTCCTGATGCAAAGCTGCAATCATAACCTGCTTAATTTGAAAGAAATACGATTCACTGAACTCCAATGTCATGTTTGCTGATGTATAGTTTGTCAAAATAAAAACCATTATAACAGTACTTGACAACAAAAACAATTATGATTGTACTTGAAAACACAAATGCACTCAAGGAGTCCCATTGCAGGGTCTAAAACACAATGAATTGTCATGGAGTGCACAAAGAACCCAGCTACGTCTCCGTGTAAACAATTGCTGCCTACTTTTTTCCTGCACAACGCACATAGGGCTGACTTGGGGCTAAATAAAACAGCAGCAATTGGCACTTCCAAACGGTAGAATTAGCCTAGTGCATTGTGCTTTCATGCGCTATGTTCACTGCATTGCTGCTACCGAACTACAATCACGATGATAATAGAGAGTTTTAGAATAGGGGCCCCAAACGTTTTGGGGCCCCAAAGAAATAGCGTCGAAGCCACTGCGCATGCGCGAGACGCAAACTGCGTTTGGGTTTTGCGTTGGGAACGCTATTTCCCCGATTTAGCGGGAGCTCAAATAGCGTTCCCAAAAGCTTTGCGTCAACAAACATGGCGGCACCCATCGAAGCGACGGCTCTGACCTAGCACCAAACTGGGTTCGATTCGTGGTAACGCATGAAGTTCGCAAGCTAGGAGAAGTGACTGCAGTTATCGCTTTCTCTCAACTAGCGTATGTTATGAAGATTGATTCATTAGACGCCGCTGATTCCGAATTCGAGTGTGGATTTTATGGCTCGTAGGCCTAACACGGCTAAGCTTTACTGGTGAAGGCACGTAAAGTTGGTTTTGCGTTGCTCAAAACTAAGCACAACTAATTGTTTGCTGCTTAAAGAATAACCTCTAAATTGTAATTAGGCGCAAATACACGCAAGTCAAAATTACTATTCATATCATAAAATGGAATGTTTTATTTAATTATTTTTAATCGTTTTTCTTAGACGCCGTAGTGGCGCTGTCAGCGCAAGACGCTATCCGCAAACGCGAAGCCCTATTCTAAAACTCTTCACTCCTGCGTGCCCCAACGCTAACACCCGCAAAGCTGTTTGGGGCCCCTATTCTAAAACTCCCTAATTTAGTAATTCTGGACACAGCAACGACAAGCTGCAGGCAGCACTCAATAATTCCGCTTTAATGACAAAATGTGTAGGACCCTTTATCGCGTAAAAACATAGCACAGTTAGTTCAGCACCACTTTCGAATTAGGTGCCTCGGCAATACACACTATGATGTCATGATGGTCTTCGGAAATTACAGCCCATAATCCACTCAATTAAAGTGACTTCCATATTAATGCAACAACATTAAAGGCCTTGTGTTGCAGAAAATCCGACGTTGGCGTCCAGCGTCAGATATCACTTTTGCAAAAGGAATTTTGAACCAAATTCCAAACTACGCATACCGAATAATTGTTCTACCACCAAAGTTGCTCATACCTTGTATTTCATTCCTTACAAAGTTATTTCTCGGAATTTTGAGAACGGCAGCCCACAAGCAAATGTAACGAAAAAAAAACAAAAAACCCACCAACAGCGCATATATTTTAGATGATCTCTTCTCAGACTGAATTATTAAATGTGCAAAACAATATTGACTCACGCAAGAGGTCGCGTTTCTACCGGAAAGCTCACCTTTGTGCACAGCATTCGCTGCCAGCATTTCTCGTTAAACGTAAGCTGCAGGTGCCGGGAAGCATGAAAAGCAGTCAGAGGCATTTTAATGCTATCGCATTCCACTCTTAAAGGCGAAGCTTAAGCGTCCTTCAAATTTTTAATGGCCTGTGAAACAGCAACTTCTGTATTCAGGTATAGAATAAATATATTAACTCACTGCAACCTCACTTTTCTTTAAAAGTGTTTGAGCTCCCCTTTAAACATGTTTAACGCAGTTGTGGTAACTCATGGAGCGCAGTGCAGCTTTGTATTAAAGGGACTCCTGCTATTTGAGCCATATTACAGTTGCCTTGGTGCTAGTACCCAGAGCGGCAGGCAAGAAAACATGATTATTTGACAAGAACGGTAACATTCGTACAACATGTTCGCATTAGGTGACCTTATACAGAATATTCTTAGACCTCTTGTGTGTTCCTATGGTGTTTCTCGCAAGCGATACATGCACCCTATTCGAAGGTTTCGCATTGACCTTTTACATGCACTCATGTAACTGTAAATGAAACAACCACACACAAATAAAATAAGCAAATAGAATGGGTAGAAACAGTTACCCTGTGAAAAGTCATCTGAAAGAACTACACGTCCCCTGACGCTGGGTGACCAAGTCAGCTGAGCGTGTTTGGTCTACCGCCTCCGCTAGCACGCATGATCATGAACGCGTGCTGACATCTTGCGGTATAAGTATGAAGATATGCAACAAGTTATATGACGTTAAAGTGTACCATTGCAAGTGCCTGAAAAAAAAAATTAACACGGGTAAGTGGATGTGATAATAAAGTCGCACATTTATGGTACGTGAATGCAGCAGAATGCAGGCTGAAATGGTACGATACTCGACTGCAGCAAATCTCACTATCCGGAGGATGACATCAAAAAACTTGAGGTATTTAGTGTTATATCAACGGTTTTGGTTTCGAAACCATTACCGACTCGCCCTCAGAGGGCGTTGACGTAGTGATGCAGAGCCTATTTAAGGCGCCGTACTTGCCCAATAAAAACACTCTCCGCCTCAGTCGCTGTCTACGTCTCCGTGCCTCTTTCTTCAGGCTGCCATCCCGGCGTGCCCAACGTGCCCAGCGTGGCATTCATGGCGGTCATGCCGATGTAACATTTTGGCAACGAGGGTGGGATAAACTTTTCCGCACGTACTACAATGCCTTCAAGATTCCTTAGAAACCATTTTGCTGCCGTGAACGCTGGATTCTGCCAGGACGCTACTAGCATTGACACCTGCACCATGTCCTGCTGAGCAGCGCATTCCGTCGCCATTCTGACAATATTTTGGCGATGAGGATGATCCAAGTACATCACGGCTATCTGTAAGTTGCGCTTACCAACTACATTCCTCACGGCATCTTTCGCTTCACCTGCCTTTATTTCAAGCAGTATTTCTGCACTTTCTACGACTGCCCGATCCCTGCTTGCTGCTTATGCAACCCCAGTGTCCACTTCTGCAGCCCTCCTTGCCAGCAGCATTTTTGCACTGTCTGCATTTTAACGCTCCTTAGACGTCACCTGTCTCATCCCTGATGCTACTGCGTCATCGTCTTTGTATCTGTCCTCACCCTTTGGCCCTGCCTGTTACTGCTCGGCATGAATGCGGCAATCCCCCCTCCTTCTTGTCATGCCCCGGCGTACTGGCCATCCCTTAGCTAAAATGGCGATGTGCGTTGCAGGCATACGTCACACCACCACCGCCAGGACCATAATGCCGGATCAGAGAAAAGCGCTCCTCCTCAACGCACTGGGGTCTTCTCAGCGTCTAATACAACATCTACGAGACGAAGACAGAGGCCGACGAAGAGAGAGGGGAGGCGGGCGGCCAGTTGATGTTTATGAGGTGGCACTTCAAGTGCTTGACAAGCACTTTCCTAAAGATGAATTCTGCAGCTGCGTCCAGTTCAAGCGTAGATTTTGTACAAAGTCCGGTGGAGCCGACTACAGAGTTCATCTAGGACATGCAGCGGCTTGCCAAATCCTGTAACTTTGGCACCACTACCAATCTCATGGTCTAAGATCAGATCCTTTGCAGCTTGCAGTCGCAACAACTTCGCCGCTGGTTCATTCAACTAGGCAAGTACTTTACCGTCAAAAAAGCATTGGAAATTGCGCAGGAAGAAGAACACACTGAAAAATAATGGAGAAGCTCGGCGTTCTACAAGTAGATGCCGTTTCATAGCGTCGACAGCCACAAGGTGGTGGCTGCGACCAATCTCGTTTTTCTCGGGACCTTCAAGATGGTGGTTAACCTCCCCGCCCAGGTTCACTTCAATATGGCAGCCAACGGACCGACGCTCCCCCCTGACCACGCCGAGAGCGAGGAGGTGGGCCTCCCCGTCAGGAATGGATGCAACCGGGCGCCTCCTCTGCCTCCGCGCTGTTGGCACAGCTCGGTGGCCGTTTCCGCTGCGGCTCGCCGTAGCACTTAGCGAATTTTCCGGATTGTACTGCCCGCCACAAATTCTGTCAGACATGTGGAAAGAAGGGACATTTCTTCCAAATGTGTCGTTCATCGGAAAGTACATTGGGACCAGTCAACGAGCTGGAAACACAAGAGAATACTGTCATAAAGACAGCGACCATTCTACACATAGAAGATGCTGTTGGAGCCCTATCACATTCCCGTACAAGTTAACAACGTAACTCTCCCCTTGATGAGTGACACAGGGGCAGTCGTCTCACTCAAGAACGTTATGTACAATTAGAGGCACTGTTCACATATCCGCCTCCTTCAATTGCATTTACTAATCCAGAACTACTCAGAGCAAGTGGTGAAGAATTTGGGATCTTTCTCCCCAACCGTCAAGTTCCAAGATAAGTCTGCTGTGGCGAACTTCTATGTCACTGAACGCAGTTCATCACTTCTGGGACTTCCGACGCTCTTAAGGCACTCAAGCTAGTGATTAGTGAAGTGACTTTGTCTTACTCTCCAAGCCTCATCTTCACCCCCGGACTTCAACATTGGTTCCTGCTGGATGGAATATCACCAGACTTCACTGAACTTGTATGGTACAGCACACTTTGACAATGCATCACAGGCCAGCGCCTGTTCGACTTCACCACGAGCAAGTGAACGAGTGTAGAGTGTTGGAACAGTCTACCCCAGTTAAAGTGTCATGACGGCAAGCTCCACAGAAAACTCAGGTGGACAGTACATCACTAGGCAGTTTGCGTGTTGGGCGCATACCTACAAGGTTCTTCTGTATTTGCATGCATGCTAAGGCATATAACCCTCTTACCTATTCTGTTGTAAAACAGTCGGATGCAATTACTTCTGATATGCCTTCAGTGAGTTCCACATTTTGGTGCAGTTCTTCTCATTGGCGAGTGCATTTTATTACAGCTCGTAAAGTAGCTCGAATGAGTGTTTCATGTTCAGCCGTAAGGCAAGAGAGTCGGGCACAATTACTTAAGCTGACTGACATGTCCAGTCATACTGTAACGCTCACAGCATCGACTGCCGAGTGTTTCGGCTGTGGTGCCCACCCAACATGTTCTTTCGCCTGATAGGCATGTAACTGAACCTAGTGGTTCAATGCAGGCACCTTCTCAGCGAATGACTGATGTACCCAGTCTTTATGCTTTCTCTGAAACACCTAACGCTTATGTCTCAGAGCCTTCGTGCTCACATGCATTCCTTCATAAGTTTTTGCACCCAGCTGTGTCTGAGGATCGCGTCAGTGAATCTTCGGATTCTCTTGAATCTTGTTCTTCACCTTCAGAGTTTGACAGGAACTTCAGATGTCTGAGGATCGCGTCAGTGAATCTTCGGATTCTCTTGAATCTTGTTCTTCACCTTCAGAGTTTGACAGGAACTTCAGAGAGCTAAGGAGCTCAAATGTCAAGTCTTCATCCCTGCCCCCAGTTTCACCTGGTGGGTGCTTAACTGAGCAGCAAAGCTCAAAACCAACTTCGGAGCCATTACTGGCACCTAGGGAGAAGATGCAGCTTCTTGTACCGCAATAGCCGTGGCAGTCAAAAACTGATTTTGTTCCATGGTGTTTATTTCCATGATTTCCTTAGTTCCTTGATGTTCGTATTTCATGTCATTACTTGTATTATTATGTAACTAACTTGGACAAGGGTCCAGGTATTTGGCTGCTGTGCAGCCCATTGAGTTACATGTCCATCTTTTGTCATGTGTTTAAATGTTGTAATTTATATTTTCATTGGGAAAAAAAACCGAGTGCTTTATTTTCCTGATTTTTGTTCATCAGGGAGTCGAGAGTCGAGAGCCAGAGTAATGTATGTCATTCACAAATGTATAATGATGCTTCCGTACCTTTTGTGTAATACGCCTACGCCTTCTTCTCAGAATAATTTCAAAAAGAAGGAGGAGGATGTTATATTGGCGGTTTCTGTTTCGAAACCATAACTGACTCATCCTCAAGGGGCGCTGGTGTAGTGACGTGGAGCCTATTGAAGGCGCCACACTTGCCCAATAAAAACACTCTCTGCCTCGGTTCCTGTCTGCGTCTCCATGCCTCTTTCTTCAGGCCTCCGTCCCAACGTGCCTGGTGTGGCGTTCATGGCAGCCCCGCCGACAAAACATTTACCTAACTGCCACTTCCCTCTATAACTGGCCTGACAGCAAATCCTTCATGGTTGTGCTTGGTGTTTTGGAGCTACTTGGCATGGCAAGACACAAACGTAGCAATTTGGCGCTATTGGCGCTGCTGCACCAGGCCTGCTTTAGCATGCAGGTGGCATGTCCTTTAGTTGCATGTGCCACTGTGCAGGAGCAGTTACATTGAGAGCTGTCATCTTGTCCTGGTGTGATTTTGAGTGAGTGAAAATTACTGAGCAAGTATAACAAAGGTACTGTACAAATTTATGTGCAATGCTTGGCGGTCAGAAGCAATTCAGAAGATCTGAACAGCATTCATAGATGACAATACGGTTGACAATAAGAGTAAAATGGGGTGCAACCACCTCAAGAAAGGCCAAACATCTTTGGAGAGTGAGCAGCACTTTGGGAGGCCTTCAAGAAGCCATAATGATGCGTTTCTCTATGAAGAGCGATAAGGAGAGATCATTGGCTTACTGTCAGAGAAGTGGGTAAGCCGTAGAAACAAATCCATTCTTGGGCAGAGTACATGAAAACAAAACACGACAAAGAATACAGGACAAATGCTGGACTAACAACTGAAAGATTTTACTGGAGCAAAAAGACTATATAGACAGTGATTACAAAAGTCATGTGGATGACATATAAAATCTCATTACATATTCCCGAGCAATCAATGAATGCGATCTTTTCATTTGCTAGGGAAACCGAAGGCTCATTTATAGGCATGTTCTTGTTCTTGACTATATTGTTACCAAGCACTGCCAGAGGTGAAGCTGAGGACAGTACAGAAGACGACGATGGTTGTTGATGGCACATGGACTGTCTTCCATCTTGTATGCCTTGTATACCAGTGAAAGTGCTGTGAATACCTTGTAAATATATTTTAAACCTCTACATTTTCGTAACATTTCCGTGGAGGTTGAGGCAAGGTGGGTAAGCCTGCCTTTATGATACATGCCCTTTCTGCCCACACGATACATGGTAGCGAAGCTTCCATAGAAGCCCATACGTTCAAAACATGGCGGTTCTTCGGTGGTTCATGGGGTTTAGCGTCATCTGTATGAGGAGGGAACACTTCCAGCGGAAGAAAAAGCAATGTGACGCCATATCCGTTAAAAACAGAAGTGACGTAATATCGTTTTTAAAGGCGCGAAATTTGTTTTGCTGGCCTGCCATTAGAGGCGTATATTGAAATACCCCGCCATTCGGCTTGATGGGCGTTTTGAGCTTTCAGCGCAAATAGCGATGCAAGAAAAGGTCAGCCATATAGGTGTTGAAATCGCACCCCTGAACAGAACATACTTCCTTTGGAGGCCAACGAAAGCTTTAGGTTTAGAGTGCTGGTTCTATCGTCAGACACCAAGTGGTCGCATGAAAGCAACTAAAGTAAGCAATTACCTGGTGGTTGTAACTCACTACTTTTGACTGAACAGGTTGAGAAACGATGAAGCTACCCACGTCACCAAATTCAGACAAACGTCAACAAGCAAAACAGCACGTGTGAGGGCGGCGTATTCTAACAGGTGAACATTACGAGCGTGCCTTTTTGCACATTTCAAGAGCTGCATTGGTTTGCAAGCGATAGCGGTCTCTTACGATGTGTGCTGAAAAGAGGTACTTATTGAAAATGATAGGATAAAATATAGCTGTTTCTTCTTTACTCGTCACGCAAGTATAAAATTGATTAGGAATTTTATTTTAGTTGAATGAATCTAATTGCGTCTCTCTTTAATTAAAGATAGCTTTCTTTCTTTTTAATTGTTTGTTCTCTCCAAACAAAGTCGCACTTCAATTGCAGCTCCCATAACCACCCTTGCTGATGTTGGTGTCAATTTGTTCTGAACCACTTTTCGCCTGAAGCTTCATGACCTATTTAGATCGACCTTGGTTGTGGGATCTCCCAGACGCACAACGGATTTACGCAACAGGTGCTCCTTGGCTGCACCAGCAATGCCAGCTCAAGGGGAGAATGCTTCGGGCACGTTGTAACCTGCGCCCATCATCATACTAGCACCTCCGCCCTGGCACCTTTTCCCATGCCAGGGTCCTCACCCACCGACACATATTGAAGAAGACACCACTCCCAACATCTCTGCCCATACAACCAAACCATTCCCCTTCGCCATGCCCATGTCTTTCCCACTCATCGCTCTCCATCTCCTTCCTACTCCCACTGCTCCTCGGAAAACTAACAGACGCAGCTCCGAGAGGCCTTGACGACACAACCTGAAATCCCTCTGCTGACACTGCCTGGCGATCACAACCTCATCAACATGGACGGTATAGCTGTAACAGCCCTGACTGACACTGGAGCCCACATGTCGGTTATGAACTTGAACATCCATATGTGCTTAAAGAAAGGCCTAACTCCTGCCCCGCTCGCTGTCATTCACGTTGCGAACGATGAAAATCCAGTTGTCACTGGGATGTGTGGCCCCTGTGTCACTATAGCAGGGCACCATACTTCTGTTTTGTTTTGCGTCTTGAAGCAGTGCCGACACGAAATCATCTCAAGCTCTGATTTTCTGTCGGCATATTCAGCCATTATTGACTGCTCTCAAGGTATTGTCGAACTTGCCCTATCGAACTTACTGATACGTCGTTGACCCTCCTGATCCTACACCGAGTCGATTATGTTCCACTGATTATGCACGCCTACCTCACCGAGCCATGACCTATACTGTCACCGATGATTACAGCGGGTTGCTCAAAGCCACCGTCCTGCTGTCACAACTTTGCATTTCCCCACATGGTCGTCTGTGTAAAAGACAATGCCACCTGTCTTCCTGTGGTGAATTTCGACCTCTGCCCTCAAGTGCTATGTCAGGGAGTATCTCTTGCAGCCATAGCCCCGGCTTCTGACTACCATTTTTCTGCCTTGACTGGTGATACGCGTCGCTTTCGTGATAACGATCCCTCCTGACCTTCCAGCCCACCATGCAGATACACTTTATTGCCTTCTCAATTCCTACCGAGACATTTTTCTATCTCGATGACCGGCTACCGGGTCAACCGTCCATTGTGAAACATCTGATACACATCGGCGACACCAGCCTGATTCACCAATGGCCTTACCACGTCTCCCCTACTGTGCGCCAAGCCATACAGATGGAAGTCGACAAGACGCTTGCCCGAGATATCATTAAGCCTTCTTGTAACCCTTGGGCTTCCCCGGTCGTGCTAGTGAGAAAGAAGGATGACAGCTGGTGCTTCTGTGTCGATTATCACCATCTCAACAAAGTAACAAAAAAGACGTGCATCCACTACTATGGATAGAGGACGCCCTCAATTGTTTACATGGTGCAAAAAATTTTTTTGCAATACACCTTCGCTCCGGCTATTGGCAGATCGCAGTTCACGACAAGGACTATGAAAAGACCTCTTTTTTTACACCCGAGCCCTATATCAGTTTAAAGTAATGCCCTTCGGGTTATGCAATGCAGCCCTGACTACATTTGAACGTATGGTGAGCACCCTTTTTCATGGCTTTAAATGGTAAATCTGCCTGTGCTCCCTTGATGACGTTATTGTATTTTCACCAATTTTTGCTGTGCACCTTGGGTGCCTTTCGACTGTTCTTTTTGTTTTCCGCAAGGCTGGACTTCAGCTCAATTCATCAAAATGTCACTTCGGGTGCTGACAACTTACTGTGCTTGGACACCTGGTCGATTGTTCTGGTGTCCACCCCAATTGCGAGAAAGTTTGCGCTGTCAAGAATTTTCCCACGTTGACTTCTGCCAACGATGTTCGAAGCTTTGTGAGCCTCTGCTCATATTTCCGTCGGTTCTTATGCAATTTCATTAACACTGCAAGTCCTTTCACAGAACTTCTCAAGAAAGATGCGCTTTTTGTCTGGGGTCTGGAACAAGCTACTATATTCACTGAGCTTACCGTGCGGCTCACTTCACCACCAGTTCTCACCCATTTTGACGGGACCACTCCAATGGAAGTGCGAACCGATGCCAGGGGTCATGGAGTCGGCACTGTTTTGGATCAGCGCCAGCAACATTACGACCATGTTATCGCATATGCAAGCCATCTTCTGTCCCAAGCAGAACGCAATTATTCCATTACTGAACGCGAGTGCCTTACCCTTGTTTGGGCAGTGGGTAAATTTCATCCTTACTTGTACAGCCAGCAATTCACAGTTATTACTGACCATCAAGCCTTGTGCTGGCTTTTCTCCCTAAAGGATCTCACTGGATGTCTAGGCAGATGGGCTCTACGACTTCAAGAGTACTCATACTGAGTTGTGCCTAAGACTGCAACTATTGGCATATTCTTATCAACTAGAGCTAGAGGGCCGTGCTTTAACTCCCAAGAACGGCCGATTGCATGAACATGCTGATTGCTTGTCGCACCATCCAGCAGATCCACTTCCCGGAAGCTGTGAGTCCACCTGCGCGTGCTGTCGCTTACTGCATTTCAGAATGTCAGAGATGAGCAACACCGTGACCCCTACTTGCAAGACCTCATTCTCCGGCTGACTTCTGAGACGCCTTCACCTTCTCTGTGTATGTTTGTGCTGCAAGATGGCATCTTGTACTGCTACAACATGCACCCTGACGGTCCTGAATTGCTCTTGGTTATCCCTAGACATATGCGTTAAACTGTCCTCGCACAGCTACACGATGTTCCTACATCGGGTCACCTTGGAGTCACAGGACGTATGACCATGTTTGGCACTGCTTCTTTTGGCCTGGTATTTACCATTACGTCTGCCATTACGTCGCTTCCTGTGAGCAATTCCAGCACCACAAGAAACCAGCAGTACTCCCAGCTGGCTGCCTTCAGCCCCTTGACGTACCACCAAGGCCATTCTTTAGGGCTGGTCTTGACCTTTGTGGCCCTTTCCAGCTATCTGTGTGCGAAAATAAGTGGATAGCAGTCGCTACCAACTACGCGATCCGGTACACGATCACTAAGGCTCTCTCAACCAGCTGTGCAACCAACATTGCCGACTTCACCCTTGAAGACATTATACTTCACCACAGTGCTTCTCTACACCTACTCATAGATTGGGTTCGTTATTTCATATCAAAGGTTGTCCAAGACCTCTTGCACTCCTGCGCTATGAAACACAAGTTGACAATGGCGTACCACCCTCAGACCAACAACCTGACAAAGCATCTTAATAGAACTATCAAAGACATGCTTGCTATGCATGTTTCTGCCGACCATCATGACTGGCACGCTGCTCTGCCCTTTGTAACATTTGCCTATAATTCCTCCCGACATGACTCTGCGTGTTTCTCTCCATTTTATCTCTTGTACAGAAGAAATCCCATGCTGCCATTTGACACACTCGTTCCCACTATTCTTCACACGTCGTCAGAATATACCCATGACACCATCTTCAGGGCTGTAGAGGTACGCCAGATTGCCAGCCTGCACCTCACTGCTTTGCAGGAAAAGCAACGATGCTTCTATGATGCACGCTACCGTGATGCTCACTTTAACCCTGGTGATATAGTCCTTCTTTGGCCCCCGTCATGGTGCGTTGACCTTTGCGAAAAGTTGATTTTGCCTTACTCTGGCTCGTACTGTGCCTTGCGCCAAGTGACCAACGTCACCATACAAAACCATGCCTCTCGATTCCACCATGTCTCGACCTTTTATCGATGTCCACATCACCCACCTCAAGCGATACGACTCAGACAATCTAGAAAGCACCGGGCAACACCTTCGCCACCGGGGGTCATGTTACCAAGCACTGCCAGAGAGAAAGCTGGGGATAGTACAGAAGACAATGACACACGATGATGGCACACGGACTGTCTTCCACCCTGTATACCAGTGGACGCATTGTAAATGTCCTGTAAGTATATTTTAAACCTCTCTTCTCCCCGTAACAATATTATATACCTCAGCAATTTAACATGAGTGCTTTATCATGGTGTTTCATGATGACTGAGGTATCCTGAAAAGAAGGCATGCCACCGCAATCACAACAATGGCTGGCAAGATGCGATGACACCATGTTTGCATAGCCTGATATTTACACACGGTTAGTCTATCTGATCTAGATGCTACCACACATGCAAAGAATCGTATACACCACTCCAGACGAACAGTTGGTGCACTTATTAACACACTTAATAGAGCAAGTGTTATCACTTACTCCTTGCACACCTAGTAACCCTTTGAGGGTCAATGACGTAAATATACGGTGCCGCAAACAAGTCCAAAATGGTCGATGCCGTATATTTAAGCCGCCGTGTGTACGTTTAAAAAGCGCGCCAATTTCCTAACTTTTTCTTTTTGGTGATGTGCTGCCACTATGTGGGAATACAAGAAATTTTTTTCACGTGCCTCCCTTTCTCGGTTTTCGTTGCATGGTTTGTTTCAGCACTCGTTTGCTCCCGCACGGGCGGGCGGCGATTTGGGTTTTGTTCCGCGGGGGGTTTCGACTTCTTGCACTTGCAAAACTGATGGCTACCTCGTTACTAATCACTCAAAGGGCAACCGCTTGTTTCTCGCTCAATAAGTGCTCACAGGGGTGCGCATAGGAAGGATGCTGCCGTGCATGCATTTCCGTTTCTTTTCTTTTTCCTTTTTAGACTCGTGAACACTAATTGCCCGAGCTGGTTGGCGATAAGATGAAGATTAGAGGAAGTTTGTCACACATTTAGCTTTTTTGACAGGCACACAACCAAACAGTTTTCTTGAGTGCGCGCACCTATGCAGTTCGATTATGCTATGGACTTACATATTAGTGTAAGAGCAGGAACATTTGAGACTTTCGAAATATTCTCGTGTGTGGATTTTCAAAGCCTTGAACTATGTGCATAAAAATGCATAAAAGTTTTAATTCTGATAAGTTTATTTCCTTTTTTATTGTTGTTATTCATGAATGAAGAGTACATATATACCCACGCTAAGTATTATTTTCTCACTTTACGGTAGCCCTAGAAAAATTACGGTAAATTTTTTTAGAAATAAGTCCCTACGAAGAACTGAAATCTGCAGTGAAAGAATCGACCATGGGTGGTCGCATATGGCGAAAAAAATCGACCCTCAAAGGGTTAACTGCAGTGCATAGACCAGCCACTAACTTTCTTGTCACTGGAAAAAAAAAATAGCATCAATGCCATAACGCCTGACACCATTCTTTAACCTGTGTGAAATTGAATGCACATAAGGAATTACAGTAACACTTCTGCACTCACTATGTGGCGCAACGGGCTGATTAGCTGAGGGTGCGTTACTCTTCAGCTTCTCAAATCAGACGAAGAGATCAAACGATAGATTGCATTCACTGATTGCTCATGAATATGTGGCGATTTTTGACATTTCATTCACACGACTTTCGAAATCACCGTCTAGTGTGATGTAGCCAGAAATTTTGTTCGGGGGGGGGCTCACTTCGCAGCTCGACCTTCTCCTAATAGAAATTGCCGAGGGATCAAATACACTAAACATTAATAATAACTGTGTTGCCATTGCCAAAGATGTTGCAAATGAATTCTTGAAGGCTATGCACTTTCAAGACAAAGAAAATATCTAATTTTCATAAAACAATATACTTGTATGTCTCAAAAATTGTGCCCGAAATAAATGATATCAATGCTTCCATGTTTTCTGCATATTTAATGAGTAAAGCAAATATCACACAAACTTTAGAACTACATCAGTTTGAAACCAGCAAAGCAGTGCATGCCACTGATATGAAAAATGTAAAGGCCATGAAATGAACAAGTTGAGAAGAAATATTTTAATAAAACTTTGTTAGCCTCCCCGCCTTTCTCTTAGTTGCATCTCTGTCATTCAAGAGCATTGTTTACATTTTTGTACATATGCAATGACCAGGGAAAAATCTCAATGACGCTGTGCTTTGTTAGAATGTATTGCGTAGGAGCAGTCATCACTGGTCACATATTTTGAGTAACTGCTCCGAAATTCCAAAAAGTCGCAACAGAGAGCAACATATAAAATGAAGGAGTTCTGCAAAATATACGAGGGCGAGTCAAATGAAAGTGAGCCAATGCGAATATATGACAAACGGGGTACTTTAT
Source organism: Dermacentor albipictus (assembly GCF_038994185.2). Taxonomy (NCBI): domain Eukaryota; kingdom Metazoa; phylum Arthropoda; class Arachnida; order Ixodida; family Ixodidae; genus Dermacentor; species Dermacentor albipictus. The sequence continues at coordinate 317,126,204 of NC_091821.1, read as the reverse complement.
TTAAAAGTAGTCTCCATGAGCATTTAGACATTTGTCCCACTGACTAACGAGTCACGTGATTCCCGTCTCATAAAACTCCTTGGTTTGCTGCTTCAAAAAGCCTGTAACTGCATCTCTCACGTCATCGTCCGACCCGAATCTGGTTCCTTTGAGCTGCTTGTTCGGTTGCCCCAAAATGTGGAAGTCACAAGGGGACAGGTCTGAGCTTTATGGCAGATGTTGCAGTGTTTCCCACTTGAACTTTGCCAGCATATGTGGGAAGCTAAGCAAAGCATGGAACGTCGTCTCAAAAATCAGAAATGGAACCACAACCTCAGAAGAAGGATTGCTAGGCACAATAAGGAAATCGAAGATTATACTTTTACATTATGCGAACAAAATTGGGCCAACAAGTGTGACGAAATGGAGGGGAGCATGCACCTCTCCAAGACGTGGAACATCCTCCGGCATTTGTTGGACCCTGCAAGCTCGAAAACTCAATCCGGTATAAGATTGGCAAAAGCTAGGCACGCGTTCGTAGGGAACGATGATTATTTCATGAAGAAATTAATTGAGACGTTCGTGGGGGAAACATCGCGAACTCCACTACCCGACTATGGTGGAGCGCCTAACGAGGCATTGCCCATGTGTACATCAACAGAGAGACTGATGGCTCTAGGAGTGCACAACACATGGGCAGAACTGGCGGAAGCGGTGCGAACCTCTCAATTTGAGAGACTTAGCACCACGAAGACAGGAAGAGCCATATTGGCCAAAGTTGGAATAAACCCGGACAGAGGCCCCATCCAAAAGGTGGAAGTAGATAGGGAAATTAGAAAAAATCTGATTATCCCCCCTCTGCCAAAAAACATGCACCCGGAACATAACAAAGACAGGAGGCATAAACGAGCCGAAGCATTAAAAATTAGATTCGGTAATATCTCGGAGCATGAGGTGGCCTATGTAGACGCGGCGGGAGGTAGCGGCAGTTTTACGGTGGCAACGGCCGTCAGCGGCCGGGGTATTCCCGTGACTGCTGTCACTCTTCGCGGGCGCAACATAGAAGTTGCCGAGGAAATTGCGATCGCATTAGCTTGCGCTGGAACGGACGCGAAATTTGTGATCAGTGACAGCAAAACTGCCATACAAAATTTTAGCAAGGGAAGGATCTCGCCCTTAGCGGCAAGAATCCTAGGCCAGAGAAAGCTAGATAGAAAAATTCAAATAATTTGGACTCCGGCGCATGAAGCCGTCCCCGGCAACGAGGCGGCCCACGAGCTGGCTCGAGATCTCCACCGCCGAGCCGCTACGGGGCCCCTCGATGACCGAGGGAGCGGAGAGCGCATGCTAAAATATGGGGAGATCACGCAGCATTATAGATTGGCTCGTAGACTGGTATCCCCGCCAGACCCAAAATTAAACAACAGACAAGCAGTCGCGTGGAGACGACTACAAACTTATACATATCCGCACCCGGTTATGGCAAACCACATGTTCCCCGAGGCCAGGAGCGATAAATGTAATCTTTGTGGGGCGAGAGGGACCCTCGACCACATAATATGGGAATGTCCGTACTCTCCCGGGGGAACGCACAAAATAGATAGTAGAGACACCTGGGAGACCCTGCTGCGCAGCTCGGACCCTGAGCTCCAGCTCCGGCTCGTCCAACTGGCCGAAGAGGCTGCTGGGACCCAAGACCTCCCAGCCTGCATCTAAGGCGGCGGCACTCGCCCCCTGACCTGTGCGTCAGGGGGTGGGTAGATCACCTTTTTCCGTTGGACATTAAAGTTTATTCTATCTGCCAGTTTTGTATTAACCACATCAGTGACATGGGGATGGGTATTGTCGTGAAGCAAGACGACCACATTGCTCAATTTTCCATGTTGTTAGTCCTTGATTGCGACACGCAGCTGATCTGATGTTTCACAATATCGGAAACAATTGATAGTTTCTCCAGGCTTAGCAAATTCTGTCAATAATGGCCCTTGACGATCGAAAAAGAAAGTCAACAACACCTTTCCGGCAGAAATGACGGCCTTTGCTTTCCTTGGGCGTGTTGAATTTAAATGTTTCCATTGTAAGCTTTGCCATCGTGTTTCAGGCTCGTAGTAGTGGCACCATGAATCGTCCCCGGTCACAATTGCAGATAAAAAGTCGTCACCCTCATCATGATACCGACCTAGATGAGTCAAGGCAGTGCCGAACCTCTCCATCTTCTGGCAGTGGTTCAAAATCTTGGGCATCCATTGCGCATACAAGAGCCGATAACCAAGATGTTCATGAATTATGGTGTGAGCCGAACCGTGACTGATGTTCACACGCCCTGCCAATTCATTTATGCTTATCCTCCGTTCTTTTCTACTCAGCCTTTGCAATTGGGTTGGGGGTGATTGCACGATGGCTTTGGCCAGGTCTTGGATTGGCTATGCAACTTTCATGTCCTTCTTTGAACCGTTTGCTCCAACGCTTCACAGTGGCCAATGAAATGCAATGTTCAACGTACATGGCAGCCATACGGCGACTAATTTCTTTTTGGGAAACACCTTCAGCTGTCAAAAACCTCACGACACCACGCTCTTCAACTTTTGGAGTGTCCATTATGTCCCGCAACCATGTTTAACCCAGTGTATGAAAGCATTAAAAAAACCTTGACCCTCACACCTGCGTGTCCCTTTTGTAAATGTGAGATACCTCTGTGCCACAAGCATGCCTTGCAGATAATGAACCAAACCAAAATTGCACAGGGTGGGTTGGCTCACCTTCATTTGACTCGCCTTCCAACATTAGAGATGTGAAGATACAATGGAATATACAAATGCGAAGATACAGCTTGATAAAGGGCAAAAAAGTGTCACTGGAAACAAAGTTCCCTGCACATATACACAAAACCTCGTAACAAGATATTCAAATATACATATAAGTCTCCGATAAATCTACGTATCTAAGAAAAAGTCACTACATATACTGCAAAAGAGTACGCATTTGGGCTGGTTGGTTCATGATTCCGAGCAATAAAAACAGCGCTAAACGACAGGACGAGTGAAGGGACACGGACAACGGCGCTGAAGGGACACAGCGCCGTTGTCTGTGTCCCTTCACTCGTCCTGTCGTTTAGCGCTGTTTTTATTGCTCGGAATCACTACATATGATGTGTCAAACAAGGCAAATAAACATGTTGCACAAGCACAGATTAACAGATCCCCGCCCCACCTCCCTCCGCTCCATCCGATGTATCGCATGTGATGGAAGGCGGCGTGCTTGGTCCCCACTTTTCTTTTTTGCGCACGCAAGATTGAGCCACCATCGCCAGTTCACTAAACAGCTCACCCATGCCACCCACCCCTTTTCACTAGCACATACAGCATGCAGCACGCGGTCACGATGTTACCGCCCTTGGACTTTATATGGAACATGAAGGCGACAGCGATGGCAGGAATGCACCTGGAGTGTCCGTATAATTGCTATCGCAATAATGTAATCAGAATATCCAGCAACTGAAGCGTCCTGTGGCCCATTACTTTCGGCAAAAGAAGAAGTGACAAAATCGAACTTTCACCGTGTGACAATTCACTGCGCTGCAACAATGTTCTTTTTTTTCTTTTATGCTGCGGGGGGCACTGAAATGAAATAATGGAAAGGAAAGCATGTTCGCTACAATCAAATGCCTACTTTGGGCACCTAGTGCGGCTACCGAAGGAATATCAAAGAAAACATGAGACGCTTACAGAGAGACGCTCATGAGAGACGCTTACATGAGACGCTCCACAGAGAACCATACTCATACTGCTCGGTATCCTACACTGGCGAGACAAGGCTTTCTGGAGAGGTTGCGCTCAAGCGAACGCGTTGCAACACGTCGAGTCCCCACAGTGATGGCGTAGAGCGGCCATTGTTTCTTTTTCTGATCTGCTAGCCAGAAGGAGTCCAAAAACTCTGGCAGGCCAAAATCCACTCGATGAGAGAAAAGCGAACGCGCGCGAAAGTGTGCCGCCCATTGGCCGAGGGCAACACGAGAAAAACACGTGCTCTGGCTGGCTCTGGCAGCTTACGGGTAGGAGAACAATAAAACTGAAAAAGCTCAATGTGTGCTCGCCATTTAAAGCCAAAGTAAACAAAATAAAGAAGAACATAGTTGCCTTTGCTGGCATCAGTGCCTTGACATGGTTTCTTTGGCGCAGGTTAAAAAAAATATGAGGGCACAAATGAACCACCACAATGCTTCTTCTCATCAGACCTCGCTGTGCGCTTTGTCAACTTGTCTGTGATAGTGTGTTGATTTGGCTTGTCTCGTTGTATGGTCCGATGTACAACTTTAGAAAAGTCAATGCACCTTTGGCGTCAAATGTTTATAACAGCATTAAACCCATAAAATTCCAGAATTGAAAATCTAAAGCACGACTTTGGAAATGTCAATGCACCTTTTGCATCAAAAGTTTGCGAGAACTTTATGCCCATAAAGTTTCAGAATTGAAATCCAAGCGCTCCCTAGATACCACGGCTTCCGCTAGATGCCGTGACCAGCCCGCTCACCATCAAAACGCCTTTGAAAGCTTGTGCTCGGATGGGGCTCCTTACATTACGATATGCGACTCCCCGTGCATGGGCATTGCCACAAAATCCAGCGTGAGTTCTCAATGTTCGTGTAAAATGTCTCTTCGAGCGTGAAAATGACATTCTAGACAAAATTGAGCATGATTTCCGCCGCCATGGGCTGTTTTAGTTGGCTGCACATGACAGCATGGAAAAATTTCAAGGGGGGGGGGGGGGCTGAAGCCCCATAAGCCCCACCCCTGGCTATGCCCCTACCGTCTATATAGCAATATTTTTCTTCCAATAAAAAATTTTCAGACCAGCGCTTGTTTCATATTCATGTGCGCTGCCCAAGAATTGATAGGTTCCAACTCGCACGCTTTTCAATCCTTCTGCAGCAACAAGATGCCACAAATGCCTTATTAAAGATAATTTGTTTACAGAGCGGGTGCCGGCAAAATTTTGCCAAGCATTCTGAAAGAAATTCGAAGACCTGGCAACTGCACCAGGATAGCGCCCAATTGTTTGGCTCAAATGATTCCATCTCTTTTGGCACAGCACAGTATTTCAGTGGTTTGTCAAGCCCCCTAGTCGTGTGACTTTTGCCTGTCCATGAACATCGAAAGGTACCTGAAGGGAACGCACTACCGAACGCGAAAGGACAGCGAGCGGAACACGACAGCTGCCCTAGTAGGACTTCCCGAGCAGGGGTTCTAGGACTGTTTCGAGAAGTGGAAAGAGCATGGGAGTCAGCGTGTGGAAGCTGGAGGAAACTACTTTGAAGGGGATTAGGACGACAAAAACATCAGGTGACGCTTATATTTTTCTAGGAGCATGGTTGGATACTTTTCAAAGAGGCCTTGTATAGGAATATATTCTTGCAATATTCCTTGTAACATGCCGGATAGCAGTGGTACAAGGAACTTTGACGAGCTACATACAATTTCGTTGGGCTAAATTGAACAGCTTAAAGATGGCACAATAATAAACTGTAGCAGTCCAAATTTCATGTTGGCCTCATAAAGTCTATTTTGAATTAAAAGTAAGTGAGGGGTACAATATCACAATGTTAGTTGTTCAATCAGAACAGCCAAATAAACAAAAAATGGTGCGTTTTAGTATCATAGCAGCACGTCAACCCTTTCACCATCTTGACATGGTTTCTTCTTAACATGTATGTGTTATATGCCTGACTCCAGTGAAAATTTGATCATGTATGCATGTCTTGAATTAAATTTTATGGTAACGTGAGGAATTACACCACTGCAAGCTGGGGTTGTACCACGAATACCTTGTGAGGTGCTCACATGTGAGGGACTATAGCCACTGCTGTGCGGCCAAGCCTTGAAAATGTCTATATACCTAGAAAACAAGAGTAAGAACACTGTACAGTTGAATCTCAATATTACAAAGCAATAAATGCAGCCAGAACTTCATAAATTTGCAAATTCAGCTTAGTAAAGAGTTTTATGTAGAGGTTTCTTGGAGGCTTCAAGAACAGTCCTGTTGGATATAGTATATTTTCACTAATTATTTATGTAGAAAATAGCAATAAACTCAAGCAATGCAGTAAAAAACTTCATTTTACGGCCTGAAGAAGACCATTAAAGTGTGAAATTCAGGAATAAACAACAAACTTGGGAAATATATATATATATATTCTTCCTTTCTGCATTTTATGGTATCAGCAGCTCGAAAGCTCTACGTACTATTTCTCAATATTTGCTTTAACTTTAGGTTAATCTTGTGTTACCTAACTTGCTAAATATACTTAAGATCTTGATACCACAGATGGTTGAAAGTTACCATGTTAAGTGCCGATTAAATCTAAATTACTTTGCGATTAGTCTTTGCACTTACACAGCACACAGAAAGCTGACATTCACCCTATCATGAAAAATGCAACTACGTAGTTCTATTGCTTACAAAAGAAATATTTACAATGCTGTATATGTAGAGCTCGTCAGAAGAATAAGCAAAACCTTTGCATAGTACCTGAATTTTAGTTGCTGTTATACAATGGACATCTGGGGCCTGCAGTGGTGTCACGACTAAGCCCAAATTATCAGTCAGCCAGTGTAACTAGTGTAACTACAAGATCAAAAGCACTGGAATGTGCAGTAGAGGTCACAATGAAAGCAAAACTTCAGCACTGACTGTCCCTACTGCCAGCAGTCACCATCAAATTGTGCCATGTGTTGACATGTATCATTGTTATCACAGCTCATCAACACAAGGCTGTCATTTCGTTTTTTACAATTGTACAGTAATTTGCACGTCCAAGGTTACTGGCAACATTGTTCATAGTAACAAGAACAACACAGTGCGACAACACCGAAGCAATGCACATTCCTTTCCCAAATGAGCATTTCTGAGGCATTCGGGAGCACATCCATTAGAATAGAGCACACTCAGTGTGCTTTCTCTATATGACATACAGTGTAGCAACGCATTCTGTCCTCACACTGACAATCAATGAGTTTCAACACATGCCAGCAGCGTTTGCATGCAAAAGGGTGCATGCGAAAGGTTCTGCGTCAGCCGATGTTCTTGTTTTCTTCATTTGCTTGTCACAAATGCTCCAAGCACATGCAACCTGTATAAATTTTGCTAAATGATAATTAGAGAACAAAATTGCCTAGCTAAAACATGGAAAGAATACTTTCAATAAAGCTAAGATGCAGAAACAAGAAAAGTTATTTACACTGTGAACTTCTTTACACTGGGCCTTCTTATATCAACGTTAAGCTGTGTTTGACCCGCCGCAGTAGCTTCATGGCTATGGAGTTGCTCTGCTAAGCACGAGGTCATTGGTTCAATTCTGGCTGTGGCAGCCGCTTGATGGGGGGCAAAATGCAACAAACTTCTTTGTACTTAGATTTATGTGCACGTTAAAGAACCCCAGGTGGCCAAATTAATCTGTAATCTTCCACTACCGCATGCCTCATAATCAGATTGTGGTTTTGGCATATAAAAACTCAGAATTTTAATATATTTATTTAAATTAGTACTTAATTAGGCTGTAGTAACATGGCTGCTACACTTTCAGCACTTTCAGGAGAGATTCCATCTTAAGATGTGAGCAGGAGCTGATGTATATTCTATTGCCTATTTTCAGAGTAAACTGTTGAAAAGCCTAACATAAGATGCCCGTAAAAGAGTAGTGACACACATTTTTAGGGGCTCTGCTTTTTGCACTTAATCAGTAGCTATTGATCCAGTAATACATAATGGAAAAAAGCTTGTTGGCTCTAACGTGCGACGACTGCTTAGTTATATGCTTGTATGTAATGCCCGGTCGCAGTTTTGATTTGGAAGAGCAATTCGTGCCCCGTGATGTAAGAGGCATGCTTGTAAGCACCAATGATTACATGAGCACACAGACCTGTGCTCCTGTTTTGTCAACTAGTTTGGTAAGAAACCTGTGCATGGATACATAAATGTAATGATTCATTGGGCAGAAGTCGACTATGCCATACATGATTCCGCCATTAAAGAGCTTTAGCGTGTCTGTAAACTTCTTACCATTTGCGATTTACTGGGTAAGAAGAGGGCTGTACCACAGGAACAACACTGGTAGAAACATCTACCAAGACTGTGTCTCACCACAGAGCACACAAAACTAATGCTGCAACTTACGTATTCTACATAATAGCTGGCATAAAGTGTCGGTAGTGACACACTCTTTAACATACTAGACTATTATGATAATTCCCTTCGACAATAACCCTGACACGACTAAAAAGTATTTTGAATACACTGTAGTCAAACAAATCGTCCCAGGATGTTGCCACCTGTTTTGCTACTGCAGGTTATGGCACTGGTAACCTGGTAATCCGTAAACGGTAAGAAGTTTGCATGTACACTTTGTATGCGCATGTACGTTTCGTGTGTAGTCAGTGCAAGAAAACCAATGCAAACAGTGCTGAACGTCTTCTGAATGGTGAGACAAGCCAATGACATCGCGCGTCACTGAAATCAATCGCCAAAACTTATAACGTAACATTGTTTGCATTGCTGATGACTACATGGATAAGTACTGCACTTTTCGATTCGCTGCTTGCATGAACTTGAAAACTAAATTAAAATGCGTTCTAAGTTCTATTTGCTATTGATACTGTACAGATGATACCTATGAGCTCGCAGAAATGAAATCTACCAGCTATTTCAAGTTGTAATTTTCATTTCAGTACCCTTTAAGAGTAAATGAATGGATAAAAGGAAAAAGACAAAAGTGTGTGATAGGGAATAACTTGATGTCTTACCATCACTGCCTTAATTTCACAAAGATACTGCCAGCTTTCAAATATAGGCATACAATGTCATAAGTTAGTCCTCTATTTTGACAGCAAGTTTAAGAGAGGCCTAATATCAAAACATTTCTGCATTAAAATGACTAAATCATAAGAGGAAAAAGCGAACAGTTGCGCAGAGTGCAAGAAGAATAACTGAAAGATTAAAATTATTGGCAGAATATAATTCAAAGCCTTTTGCTTCAATACCTGCATATTAATTAGGAGTGTGCAAACAGTTAATATTGAGACTGAACAGAATACAAATAGAATAGCACCAGAAGTGAAATGAATCGAATAACAAATACTTTTCTAACAATTTTCAAATAATTAATAGTCATTATCAAATGCCATTATTATAGAACAATGTTCCCATCCTAGTATATTCACAGTGTTTTCAAAGTTCTATCACTGCATTGCAAATAGTGAAGCGTTGTTCATTAAAAGCCCAAATAACATGTTATGAACAAATAAGCAGTTCGTTCGCACACTCCGGACTCTTCAGTGAGTGAGAATGATAGTGGGTTAAGCAGAAAAGTGTGGCACCCTGAGCAACTTACAGCGTGCTCCACAACGTAATGTCTCATGTTTTATGCATTTCATATTGACCGCAAATAAGGACGGGGACAGAGGGAGAGAACACTTGAACAGCATGTGCTGTTTATGTGTTCTCTCCCTTTGTGTAAACACCAAATAGGATCAAAGTGCAGTTCTTCTCATGTCTTATGTATACTATACCTGCCAGGACAAAACTTCTCACACTTCTGCTACAATCTTTTGTTTGACTGCCCTCAGTTGGCGTTTTAGAATGTTCGAAAACTATTACAAATATGTTCATATTTACAAATAGTCCCTAGTTGATTCAAAGACCAAGTTGAATTTGTCAATACTCGATTCATTTATCAAAAGCTTCGAATGTTCACGCACCCCTAATATAGACCTGTTTTAAAGAAATCAACCATAAACAAAATATGAAACATCCATGCTATCGTGCAGATACTAATTATTTTTTCATTCAGGAATACAACTGATGTGGAGGTGTCTTAAAATTTGCCAGGCACCCACTTGCTAATGGTTTAACGTCACCAACCCTGTTGTAGGCAATGGAACCACCAAAGAAGGCCAACATGTAAAGCACTGCTGAAAAGTAATGATGGATTAATTAATCTAAATGGATCTAAATTGGATTAATCTAAATGGATTAGCTGCATCCTGCCAATAAAAGAGATGTCTATATCAAGCCAAATTCATTGCCATACAGGCTTCCACTGTAAATACCACTACTACTCTTTCAGAGTACTACTATGTAAATCCTACTCTTTCAGTTTCTAACTTGCACAAAAGTATTGGTGTAATTCCTGCAGTGTATTGCTGACAGGCAAAAGTACATTTTCTTTCTGGTTAAAGCCACCTTGCCTACAAAATCTACAGCTTGAAAGAGAAAAAATGTGTTGCCATGTGAAAAATCACACCTTGCAGGAGGACCTGGGGCAGTCCAGTCTGCAGAATTTCTGTACGAGGAGGATGATGCAGCTGCCATTGCCCGACTCTGGGGCGGTACAGTTCCCCAGACAAGACCCGTGGGATATGAAGTATTAGCAGCACTCGAATTCTTAGGGTTACCTGCAGGCAACAAAACAAAATGGTTATCAAGTACATTCATCGCCACAGAGCCGTGGCCTCCAAACAACTTTGCTTAGAAAAAAATATCACTTCCCAAGTTCAGCCAGCTGTGGTCTTCTATGCAGGCTGCCTGCAAGCTAGCATAAGTTGAAGCTATGAAGAAATATACCATTCTATAACGAAACCTTCCAGCGAGTTGAGCCCTTCCAGCTACATCAAAGTTTGCAATAAAAAAAAATGAACAAAACTCACATAAATTATTTTGCTCACACAGTTACGGAACAATTCAGCTTTGTAAAGACGTCGTTCAATATGGCTGTGCCCTTAAAAAATAAAAATGCTCTTAGGCCTTCTAATTTGAATATCTTAAACTGCTCCTTGTAATATATTACACACAATTAGGCCACATGTAAAACTAAATATTTTAACATTATGCCTCACCATGAAGAAGCCATGATCCATACTCATAGAATGTTTTTAGAAACAGGGTATACCTGTTTCTTCTCAAGCCTACAAAGCCTACAAAGCCTTCAAGCCTTCAAAGCCTACAAAGCAACATTCAGTGCTGTGGCTAGACAATGCTAAAGGTCATACAACCAAGAAAAATAAAAGGTAAGATTTGTAGATGAAATGTGCAAGCACAGCTGCAAGACACAAAGTAAAAAAAAGAACTACACAAAAGGGGTACAAGCTAACTTATTCATAATTACATGTATGATCACAAGCAAGCATAAACCTCCAGGCACATTACAAAGAGGATGGTCAAAAGTGAACGTAAGGAACAGAAATGACGTGAATTCTTCAGGATCTTGCTGCTTGTCATAGACCACACTTGGCACACAACCTAAGTCTCAAAAGAGTTACATTTATTCACTATAAAAGCATTACATACCATTGGATTACTGAAAAGTACATAGGCTCAACTGAGCACAGGGCATACCATAAACTAGTTGGAAAATGAAGTACTAAGTAACATCAAGATGTAGAAGCTCTAAATGCCTTCTCGAGTATTAATGCATCAAAAATGACAAATAGGTATACTGAACATACATGTACAGTGGTACACATACATATACTGTGCACAGCTACTAGAGACTAACACACTAATATAAAAACTAAAGAGCAAGCCCTACAGGCAACAGATATGTGCAAAGTGAAGCATCAGGGAACAAGGAAATGCACACCCCTTAATCTTTATAACACGTAGCATCACAGATTGTAAAACACACCTCACCTCACAAACAATGCCACGTGGTACACAAATGCCATTAAAAACAGTGATCACCATAGGGTAAACACAAATAAGGAATATAAGTATGGTCTAAAAAGAGGTACTTTAGCCAAAGGTAAGCTTATCAGTTCCCTAAATGTATGCAACAATAGAAGTCTAACTGAAGCCTGAAATTTTTTAAGGTTTTGTTGTGCTTGTCATACAATTTAGGGATACTTAAAAGATTGCCACGCAATAAGAACATGCAGTACACCATGAGTATTGTTTTCAAAGGTTTTTAAACACCAGTCTACAAACCCGCATTAGTGTGAGCTCAAAATTGTGTTACGAATAAGAGTAAATTTTTCAGATCATTAGTACAGCACTAGTTAGCTGACACAGCATACTAACTAGTCTGACAGCTGCTCATTCTGTATGTCATTCATAAAAGAGAGAAGAAAAAAGAGAAAGGCAAAACAAATTCTGTCCTAGATGAACTTGGCAAGTGAGATTAGCACTATGTTCGTAATTATTTGACACTCGAGACTAGTGAGAAATCATTGGTAAGAAATCAAGAAATTTTAAGACTACAGGTGACATATCTAGACAATAATGTTTAGAGGACCGTAAATACATGAGCGGTTGCTAATATACCATGACCTAACATGAACAAATGTCCTGAAAATACCCTTGTTCATAAAAGTAAAAGAAAAGGCACAAGACAGCTGACTTTCTGGCTTAGCTGAGAAGTTCAGCTGCACTGCTAGTTACAGTGAAAATTTTGTAAAGAATGGCATTATGCTGAAAGTAGTGACAACCTGTATCCAGAAACATCAATTCTAAGGCAGGGCAGCGCAATGGCTCTAGCCTGACACCTAACTGCCAAGTTTCTTATACTACATTGTTCAAACAAAATAATAAGACAGCAGGCACTTTAATTAAAATCAGCTGCAGCTTTACAGTATTGGAGAGCTTTTACACTAAATTATTTACCTGCCTAGAGCAGAAAAAGTGAAAGGTCTTGCACCCCAATTTTTTCATCTAGGCAATGTTACGCTATACTGCTTGCCTATAGGTCCTTTTGCATGGGCTATGTAGGCTGTAAAGCAATTATAAAATGTACCTACAGCAGCACTGCTCATTAGCACTGCCTCTTACATGTCTCATAGTGCATTCTCTATTTCTTTCAGCAGACCCTGAAGAACAAGCTGATGTAGGTAAATGGTAACAAAACCATCACATATTTACGAATCAATCTCACATAGCAATGTGAGAAATAATCTAGTAATGAAGTAGGACCAATGTTTAGCAACTCTGCACGATGTGAGCCTGAGGTTGTAGTAAATGTAAACATCAGCTGCCAAACAAACTTCTATGCTCTCACAGACAAAATACAAAAAAAAAAAAACAAAAGCTTTTGAATGTCCAACAATTAAGAGCAGGTGTCGACAACATCTACAGTACCATGGCGACCCAGAAATGACCCCTGGGAGTAAACAATGGGTTGTTACCCAAGCTGTTCAAATTTGCTGCAGGTAGAATAGAATGCATAATGCCATTTTTCTGGCTATCATCAGATCAACTGTCACCAACTTAGTGCTAAAGTTTCTGGTTACATGCTTTTCCAGCTACTGAATGTGAAATTGCTATTAACAAAGTTACAAGTTGCCAACTGACTTAATTAGAGATGAAAGTTAGGCTTTGTTTATTTATGTAGATTTATCATGTAGATTTATCACTAAATCTACATGAGGCGAGACTGAGAAGCATAGAGGACACGACGCTAGAACTGGCGTCGTGTCCTGTGTGCTTCTCGTTCTCGTCCCACGTCTCTTTAGCAGTAGTTAACGCCTCAAATGTCAGCTGACATAGCAACAAACCACCTACCCATTTATTGGCAAGTTAATGTCTTACAGATGAAATGTAAAAATTGTCATCTACCTGACAGTAGCAAGAAGCTGCAAAGCAAACCAGTGCAGATTTTTCTTGCGTGAAGCGCTCTTTCTGAAAAACCCATATGGGCTCCCTTTGTGGCTTCATACTACTGTTCGGTGGATGGCAATTTTCCTCTTTATTGAAATGTACTCCACGTTGCGGATTTATACAGAACGGATTTGCCATATTCGATGTCTTGATGAGTACTCAAGAAGTCTTGTTGGGTGAATAAACATTTGAGATAGAAAGTGTATAGTCATTCTCAAGTTGTTCACTATAATGTAATACAACAAGTGCCCGCAACTGCTAAAGACACCCGACGTGGCAATGAATAAATGCACAACTTTGGGCTGCAATTTCAGGTTGCACAATTTTTCACATGCACAATTACATAGGTGCCTCAACTGGCTACATAGATGTCTACATGGCTGCTGTCATAAGCTATGTTAGCCTAGAAAAATCACAGCCCTTAGGAACATTTTTTTTTTGTACAAAGGAACCTTTCCATTTCTTGCAACCTGAACAATGAAGTACAAGTAAGAGGATAGCCTGCTAAAGAGGTTCTACGCTGGTTTAAAAGCAAAACTGGTACTACCTATTAACTCATTAAAGCTAGCTCCAAATGTGTACTGCTTCCTGAAAAATTGGCAAATAAAAATCTATACAAAATAAGCAAAAAAAATGCACATGGAAGTCCCTGCCTCATTAATTCAGAAGTCAAAGGAAATAAAAATGACTATCAACATAATGTATCAGTGCAAACAAGATGAAGAGTACTGTACTTCTAAGCACAAATAAGGGAATATTGATATGAAAAATGGATGTAACAGAAATGCATGGAAGAGTATTCATCTGACGAAATTTGCCAAGGTTGAAGACTGGGCGTGTTGGTATAGCATATTAGAGGCTCGATTGCACAATGTTTGGACAACACACACAGAAGAGAAACACTCACCACCAGAGCACTACTTGCAACTATCGTTTTATTCCCTTGCCAATGGAATAAATACTGGAAGATCATCGGGGGGCGGGGGGGGTAACGTCAAAAACGAGATTTTTGCAAACATGGCCATCCACCAAAGCCAAGCCAGCTTTGTCTTGCGATCATTTTTGACATTGCAAAAAAGGAACCACGATACAAAATTCCAGATTAGCGCGTGAGGAAATCTATTTCCTTTGCACTAAGGGAGACTGATGGCATGCTCATGCACATACTTTCCAAACGTGCAATTTCAGAGGCTTCGATTATGCGGATGTTGGCCATTCTTTAAGAAATGCAAGATTGTGAGCAAAGATGGCAGCCAAATGACACGAGAAATAATCGAAGCCTCTGAAATTGCACATTTGGGAAGTATGTGCATGAGCATACCATCAGTCTCCCTTAGCCCAAAGGAAATAGATTTCCTCACGCGCTAATCTGGAATTTTGTATCGTGGTTCCTTTTTTGCTATGTCAAAAATTATCACATGACAAAGCTGGCTTGGCTTTGGTGGATGGCCATGTTTGTAAAGATCTTTCTGTTTTTGTCGTTACCCCCCTCCTCCCACCCCCCGGAGGATCTTCCAGTATTTATTTCATTAACAAGGGAATAAAACGATAGTTGCAAGTAGCGCTTTGGTGGTGCGTGTTTCTCTTCTGTGTGTGTCATCCAAATGTTGCGCAATCGAGCCTCTAATTCATCTGACACAATTGGTCGCATCACAGGGTCATACAATAATTTCTGAAAAATGCAATATAAATAATTTAATTTAAATAAAGTCAACACTTGAGGAAGCATATGTTTGTAAAAAACAGAAATAAGAAATATTCTTTGTCCATGCTGACGGAACGTCAATTCTTCTTCAGTGCATTTTATATCCTGCAAAAAGGATTTTTTATGCAAAAGCAATATGTTCAAATGTCTGATCTTCATTAGGTGACAGGAAAATTATGAAGAGATATGTGTAGTTGGAAGCACATAGATATGGGGTTAATTGGCAATTTTATTTCCAAGCTTCAATCAGTGCCACAATAAAAGAAAGACATATAATACCGGTGTCACAGGTACACTTCTGATTGCAATCGGGGCTGATACGGATGAGATTTCTTGATCACGATCAACAATGGTCTCTGCTACACAGTCCAACGATCGGGATCGAGCTATTATTGTCTGCTGACGATCGGCAACTCTCAGAACTGCACATTGCCTTGACTTCAAATTCAGATTAGCAAAATATGGTTAAACTGGGACAATATTTCTATTTTTCAGCTTACTACTGCTGATAAAAAGGTTTTTTAAAATATTTTTCATTGAGCTACCTTCACTTTATGTTTTTAGCATTTTCAGAATACTGCACTAAAGGGCGCAGACGTCAGCCTGCGATTGTGGTCAAGAGGCCTGATCACGATTGCAAATGACTGTAGCAACCCAGTCCTTGTAGCCCCGATCTCAATCAGCACGTGTGACACCGGTATAACATAACTGAGAATTCGTGTAGCTTCGTCTGTCTTTTTTTTCTTTATTTATATTTGTTTATATGTACTTGACAGCTCTGCATCCCTATAAAGACTGCCATCTTGTTACTAACATTTCCACAGCAGAACATAAATAGGGCAAAGTTCTTGAGTTAGGAAAAATGCCCTGACAAAACCTCATACACCATAACATCAACTGCTACAAAATAGGACAGCCAAAATTACTATAGTACACTCCTGATAATAAGACTTAATACCCAGCCTTTAAAATTATTTTTAATTCATTACCTTAGGGCACCTATTGCGATTGTGAAGCAAGAAGCATGTCAGTGCTTAAGGCCCATATACACTTAGAAAAAACCCCAGACGCATCAGCTTCTTGTTATCCCTTCCCAAATTTTCAGACAAATGCACCAGTTAACACTTTCCCAAAAAGCCTCCATCACATAATGCAGGATAAAAGTTAAGTTGAACACCAGTGCATTTTTGTTATAGTATTTGGAGAAGAGTACCTTTGTTGAAACTGGTACAACTAGTCTCAAAATTCCTACTAAGTTGAGATGCCTCAAGCATTGAACATCTTCAACTCTGCAATTTCACCTTGTGTATTTAAGGAAACAGTTAGGAAGCACTAAATTAAAGTTAAGTTAAAATGTGATTATTGCACATTTCATGAGGCCTGCCACCACTAGTAATGTGTTGAAAAAAAGTCATTATGATATACACTGCTATTGTCTTTGAAACAAAAATTGGCTCTTCCCCTATGAAACAGGGAGGAAATGTATACAGTCATATAAGAGTTAATACTGACTAATTATTGTTACAACGTGCCCAAGAAAAAATTGATTTAAGGCTTCACAAACTTTTGGTGAAAAGTAACATCATGCCAAGTTTTTAAAGCATGCTTGCAAAAGAGAGAGAGAGAGAGAGAGATTGAAAATAGTAGTATGAACATGGATAAATACTTTACAGCAGCACATAGCATTGCTATTCATTCACTGTCTGGTGTGCCTCTACTTCTTACAAAGAAACACAGGCCTAAATCCGTGATATGCTGACAGCCAGGTTTACATTCATAAAAAGTTTATAGGGCAGTAAAAGCCATTACAATAATGTGCACACAAGGTGAGATTAGAAAATTTCCTCCTGATTATAGCATAAAGCAATGGTGCTGCTCAACCTTTCATCATGAGAGCAAGCTAAAAGCAGAAAGACAGGAGCTGAAGAATAAAGTAGCTAAAATGCACAGCATCATGACCATGAATCACATAGGAACAGCATACATGCAGAAGCACTGCTTGGCTTACTTCCATTGCACACACAGGCAACTGAACTAGGTCTGAAACTACAAGGACAAAAACAAGCTTAGAGCTCCAGCTAAGCTATAGAAAACAAGGCAAGTGGCCAATCTCCAGAAAATACATCCAGGTCATCATGCAGTATCTTGGGGAGCTGGCAACATTTTCTTTTAATCTTTCTAGTTACCCTATCAAGAAACCATGACTGATTAGTGTGAAATGGTGGAACTACAGCAGCTTAAAAGCTTGCTCACATTACCGACAATTTTTCGTGTGTCACTAACGTGAAATTCATGAGCATACAAAAGTTGCCAATATTCTCATTGCTCCTAGGATAGAACAAATGAGTCATTTACATGAAGGTGCCTTTATCTATGGAAAAGCTCTTTATTATTCTTGCAGACTGTAGTGGTCTTATTCAGCAATGAAACAATGAACCATAATATGCTATACAATAAGTTAAACTCCAAAATTTTATACTAAGCATCCAAATTAACATTATATTCAAAGATGAAAAATATTGCTGCCTAAATTCAATGAATTAAAACACTATAGAAAATGTTTACACAAGTGCAGGCATCTGTGATACCAAGTTTAAAAAAAAGTTAATTATGAGGCATGGGGAGATGTTACAGGCCTCATACACAAATCCATCATTTGCCTCTCACATGACTGTCATGGGGACAAAGCATACTAGACACAAAAAGAGCTGCATCCAAATGACTGACGGCAACAGCAGTGCCAGTTACATATGTCTTTAACCTCTGACTGACAACACGATAGCTATGCTTCTTGCCAAAAACAAAAACAAAACAAAATATTTTCTCCTGACTTTAGAAGCCACTTATAAATGTCACAAATGGACAATAGTGCAATAGCACTCAGGTGAAAATTTAGTTTTCAAGTCGAGAAATTCATACACATTTCTTTAGTATTAACAGGCAACTTGCACATGCAGGAGCTTTGGAGCACACAGGGGCACTCAATTCAACATTCGGCAGTTCTAGTGCTTAGAGCTTGGCCAATTCTCGATAAGGTAGAATCAACTCAATAAAAATGTAGAGCCCTGGTTTACACTATGTGCAACCAGTTTTCTACAAGAGGCCAGTCCTCTCCTCTCATGGGAACTAATGTTGTGACAGCGGTGGGATGGTGCAGCTGTGGGAATGAGGTCCTAAATGTTTTCTGGAGAAGGGGCAAGAGAGACAGGAACATTGATGCTTGCATGAAGAGTTGACTGCATTTAACATGAGGAAGACATGAGGTGCAGTTGTTTTCTGACCCCCTCACCCCCCTGTAATCATACCTCTACTTAAGATGCAATGTTTGTATAAACTGTGTGCAACAAATCTGAGGTATGCCCCTTTATGCAATTATTATAGTTGCTACCTTTAACACTACTGCTGCTTATTCAATACCTAAGGAAATGCTTAGTAAATCATTAACATTCTACTGTTAATTTTCTAATGGTCACATTGGTCTCAGCATAGTATGCAAACCTTCTATAAGGGTCAACGTATACAAGTGCATAGCATGAGCAGCCACAGTGAGCTGTGGCAGACAGCATTGAGAAGTGCAGACTGCAGGTCACTCGCAAGCTGCAGCAACATCATCATGTGTAGCATGCCTGTGTTTGTGCCCTGGAGTCTGTCCGTTTTGTGCTTGCAATCGAGGCCCTCACTGTCCCTTGTTCTCAGACCGGTGGACATTCTGGATGTGCTGGCCCTGGTACCATTTGGTCGTAAACGACTTGCCGCAGTACTCGCAAGGGAACCGCCTGTGCGACCGGTGCTGGTAGTATTGGTGTTGACGCCAGGAGCTGACATTCTTGAAGAACTTGGCACAAGGATCGCATCGGTAGTTGCCCTCAGCGCTCCCACGAAAGTGGTTGTACAGCCGAACCGACGAGAAGTGCCAGCGTCCCAGACCACCGCTGCCGTTCCCTTGCGCCCCTGCATCAGCACACAGCCAGGAAAAGAAACAAAATCGGGGAAGGGGAAGAGAAAAGAAAGGAGATGCTTTTCCATGACATTTAATATCACGGTGCCCCATTTACAAACAATCAAGCAATTTATATAGCAGTCATGTAAAGAAAGAAAGAAAGCACTCCGATCTCAAGCTCTACAAGCATAGCTACAGAGTAAGCATATAAGCTGAGTAGCAGTGTCAATTCTGTTACAAGAGCACTCTAACCGTCCATAAAGGGTGTGCGCCACATTGACTATAAAAGCAGTTATATGAACATTGCGGTCAAAGCAGGAATGAATTTTCCACACAGGTGCAGATTAACCACGGCTCACAAAGAGCCGTGGATTAACCACGAAGGTGCAGATTAACCACGGCTCCAGTCATAAAACGAACCGTTAAGCTGAAAATACTTTGTTTAAAAATGTCAATTAAATTCTGACAGCCTGTCTGAAAACATTTGCAGAAGTAACTTAGCTCATAAGCTAAAAAAATATAAAAATAACGAAAGCTGCTTGTAACTATAAAAGGGCAAGGACTTACTATGTGGTACAACAAAAAATATGCCTCAAATTAGAATTAACCATGAGAAGCTTTGCAAAGTTAAAGCAGTGTCCTTTTCTAAAGCAGACATTACATGTCATGTTTAGTGTTATATAATAAAAAGAGGTGCCATAAGGTCAGCAAGAACATTCCAAAAAAGACAGTTATGGCATTACCAAGAAATAAAAGGTGGACATTCTCAGCTATGTTGCCAAGCACATGCAATTTCATGACAGCACTGTCCTATGCTGTGTTAGCACATGCAACCTAGCAATACACAATGGAAACACTATTCCGCTCATTGTCTATTGTTAATATTACATTTGTTTTAAAGCCTCAATAGTTTAGCATTGCTGTTGAGATGCTATAAAGCTGAAGTTATGGCAATCATGGCTTTACACAAAACACAGAAAGATGGCCCAGGCACTGAAGCATCCATGTCCTTTAACAAAGCTATAAAGAAAGAAAAATGTTTAATGAGCGAACCATAAGTAACACATGGCAAATGAGTACACTTCACTTTTCACATGCTTGTAGACTCTCCAGACAAGTCCAGCATGAAGTTTACAAATTAACACCTCTAAATAACTAAGAGAATTTAGGTATAATTGTGCGTGACCCTCTCTTCAGAAAAAATGATGTATCTGCATATATAAAGATATATGTAATCAAGTATGCTGTTTCAACATCTGTGATGAAAAATAATACATGTTATATTATTTGGCTTCATAAGTTCGCTGACCAAGTTAACAAGTCACAAAGCATAATACAGGCAAGTAACTGAGAAAGTACAGAACTGCAAGAGAATCAATGGTAGCCATGTTCACAGACACTTGTGTAGAATGGCAACTGTACAGTCACAAATGGCTTTATATCATATGCACCCCACTGGCATGATGGTGATAAGACACGGTTGCCGTGTAAACCATGGCTTTTACATTTGAAACTACAAGTGCCTCCAGATATTTAGTGATTAGGGAAAGCACTCATTTATCCTCTAAACAATTTTCTAAAATTATTCGTAATGATGTGTATCGTCCTGATTCTTCACATGAAGAAAGCAGTTTTTTCAGACTAGAAATGTGTAAGGAACAGTATTTATTATGATGAAATAAGTTAACGTGATCAACAGGATGATTAGAGTAAAACACACACTACTGTTAATTTCTACAATTTTCAATAAGCGAATGCATCAGTAAGACAAAATGAGTGACGTTTAATTTCCCTTGTGCATGCAGAAGAAGCTATCATATAAAGCTGTACAAATTATTTACAGCAAAATCAGCAAGATCACAACAGAGGATAACTGCCAGTTAGCCTGCTTAATAAATATCCTCAATGATACCAACTCGCTTGAGCAACACAAGTACCAGTGGTCAACATTTCACATAACTTGAGTACACAATGCTATATGTCCCTTTCCAGACAATCTGATAGCAAGACAGCCAGTATGAAAAAGCCTACAGAATAAACCATCCAAGTGCACAAACATTTCCTTTGCAAAAAATATTTCCTTTGTGAATAGTGCACAAACTAAACACTAAGCACCTGCGTTCACTTGCGTCATAATGCCTGTACACTGCGAGGGCAGTCCAACATGACAATTGCAAGCCATAGCAATTCTGCAGAGATGTTTTCTGGGTCTCCATACACATAGAAGTAAAATACTCGTTTGTGCACAAACATGCAATATGCTTTAAAAAAGAACTTTCCTAGGTGCACATTCCACAATCTCTTCGTGGTGATGTCTTGCTTCAAGACACAGTGCATCAAGGTAGCCAACTAGTGATCTGTTCTCTTTTATTGCTTGGTCCCATTAAAATAACGATACTAGTGCAACACTACCAGCAATCAAGTCATGTCACACTGCATACCTCATATGTGCAAAACGTACATCACAAATAACTGAACATTTGGTTACAAACACTTTGGATGCAGCCACAAATGCACATATTTATGATGATGTGATCTCCTCTAATAAAATCTTCTGATTACATTTAAGAGAATCTTTACAGATGTAATTAACGGTAAAGTGGGAAACAAGCACACAAATTGTGACAGTGTTAGGCACAGACGTAAGCAGCTGTACATGATTTGCTGTTAAATTAAATGTAGCAACAAAGACGCATGTTTACGATGGCCAAGTATTAAATTTCTCATTAATATATTTCCAAGATCACAATAGCCACCTGCACTCAAAGAACCCAGTTATGTTTGCCTAAGAAATGCAAGATGCCTGCTCAACATACCAATCACAAAATAACCATATGTTATGTAGTACATCTCACCTGCAATGGACAAGCTACAGATGTGGAACACGTAAGTACCTTGTACACTGTCTGCACATATGTGTGTGAATGTGTAAGCAATGCATTAACATCACAGAAAGAGGAAAAAAATATACATACCCAAACACACATGTTGGATTCTACGTAAAGCAATGGTTCAATGAATCAGTTAAATGCAATGCATATAATTACATTCATTTTCATTCTATGCAACACGTAATCTCTAAGAAATGAAACTTACAACATTGGCCTTAGGTGTAGTGTGCCTGCTGGTGGTTGTGCTTAGCTGTAGAGTAGCCAGTAAGTGACATTTGAAAGATATACTTTGGTTTTCTATATTAGTAAGGAATATACTTCAATATACACACACTAGGTGCCTCAGGGAAGACTTTAGCAATATAAGCAAAACATTTTAACTGTAACAGCAGTGCATTTCACCACACACTACAAGGATGTATTTAACAGAGTAGAGCAAATTCTATTTCTAGTAAATGAATACACTCTGTGTACTGGTTGGCAACAATTTTGCAGCTTAAAATTTACTTAATACACTTAAGCTTATTTAATCACTTAGTTTTTTATTATACAGATCCTGACATTGACCACCATGAATTAGGTGCTGAAAAAATGTTCTTTATCCCTGCTGTGCTGCACTTATTAATCACTTGAGAACTTCTCCAAAATGCATGGTATGTTATCTATCAAGTTCAATGCCTTTTCTAGCAATGCTAAATGACGCAGAAAGCAGTGGAGGAAAGCTGCAATTTGAGTTCAATGTTTTTTAGCATGATAAAGCCTATATAGGGCAGAAACATGAAGACTTACAAAGAAGCTTAAAAACAATTTAAGGCCTGCACAAAGAGCAATGGAATAAAGAATGTTAGCTGTAACGTTAAGAGACAGAAAAAGAGTGGTGTGGATCAAAGAGCAAATGGGGATAACCGATATTCTAATTCACATTAGGAGAAAAAACTAGACCTGGGCAGGTCATGTAATGCATAGGTTATATAACCGGTGGACCATTAAGGTTACAACGGGTGCCAAGAGAAGGGAAGCGCAGTCGAGGACTGCAGAAGACTAGGTGGGGTGATGAAACTAAGAAAGTTGCAGGCACTAGTTGGAATCGGTTGGCACAGGACAGGGGTAATTGGAGATCGCAGGGAGAGGCCTTCGTCCTGCAGTGGACATAAAATAGGCTGATGATGATGAAAGCCTATGCAAGGCAAGACTAAAAGTAAAACACATTTCA
Source organism: Dermacentor albipictus (assembly GCF_038994185.2). Taxonomy (NCBI): domain Eukaryota; kingdom Metazoa; phylum Arthropoda; class Arachnida; order Ixodida; family Ixodidae; genus Dermacentor; species Dermacentor albipictus. The sequence goes on along the minus strand of NC_091821.1, from coordinate 317,102,838 downwards.
AAGCATCCAAAATATCCACATATAACATGCATTTCTGCAACAACTATCCGACATTATTGACAATAGAGAGTATGAGGGTAAATGCTAATATTGGCCGAGTAAGCTTTATAGCTAGAGCATATCGGAATTTGCATGATAATCACCATGCTTAATGTTCTGCTGATTACCTTCTTAATTATTGACTTAAGAGGGCATGTTCTAATTGTATAATCGAGGCATACCACTGCTGAAGGCATAACCTTTTGATAGAAACTGTACTCTGCACTAGTTTCAAGAAATCAATATCTGCAGCTCTATATGTCTGCACTATGAAAAAAAAAAAACAGTACAGAAGCATTATGTACTGGAATAAAAATGCATTTTTTTTATAAATTTTGAGTCTGTATTCCTTGGAACTTGTGCTAGGCACAAAGTTTCTAGCAAAAGATTATGTTTTGAGTACTGGTCAACCTTTAATTATGTGATTACATGCCCCATTAATTAATGAGGCATTATTAAATGCACATTAATAATGGTAATTGGCCATCATTATGCAAATTCTGATGTCTGGTTCTGCTATGAGAAGAAGGAAAAACCGGGAAGATGGAGTTTAGCCAGTATGTAAGCCGGCTGGCTACCCTGTCTGCTGCTATGAAACCCTTTGGGCACTGGGTGTTTTTCAGAAGTATAATCAATTTAAATTCTGTCTAGGTGGCACACTAGTAGTTTCCAAATTCAAATGCCATTTATGGGCGATATGTTGCAGGACATTTCAAAAATTATCTGAAAATGAAAAAAAATATAAAGACATGCTAATTCATCGTGTTTAATTAGGGTAACTAGTTTCCTTGGGTAAATGCCCTTCATTGCTGTTGCTGTCCCTTGAAGACAGCTCGTAATCAACACTGAACTCCTCTGAATCACAGTTCATAAGAAGTTCTTGAATTTCTGCGTCATTCAAAAAACTTTAACATCCTGTGTTGGTTTGCCATGTTGGAAAACAAGAGACACGATAAAAAAGAATGTATAAAAAGGGGACCCAACGTAAAATTTTAGGTTAATCAACTTTGGAGTAGATGAAACAAACAGACTATGGCTTTTTGACATTTATGTTTATCTTGGGCGTGGTCAGAGGTGTTCGCTGGCGATCAGACGAGTACATTTGGTAAAAAGGTGAAAATTATCATTGTCTCTAATGTATTAATTTTCATTATCTGAAACAGTTTCCACTGAAATGTGTCAGAGGCAGTCAGCATACACACTTAAAAGCACTGCCTCCTACAAACCTTTATGTTTATTAATAATGTCATATATCCTAAACAACTTCTGTCCCAAAGCCAAAAGATTAAAGCAATGTCGAATTGAATGTCACCTCCCGCAAAAAGCATGAACTGGAAAACTGTTCCAGGACCATTTTTGTGTCAAATTGTTGGAACTGAAATATAACACGAAAACAGTGCTCAGCAATCTAAATCTTGCAACATAACAATTCCAATTCTGCATGAAAGAAGTAAGGTTTCTTGCCACTTATAACTAAAGCACTATGCAAGAAAAGCACTAATAGACAAAGAAAGGGGGAGCTGCCAACAAACTAAGAAGCATAATGCCATTTGCCTGCGGGTGTTGTTTCTGCAATACAGCCGAACTCAACTTACAAAAAATTCAATATGCCATAACCTACTTATTTTAAATGCATCCACTCTACTTTGTTACTGTTTCAGCTGCAATGTTTAATTAGCAGAAGTTCAAAAAAGCCAGAAATAGTTACTTTTCTTTCGTTCAAAGGGTTTTGGCAACATGATGTTATTAATTCAGCCAACATTACTGCACTGTCTGCACATTTCTTTCAAAGAAATGATTGCTAATGGGACTTTTCAGCTGCATTCACAGCTACACCAGTTACTGCAGCTATGCCACCAAAAATTATTTGCAATTTCTTAGTCAGCTTCAACATGCTGTCTTGCACAACCAGTGTTGTTTGCTCAAGCTGCCATGGTATCTTCAGTCCAAATATTTCTTGAGCAAATGCAAGATTGAGCATTTGCAGCAGTGACAAAATGTTTCCTCTTCCCCGTATACTTTTTAACCAACTGTTGTTTACGAAGAAAACAGAAAAGCACACATTAAATTACATGCCAAACATTTCTGTTTCATTTTGTCTGTGCTGCATTGTGCAGTTTTACTTGAATCATTTCATCGCTGTAAGTTTCCACAATGCTGACATAATTGCCAGCATGGACAAAATTGTCCCAAAATATATCCACAGAAGTCAGCTGCTCACTGACCCCACATTAGTGTAGCACCGAAACACCTGCTAACTACCCTGGGAAACTGAGCTATGTTTGCACTTCTGTTGTAAGAATATCGAGTCGACATATGTTTTTCTCATCTTTTCTGGGCCTACATTCCAACTCTTATAGTCAGTGTCTTTATTCATGGTTGAGCATTGATAATGACTGGGGTGGTTACAAATGTGCTCAATTCTACTTGAGAAAATCTATGGAAGTCACAGCTAGCACTATACTATTATGCGTTAATGCTCCCAATATTGCCTACAGCACAAGTTTAAGTAAACATTTGCAGTGACAAATAAACAACACGTGCATTACTCTTCGTCTGAGGCTGGGCATTGCACATAGCCTGCCTGTCAGCCTCATCTAGTAATTCTTGTTCGTTCCTTTTCATTGCAACGCGTAAGCAAAAGTATATAAGACACATGCAGATGACAAAATCCTGTGTGACTGCCACAGTTCCTTTGTTCCTTCTTGCATACGCTGAAGAAATATTTGGACAAAGACAGTACACACTTCAGCAACAATGCTGCTTTTGCAAGACAGAATACAGAAAGCAAGCACGACTTTGAATCCATAGTTGAAACATACAAAGCCCAACGTTAAATGAACAGTCAAGTGAAAATTATTTGGTGTGCCACAAGTGTTTAGTGTAAATGATACCATGCAAAACACTCGGGTCTTACTGCTAAACATCAGGATAGCTATTGTGTCACTGCATTGTATCTAAGGCAGAACTATGATAATTTTTGATCTGCCCTTCCTCACAAGCAGTCTTTGTTATCCACAAGTAAACCAGCTGCATTAAAGCACTATTGAAGCAACAATAAATAATAATATAGTAAAAAAGAGTAAAAAAACAAGCAGAACATTCTATGTGCTTTTCAAAATTTTCTCACAGCTACCGACAAAACGTCACCTCATGCCTCAAAATATTCCATATTGGGGCAAAACGGACAACACACGGGAGATTCACCAGCAAACCAAATCATCCCAGGCTTGATGCAACAGCCATATTGAGTTCATCACAAAGGGGGCTCCGTTCCCAGTGCTTTCTCAAGTCATAGCGCTTCTTGTAGCAGCGTCCACAGCGCTGACATACGTGCATCTTGATGGCACGGTGCATGTAATAAAGGTGCACTCGCAGGGACTCTGTTGAGCAAAAACGCTTTGAGCAGGTGCTGCACTTGAACGGTTTGTTGGGTGCGGCCACGCGCCAGGGACCTAGGCAGAAATAGAAAAGAAAGAAGACAAGAAGAAAAGGTAAAGGCAGCATTCGCATCTTGGGCATATAACTTTTCATTCAAGTCTTCCGCATGACTTCCAACTTAAGTCACTCTTACAGAATGCAGCAAGCAATAAGCTCTATGGTGACCAGTTTCACCTACAAATGAATTCAGGCTTATTGCTTTTGCCAAGCAACTTGCATTTTCAGTCAGTTATAAATTACGATGATCTGTTTGCTGCATGTTTTTAGCTTGAAAAGAAAAGGAAATTCAATTTCTCTCATTTACGAGTCCTTCTGCATGTTCGAGAAATTTAGAATAAAAACAAGAACAGCGCAACACAGGATGAGCGAGTAAACAGGACAGAGCGCTCGCTTTACTCGCTCGTCCTGTGTTGCACTGTTCCTGTTTTTATTCCAAAGATGAACCAACCAGACCCATTGAACACACTGCAATCGAGAAATTTCTGGGTTGCCTAAACCATATCATTTTAGTATCTGCAACTCTCATGAGAAATGAGTATTAACTGCAGTTGAGAAGGCGTTACAATTTCTTAGCACAATGTACAAGAGGAAAACAACGCTGTACACCTCTTGTTTTGGGCTATACTGAATCAAGAAGAGTCAGTTACATGGACCTGTTCTGAGACAGCTATCTACTTGCTGGCCTGAATTAATCTGGTCACTGTGGTCAGTCCAAAAATTGTACAACTAAATAAATCACTAAGCAACTTTGCCTTTCAATATTTAGATAAGCTCCATTTATGCATCAAGTTTTGCGCTATTGGTCACAAAGAAATGGATGTTTTTGAAGTTAGAGCCAGAACATTAAGAGCCACAGCGTCATGTGCACTACCTACACACATTTTCTGTGTGTTGCATTGTCATAAGCTGGAACGACAGCCAAAAAACAGTAAAATAGAGAAACATAATAGCCAGCACAAAAAACAAACCATAACAAAGCATCAAGCTACAGCATAATAACCTACCATGAAACACTCATCATGCTGCTGCATTACCTGCCAACAACTAGACAACCCTAACTCATAGTTGCTGTCTATGACTGCCCAGTGTAGAATGTTCAATATAGGTAACATTTATGATCAGCAGGGCTTTTATCAACAGTTTGATTGCAACACGTTTATGCTGTCAAAAGAGCTAAAGTGTACAAAAAAAGACATTGACAAAATAAACACGTCAGTCATTTAGCATCCTGCAAAAAAAACTAGAAAGAGCAACACGTTTCCAATATGTGCATACGTAATGTCTTCGGCAGCAGAAGCACAACACAGACCTCAAGCTTGTTTCTTACAACTTAGAAAAACCAGGCAGCACTTTACTAGAACCCATAAAGAGATTTCAAAAAATGTCTACTAAATCACAAGGCTGTGGTGCCACGATCTTTTAAAAAGATTATGTCATAGGAAAATTTTCTGCCATCTTTTTTAAAATGTTTATTGTATAAGAATCTATAAGAATATGTTAGTGGACCTATATATTTAACACTGCCTGGAATAGGCAGAATAACTGACCGCGTCTGCCCGCGAGCAACAGTTAGTTTTGACGCATGATTCCATCAGCAACCACTACAGCACTGCATCTTACTTACACATTAAGAAAGCAGTAAACACTGGAGACTCCTACTTATCACTTTATTCTGAAAATCACATAATGAATGAATGTAACAGCACAACATCGTAGCAGCAAATGACATTTCATACATCCATCTTCACAGGGCCAAAATGGGGTAAGTTCTATGCAAGACTATAAACCGCATAAAAGCTTAGGCTAACGCAATTTGTTTAGCCCAATGCACAACATTGACCTGGCTGTAGGGGATTACTTCCATGGTCAAAGCTCTTCAATGGTCCCAGCTTTCTCTGCTGGTTACACTAACCCTGAACATCACCCCAAGACACGACTTTCCTACAACAGTGAGAGACATCGGTCATCCTTGGACATTGCAACATCACTGCCACAAGACTTCCTAGGCACCCCAAAGTGCAGCACCTGACAAAAGAGAAGAAAAGAAAACACTCTTATACAGCACCAAACAGAATGCACCATTAATTTAAGAGAAACTCATCAGTGGGATGCCTAACCAGAATCAGTAGCAATCATTACTATCACAAAACATTGGCCAGTTCCACTTTCAGCTCTTCAAGTCACAAGTGAAATCCTTCTCAAAAGTTTGGCCCATGCTACACGACACATATTCCAAAGCCAAAGAGGTGCAGCCAAACCAAACATGAGAATCACACTCGGAAGCCTGATTAAAACTAAGCATTAGTGCACTGAAATTCCCAGTTCCAAGGAACTAGGGCTGACACAGTTTGAAATTGTGAGTGATGATTCTCACAGACTCATTATCTATACTCTACCTCACCAATTTCATGCAGAACAGCGAAAAACTGGATTGCATCAGTTAACCACAAACAATAAATGGCTGCATGTTCTGAGGTAAGACAGATGGCTTGCCCATTGTGTGCCCTTAATTTTTCCATGATGTTACCGTATACCTAGCATTTCACACAAATGAATTACCATTTTGCAATGACAAGTTCTTTTTCTCCTTGTTCCTAGATGGCTGACAGGTACTACAACGTTTGCTGCATGATGCAGAGTTTATGAAATAGCATGCATAACGCTACTGAGTTGCTTCCCCAACAAAATTTGCTTTCCATTTCTGTTAATCCCTACAAATGCTATAAGAAAAAAAAACAAGATGCAATAGCAAGGTACAGCTACATATTAGGCACGATACAAAAATAGGCACTAATTTTCCCCATCATGGCTTGTGCAATGCTACTTTTCATTTTGCATGATTACTGCAAAGATATTTCAGTTTTCAGGCAGTCCATGACACGTCTGTTCCTGCATAAAATTTGAATTTCAAGATACTTACTACAAAGAGTTTCAACAAGGTGTATAAATAGCTTGGGACAAGTTTTAACCCTTTAAAAGATGCAGCAAATGAATAGTATCAAAACACCAAAAGTGCGTTTCTGATCTGTTATTATGCACGAAAAACCACTTCCTGAACCCGAGAAATATTTTATGCAGAATAAGTGGGACACTCCTGTCCTGCTAACCACCCAGATCATTCTCAGCAAGTGTGACATGTTCCCTCATTTTTCACTTCTGCCTCATCATGGCTCCGCGACTTTGTGCACTGGTGCGACGTATAAGCCACGTACGTACATACGTACGTACGTACATACATACATACATACATACATAGTGTACTCCCATTGCACTTTTGCACTTCCTGGTCATTTCGAACACTACCACTCCTTTTCTGTCATGAACAGATCTTGCTGTATTTTCAATGAATGTAATAAGATTTTTCAAGGAATTTATATGAAGTAAAAATGAAATGAGTTCAACTTTCATTACACCATTACTCTAGTGTAAGAAAGAAAATTTTTAATTAAAAGTGGCAGTAACATTCTGGCCATTTACAAATGAGGCCAGTCAAATAACAGGACTCAACCAGAAAGGAAGAAAAATATACAGTAAATGCAAGTGCTTCATATTGCAAAAGGACATGAAATGAAGGCTCAAATGAAGTGCAGTAGAAACCAAGTTGCATCAGAATGTTCAAATGGAGTTTGTGTCCCAGATACAGCAATTTGAAGTTGATCTGAAAAGTGGAACGAATTTGTCTTGGGAGCCATAAAATGGTTTTAAATATGACACACTGTCAATTTTAACACCAGTAGTTGCCTGGCAGTCATGTTGAAAAAGTCTGATGTTGTAACAATAAGCCTAATAAGTTAATTAGCTTAAACAACACTATCTTCTGAAATGTCTTTCAGTACGCAAATGTTGTCCGAGAAGTAGCAGACAGCATTTAGAAACATCCAATAAAGTTGTTTTCAATATGCTGTATTTCATGTTTCATCATCTCCAAGCTCTGAACAAAGCTCAATAATTACCTAAAAAATGACAGCCCTATATGCTTCACAACTGCACTAAAGCAGTCTCGAGAATGCAAACAATGAAAAAGACCCAAAGTTGGTGCAAAGAAACGATAAGTTAAAGCACTTACCATCAGCCAGGTGCATCCGCAACTTCATTTCTAAGGTCAAAAGCATCCAAAAGATAATTTATAGACTGGCAATGAAAGTCAGCCACTGCAATTCATTTCTTGCAGGCAACATGTGGGCTCTATTAGGTGAAAACACATGATTTATTGCTGGCGTGCAAGTATGTAGCAACATTGTCTTTCAGGAAGCTTGACATAGGCATAGTTCGTTTCCGTTCAAATGCCTTAACCCTGTTGCATTCTATATTTATGTACTAGACTGCATTCAAGCTATTAGTAATCAGTGAACCAACTAGGCAGGAACTACCATGCCAATATAGCTGTTAATTAAGCCTTTGCCGCAGTGCTAAACACGTGTACTGAACTTTCATTGACATGCATCACTCATTAATAGGAGGTTCTTGAGGACTAGTTGGTTTATACATGAAGGAAGGTTAAGCGAAAAAAGCGGACAAGCGAAAGAACACACAACACACCACGAGCGCAGACTGCCAACTGTTTATTCTTGAAAATCAAAGCATAGACTATTTCAAGCAAGATCCCAGGCACGTGACCACATCGTCACTCACATTTGTTCAGATAGCACAAGAGAATTCTGCAGAGTAAGTGTAACACAGTTACGTGTTTGCTTGCTTGAAATAGTCTATGCTTTGATTTTCAAGAATAAACAGTTGGCAGTCTGCGCTCGTGGTGTGTTGCGTGTTCTTTCGCTTGTCCTCATTTTTTCGCGCAGTTTTAACCTTCCTTCAACCACTCATTAAATGAATAAGATAAATCTCTCAAGCAACTCAACTTAGCAGTTACTCGTGGCACAAAAATTAACTCAATCTAACGACTGCGGTATATTGTAATACTCCGACCCCAACACAAACACACTGCCAAACAAGCCAATTGTCATGCCTCGTTCAAGAGGGCTTACACCAGCCCAGTAATGGAAACAGTCCCAGTGCTCTTGGAGTGGGCAAATAAATTAAATTGTAGGGCATAACATTCCAAAACTTAAATTATGGCAAGTTTGTCCGATTGGACACAGACAAGTAAGCTTAAAGTAAATTCAAAGAAAACGAAAGTTCTAATATTTCGCGCAAAAAATAAACACTTAACATTAATCATGCTATTTATTTTCAAAGCCAACGCATTGAACTGGTTGAAGAATTTAAAATTCTTGGTGAATACTTTTCTTCAAATTTACGTTGGGATGCCCATATCAATCATCTCTGCGGTTACTGGTGCTATGGCACGTTGCCGCACATTTCTACCTACGAGAGCGAAACTTCAAATTTACTATAGTGTCTTCTTATAGTATATAAATTACTCTTACCTTGTCTGGACTACAACATCTGAATCTAACTTGCAAAAGCTGGTAATACTTCAAAAGAAAATTGTTCGGTATATAGAGAACGTTAATCGGCTTTCACCAACAGATAATATATTTCTCAAATACAGACTAAACTGCGTGGATAAATTATACGAACACAGATTACTAGAAACGATTCACTTCTCATCTGAATATGTTAAAAATTATTTTACATGCCTTGCTCATCTAGAACTCTGCACTTACACGAAACATACTACACAAAACCCCGAGGTGTGGAAGGTACCATGGTTTCGAAACAATTACAGCCTACAGTCCTTAACACATAATATACCAACTGTACTAAACAAATATAAGCACACAGCTACGCTAAATAAAAATAGTTTGCGTGACTACTTTCTTTCTTTATTGTGACACTTTAGTATCTGGCATTCAAGTGTAAAATGTCATTTTTATGCATATGTACGATGTATAATGTGTGTTGTGTACAAAGACTTCAGTGTATATATCATGTGAGTGCTACTGCCATGTAAGGGACCCTGGGCCTTAGTCAAGCTGCTGCGACAGCTTTTTGCCCAGGTGTCCCTCCAGTTCCTTTTGTTTCTGGTAAATAAAATTGATTGATTGATTGAAAGCTGCACAGTGGGTTATGAGGGATGCTGTAGTGAACAGCTCTGAATTTTAACCACCTGGAGTAACTTGACAATGCACCCAAAGCACCACACACAAGAGCTTTTGCATTCCACCTCCATTGGAACGTGACTGCCATGGCCAGGAATCAAGCTTTGTGACCTCGTGTTCAGCAGCACAACGTTAAACCCAGTGAGCCACCACAGTGGGTTCTTGCAGTCATTAGTATGTATAAACAGACTATGACTTTGTTATAAAGTTAATCAGCTAAGAAAATATGATGAGCCTTTGTTTATAAAACAATTGATTGTGCCAATTAATTTACATTTCAGGTAATCAAAAGCAAGGTTTTATATCTACCAAGCACTTTAGAAATATATTTCAGCTTTCACTAAACTAAAAGAAAAAAAATGTTCCATTAAGTGTAGAAATTTATTTTAACAATATTTTTCCAGAATCTACCTCAAGTTGTTTAAAATGCTGACATAAAAAATTATTCCATTTGTAACTTCATAAACACATGAGTGCATTCAGTTTTAAACATTGTCAAGACTTTTAAACGGAAACATAGAGGTGAAGTGATGAATGGCCATTTGGAAGCTTCACTTTAAAGCCAGATGCAGCCTTCCAAAGGGAACTGAATAGAATGCAAGCATTTTAACGCAGCACTTTCAAATGACATAATGGCATTCCATGCTAGCAGTGACAAGACAGTGCTTGGCCTCATAGCCCTTAGCAGCAATTGATAATAGCATGCATAATACATACTTGGCAATGGGATGAAGGTGTGGAACTCTTAAGTGTTGTGTGTGTCTTTCAACTGAGAAAGCTCCATCACAAAGATCCTGTTTTGTTGTGCAAGTCTGGATGCTGATAATAGACTTCAGGGAATGTTCCATTTCAAAGGAAAAAAAGGGATTCAGATTACCTTAACCTGCTTTGTATCAAACAAAACTGGAGTATGAAAATTGAAAAAGAAAAGAAAAGTGCTTTGCCAAAATACTAGATTCCCCAATAATAAATAGTGACAGCTACTTGTTTTTTTACACAGTGAACTGTGCTAAAGTAATGTGGTCTTTTTTCCTTTTTTTGCTCATGGTAAAACAAAAGCGAGAAGCATCATCGAAATGTCAAAACATACCAAAGAATCAGCACCACCTTCAAAACCACTAAAAAAATTAATGTATGGACACTATTTGCACGATTGAGTACACAGTGAACTAGTCCACAATGCTTTTGTTCATCAGCACATTGAAGCAACTCTCAGTTGACACGAATAATGTAAAATTTGATATGCCGATTGCTTTCTACGTACAGAAACGCACACTAAAATCATAATGCACATGTATATAACCTGGACATGACATGAGAAAATGGACAAGTGTTTTTGTTGCAGATATGATACTAAATAACAAATAGTCTCTTAGCCTCAACTGCCTCCATGCACACCAAACTCAGAAGCAAATCTTCATGCAGCAGAGCATGAAAGTGCATCATCACTGTCTAGTTGCAAGAAGCAGTAAGCCAAGGCATGAGTTGGCATATCTGATGCCATGATGGCATGTGGAAAAGCAAGTTTCGAATACCAACAATAAACACTGTCCAAAAAATGAAAAAAAAAAACAAGTTGTTTACTAATGTAAATCTAGGTAGAAAATTATGCACAGAGCATAAATATCTGTAGATGCTACGACAGCTGAAATAATACAACACTTTGATGTTACCGAAGTTCCTATAAAATAGTAGGCTTCTTCTGAACATGTGCAGAATAATGAGTAGCTTAAAATTTTGCGTTTACGCCTGTCCCATACCCAAAAGTTAAGAAATAATGTAGAGTCTGTAAAAAGTTTCAAAGCCATTGCACATGTGACCAGACCTGTCTTGTCGTTGCACTACACACCAAGGCCCCCACAGAATTTTCTGAGTGTAAAACCTTGAAGACAAAATGAACAGGGCTCCTTGCATTACAGAGCTTTGGAGCAACCAGTCTGCTGTAGGAGCACTGCTAGAAGGCCTGAAGGCAGATTGTATCTCTTGAAAAGTGGCCTTACAGCTTTTTACAGGCTGTGCAAATGCGGTTATTCATGTGTTTCTAAGCACTGCTATTGTCAACAAAGCCTGTATTACTTCTTATGACTATCCCATCCTATTTTCCCTGTGCCTTAGGCTTGCACTAAGTGAGCAGCACAGCAGGCTTTTTCTTTGCACATCTCGCCTTTTAAGCCACAAAACATGGCTATTATAATTGCATATAATAATTATGAGCATTCCTTTGCCTAGATGCAGGTGCCAGCAGAAGTGTGCTGCCAAGTCAATGCGAGCTCTAAAAGAAGTGACAATAAATGTGTTAAATTCTTCGACACAATACATTTGGAGTAAAAGAAAGTGGAACAAAACCACACTTTGCTATTCATTGCTCTCTCTAGTTTTTTCAAGCATAAGAGCACAATTAATATATGTATATCAACACATTTAAAAGAAAAAAAAAATGCAGAAAGTGAGTGGATGGAGCCCCTAGTCCAGGGCCCCACTTTAGATTTTGCTAAAAAAAACTGTTATTCAACTATTGTGGCACTGCAGGCTCTTAATGCAAAGTCGGACATTAGTGCATTCCCTAAAACCTCTATTATGCCAGCAGACACTATGCACGCTGACCCAGACTGCTTACTATAGGCTAAGTTTTAAGCTCCCATTCAAGACTGCTTATTTGTGAATACCATGAATGATTTTGCAATTAAGATTAATAGTAATCAGTTGTCAGTCCCAAGAAATTTTCAAGCACTAAGTTAACAAAATTAAAGTGAGCCATTTCACTAAGAGACAAGAGAACACAAAAGTGCTTATCTAAAGCTCTTTTATTTTCCTTTTGTTCATTTTTTTTGCATTTGATTCACTTGTAAAACAGCTTTCACAAAACACTTACGCTGACAAAAATCTACCAATGCAGAAGTAAAAAGAAAACAGTACACCAGCACAACCCATAACCCAAGAGACCTATCATAAATGCACATTCGTTTGTTCTGGTATTGACTTCCCCAACGAGACACACAATGTTCAACACCAAGACATTTCTACACAACGCACTTCACAAGTCTGTAAAACTGCATATGACAAAGATGAATGCATTTCAGAACACCTCAGGCTTGTTTTTAACAGTCATACTTGACGACCCTTAATGCCTGACAAGGTCAGCTTGGCTTCTATGACTCCATTACAATGTCAAGCCATTTGATCATTTTTTTTTTTTCGCCAACTGAAATAGGCTACAAAAACAAAGACAACAAAGGATAATCAAGGAAAGGTACACTGTGCTTTCACTATAGGACACGATCACAATATATCAGCAGAATGAAAATAAATGCTGTGATGTAGTTAATAAAAAAAGACAGCCAATAGCACACGTTTGAAAGGAAATGATGGCGTCCACATCAATATGGCATGAAGTTAAAAAGATAACTCATACAAGTTGTTCAAAACAGAAGCCTTACTCATTTTCTGAGGAACAAGCATGGCCTTCCTTTATAGTTCTGTGTTATTTTCAAACGGATGCCAAATTCTTATAACTTTCTCAGGAATGCACTTGGGTTTCCTCTGTAACTTTCTGGGATTTACCAGTATATGTCAACTTTCCCTTTCTTGAATCCTGCTCACAATATTACAAGAAAGTAATTTGATAAATAAATGCTTTATGACTTTACCGCACATGCAATGTTACACTGATGAATGTCAATCTTGCAACATTGTGCATAATATTGTCCTTACCTTAGGATAAGCTTATAACTAAGGGCCAGAATATGCATAACGAGAAATTCACTTGCACTAGATGCAGTAGAGGTGACAATGATAACAAATGCCAGTGCATAGTTAAGAGTACTGCAGTACTCCTGAAAGTGTTGCAAAGTAGGCCATATGAGAGCCCTGTGAGAACGGCACGGTACCAGCATGGATCTTGTTAAATATACAAGGAAGACATCACAGACCAACAAGTGGCTGTTTTCAAAGTTTGCAAACTTGTTGTTCCACACAGCTAGAATATTGTCACATTGACAAGCCAAAGCTTGAAGCAAAAGTCAAAGTGTAAACTCTGCAAATGTGTAAATGTATGTTTGCTCCAAGAACAAAAGCACTACTCATTCCACTCAGCTGTCACATACATTCCTTCCTAGTTTGCACTGGCTATCTCATTGTATTTGCTGGGTAAACAGTTTGTATGCAACCATACACAGGTGCCATTGTGCAATTACAATGCATGAAACTGTCAAGAGCCCTACTAACCAATTTCAACAGGTGCCATCAAGCTAATCTTTCCATATAGTAGTACTGCCCTGGCAAACTAGGCTCTCAAAAAAAGACTGGCCTCTACACCAAAGAACCGTAAAGTTTGCCTTGCCAGTCAAGCAAATAACAAGGCAAAAGAAACTCCAGCTTAGAACACACTTGAGAATGCTGGAAATATAAGCCGAGCTTACTGGTGTTCATTTCCTCATGAAGAGTTCCAATGCTACCATTAGGCACATGCGGCTCGTTTGGAATACGACTTGTTACCTTTGGTGCAAACTTATTTTAGATGTGCATGTGTACTGACCCTCCTGAAGTATGATGCCAGTAGTCCTCCCCACTTTCCTACAATACTTTAGTTATAGGCAACCTTGAAGGTAATGCAGAGGAAAATGCCACTGTGCATTCTTGAAGGGAATTATTTGGGTAGATCGAAGGGTGTGTTTCCAAGTTGTTGCTATAGGAGAATTTTTTTAGTCTCCCTTGTCAAACTTTTTCATCTTAAGGGCTAAGCCAATTTGTATGGCTAAAAAAGAAAAAAAGAAGAAAAAAAGAGAGAGAGAGAACTGCTTCTTGTCACAGTTGCACTTCAGTCTACAAGGGGTACTATATCCAATATCCTCTGCAACAGTGATAGTGTTATGAACCTTGTGGTAAAATCAGTTTATTGGTTGCAATTTTATGCTGCAATTTTATGCTGCAATTTTATGCAACATTAACAAATTCATCTTTACTGATCGCCTAAATTGCAGGAGTCGTAGTTCTGAAATTATTAGATTAAAAAAGAAATGAAACAGAACTTTTCACCTTTAACTCCTGATATATCAAACCAGTTTGAAAGGGACACATGCATGTCACAGCTATGTAACAATTTGCATGAAGATACATAAATGCAATAGAGAGAGCAATGAGAAACATACATGTAGTTCTCATCTACATAGACATTTTGAATGTCTCCTTAGACAAGAGAAAGTATGAGTAATGACAATTACGCAAATAACTTCAAGAATACTTTAACACACCAAAGGTAAACAACCTTAAAAACAATGTGACACTCTTATTGTGCCTGACTGGACAGTTTTGTGTGGCAGACACATGCTTCCCTTTACGTGGGGGACAGAATGTTGCAAACTCATGGTGACCATTTGGTCCCAGTCGGACCTTAGTCTTGAGAATTTCCACTGGTAGCAGTCAGTAGAAACTACAAATCACAAGCACCAACCAGGCACTGCAGTCCTTACTTGGTTGGTTTCAATACTATACATGAACAGGGAACTAATTTCAATTTAGGCAACAGATCTTTGCTATTTGGCCAAAAGGAGCCAGTAAATGCACACTTTAGCTTGTTAATAAAAAATAAACTGTGATACTCCACACAAGACAGTACTGCTTAAATCGTAAAAGCAGTGAGCATCACACAGGGTTAATTTCCTTCCTCCACTTCATTTTCCTACTTAGAGGGTGGAAAATACAGGCAATAAAGTTAGTCAACTGTTTTGCTTCAAGAAGGGAATAGAAGGCAATCCATTAGCATGAAATAGAGTATTTTTCACTAAAAGCTACTATGTCAACTTTTTACAGTGACAAGACGCAGACACTTACTGGAAGGCTACACAAAGAGTGACATGGCAGGTCTAAATAGCTGCTGCTTGCAGATGAAAATGCACACTATTTGTTGAAGTGTTGTAGTCATTCTCAATTCTCATTGATTTGTAATATGGCAACCACAATTCTAGCTTGCGATGCTGGTGGTCAATCAGCCTGATGAAATTCTGCAGAATCTCAATGACGGGCATTGAACCAGAATTCACTGCATCAGTAGTGCTTGCACACCATAAAATATACTGGCCCTTGACTAAGCCAAGTTCTAAGGCAATGCATTATACTAATGCATATGCCATCTGCATTGAACCAGTTCAAGTGCAGCAATTGTGGTACATACAAAATAATTGTGTCCAGTTGCATAGAACAGGTGCATTATTGTCCGAAAAACATGACAAAAACACTACATTTGTGTGAACCCGCCAGTGAAAGCCATTACAGGAAGCACAAAGTGTCTCACAGGCACCTATTTGGGAGCTTTTGGCACAAAATGTGCTTTACCAGCTTTAGAGGAAACTATACTACATGCAAACTATGGCAAAGTCTCCATTGTAATGCACTTAATTGGCTTTCTAAAGATTTGTTCTGCTAACAGAATTTATTTTGGTTTGCTGCTTCTCTGCTGATGCTTTGTTAGGCTGACCTCTCAGAGGGAGAAAGGAGTATTTTTCTTTCTAGCATAACATGGCCAGCAAGATCATATGACATTCTGGACAGTCGTATCTATCGAGCTCAACTTGTACGCACCACATCATCATAAAAATTAACGAATGACAAGTGCAAGAAAAATAATACATGAAGAGCATTAAAGGATACCAGTAAGATTAAAATCTGGAGCTCTAAAGAGATACAAAACGAGGCCTTTCAACAAAAAAGAGATACCTTTCCAATGCAACCTGTGCCCACGATGTAATCATCGGAAAGGCAGTATTTAGTCCAATGTGAGATAACATTGAAGGGAGAATACCTAAGTACCCAACTTAATGAAGCACTACATTACATTTAAATACAGAAAACAGCACTTTGTTAGGAGCTCTGACACATTGAGCCTTGCCATTTTTGTAGATGCAGTAAAATCTGCCGAAGTGTTCAGGCGTAGGGGCAGTGCCTCGGTGCCATGTCTTCAAGCGGAAGTTCCCTGTGAAATGAACTAACTCACGTGTAGTGACCTTTAAAGCAAAGCAACAGAAACTTGCAGGAGGCTCCCTCCGTTCAAGTGATTAAATAGTGGGCTAAGGAAAGACAAGGTCACAGCTGACAAGCACATGAACACAGACCACATGGAAGCACCAACTCCAAAAGAAGAGAAGCTAAAACTTCCCCTTCAGCTGCCAATTGTCTGCTGAAAATTTAGTTCTAATGCATTTCTTGTATTTCCAACACCATGAAGAGAATGCATCATCAGAACAAGTTACTTAAAAGGTTTTATTGTGCCTGCAAATGTGGACTCCACACCTGAATTCTGAAAATATTTTCATGCATGGCAGCAATATAGCCTAGCTCATAGTTAGCGTCCTTGGAAAACACTCATTAATTTAGGAAATTTGCCTTATATAATCTGTTACTTTAAAATATGACAGACAAGAACCCAAGACATGACCAGGCACACAAACTTGAGGTGAAGCTAAAGGCCACTTGCCTTGACACAGCTTCACCATGAGCATGTTAAGTGCATGTGAACTGATTTTGTGGCATAGGTTGGACAAGAAGTGCCCCAAGATGTATGCAGCTTGTCTTAAATGCTGTTATTTTCATCAGTGCTTGTGATTCCCAGGCATTATTTTGGAGTCTACAGTTGTAGACTTACCAACTGAAGGGGATATATAGTGACACAACTAGAATAATAATAATAATGATAATATAGTATAATAATAATAATAATAATCAATAAAACACCCTGTGTCCCTGAAATAAGTTAAAGCTACAACTTCAATGTAAAATACGAAAATAATTATATTGTTTTCCTACACTAGACCTCTCCTACCTTGCCCAGAAGCAAAGGTGAACACATACATAGGAACGCAGGCATGTGAACATTACATCAGCACTGAAAAAAAAAGTTCAAAAGAACAGAAATTTCCTAAAGTATACAAATGTACCCTGATACCGCATAACAGAAAGTGCGCCACACTACATGTAAGTGCAGGCAGAAAATCACGCAAACCTTGAAGAGAGATACCACAGTGTACAATAAAAATTAAAGATAGGCATAACTAAACAAATGTAGCCACAAAAAATGCGACTATTCATAAGACTTGCTAAACTTGCAGGCTACTGTGAAGTACACTACATTTGTTTGAATGCTTAATAAGCAACAAAACACAGCTAAGCGAAGGCAAAAAAGCCACATAAGGATCAACAGAGAAAAGGCTAGGAAGACACCCTGTATCCATTGTCCATGCAAAGGAATAAAAAAACAAGTGTTGTGTGCACATTATACTATTTGAACAACACAAACAAAAAATACAGCCCGATGCAGCATGCACAACTCAAGAAAAAGCATTTTTTGTCCACCTTTCCAAGCACATAACTAGCTCTATCTGTACTAGTTCATCAGAACACAGTGATATGAGCTCTCCAGAACATGACTTGGGGCTAAATGAAAATTACAACCAAGCATTCTGTTTTGCTCCTTCAGCACATCACAGACTCAAGTATATTTCAAAGAGTGAGCTGTCTTCTGCTTTATTTTAGACTATGTCTAAGACACAGCTGTGGAATCGCATGTCTAGAACCTCCTCTTCTATGCCGTCCTCCAGGCCTCATCAAGCATGCCGCCAGCCAATCAATCAAAAGCAAGTAACATGGGGTACCATAGAATGAATGCACATAGCTGCTCACAATTTGTCAATGCCATACCTCCTATCACAAGTTTATTTTCACCTTATACCAATTTTTCCAATTACCATGCGTTTTCTTTTGTATAAATTAAAATTAAAGTTAATGTCGCATGAAGCAATTCTTTATAAGCTTTTCATCTTCAGCTGCTGTAAGGGGTACTTCCACCTCTCATGTAGAACTGAAAATGCAAGTCTTCAAAGGATAATAAGAGAGCAATACAGCTGTAGAAATGTAGATTTCCATGTTGTTTTAACTAAACAGTTACTTGGGTACACTTGCAGTGCCTGTGTTTGTATACCTAATTGGTTTGATGCTTCCTCTGAGTCACTGTATGCCACACATTGTGAAGTCCTGCTTAATTTTCACTAGGACATAAATTTAAACTTTCCTAAATGGTCTGCATTCTGCAGTGCCAGTGGCACTAAACTGGCTGCAGCTGGGAGGCCGTGTCTAGTGAAGCTTTCTTTGTGGTTTGCAAAGGTACAGAGGCTGCGGTCTGAGGTGGCTAAGGAAACAAAATTGTCTGCGGTTGGGGAATAGTCCTTACACTTAGGCCATGCCACCTAAGAGGGCCTTAAGTGGCTACAGAGCAAGATGAATGGGCCCCTCATATGTGAAATTTTTGTGCTGGACTGTTTGTATTCTTCGTGTAAAGAAATAAGTGCCAATCTCAACACCAAGTAATTTTAAATATTACCTGTGACACTTTAAAACTATAAAACTGCTCTCTGTATACCACAATGTAGAAAGAAAAAAAAAAGAATTTGACAGAGGGCTCAACACCTGCGTGCAGATCACTTAAAAGTAAAAAACCGAGAGAAAGTGTGCCTAACAATAAGGAGCAAACAGACAGTTTCACTAATGACCACAAGCCAAGCTTGGCACACAAATGACATTTCCACACTTCCACCATTCACCTAAAGCCGAAGTCATACCTATGGAGAGGGACCAACTCACCAACGTGTAGCACTGTTGCACCGTCAATACCGCATGCACTTTTCCAACTTCGAATTTTACACTTAGTCTACAAGGCTATGATCTTTTTCTACAGCCCACGCCCTCTTCATAACGCTGCAAGCGATACATGCCACATGCGTGAACTCCCGACATGCCCGCAGCACTGTCGTGTGTTCAGCCACTTTACGACTTGCTGTTCATGTCAGAAGGAAGAGGGAAGCGATACTTGCGGTACTTGAAGTCCACCACGCGCATGTTGTGAATGGTCTGCAAGTGTGTTTTCAAGTTGCCAGGCCAGTTGAAAAGCTTGCCACAAACATCACACTGAAATCGGCGATTGAAGGGCTTGTGCATCAGCATGTGGCGCCGCATGCTGTGTTTGGTTGAATACGTCTTGAGGCAGATTGGACACGTGTTGTCAGCCCGAGCTGCTGCCAGTAGTGCTGAACCCTCAGCCGAAGATGGTGACTGCAGCTGCTGGAGGTACGAGTTGTACTTGCTGAGAAAGTCATCCACACTTGACATCTGATCACTGGCTCCGACATTGCCGCCACCTGGGGTTTGTTGGTGGGGAGCAGGAAAAGAAGGAAGAAAGGAAACATGGAGGAAGCAATTTATTTGCACCATTTTCAAAAGAGAAGAGAAAGAAGCATTTTCACAGGGCCCAGTGTGTGTGCATAGCGTTAGTGCAGTGTACTTGCGGAGACTTCCAGAACTAACAAAAGCAAGACTCTTTGAAGAACTTTTCACAAACATTGCGCTGAGTACAGAAAACTCTGTCTACCTGCTGTCAATATCCATCCTATGCGCTTATAAGCAATGAAAAGTGTTAAGAATCTTTAGAGAATTAATGAAGTGAGTTCATAAAATTTTGGCACGTTCTTTTCTTCAGCTGTTTCACAGTACAGCATCCCTGTGGCCATCCTGTGCTCACTGAAATATGCAGAGATATAAGTGACAAACTCTTCCTCCTCTTTGAGACCATTACAAGAGCTACTTTGGTCCCTGCTATAGGCACCGCTCACATGCAGAAAATGCAGCAAGTACAGCTTTTTCTACTTGGCGTGCACAGCAAATATGTGGTTAAATTACTCGAATAAAGCTGACCTTGCACCAAAACCTTTATGCCAACAGACAACAACAACAAAGCAATGCTGAAGCTAGTAAGTTTTAAAACTATTTCAGCTTTCTTTTAAGAGGCCCCTTCTAAGTGGGCACAAAAAAGGAATTAACCCTGGTTCTTCTTGCAAGGCATGATGAGAGGGCACCCTACTGAGCAAAACTGAGGGAAAAATAGCAAGACTGGCTCAAAATAAATATTCATTCAGACTATTCAGCAATGAATGCACCTAAAAGTGCAAGAAAAATTGAAATCATGTTGCTAACTTCCACAATGTTACAGGGCACATTACACACACATTCCGCTACCATACTGGGCAAGCTCTTCCAGGAAAAATAATGTGACATGGCTGTAGAAAAATGTCCGAATGTGTTTAACCTGCTTTAAGTTTACCACTTAGGAGTGAACAAGAAATAAGCATAAAAGTGGCGAAAGGATGAATGAAACATTTTTATGAAAGCACTGTGTGCAAATCAACAAAAGGCTGCCATGTGTGATGCAGTAAGTGATCCATAAAAAGGGTTTAGCAAGAAACAGCACACTTTCTGCCTGCATCAAACATTTCACTTTGGAGACCCCAAAAATAGGACTTTTGTCAATAAAAAACATCACAAAGCTAAAGCATCATAAATTGAAACCTCAATTTTCACTAAACGTTGTGGCTTTTCTAAACACAGATGCAATAATATACAGATAACACAGTACCTCATAAAAACATTACCAGATATATCCACAATGCATGGAATGGCACAACCAGGACCACATTGATCTACTGCAGCTAACAAAAGAGAATTCAGGCAGATAAAAGCTAGAAAATCATTTAAAAGTGTGTAAAGAAATGATGTTTGCACCATATCTGCACATATTACAACACATACTGTCAAGACGAAAGGGTCATCAGAGACAGGGAAGTCAAGATGGAAATAGCAGCCACACAGTATAATGGCACATATCTTCTGTCCTTGACTTTCATGGCATGCTAACTGAACAGATGGTGGAGCTGGAGCTTATGTGCTGCAAAAGAATGATACAATGCTATCAGTTCCAGAAGAGAGCAGATTTGCAGTGAGTACATGCTAAATATGCAAAAATTGGCTTACCTCAGCATTAAAAGAAGCAAGGCATAAAATACAGAACTTAAACAAAAAAGAAACAAAGCAGTTTCATATGTCAAGACCAGACGACAAACACTTCTCGATTCATTATGTTCATTTATTGTACTTAAGGCTATTCTAAATTTAAAGTAAATATAAAGATCAATAAATTAACAAGAACATCTGCCATACTGCCCACATAAACAAAAGCCGCAATATGTCCAGCAAAAAAGTTAAAATTAGGACATTACTATATAACAATCATGTATGATATTCCCACAAAAATTCTGTACAAACTTGTAGTCATCGATGGACACGTTATAAGACTAAAACCTAGAGGAATGAAACTTGTGATGGTGCCTAAGGCCACATTTGTAGTGCAATGTACATCAGTTTATTCAACTTCGATGGAAGAAACAAAATTGGCTCAAATTACTGAATCTTCAAACAAAAATACATATCCAGAACTTGCATCATAATTGACACTGATCATGCTCATGAGTAAGCACTGTACAGTCCTTTCTGGCACATTACATGATGAAAAATTACATTTTCATTTATGCCATGATTTGTTCTAGCTTGTGGAGCTCGTCATCATTACAATTTCTGTCATGCAGTAACATAATAAGTGGCTTTTGGAACAATGCATCAAATGTCGCTTGGCGTGGCAACACTTTCACAGCCTTAGTCATTGGCTAGCATGACCTTACTGATAGACAGGTGCCAGTATTTGCACATACTTTCATATCAGCACCTATAGTAGTAGCCATGTTTCAATAAATGACAATGAACTTTTTTCCACATGCGCTAACATATTCACTTAGTGCTGTGCAATGGAACTTACCACTGTTTATGGTGGTTTGTGGCTTGAAAGTGTTTCTAGGGCTATTTCACTGAAGTCGCCACTTTCAACATTAGCATAAGCACATTTGATGTAAAAGCTAGTCACTTCTTGCAGTTTGCATTTAACCAATGCATTTAGATAATTCACATTCAAGATAAAAGGCTACCTTTTTCATAAGGAAACATGGACATGTTTTCAACACCAATTAAATTACCCACATTAAATAACAACAATTCTTCAGTGTATTATGGTATAGCATCAAAGCTAATGGACAAGTGTCGACCAATCTAGTAACTGCATTGTTGCACAATGCCTTGAGCATGATGAATAAGACATTGTTAATGCTTTCCCCTTTGTATACTGTTTCACAGTAGAACTGATGGCTGCAGCAAGTTACTGAAAAGGAAGGAGAGAGGAAATAATCTTTATCACAAACATGCTGAAAGTAGTTCCCAATGGCACAGTTATTAAATCAGTCGACACTGACGTTTCTTCATACCATGCCAGACTGTACGAAGATTGCAATAGGTTTCGGTGTGTCTTTGTTCAGCTAAATTGCCCAGGTAATTAAAGCTGGGGAAAGTGCCATGTGCTTGTGTGAGCAATGCTGAATGCAAACAAGAGGTCAGCAAGCTGCATGTAGTCCTTGGTCTGCAAGTTTCAGACCCATTGTAAGAAACAATGTTTGACAACCTATAGTGATGAGCTTTGTTTGAGTACACAGTAGTGATTCCTTTTTCACATGTCCATTGCATTGAAAAAAAATGAACACAGAAAGCTAAAAAAGGGCACATTATGTCAGCACAAAGTGACATAAGAAATGTCCATATAAGAGCTACCATAAATTATGAGTCAAAACATCAGTACAGGCACTCATTGTTTATTGCGTAAAGCAGAAGTGTGAACTACATTGTGCAAATAAGCACAGGAGTAAATGCATTAGCAAAAGATGTTGATGCATGCAGTTCTGCTGCAAGGATGATGTCACGGGGCTACGAAGAAACACAGCAAAGGATTATTAAAAACTTGACAGAGAGAGAGAAAAACATCACTGATTACTGATATTTTTTTTTTACAGTTGGCTACTAGCAGCAAAGACATGTAAAAGCATGAATAAAAGATAAATAGTTCTCATGAACACTGCATTAAACAATATGGCAAACCACAGCCACAGTATGGAATTATTCAAAGTGCAGCCTCGTTTTGCTCAATTTTCATATGCAGGGCCCAGGCGAGTGGAAGGTCATGTTTGTCTATACAGCCCAAACCTTGCACAAGTTGTAAAGCTAACAGTAGGCACAGTAGTAAAATCAAATGAATAGGGTAAGAATGTTACCTGTGCACACAACGTGCACAGAATTTTTTTTCAATATATCAGACTTGACGTTGAACTGGACTCATAACTTAAGTAATGCCTCTGCACAGCACATATATTTCTTTTTCATCATCACCTCTCATCACTTTTTTCTTTCCTGCCATGTCCTTTACTAGTGCAGAATAGCAGGCAGTCCTATCTACCCTACTCCTTCTGTAAGTAGATTCTCTTCATCTATATCATTGTGTTTTGACAAATTGAACTACACAATAAAATTATATTCATTGTAATTAACATGCACTGTATGACTTAAGCACTTAGCAGAACACACGTCACATGTAACTCTTTAAGGTAAAAACAGTCCATGAGTTGCTAATTTACTGTGTTTATTGCAATGCGCCAATGGCAAAAGATATTCTGCATCAGGAATAACACATTTAACATTAACATACCAGTATTAGCTGCGCTTATATGATCAGGACAGCGTATAGCTTCCACAAGCAATTACAATGGTGTTCAGAAGGCTCACAAGCTGGCACTTGGTAATGCAGCCATGGCAGGTGTATGCCAGCGTTGAGTGACACACTGTTTTGTTACACATGCATAATGCTGGGATCCCAACAGCTTCAAAAAGAAAAAACTGATCTAGCACCTATAAGAAGAAAAAACAATACATCAGGCAGCTGAAATGTTCATTATAATCAGCCAATAGCTCCAACGAAAGTTGACTGCTGCTTAAAGAAAGTGATGCTTATGAAGCAAGGTTATACTCCACTGCGACTGACATTTACAGATTTGGTGGGCTGTGGCATTGTGCACACGGCAAACCTTTTAAGAATATATTTTAACTTTCCAGTGTGCTTGAATCACTGCCCAAGTGCGCGTAAAGC
The DNA here is from genome assembly GCF_038994185.2 of Dermacentor albipictus. Lineage (NCBI taxonomy): Eukaryota > Metazoa > Arthropoda > Arachnida > Ixodida > Ixodidae > Dermacentor > Dermacentor albipictus. The sequence continues at coordinate 317,078,409 of NC_091821.1, read as the reverse complement.
CATAGGACTGCACTTTAAAGGAGATAATCACTACGTACAAACAGGCTCAACATAATGACACGAGCAAAGCATATTCACCTGAACAAGCGAGACTGCACTATGAAGATTTACGTGCATCAGATGCTCAGTGTCAAACTGCACATGCTTGTATGACCTTTAGTTAGCAGATTCACTGCTACCTTCACACATCACGGTACACAAGGCAACAAAAACAGCATGTGCTTAAAACAATATTACAGTCCCCATGTCAATCAAGCTTGCATAGAAATGCAGTTATGAAATAGAGCAAGCATAGTGCAAGCCAAGCTGCTTGAAGTTCTCTCTGGCTATGTTGGATGACTTCTGAGAGTTCTAAACTTTGACAGCAGGTCAAAAAGGCATACGGCTTTATTAAAAATAGTGTGGCTCTAAAGCCACTGTGTAAAGTGTGCATATTTTTTTTTTCCTTTAACATGCTTCAGAAACGTATCCACTGGCCTACTGCTTTCTGCTTAAATTCCTAAATCTATTATTTTTTCTCCAGTTGCCACACTATACTTTTCCAGCTCATTATCTTTTTTTTCCTTTTTTACGTGTCCTGTGCAAGCTACCTCTAGGCAGAGAAAACTTCCGCTTTTAGCTCATTTCTCCATCAAAGGCTTGGTGCCTGTGATATTACCACTTTGAGAATATAAGTTGAAACCTAAGAAAACAAAACATACAAAACAGCTAAATATTCAACAACCATAATAACAGAACAGTTACTGGGCAACATAAATAATAAATAAACCTTGCAAGCTAACTGTTTACACAATTTTTTGACGGAACTGTGCTCACACAGTAAGTTTCACTGCAGTATCGCTTATACCAATGTCATTCTAATGTATTGCAAACTCGCGAATTTCAAAGTCACAACTATAGGGTGAGGTGCATCAAACGTTCGAAGACATACAAGTTACAAAAATGTCAAAGAAAGCAATTGTACATAAAGAATTTGAATTCATGAATTTTCTTCACTAACTGCAATACAAGCCTTTAGAAGCATGACATTGATAAGTCGAAGATGTAGAATTCTGGATTTTAGTCAATGTTTCAAAGCATGATCAGGCGTGACACTAATGTTTTGTTTCATAAGTAAGTACTTCAAGTCTCGCTGCACAAGTACCTGTAAACAGCAGGGTCTGAAATTATGATGCTGTATAGACATGGCGGAAAAATTTTGGCACTCCAATGACCAAAAGCACATTCCATGAGTCTTTCATGCTCGACAGCAGTGAAGACATATATATTCACAATTTTAAAGCATTGACTTTCTTTATAATAAGGTTATTTGAATCCAGGGATGTCACTTTCTGTTTTGCTTTAAGCAGTTCTTTCATAAATTTATGTACAGATTCTAGCATATTCATGAAAACAACTTCTCACCATCTAGGTCTTAACCTTCACACCGCAATATAAACCTTCACATCACAAGATGAGTAAGCTATTCTTTGTCCCTGGTTTATACTTGAGGATATTGATGCAAATGTTTTATGTTTTAAGTGTTGCAGCTTGTCTCATATGTGTCAAATGGCCGATCAGATAAAACGTTGAAATGGGGATTGCTGCGCTGGATCACAGACTAGACATCACAGATTTTTAAGCTTGTTATCTCTACCAATACTCTTCTCAAGTTAATGAAGGGTTCACATTGTGCAACATTTAGCCAGGAAACACCTCACAAATTTGTCTAAGAATTTTTTGTACATCCTAAATAATTTTTTCTTATGTGCTAAAGCCTGCCCTGCTTATTTGTGTGTGTGCCTTCAAATGTTTAACGCCATTCACATTACCATGCTTGCACATCATGGATGTGCAGTTCTTATCATGTGTATAATGTGCGTATAACGTGTATATGTGTATCGTGTATAAGGCTATGGAAAGTAACTGATAGGCCTCAGTACAACTGCTTTCATAAGAGGGTTTATAAAGCTACTTCTACCATAATAACATGCCTAGACAAACCAGTAATGGCGAAAGGACACTGTTTACTCAGTTTTTAGTGAAAAAACAGTTTTCGACTGATTTCGACTGAAACACAGCAATACTTGGAAAATAAAACTCATTTTTACCACAGCTATCTGCGAACATTTGATGCACCGAGCCTAATTATTTGTTTTATGTAAACAAAATGAGCCTTGACAATAGGCATGGACCTTAAATGAACATACCTATAAAGCTAATGAGAATAAAAAAAAGGGTATAAAAAGTTTCTAACATATGTTGACAAAGTACACCAGCATCCATAACCGTCTTAACCCAATCATAACACCCATGCTTGTGCCCATACACAGTCCAGAACACATTTCTTGCTACAGAATGCCCTTGAAACACTCAACTCTAGGTCTATACAATGCACTAACACACCAATACATGACTATCATGGCGGCCTGCAAGCTACAGCTCACCCATCAGGACAAGAAACACGGAATAGCCACTCCAAGCACGTAAATCACATGAAGGTGTCACTAGGTGACCAAAACTTTTTTAGGAGGCTAAGCCTCGGCACAGCATACATCAAACGACATACAGCAAAAGCCTTGTTCTCCAAGAGGAGTAAAGAAAGCGGACCTTCTAGGAAGGTTCCCCACTTGTACATGCAACTTCTACATGCGCTCAATGCAGACACAGATGCAAAATTATAGACTGTTAATCTACTGTGCTGAACAACCTCTTTATGATATTTGGCTAACACTTCTGAATGGCAATGTGAATGATCACACGTGCGCACTGTTTGAAAATGTTGCACTGAGCCGCCTTATTTCAGAAGGACAAGGTACACAGGGTCTCCATTTATTATTATGCAAAGATTTAGAACACAAAGGTAAAAACGGCAGATGCTTTTGCAGCTGTCTCTGCATTAAGAGCCTTACAGAGAAATTACAAGCTCCAAGCAGGAGATGGAGCTTGGAGTTGGACAGCTGGATCATAGACATAGATAATGCATGTCCCTCAAACCTGCCTCCCTTAACACAGCGGTGCAGAATGCGACTTGTGCATGGTATGCAGGATGTTGCGGTGATGACAAACATTGCAGTTAATCAATATCTATTGATCGGCCAGACAGGCCGATCAATAGATATTGATTAGGTAATGCCCCTTTATAAGTATGCTTGGGAGATCTTGGTCGATGTCTACAAATCTGGTCAGACAAAAGCTACAAGCATTAATATGCTTTTTGTTAAAATTATGTGCTCTCTCTGGTGCACATACACCTCTGCAAACAAAATATGTGACCTAAGCAGCAGAAGTCAACACCAGTTAACAAGAGCACTACTCTTCCAAGCAACGCACGTGATAACTGCAAATGTAGGCAGTTTTCTTTATGAGCAATAAACACAGGTTACAAGTTAAGACATTGAAAGCACATGTACAACAGTGTTCTTTAAGCAACCTCACAACTGTCATCATAGCACATTGCAAGATCAAGAACAAGGTTAAGCAATCCACACTTTATGCATCATCATTCTGGACTGTAATAGTGTCAAGAACAGCAGCACATCTACAGACCTGTGTGACGAGCTACAGCTGAATTAATTCCGGCTGTAGGAGAATACTACCTGCACAGTTAACCATGAAATTTTGCATTATCTTTCACTAGAGGTTCTGTATGGTCTGACTAAGTGAATGAGCTGGCAGTATGGAAAGCAGCACACAAAATTGGGACCTCGTTTTGACCTTAAGAAAATTCAGCGCACAAGCAAGCTTCAAAATGTTCTGTCAAATTATTTTAGTCAAATTATTTTAGCCTACCATGAAAGCACCGTAGGATGCCTTTTCAAGGCATCTTAGAAATGTAGCTTTCAAGAGATTTCAACAAAGAAAGTAAACCAGTACTGCCAAGAGACAATGCTGTCAAGAACACCCAAGCCATATGTAATTTCCTTCAATATACCATGTACACCTGTATTGAAGTTCTTGAAATCCCCACCATTTTTTGTTTTTCGTGTTTATTGTGATGATCCGAGAAATACAATGGGCACTGGATCATACCATACCAGATGCCCCAGGCATGGGGCTCGACTATCTCCCATTTATATTTAATCAAGGACCATCATTCAGCCACACTTTGTTATTTTTGAAGAAAAATATTTACTTTGCTTGAATTCTACTCAGATATTGCACAGGTGACACATAAATAGGTTGAGAAAAAGAAATCAGCCAAGATGTCCTATTTTGCTATGTTTTCTTGAGATTCCCTGGTTGATAAAAATACATTGTGCTTTCTTATGCCTGCAGTCATTCTTCGTTCGAACTGCCCAAGACTAGAATGGCCTTCCCAGACAAACTGCACTCATCCGCAGTACACCGTGCTTTAGATCTGCTCATCGAGTGTTCCAACTCATCTTTCTAATTTTGTCATCATCAATCCTACCTTTTACGTGCCCACCCCTCATGTAATGTCCTATTTGGACCCTTGAGGTATTAATAAATAAATAAATGATGTAAGAGGCCACTGGCCATTAGAGGAAAGCAATACAGTGAATTTGGTGCATCTCTGAAATTTTAACACTTCTATAGCAGTTGACAGAACCACAAGTGTGCTTGAAAAGTCAGTGAACTAAAAGAACAAGAAATTCTAAGCTGAGAAAGTGAGCTTTAACACCAGAAAATTGCAAAGTTAATCATATTCAGGCACAAATCTCTTGGGGAGGTGAATCAAGTAAAAATGCAGATGAAAAGTGAATTTCATATGGCATATATTTCTGAATGCTGAGCCTGAGGTGTATTTTGTTTTAAGCGAGAAAATATTATTGGGCTTCTATTGGTTCTCGGCATAAGTGCAGTTCACTACTGTGTGTCTTTCGCTTATGTAACAGAAAGGGCTATGTGCTACCACAGGAAGCTAGCATGCTGCATTCAGGCTCTTACGATCTTTGCAGCCTCAAACAGTATGGCAGACTACTGATGTTTGGAACTGCATCTAACAGACTTCAAGATGTATTCTGTAATGCTTATTAATATTCAACACAGACCTTGCAGAAGAAAAATCATAATTGCCAATTATTTAAAACCAAATATGGTTAAGCTTTACATTTCCAATGCTGAAGCAAACACCATAACCGCTATCACTTCATAATGCTTTCCTCTTGGTCTACTCCATGTGTACGCATGCTCCAATCTCTCTTCTATTCGTAGCTACTGTCCAATCACTGTGAAGCAGTATGCATACAGGCTGAGTTGCTTTCATCCCCAATGCTGGTGATCTTACATTTGTAGGAAGTTCTCCGTACCATTCATCGACCAATGTTTTTGTGAATGGCTGAGTGAAACACAGATAAATGTTTGGAATGCAACGTGCCAACTACCACAATATTTAGTGATTTTGTGCATCGCCTGAATACATGAAACTATGTTAGCAGTTTCAGATGGGCCTGACACAAAACAGAGGACTCATCACTGACAAGACAGTGGCACCATCTGGTGAAAGGGTGCCTGGTGGACACCCCTTCAGCAGTATCGAAACAATGCAGTGGCTTACATATTTGGGCAAAACATTGCAGGCTTCCTGTATTGGCACACTGAAGTAGAACAGAAAGGACGGAAATGCTGCAAAGAGGTGGCAATGTTTCGTTAACTCCACTCACACGTGATGAACTAAAATATTTTTGTTGAAATACATTCATGAAATGGTTATATAGAAAATGCTGCAGGGCCGTTTTAATGCAGCCCTTTGAGAGGAACAAGAAATGTCCCTGTGCAAACACAAATGGGTAACATGAATCTGTGGCCTTGTACATTTGAAAATTTTGCGTTGCAATTCTTTAAAACCAAATAAAATGAGGAGTACTAAAAGGCAAAATATTCCTTCCCAGCAATTGCATAGTCTGTGTGATGCTTGGAAATAAGCCTTTTTGAACACTTCAAATACCAAAGGCTTTCATAAATAAGTCCACAAAATTAGCTTTTTTTATTATTCCACCTAATTACTGCACATTACGTCCATGCACCAAAATTATTCTACATGTGTGGTGTATCTCTCATGTTAACCTGAAGTATTAATAAAATGTGTACTCAAGAAAGAGGGACTTTCCCTCTGTACATGTGTAAAGTTGAAGCACAATGTCTGAACAGATGGCAATGAAAGAAATTGAGCACATCAAAAGATGAGTTCAGATGCCGAAACTATGACACATAATATGAACTGAGCTGACGAGCGAAACTCAACTCCAGCAAGTAAAGCAGAAAAAGCTGTGGCCTGGACAAGTACGGCTCATCTTTTGCAATACTGGTACAAATAGCCAAGATGCGTACAGCTCAGGCTATCTTAATAGTTAAAGGGCTAAGTAGCTAAATTACCACTGTATGGCATCAAACAACAAACCACTTGACCATAAAGTACTGCACTGAGCTGGCCTATTAAAATGAAATTCCGAATAATGCTTATGCATCACAAAATGCATACTTTTATTATGAAAGCCAATTCACAATTTTTTATGGACTGAACATTCATAAAAATGATAGCATTATAGTGTAAGAGCAGTAAAAGTGTACCACATTCAGTATGCTGTAAAATGTACTGCCTAAACATTTTTAGACACTACAATAAAGCATTTAAGCATTAAAATGCCCACTAAGAGTCATAAAATATAATTTGAATAATTAGCTAACCAAGAATGACTTCATTAGCATAATAACAAATGTACTAAGGGTGATGTGCTTGTCATGACCGCCAAAGTACTATCTAAAACTCCATGCTAACTGTGAAACATAAAACAAGGTACCTGTAGTGCATAAATGTAAAGATATTTTTTCATTTATTTCCACATAGTACAGTGAAAAAAGTGCTATGCTATAGTTATCTGTATAGTGTTTTTAGTATTAAATAAACTATAATAGTTGCCACCTTAAAATTGCATCCATAACAAAACTATCGGTGACTTAAAACATGAACTAATAGGCTGTTTTTCCAGTTGTTCCATTCCTACTGCTAACTGGCAGATGGACTAGAACAAAACACTTTGGACATGCAAGGGTAATTTGCATTATAGTGTTACTGCTAATTTATAAGATTTTCTTTATTTCTGATAATTATATTTGCTAGAAATTATTATGCCACAGTTGGTGCGATGAGGATTATTTATGAGACTGATGTTGCCTTACAAGCAATGAGAGTAGACATTAACAACAAATGCATACCTACATACACGTTATATATAAAGCACACAAAAAGATAGAACAGCAAATTTCCATCACATTTTCATTAACATGGAGCATGGCTCCATGAAGACTACTGAAACTGTTCAAAAATCTGTGCTGCAATTCACCAATGTGTTCAGAAAGGCTGCAATTTTAAGATAAAACAGAGCAACAAAAATAGAAGCATGGTGCAAGCATTTCAGAGGTAACCAGACCTCTTAAGGGAATGATGTCAATTACTAGGTTGTCTTAAAAGGCACACATGATTGAAGGAACGCAAGTCCCAAAATGCCATTTTGAGGGATAACTGAGCTGTGTTCCTTGCACCTTTTAATTTTTTGGTAAGCATATCCAGATTTACTATCCTATGGCTGGGTACTGTGACAAGCTCAGATTGACCTTCATATGTATGGTGAGTTAGTGCAGAATTAACTTCCATTTTTCGGCAGAACTATCTGTGAATGTTTGTACAAGTGGGAGGTTTTTCTTTTTTTGTGTGTGTGTGTGGCACATGTGTAGGTGCAGCCAGCAGACAACCCTTGTATCAGCAGAGGTGTGCCGTCGCAACCTCCTGTTAAAAACGAGCCATTCCACCCCCCCGTTTCATGACTGCTGGCAATAGTCTTACATCACTGCAATCTTGACCACTTGGGCCAGACACTTGGCCCAAACATCTTATCAGATAAAAGAATGCAGAAAGAGTTTGATCACTTTCAGCATGACAACTATATTGGAAATAACCATTGTTGTAGATGCCTGACTGAATAGTGATGTTTTACTGCAAATGGTCAATTAAACCTGCCTTTGATCACATCGACTACGCTTCTCACATGCTCCACTTCCCAATTTATCAACCATCCTGGGGCAGGTGTGGGCCTTTGAGCAGGTTTCACTTCGGTGGGCGGGAACTGTAATAGCACACACAGCTGACACCGAAACCGCGTGGCTGCGCTGTTACGCATCATAGCACACACATCGACCGTAGTCAAAAATTAAAGCGTACAAATGCGACAAGGTTCTGGAACGGCTATTTTCACTCTGAAAGGTTCAGAAAAGCTAAATTGTGTCAGACGCACGGCAATTAATCGTCGGAGCAATATGAATGCGAGAACCTATGTTCACACGACTACGGCAGCCAAACGCGTAAACGGCGCGAGAGCAACACAGCTACCATCGAGCAGAATGTGGCGCCCAGTGAGATCTGTCACTTTGGCGTCTTTTCCATAAGCCTCCATCAAGCTTTCATCGCGCGCCGCTCGCTCCGCCAGATACACCACGCGAAACTTGTGATTACAATGTACCTTGGACAGTTGAATGCCCAAAATTATAACGGCACAGTGCTTCCGCTTTGGCAGAATACACAATGTACCTTGGACAGTTGTATGCCCAAAATTATAACGGCACAGTGCTCCCGCTTTGACAGAATAGAAAATAGCGCTTTATGCAGTCGCTGCCTGCGTTTATGGACACAGCTTTCTTTATTTCCCTTTTTTTTTTGGTCTTGGACCACACGAAGATAAATAAGGCACGGACGACGCTTGCCGGCAGACGATGCCACTTTCTATGAACGCAACGCTGCAGCGTCGGACGCCCGAAACCCTCATATGTACAGCATAGTACGGCTGTCGGAAGTCCTACGGTGAAGGAGGGCATTGCACCCACGTCAGCTCTTCGACACACAACAAACGAAAAATCAATCAACCGAAATGCAGTCCATCAAGACCTGATTATTACTCGCTCTCTGTTCGTTCAATTTCCGACAGAGATGCAAATAATTTCCGCCACAAACGGCGCGAGCTTTTGGCAAAAATCGCACACAAACGAGGTCAAGCGAGCGTCCATGCGAACAAGACAGGGCGCCTTATCCCCTCCCCAAGACTCGACAAGTGCGTCATGCATACGACTGTAACACGTACGACGGTGACAGGGGATGCAGTATTCGGACGTATGATCACGGATGCGAGCTTTATTTAATACGCCGTCATTTCCAGCTAGCCTAGGCCTACTGGGCCTTGCGGGTGCTGCAGGTGTGACGTGCAGGCGCTCATCAAGGCTTTCCATAACTGTACGGACCTGCCACACAAGCTGCTGCCACAGCCGCAAACTGCAGCTGTTCGAGACATATCCAGAGGTTTCGGTTACACCGTCTTAGTAATGCGTGCACGCGCAGTTTTCACGCCACCGCGTTGCGACCGCGAGCATTTGCCCCTAAGAGAACACTAGCAAGCACCAAAATGAACGTTCTCACATAGCCGACGCTGCAGTTTTCAGCCGGTCTGGCCTCGCTGAACGACGAAAAATTCAGCACAGTACTCCGGATGCAAAGAGTACGTGCGGCGCGATTGGCCGGAGCTGCTTTGCGTTTCTTATTATTTTCAGGCCACCGCACACTGAAATGACTCCTTCAGACACGTTCAAATCGGAGATGGCCTCATTGTCATTAATTCTTGTTTTCTTAACAAAACTACATAAAGCCGGATCGCCCCTCGCCTCAACGTATTTTCTGTTCTCTCCCCTCTCCATTTCGTTTTGCCAGTTTATTTTTCTTCTAAAGAATAAGAGACCCGGAGAGAGAAAACCAAATAACAGCAAAATTTAAAAAAAATACTACTTCTCTTGAGCTTCTCTAGAGTCGTTCCAGGCGGCGCTGGCTGCCTGAAGGAGCAATAGCGATGGTGATGCAGAAAACCCGGCTGGAGGCAGCATCGACGGTCGCATCATGGTACTCCAATTCTGTGCGTCAGAAGTTGGAGGGAGCAATGTCGGTTTGAAGGCGGCGTTTTTAGCTCCACGGCTTGATGGGACGTTGTGTATCTTTCTCTTGTGAGCGTAAACGTTGTTGCGCCACAGGAACGATTTGTTGCATATGTCGCAGCGGTAGCGCTTTCGCTGCGGGGTGTGCATGGTCAGGTGGCCGTCGTAGTTACTTTTGTTCGAAAAAGTCTTGTGACAAATAGGGCATTCCAGGTCAACGGGTTGTCCACGCTTTCCCAATAGCGGCGGCCGGCCGCGCCTTCTTGGCGCGGCGACATCTACAAGAAAAAAAGAGAAAGGAGGGATGAAATCGCTTGCAGCTTCCTGCACATATCCTACACACTACCGTTCTGGACTTTGAGACGGCCGCCCACCACGCGGCATAATAAATACACGTGACGTCAGACGAAGCATACAACGCGTGCTTCCTGGTTGTTCCCACGTACTAAACAAACACGACTGCAGTGCGACCTTCGAACGTTCAGATCCATTTGATTCGCCTGGACTTTTCTCGCCTAGTTCTAAAGGTGCTGCACTTGGTGTTTTACTCCTGCCAATATGGCACCATCCACAGTAACCATTTATTTCACTTTGTGCATGGATTAAATATTCCATGCATTACAGATGAGGTAGTACAGACATGGGAGACTTGCAGACCAGGCTAAGACAAGCATGGAACAGGCGAGCAAGGCGAACATGGTGCACAGGTGAAATCTACAGCTAGTGCTGGTAAAAAAATCTTGACACAAGAAATCTTTTATGTGAGAGAATTTTCTCATTGGCTGCCACTAGTCAGCTGCCAACCAATTATAATGGCCGAATCATAAGACCATCACAGGGGTGTTGCAATTTCAAGTTGCAGTTAATAAGTGTTAAAGTACTCTTACAATACAGAACTCTCATGCCACAAGACACACCAAGAGCAAGGTAACTTGACTAGCAAAATAACCAAAAGCAACGCTTAAGATGTATACCAGTACAGGTGGCAGACTGAAATGCGCTGAAAACAGCACAAAAGGAAACAATCGATAGTTGTCTCACAGTGAGCCAACATTAGCGCACAGCATTTGATCCAATACTTTTATTGTTCTAATACAGTTCAAGAGTTGACTGTAACATATGACATATAAGGTTCGGTCAAGGATAGCATATGCTTTTACAACAATGAGGTCACAATTTTTGCAATTTTGCTCCATGAATGGTTTACCATCATCACTGCCATTGCTCTGACAGCTTTCCAATTCATGTGGCGCTGAAGGAAATGGGCTGCTATTGCAGTCAGCACAAGTCTGGTTCTTGCAGTCAGGTGACTGTATCTGTTGTGTTTATTCACCACTGACTTCTACCTTTCACCAACTACAGAGACCATGCACACACACCTGTCTGTGATGCTGTTTGTTCAGGACATGCCTAGAGTGTCGGCTGAATTTATATTCGCCTTCTTTATTTGATCGTTTAGCACCATTCTACAAGCATTAACATGTGGATAATTGTAATAACAGCTGTAACCATTGTGCGTCTATCTACTGCTCTATGTCACAACTGAAATAGTGAACAATGATACTGTTCCGTTATTTTAAAATTCTGTTATGTTTCTTTAATTTATACCCCTTTTACAGGAAGAAATCCCGGTATACCTTGAATGACCCTCGCATACTTTTTTAATTTACATGCACTGCACATTAACATTTCAGAAGCTCTACCAAAGTTTGTTATATGCAAACAATCGTAAGGTAAATGCGTGGAACCTTTTAGAAGCACCATCACAGATGGACTCTGCATGCACGTCACAAACCAAAACAGTAATAACTGCAGGGACTTTGGCAAGACTTGCTGTCACTTGTTTGATAAGTTCAAACTCTCTTGCTTTATTCATATTTAAAAGAGTGCCATTTACAAACAGTTGACAATACTAGAGGCTGTTGTGGCAGCTTATTGTTACCAAGCCATTTATGATGACACATTTATCATCAAGTAAACACAACCTAGCACAATAGTAGGATGGTGCTGCTACTTTGGAAAATAACACACATAAACATGACAAATGCAACTATTGAACAGAGAGAAAATGAAAGATAAACTTGAATGTGCCAACATTGTAACACGCAGTACACAGATTGATATGGATAGTCACTGCTGTAACTAAGCAAATCCTTGCAGCCACATTAGCTTATCTAAATCACCTACACCCCTTATATAAATCATGAATGTAGTTTGCTGCATTCATAGAAGTTCCTGAGTTGGATTTTCACATGGATGTTCTGTGGGCAATTAACGACAACAATTTCCTTACTCCGACATGTCTACCACACATGTCATCGCTTACACTTTTCAGATGAGCTGTGTAACGTACCCCACTGACCCCAAAAGCATGCACTTTTTGCCTGTCTTTCTTGTGGTACAGTGCAAGATGATGCAAAGGTCCACTCCTGAATATGATGAAATCTCGGTGCAAGTAAGTGAATTAGCATTAAAATTTTTTATGGGGTACTTGTGCTGTCTCATACGGGTGAATTTTTGCATCAATGTAGGTCGTAAGGCGTCACTTAATTGCTTGTCAGTGAATGGGCGTAAGTATGATGAGCAGTTTGTGTCCCAGATGGCTAAAAAATGCTGTAATAATTTTAAAAAATTTATAGTGATACTGAAAGTAGTCAGTTCCAAGGGTATTTATAAATACGAAGAAGTTACAAATTAGCTTAATATATTTAAGGAAATGTCTCCACTGCTCAATACAGGGTATACTTTTAAATATATATACACTGTACAACCAGGCCTATTTGTAATGGCAGAGCTTGGCATTTTCAAGCTGCATTGCACAATCCTACAAAGATATGCTGCACAGCTTTTATGCGATCCTTGATGTTGATGATATTGAATTACAAGTGCAAGACAAGAGTTAAACTGACGGTGAGGTAACTAACAATGCTACATCAACACCTAAACAACGAACTTTCACCAAAAGACATTACTTTAACCAAGAAGTAAAAACAATGGCAAATTAAATACCAACTACATCTGTATTGAGAAGCGTCTACACATCATACACTAGAAAGTATCACAATTTTGTCACATTTCTAATGCAGGGTGCCTTTACTTTCAAGTCATGGACACTATGAAAGCACAGCCTTTATAGTAGTGGGCACACAGTACAAAAAAAAGGAAATCATATCATACAAGTCAAGGACAGTATGAAAGCACAGCCTCATACTAGTGGGTACAAAGTATAAGCAAAAGGAAATCAACACACAAGAATGGTGGCACCTATCTTTGCCCAAAATAACTGCACCTCAAAGCTGTGAAATATTTTGGAATGTAATTGTATCAATCTTTCGTGCTGACAAGCACTTTCTGGGAAACATGAATACTACAGTTACAGTGGACTGCTGTGATACTATAAGAAATTAAAAGTCGGACAAAACCCATCCTTTGGGAATGTATATTGTTGATAATGCGAATAGCAATTCAAGTGGTGGTGCACGTGTAGTTTAAGTGGTGGTGGAAGATTCATTATTGAGAGGATTGGTAAAGATCTAGTTTAAAGGTCAATAGAAAGAATTAAAGAGCCACTGCCAAAATTTATCATGTACGAGTCTTGTACTGCAGCCGGGCTCCTCTCTTGTGCTTCCCTCTGGACATGCGCCATTTAGTGGTGCACGCAGGAAGTTCCCCTCCTTTTTAATGACATTTGAGATTGAAGCAGTAACATGCCGGTGCATGCTAACAAGAACTTATCCCTCACTGCCTGGTCCTTATCGTGGTTGAGCGGATACCGCATCAGGCTGCTGTGCTTGGGGACCCAGGTTCAAATACCGATCAGTATAGGAGTTTTCCAAGTCTTTTATTTTTATTGGAAAGGCCACCAGAGTAGGAAGAATAAAATACACGGTGCAAACCACTAAGTGGGGGAAGTAGGTTAAGAATGCTAATGATATCAAAAAGAACCATATGAATACATGGACCCCATGCAGAATGCACAACTGAAAAGGTGAAATTTTTTTTTTACCATACATACAAAGCCGCATAGCCCCCGCCCCCTGAATGAAGAAATTCTAGTAATATGGTATGAAGTAGCTTTTGTGTAAATGACTCCACCATATTCAGAAGCATCAAAAATAAAGTTGCAATTAGTGAGATTATGTCCCAGAAATTATATGGCAGACGTACATCAGAAGCCTGGCTTTCTTCCTGTAAAAACAGGAAACTGTTGCATATGACGGGTATGTTAACTGAAAATAAGCTGCATTAATTTAATATTTGTCCACAGCTGCAGATATATGTGTTGTGTGCAAAAAATTAATGCATTTCAATAAAGTGATTACAATTTTTTACTTCTTCAGTACAAATGGTCACTTGTGCTATATTCAGTTTCAGTTTATTATTCAGTTTCAGCTTCAATTAATATTACAAAATTATCATCCAGATATATATCTATACCTATGGTGATTTGTTTGAAAAGCACGTGAAAAATCTTGAAACAGAATTTAGTTACCTATGAAATTTCACAATATCACATGTAGATTCTGGCAACAAGGATGATTGAAAGCAATAGTGTGAATGTAATAGCAGCAGCTGCCACTATAAATTCGAGGCAGAGAAGCCACAGTGCCTGGCATTACTCCTTCCTGCGGAACCTTATCACAGTTTATGCGCACTGCTCACTACCTCTATGTGCCTGCTGCAGCAAGTCACAAATATTACGCCAGAACTGGCAGTATAGAATTCACAGCTTATTACAATCAACACTTTCAAATTATCATTTCTGAACAAGGATGGTGAATAGGGCAAGCTGGAACTTATCCATGACAGCAGCATGCAGCAAACAAACAGATGTCCAATCTTCCACTGTCTGTGTTGTTTACTATGCACTGTTCTGAACTTTGAAATTTTATAACTTCAAAAGATTCCTTTAATAATTGATTCCAAGCAGATCGTCTCCTGTGTATGTACGCAAAGTTTGAAGTAGCAATACTAAGCCTTTTGCCTACAACAACAATTCTCTAAAGTATTACTCTCTGGCCAAAGAAGCGTTTTAGAGGCTCTAGAGTGCCCTGAATGTGCCTACAATTTTGAAAATTTATCTATCCTCAAATGCATGCTTTATTCCTATGAAGTTTGACCTTGCTCTGCTTAGTAGTTCACTTTTTTGTCCACCATCTCCATCCTGACAAGTATAGGGAAGAATCCAAATTAGCACAAATTCAATAATTTTCTACGGTGTTTTTTTCTATGGTGTTTCCACAACACCTACAACATTAAAATTTCTCCAGCATGCTTTTTTCAATACACCCTTTATTCATACTAAGTTTCGTCCCAAATGCAACCTACAGTTCTGAAACAACATGCTGTTGGATGCTCCACAGAGCCCCAAGAATTTATGGTTTGTGTCTCTTCTGTTGTATTGTGTTATAGCACAACATTTTCACCAAGCCCTAAGGCACAATAACAGAACTTTCTTAATTTCCCACAATGCTTCTATTTAGCCTACTCAACAACCTTGAGATGCCCAACAAACCCTTCAAATTTCATTATGCTGACTCCATGAAGAGAGACAATAAACAGCAGGAACACACAATGCTCAAAAAAGCCATTTTAAGAAGAAAAAAAAGCAATGGAAGCACGCAAGAAACATGCAAGCTAAATTACCAAGTGGACAACATGAAAAGTAAGTGGTACAGATATATTCAAATGAATGGGCTGGAGGCAAAATTATCTTTAGTTCATGTGGTTACACGTGGTCCCACCGGCGTTTTACTGCAAAGCATTGATGCCCTGCAGAAAAGAGGACTTCCACATGACTCTATGTGTGGTCTAACACCACCTTGTCTATGGGAAAATTATTATGTTGTGTTATATATGTCACTGTCTGTGTTGTGGATTTTCCTGCTCCAAACCCTCCTGTATGAGCATGCAAATAAAGCAGCAGACAAAAAAGTATTTCTCAACCATTCTTTCACATCTGTTAACAGCATACAGCACAGCTTATTCTTAAGTGAAAAAAAAATTATAATAAATAAAGAAAGAAAAGAGAGGGGTGGGGGCCTCTGCAACTAAGAATGCCAAAGAACTCTATGCAACACTATGTACAGATATAAAAATAATTAAAATAATTGATGAGGTTTCATGTGCCAAAGCCAGTTTGGTTATGAGGCAGGCTAAGGCAGGGGGCTCCAGATGCAATGAGTCTTGACGGAGTTCTTCAACATGCACCGAAACCTCAGTACAGAAGTATTTTACAGCAAAGCTGTTAGTGCGACTAGAAGCGCTTGGAAACGTTATATGCATGTTTTCAAGGTATCCTGGGGAAGTAGACCACACAAGTTTATATTTTAAGGGAATGGGGGCAAGCTAAGCATAAAGCACAGGCAAATTTGAAGTGTTTGGCTTAATTATAATAAGAATTGCTAATCATTAGTTTTTTGCTTGTTTAGAGGCGTCTTATGAAATGCTTAGGCAGTTTCCCCACTTCCCAGTGAGAATCAAAGGTGGCAGCAATGTTATATTTGGAAAAGAATGGGGACCAATCAATGTATGGGTGAATTCACTGATAGTCTGAAGTATGTAGCTTAATTGTGAGCCTTGAATAAGATTACCAAATGCTATTTTCTCCGTATTTTCATGCATGATACGAGGCACAAAAATATGTTTCCCTGATCTTTTCGATGAACTAAACAAGTTAATTTGTTTGTAATGGCGCTCTTTGGTCATCATTGGCCCTTGTGCCTTAAAAGCTTACATATTATCATCATCATGCCTTGCTTATATTAAAGTCAAACAGGGGGATGGTGTGAGTGATGTATGATAAATGTTCAAAACGTTTAGGTTAATTACACCTTTGAAGAAAATTACTTATGAAAACGTTCCAAAATGTTAGAAGCATATTTTATGAACCATATAGAAAGTTGGACCAATGTGCTGAAAGAAATGAACCTTTCACAACGATCATGTTTTTAGGAAATGGGGGACATATAAGTGATGTGCAGGCAAAATTTCAAGAGCGCCACTTGATCACAGACTTAGCGAAAATTCTTTAAACAAGTGCCCAAACGTATGAAACGGCCATTATCCGCATTGTTTCCAAGTATCCCAGCTGAACAGTATGTGACACGGAGTTTGCATTCAATGGAAATGGAGGCCCTGCTAAGGAAAGTGTGGGGGAAAATTTTAACGTTTCTGGCTTGACTATAAGCTTTGTGAATAATACATTACTAGGGGTGTGCAAATATTTGAAATATTGAATAGATACCGAATAGTCCTTGCTACTTGATTCAAGAATTCAAAATTGGAAAATGCTGCCTATTTATTTCTTTCTAATGTATAAGAGATAACAACACTCATTTGAATCTCAAAGGGGAGAGAACAATAGAAGTGAGGACTGTTCCAAATAATTCTGTTTCAGGTGAGCTGCAGCTATTATTTACAGACACAAGGTTCCTCAGTGAACACATCGGACAGATAACTCCAGCTCAATAATATTACAGCGAACCTGTTTACTTGGCGGACCTGTATGGATGAGCCCTGTATGTGTGGTCTCGTACGGGGGTTATCTGGGCTGGCTAACATCCCTAACATGAACAAAAAAGATAGCGCCACTGCGTGGTTTTGCAGGAAGGGTATCTTGGCTGGCTAATATCAATAAAGTGAACAAAAAGGATAACGAACAATAATACGGCGCAGAAGAAAGAAAGGACATGTGATTTTACCTCACGCTGCTCCTGTGCAGTGGGGAGTGCATATGCACTGGCCTCCATTGCTGTCGGCTGCATCTGCTGTCTGCCCTCAATACAATGGCACGGCAGTTGTCGCATGAAAACACGGGGATGTGCGCCGCGGTAGCCGCCGGAGTTTATAAGAACCAGATTGTGTGTTGCAGAGGTAGACCATAGCAACAGTTGCAACTCCAACAAAAATGGGAAGGCTACACATTGCCAAAGAACAAGCCAAGTACGAGGAGAGGTGTCGACAGCACAGAGACGTGACTGTAGCCAACAACAATGTGCTCGTGCAAAATCGGAGAATGCGGCCAGTGACTTTGCCTCCAAAGAATGTCAGCGAGAGCAGATGCGAGAGTGTGTCGAGCGCAAGCTACCGATGAAGATCGCACGCTGGAGGCTGCTCGTAAGTGTCAAGCTAAGTCGTTCGAGTCTGCATCCAAGCGGCAGAAGGAGCTTCGCTGGCTAATTCGCCACCATATGAATGGTTCGGCCCAAATTTTTAGTCATTCATTATGTATGTCCCACTTTTAGGCAACCTATAATTGAATTCGTTGTCTCAATTTTAACAAAACAATTTATTACTTGGCCATTCGCACCATGTTCACATCCCCTTCCATTCAACAAATTGCGGTGCTGTAGTATCACACTTCTCTCCTTGAATGAACTCAAGATTCCACATGCTTCTGACCACATGCTGTTCCACTTGATTTTTTTTATATTAGTGTCATTGTTATGATGCACCAGATAACTGAAAGCAGTCATTTCTCATTTACAAGCTCCTCAGTTGACTCAACATTTATTTGTAAATGGCATTAGAAGAGTTTAAACATGCCTGCACATAATGTCAATAAACCTCTTCCCTATAGCAAGAGGACTCCACCCACTTTATATTTCACTGTTTATAAATAAAATATTCTACATTTGATTTATATTCAGAGGTTGTCTTTCTGAAATATCAGTATTTGGTTCAATTTAAAAATTTGAGTATTCGAACAACCCAACCTAATACTCGTTACCCCTCTATTTTCACCCATTCTACAAGGTTAGTGGTAAGTTTTTCGTGTCCTCAGCGAACTAAACAAGGCACGTTCTATATATATACTGTATAAACTGAAATTGGGTCGATATTTTTTTTTTCTGAAAAAAAAGAAATACAGCTAAGTCGCCCCTCATCTCGTACAGTGGACTTCAGCACATTGCGAGTTGTCTGGCCAGGTCAAGGTTAGGGGTCAACGTATATTATAATTTATATTACGGTATGTGTTTGATGGAAACAGAGGCCAGGTTATGGGTGATGTCGAGACAAAGTTCAGTGTGTTGGTTAATTTTAGCCTTTGCAGTAGACTTATATGCTAGTGCTGCAGAGTGCTATAGGTGTGTTTGAAGAACATTGCACAATTCAGTCCACTGTCCTGGGAGAACTACAACACTGAGGTGAAATTTGGTGAAAATGCGGGGAACGTCATAACAAAGGGGCATGTGAAGGTAAATGTGGGTGGATAAATCACAACCTTTGCAAAAATATAAAAGAAAAACCTTAGGCAAGAGCTCAAAAGAATTATACAGCCGTTACTTGCAGTGTTTTGAGTGTCCTGAGAGGACTGCACCACATTGAGCTCACATTTGGTGAAGATGGGGAGCTCGTTAATTGCAAATGCTTCACAATTCTGGCTTAATTATGAGCTTTGCGAATAACTACTGAACACTTTTTTTCTCCCTATTTTTGTCATTGTACAAAGTATAGAAGTGTGTTCGCCTGCTGAGAGAACTGAGAGTGGCAGAAACTTTATAGTGGAAATATAGGGGACACGCTATGTCTCATGTTGATGCAAAATTTAATGTGTACAAATGCATTAATTACATTACACAGGCATTATATGCCTGTTTTCCCAATGTCATGAGAGGATGAAATGTGACACCCAAGTCTAAATTTGCACTAAGTGGAATCCATGTCATGAGTCACAAGGGCAGACTTAAGGTGTGCAATTTATTTACAGGCTTTTGAAGTTCTTAATACAACTGCTTGAAAAAAAAAAAGAAAAAGAAAGCAGCCTCAGTGAAAATTAGGCTGCAATTCTGCCAGGTTGCATGAGTTTACTGTGCTTTTTCCATTCTGTTCGCATTAGAATTTGCCCATTGTGACAAAGTTTCAAACCTTTGACATTGTGCTCAGCAGCAGAACAACACAAACACTGAGGCAAGTACTTTGCTCAGATCTAAAGCTCAGTGAAATAAATGCTAAACTATTTTACCATCACCAATTTTGGTTCTGGTTGCTTTGTTACAGAGCTGCTTTCTGACTTAGGCAAGTTTCTAGATGACAGCCCTACAGATGTTTCACATTTCTGACGCACCTGCCTGGGCAAAGTTCAAAGGAAGCTTAAGTTACCGTTCATGGCATTATTTTCTTCGATTTTTACATACCATCCAGAGAAACTTTTGAATGTTACATGTAAACATACTATCACATAAGAGGCAAATAGCAAAGCTGAGAAAATATACTGAATGGGTAAGAGGCTGAAAACTGCCAACATCTACTCTGGTGATATTTGCCCACAGTCACTTTACATGCATCGTGCATAAGATGTTAAGCGTCTGGAATGATGGTTTATTAAAAGAAAAGGAGGCTTATGGTGTAGGAAGGGAAAAATAGGACAAGTGACAGTTAACCATGCCCTAACACATAAAAAACCAAGAAACCAGCAGCTGACATACAATACAATATAGATAAATGGACCAGTTCAGACAACACAGCTAGCACAACATTATTTTGGACTTCTGAGATCTGCTAAATAACACTGTTATAATCAACCCATATCACATTCAGCAATTTTCACAATGCAAGGCAATAAAGTTGTGTCACTGCCTATATCCAAAAATGCTGTTTTTCAACACTGAAGCTTAGTGTAAAGAGCAGTCAGAACATGAAGGAATGTGTCAAACAATAAATTGTCATAGTCTCTCAAGCTTACAGTCTTCAAATGCCAGTATCACCTCCTATTAAAGCTTTCACTTATTTATTGCACTTTTTTCTTTACCACCAAGTACTAAGATTTGCACATACTCCACTGGCAGAAGCACTCTAGAGCAGGTGGTCCCAATAAACATCAGACATATACTCCATA
Source organism: Dermacentor albipictus (assembly GCF_038994185.2). Lineage (NCBI taxonomy): Eukaryota > Metazoa > Arthropoda > Arachnida > Ixodida > Ixodidae > Dermacentor > Dermacentor albipictus. Next base: position 317,057,657 of record NC_091821.1, on the reverse strand, counting down.
GACACATACATTGAGAACTGTCCCCACACAAAAAAGATCACCGGTTTCAAGGTTACAGCTGACCAGCTCTGCCAACTCTCTGAAGGATTTGTTATTCTGAGCTTGATAAGTGTAGAGATTTTTTTCACCTTCTGCCATAGTACTGCACCCAACTGAAGCCAAGACATAGTTTGTCTGATGTGAACCAAAGCACACTTTATATTCTTTTGTGCCACTGCAACAATATCACTAAAATGTGAATTTGTTGGCAAGTTAATTCTTCTAATTAAGACAGGTAAAATTTTTCAATTAGTTATTTTTAAAGCCTATGTTCAACAATTAAATATAAAAAGAGGCTTTGCAAAATAATCACATGCTCCCACTTTAAAAAGTATGCAGGTGAAAGAAAAGATATGATCAGTTTGAGAAGTTTGTATCTAAGCAGCGTTAGCAATGTTTTAAATTTAACAGCAAGCAGTGAACTAAACAAATGATAGACCAAGACAAATTTTTAAAGATTGACTTGGTGCCTGTACACATGCTATATTCGCAATAAAGGCAAAATGGTGAGCTCTGTGCCTCAAGTATGAAGGGAAAACAAAGAAAAGAAAAATCATGACAACCTAGTCTGTTATCTTTTCAGTTCTTTTTTTAAACTTCAGTTCAACCAAGTTTCGCTTGATTGTGAACATTAAATTAAAGTTAAATTGTGGCATTTTGATTACCAGGGGTTTTTCATGTGCAACCTATGCACAATACACGGACATATTCGCATTGCGCTCCCATCGTAATGCCGCTGTCATGGCCAGGATCGAACCCGTAAACTCAAGCTTAGCAGTGCCATGCCATAGCCAGTGGGCTACCTTATTCTTTAATGTTCATTGCGAATATTAAACACATACAAGTCCTCAAATAACAATTTACAAGGCTGCTCATTTTGCTCTGGCATGTACTTGATTTCAAATCTGACAATGTTAGCTCTGTGCCAGGCAGTTTTAAATTGCACTCAACAGACATATAGTTGGCAGCCTGTGAATCATGTGAAGGGCATGCAGTTAGCACTAGTAGTAAGAAAATTAAAATTGTAGGGGGGTGAACATCCCAATATTGTACAGTGTGCAATAAGCAATCTCATAGTGGGGAGCGAGGTTCTTTACCATATGCACAACACAGAGTACACAAGTGTGTTCTTTGCATTTTACTGATAGAAATGTGGCAGCTGCAACCGGGAACCTAACCTGTGACCTCATTATCAGTAGCCCTGCACCATGGCCACTGAGTCACCACAGCGGGTACTAACACAAAAGCTAAGACAGAGTCGATCAGAGGCTTCAATGATGCTTCACACATTCATCACAGGATGTGGGATGAAATGCCACCGTTACAGGATTATTCTGGAGGTTGCATTATTAACCACTTGACTTCACATACTAGCTCCCAGCCAAGTATTCTCACATTTATTGAGCTCTTATGCACATAACTTATCTTTGTTATTTCTCTGGTTATGAAAGGCACAGAATAATGTCTGTAATTAGTCATTACAGATTAGCAGTACCCGGTTAAAGATGTCATACAATTAATTGTTCTTCGCAATAAATTGTTGCTAGGTTCGAATTGTGCAAGGTATGCTTGATTTTCATTACAAAGAATGGCATCAAATGTCACTCTTGTGACAATCATAGAGCGAGCTCAATTTTGCATTCCTTGGGGGCTGCGAGGACACTGATCTGAGAAAAGGCACAATATTTACGAACACTAAATTCATGAACATTACAGGTTATTCATAATAGAATGAAATGGATTAAATATTGCAATGTTAAAGCCTCATTATCAAAATGTTGGCACCGATCAGAAGTCTAGCACAGATAGTTAGCACAAATCAACATCTGCTGTGTGTGCAGTCCGGCAATGTCGAATGAGCCCATGCTTCCATTTGAAAGCCTTGTTGCACAAAGTACACTCATAGGCCAGTCGGTTCCGGTCATGCAGCACCATGTGTCGTTTCATGATGAAATAGTTGCAGAGAACTTTGTGGCAGATTGGGCATTCGGCAGGACCAAGCTTTTCTTCTGTTTGCGCCATTTCTACAGTTTCATCATTTGATGTGTCACCAGCAACGAGCGATGCCAGTGAGGATGTGAACATGTCCCAGTCTGCAAGAAATGAGAAACAGTGCTGAGCTGGGCCACAAGCTATGTTCAGCTATGTTCACATGAGAGAACAACTGCACTTTGTGGCTCATGCATTCAGCTACTGAGCACAATACTGCAAGTTCAGTCTATGGATGCATTAGCTACGTTTTGAGCCTGTGACAATGAAATATTCAAATGCTGGGCACTAGCATTTAGCATACATTTAGCCCTCTAAGTGCCGAATGAGCATAAGTAAGTTATGGCTTTTGGTATGTAGAACCAAGGTAACATTAGTACATCATTTACTGTACATGGTTCTTGTATTCTGCTATTTTTACAGAAATATTAGGAATTTACTGTAACCAATATTCTACTGGGAAATGCAAAAAAAAAATTTGTGTATTTTTTTTTAATTTCTCGCCAATACTTAAAGGGTATTTTTCTAACAGATTGACATGATTTACCGTTTTGCAGTTCACATGCTAACAGCATTAACATACTAAGCTTTCATGCTGCAGTATTCTATATAAAAACACTCATACATGACAATCTGCCTGAATATAGAATAGCTGTTTCAGTAGACATAGTTGTCCTCACTCAAAATGTGATCTGATGGCTAATATAGTTCCCCTTTCCCATCTCTTTTATCACTTTCACTAGAGACATACATGAACAGACATGCTTGAAGAACAAGTACACATTCCATTTGGGTCCTTCTTATGTATGTCTATTCATGCTTGTAAATGTCAATGCTAATTATGAGAGAAAAAAGTTCAAACATTCATTCTACTGGTTTTATCATTTCCAAATTCAGACTGATCAGCTATAACTTGAAAAGAACAAGTCTAGTATAAAAAGCAGACGCCTGCAATTGTGACACGTGTAGGCATAACCGTCATCAACTGTTTCACACAGAAGCTTATATTTGCATTCTCATGAGCCCATAACAAACACTTATTTCAGCTGAAACACACATTAGCAATATGCTGCCAGCTGCCTTCATTAAAAGAAAGCATCTGTAGCATTTCTTATGCAATCCTATGACAACAGTGACACCGAGAAGTCATCCACTGCATTCATATTGCATCAACTTAAGTGAACAGAGCATATGCATTACATATTTACTATTTTGTTCCTTTATAATGAATAAATTCCATGTAATTTGAGGTCAGTGGTGCAATGCAGTTTACAATTCAATACCTATCACATCAACAGTGGTGAAGCATTGCATAAGCTATCATTATGGCAGTTTGATATGAGTACTCAATTAACTTGCTAGAAAGATATAAATTAAACAGCATTTCTGATTTCATATAAAAATTATATTAATCCTATTATGATGCAATTAACACAGTCATTTGCACTTACATCTCCATATGACATGAGGATCATATAAACTATTAAAGCAAGTGCTTTCGTGCAACAGTGAATAAATAAATAATAAATAAATAAATAAATAAGTAAATAAACAAACAAAATATGCGGCCATCTATCGGATCTTTCCTTACTGCCAAAAGCGCCTATGCTTTCTTACTTTGATTTAACATTAATCACTAAGCGTGGCATCTGTTCCTTACTAAAATATTAGCCAAAAAAGGGCGACTGAAAGCCTGCAAACATTTAGCATTTCCTAGCATGTTTAAACCATTATTGAGCTCTACTAAAAGGATTGACATGAAAAATGATGGCTCCTGCAGCGCCTCATAACAATCTTAAATGGCTGTTCGGAGTTTGAGATACACTATTAAAACATTTCAAGCTTTTAAGCAAGCACACAATGTAAAAATTTATATGGCAAAGCATTAGACCCATTATTCCAGCAATGCTGAGCAGTGTTATCAGAGTATGCAAGTACATGCTCAATGTTAAAAATAATGTTTCAGGAACTATGTTTGCAAACAACATTGCTTCCAAAACATTCAGAAGAAACAGCAGCTGCTTAAGTGCAATTTATAACACTGCAATCACACAATCATGATTGTCTCTTTAAAGGGAACCAACACCAAAACTGGGTGTCAACACTCGGACCACAGCACATGGCCAAGAAAGTGGAAGAAGCCACTGTCATGGCACCTGGTGGACTTAACATATTTCCTACTGTCATTTACACTCAGGCATGAATGAGTGACCAGCTTTTGCCCGAGCTAAACATACATGCACTGCAAAAGCGGGCACAGGTGTGCTTAGATGTGGAAACACATTGCTAATGATGTTCAAGTGCTACGATGGGCTCTGCAAAAAGTAAGGATATGGGCCAATGTGCCACAGCAATTAGAATGCCATCTCCTTTAGGGCTTAAGCAAATGTCATCAGCAACATTTAGCAGTAGACTGATACAATCACTGTCCTCTGACCACAGTAGATACCAAACTAGGCTGAAATGCTAGCACTGCCTGTATCTGCAATGATGACGTAAAAGCTGTGTGCAACAGCCAGAAAAGTTCATCAGCTAAAAGTAAAGCATCAAATCTGCATAAAACCCACAGACTCACTTACGAAGAGTGAGCATGTAGTATCTGTGAATGTTAGCAATAAGAAAGCAGCTATATTTGTTTGCCATTTTTACATCTTATCAAGTACAAAGCATAACATAAACTTCTGATATGCAGCAACCCTGAGGTATGTGTGCCAGTAACAGCCCACCTACAAAATAATTAAAGAAAGCTGGCATTTATTAAAAAGATTAATACAACTATGCTGTACAGTGACAGAACCATATAGTCACATTTATGACAATATTTTTTTATGTAATACCCTCAACTGAAGACCTTTAATGGTACTGTCAGTAAACAAATAATACTAATATGAACATTAAATTAAACATCAATAAGCAAACTGAACTACTTAGTACCAGAATATCAGTTTTTTTCTCCATTAAACAAAATGGCAGTAGCTGCTAGAAGCTACAGTAATAATGTGCACAAATAAAAACAGAATTTAGCTTCCAAGTTTGCATGTTAAAATAAAATAAATGCAAGTATTAAATATTACAGCATATTTAGTCACCCAGACAATAACCAAAGATAAGTGTTCTGTTAAAATCCCAAGTAGTGTTTGTAACAATGTGCATGCTGGATCAAGGTTACCACATTAAAAAATTAACAAGGCCATTTCATGCCATAAGGCAAAATGAAACTTTATTTGTAGTAGAAACGAGAAGTGTGAAACAAAAAAGAACACTCCCCATCATTAATTTCAAGTATCTGTCTTCTGCTATGCAATAATGCAAGAACGAAAAAATGTAAAGAAAGGTGAGCATGCAAGAGGACTACAGCAGGGAGTCCGTATTGCACTGTTCACAAACATCACAACATTAAAGGCAGCACCAGCATCCTAAAAAAAAAAGAACTGAAGAAAGTCTGTGTATTAAAAAAAAACTAAAGATACTGCTTCCAAAGAAAAAGAAGAAAGAAAAGTAATACTCGGTGAGACAAGTACAGTGACACAATTTGTTATGTCTGTTTCCTTTGCTCAGTATATCCAGAACTTAAATGGAAACCACATTTTACCTCTATGAGCCTGTTAAATAACTCTTGTTACTTCACAGACAACATGCATTTATGCTTATATGTATCAGACAAATCTTACAAACAAGTCAAACCACGCTCATAACAGTGTCTGACAGCGACACAAGCAGTAGAATAGTGACTAGAGCCAGAACAAGCTAAAGTTTGCTGAAAAAATTCAGGATTGTGCCAAAAGAAAGCAATGCCTCGCACACAGGTAGAACAGACTTGTCAGTCACTGTCATCCAGGCTGAAATGGCATGCATTCTACACTGAAAAAATTTTTAAATTTTGCAGCCGATAGGCTTAGTAGCAAGCGCATAAAAGCACTGCTCTCTAGATACCCAACGCATAAACAAAAACAAGGTTTTTCCGCACCTATATGCATAAAGTGTACTGTAGTGGTTGTCTTTCACTAGTTTCTCAGATGTGGCATAGAAATATTTCAAATACAGGCATGTAAGGGGCTGCTATGAAAATAATTACAAGGGCGGACGACCAGTTCACTTGCAGTGTCAATTATTCTCACACCTTTCTTGATGATAAAATGTATAACTGATAAATAGCTAAGCCTGCAATGCCAGGTTCAAGCACACAATTCCAAAAGACAGATACTTTAGGTTTTACAGTTGAGGCCAAACGACCGTAACAAAGCAGCATGCAGGTATGCGGCGACCACATGCCCTAGAGGCAACTCCGCACCAAAACCTAGTTCTCATACACATTTCAGGCAGCTCGGTGGTGTGGCTGTGAGATTAAAGCTACCTGGAACTTTTAGAAATGTGTGTTGCTCATTTTAGGCAACATCACATACCTGGACCTCTAAGATTATTACTAAAAATAGTGCGAAGCTGCCACTTGAGCATGCAGGTATATTTCTATGTAAGTAATATTCCTGGTACACTGGTGGGCAGGTGAAAGATTGCGGCTATATTTTGTGCCATGTAATTTGTGCCACCATTTCTCACATTCCACCTAACATTTAATGAAATTTCTTTAACACAATACACTGGCAGCTAAGCTAGACAAGAAGACAAGTTGATGTAGGCTGATATCACCACACTATGAGAAATGCAGCTGCTCAGCACTTTTAAAGAAGCCATGGTGACAAAATAAGCAAAAGGCAAACTGGAAAAATAGATCCTGGACGCTAGCCAGATCAGCACACATGGATATGTGTGCACCAATGAGCCACCAGTGCATCTGATAATTCATCATTCAGTTGCTATTGTGTTTACACATGCCAACCATGTTACCACTTATGTCGGGGAGCACGAAAAGATAGACCAATGTTTTAGCATTTACGTTATCACCTTTCTTCCACCTTTTCTGAAGCCTTGATTCTCATTTTGTTTCTTACTGTCAGTGTCTGCACTTCAATGCTCATAATAGAATTATTGTCCAATAAACCTCAGTTGCAAGTGTGTTTTTCCTGTCAACTTCTCCAGCTGCCTTTTAATACAATTTTAGTGTGCCTTTTGCCCCAAAATATGGACTTAGAATGGTGTCAGCAAGGAGACACACTCTATATGTTATCATTCAATGCATGCTAGCGAGAGGTATTCTAGACGCTAGCTTAAAAGATCAGGTGTAAGGGTTAACAGGGAATATTCCCACAATCTGCTGTTTGCAGATGACACTGTTCTATTTAGCAGTAGAGATGAAATGCAATAAATGATTGCCAACCTGAGTTTCCAAAGTTTCAGGGCAGGTTTAGATATTATTACGCAGGAAACTGCATAACAGCCTGGCAAGGGCACAAAAGAGTTTATGATTGGTTGCCAGCCCCTTCAAGCAGTGTGGGAGCACTTTATGTACACCTATTATTTATAGAGGACCAGGCTAACAAGGAGGAAATATTCTGATGAATAAAAACTGCTTGGAGTGCTTGTGAGGGCACTCCAAAGTTATTAATAGCTCACCAATAGCTTACCAATATTCTTCAATAGAAAGTATGTAATAAATGTACATTCTACCAATAAGGATAACAAAGAGGAGAAGCTAAGAGCCACAGAACGAGCAATAGAACAGAAAATCATAAGCTTAATGGTAAGATATATGAATGAACAGCCAACATGCGTGTAGCTGATATTCCAGTTGACAAAAAAGAACTGGAATTCAATGGGTCATGTAATGCATACAGCCGATAACCACTGGTCTATTAGAGAAGCACAATGGACGCAAAAGGAACAAAAAACACAGCTGAGGACAGCAGAGAATTTTGTTGTGCAATTAGAAAATTTGCAGGCCTAGAATGGAGTTGGCAGACATAAGACAGGTGTAACTGGAGACTGCTATGAGAGGCCTTCATCGTGCAGTCAACATGAATAGGAGGAGAAGGAAGGCAGAAATAATGTCTAATGATACAGGTCGAGGTACAGGGAACGTCCACCTCCACCAGATATGTTACGTAAGAAGACGCAAATGAAAAGCTATATACAAGTATATTTACAACGTAATACGCCGCACTTGGCCAAGAGGCAACAGCCCGCGCTAGCCTCTAATCGTTGTCGTCGTCTTCTTACTGCTCGCCTCTTCGTCATCGGTAATACTATTCCGTAGCAATATTAAAAGAAGATAGTCAAACAGGAGACAATGGCAATTTTGACACAGGACTAACAATATAAACTTAAGGGTAGTTAAGGGCATTCAAAGTCATTACCTTCATACTTGTAGGAGGGCATTACCTAAGCATTTGTTGCTGCTGTTTATTTTTCTGAACTTGCGGCAAGTAACAAACCTCAACCACTGAACTTTTAATCTTCCCTGCTATAGAAATGCAACTCTCCTTACATAGGTGATGCATTAATGCAAGCAACAGGGCATATTTTTTTTTTAGAAGGCAAGCAGTCATAAGCTTACTAAAGACAACTCTAAGCAGAATCTAAATTGCTTGTCATCATTAAGAACATCAGAACTGGCTCCTATTACTATGTTCTAATTAAATAAACATGAAAATGATGCGCTGAAAAAAAAAAATTGAGAAGCTCCTTTGAAAAATAAATTAAAATGAAGGCATAAATATGGTTTGAGATGATTTAAAAATAAATGCTTCTTCTCTCATTCGACAGCAATTAGGAAGATGTCTACACATGTACTGTACAAGAAAAGGTCCATGTGCGTGCGACTTCCTGGCATTGCTGCAAGACGTGAAAAAAGGCATTAGCAGCATGCAAAACTAAATATTGCAGCAGATTACATGAAATACCCAAAAGAAAAGGCAACTTGAGACCACTAGTAATAGTTTTGACTACCAGTCAGACTCTCATTTTTGGATAGCAGAGCTACCGACACAACTCAAGAGAGTATTATACAGCTAAAAAGGCATAAAAGTATGTAAATGAGGCTTCCTTAACCAGTTAGAGAAAAATAGACATGTTCCAGCATTAAGAGATACACCAAGAAATAGGTGTTCCATGCAGTCTCCAAGAATAGGTGTAGACATGAAATGCCCATAGCCATAGCACCAGACACACACACATACATAATGCTTTGCTTGTATGACATAGATAATGTAAAGCAATCACCTGCATTTACCTGACTGCTACATTTCAACATTTTTTTTTAAAGCATTTATATACTCACGTTGTATAAAATTTACTAAATTTCTTTAGGAGGCTCCTAACTTATGCAGTGTTCATTACCAAGGCTTGGTTCACATGCAACGTGCAAGCCATTATGGCTGCAGCAATGCACAGCATGCCCCCAGCTGCAGTATGCTGTGTAACTGCCACATCCATTGGCTCTTACACATTTTTTAATCATACTGCAACTTATAAGTGCAAAAAAGAAATCGTAAGCTTCAAAGAAATAAATACAGTGTATGGGTTATTTATGCTAGGTATTAAGTTTGTAGTTTACAGCATAAGTTTTGTTTAAAAGGTAGCTCACACAGAAAATAAAACTGAAATGATCTGTCTCATACATGCATAACTCTAGATGCTTTGTTAGGAGGCACAATATATATTTCAAACTTTATACAATCACTTGTTCAGTAGCAGCTGTGGTAAAAAACACCCAAACAAAATTTTCTGGACAAGAGAGACCCTACAGATCACCTACGATGTTGAATGCCCTATTCCTGCACTCCCTGAACTGCTCGCCTCTCACTGCCACTAGGAGCATCACAGCATGAAAGGCGTCACAGCTGTGATAACTTAAAACTGTTACAATCAGTTTTTATTCCAAATCCACCATTAGCCCTCCATGATAAATCAAAATGGCTCGAGCCCCGCCTATATGAGCGTGCAGCACGAGCCATGATGACTCATCACGGAAGGCTAATGGCAGAATTGGAATAAAAATTGATTGTAACAGTTTTATGTTATTACGGCTCTTGATAGTGAAGTTAGTGCTTTAGGTTATAATTAGTGTTTGTAGTGCCACAAAAAATTAAAAACTCTAATCAACTTTTGTCTTTTGTGGCACTAAAAACATTAATTTTATTCCAAGTATAACATAGTTGCTATTCACCACATCAGCACAGAACGACAGACACTACACTGACAAAGCAGCAGAGAGCACAAACTAAAGTGAAGGAACAAATGTAGGGAAAGCCAACTGAATAAGCATGACGAATCGTGCACTAAAATATGGGTATAGCTAGCTTAGGTGAGCTAGAAGAAAAAAAAGAAAAACCACAGCATGAAACATCACTTGGTGGAGCAATACTCACATAAGTGAGTCTCACAGCATCCAGAGTAACATTAAGGACAAAGATGAAATCCTTAATTTTGACAAGGGGCAACTTTGAGTTGCTGATAACTCTAATCATACAAAATGATTCTGTAAACTTCTTGCATCAGTGCTTTTTCAGAAGCAAGACACTGCTGTAAGGCCTATTTAACTAACTGTGAACTTCAGCTAAAGTTAGTGTGGATGAGGTGTACTCAGGCTTAATTTCTAGGGAGGGGGTGGAATACAATATCTTTATAAGCATGGGTTATAACTTTGTAGAGCTTACGAGTGTCAGAATGGCTGTTAAAGCAAGGCTGGCAGCAGAGTCTCTCTGCAAAGCAACAACATGTCAATGTGAATTGGAAATTTCGAATTGGTTCTCACAGATAACATTCTGTATAGACTACCAAAAAAGATACCTATAAGCATTTAATGTGCAAAAGAAGATGAATAAAAGCAGGTTACCAGCCGAGACCTACAAATGTTTCCACTAACTGAAAAATTTCTATATAGTTATGTCACTGGTGTATGCATGTGCTGTGATTTGTTACAAGTTCAATAACATAAAATTTCATATTTAGTCTGGCATGTGGCACGAGCGAACAAATGGCTGCTTACAGGCTAGATGCACATTTCTGTAAGTTCACTCAAAGCTTCCAGAAATTCTGATGTAGTGCTGCTCTAGTATTGAAAAAGTTCCAAGGATGTAGTCATGGCAACATGCAACAACAGGAGCATGACAAAAGGCATCATATTTCCCTTAAAGACAGCAAAGCTTGCCCTATAGAGAGTTATCTGACAGTAGTCTTGCGGTATTGAATGCAAATTAAAAGCAGGGCTATCTACCGCAAACCACATATCACATAACGGCACCTTGTTCAGCCCAGCTCTGCTTCACGATGGCTGGCTGCAGAGCTAACAGTACTGGCCCACATGCAGCAGTTCTGTTCTTCCTCATCATTTATGCTCAAAGAGCTTAGCGGTGCTGTGACTCTATGACACTCTTTTTTCCCTTTGTCTTTGTCCAATATATTCTTCCTCTTCCCTATATTTTCTTTTTAACTTTCTCTCTCACGGCTACGGAACAGTTCAGATGTCTATCGAGAGAGACTTTTCTACTCCTAAGCCTCTTCGGCAGATACTGCTGGCCCAGGCTATCAGATATGACCATGCAAAGACTACCTCCATATTTCATGGTGTTTATGGCGATAGCGATATGGCTTTAACCTTTTGAATGGGCAGTCGACAGTGTACTACACAAGGCAATATTGATCTAGACTAACGCAAAAATAAAAACATGAAATTGTGCATGAATTTCTTCAAATATATTTTTTTAAGTGAGAAAACACAAACAAAAAAAAAAATAACATGTGCACTGTTTGGCATTAACACGGATTGCCCCACACTGCAATACTTTCTTCATGACATGTGGCCTTCCGACTGAAATAAAGCCTGTGAACATAGCCCTTTCTGACACAAAATACCAATATGTATTTTACAGGACCACCCAGTGCACGGCTCCTAGCATGTGCTTCCACATTTTATGTGTGCTGGTTTTCATAATCAGATTGCCAGCATCACAGTTTTCAAGGAATTCAAGATGAACATCAATTTTAAATGGAAATGTTTTAAAAGGGCATAAGAACAAAAATCTTAATTAAGGGTGTTCAAGGTGTCTATATCATGATTACAAAATATTTGTATTTAAAGGTGTTGATGTTATAGCAAAAAAATAGCATGAACATAACTGAGACGTTAAAAAATAATGACACAAGTGACACAAGCTCTCATTTAAGTGCTCATGCCAGTGTCCTTTCTTTATGTTCCCCATCCTGTACATGCTCTTTTTCACTCTGACACCATACCAACTCGCCAAGCTGAAAATCTCTATTGTGCTGATGTCATGAGACTGACCAGCATAACTGTCATTGTTATTGTGTTCCACAATACAACAGAATACTAATGAGCAAATTTTTTAGGTAAGCATGCCACAAAATAGCTCTTATCGCAGCTGTGTCAGACAATGCACCCGCAACAACCATTTACCAAAGCTCAACATGTAATGGAATGCTTTCATACAGGCTGGAAAGCTGTATGGTGCAAATTCACGATACACTGACATCCTACACATAAAAGATATGCAGCCACTTGCAGCTGCACTCCTTGCCCAAGATTGTGCATCTAAAGATTACTGTCCTGCTTCCAAGTGCCTCAATTAGGATGTCAATTTCTCTATAACATCACTTAGTCTTGTTTCACTAAGTCGATCTAAATCGTGCTCAGTGCTTGCAAAAGAAACAAGTCTGCTTTGCACGAGTGTTCTAGAAGATCACAGTAGAGGCAAATAAATCTTATCTTTGGCTCCGCAAACATTGTCAAGCAGGTACCATATGACAGCTAGTGTAACAATCAGGTAAGTTTTGGTCCATCCTAGAAGCTGACATTTGAAAAAGAGCTTGCTCATCGTACTTGTGTTTTAGCAGCAACTGCCTACAATCGTCACATTCTATAGGCTTCTAATGTAACTTCTAACCGAGATCTGTGGAATGACAAGCTCAATAGTTCTGTCATAATGCAAAATATTATCACTGAAATGTCCTGAGCAAGACACCACTTTCATTAGTGCTTCTGTTGATCAGAAGCATAAACATTTGATAAACACTTCTCAACAACAGCTTCATATATCTGCCTAATCATCACATGTGGTAGTTCACACACTGAAGAGCACCAGAAGACACCAAGCAGGTTCTCCCATGTGGACAGTTCTGCAGCCGAAGTGTGCCTCACTTTGATGCCACCACACTGCCTCCACCATGAACATTCTTGATGTGCATGTGCATGTTGTCACTGCGATTAAATGTCCTTGTGCAGATGTGGCAGACAAACACACTTGGCACCGCTGCATGCATTGTGCGGCGATGGCGTGACAGGTTGGCGTTTTCTGTGAACTCTGCTCGACACTGGTTGCACTTAAAGAGGCCCTTGAGGACATTTCGTGCACGAGAGGCGTTGCGAAGTGCCGGACGTGTAGCGATGAGTGGAACTGAAAGAAGAGCAGCACGTGGTTTAGTTTTACACTGACCAACATGTCAGTTTTAGCTTGGCTGGTACTGGACCATTATAGCACTTAATGTCACAGGACAGATTATGGTCACAAAAGAGGAATGAAAAAATGCATTCAGAATGCACCTCTTGTGCTTGTGTGATCCTCTCCCATGGCCATTGTTTGCCTACTGGTATTAAACACAGCAATGTTTTGTGCTCAGCTGGGCGAAGGGTTCAGAAGGGTAGCCAGTTCACTAAGTGCTCAACCATAACACACAAAATTAGCCACATACATGTTGCTCTGGCCATAAAGTCCCGGCAATGCAGTTGCAACATTAAAGAGGAAAAAAGGAAAGTCCAAAAAAACATGAGTGTTACAATGAGGCAAATGAAAACACAAGGCTATATTAACTATTCTTGACAAATATAAATTTAAGGCTGTAACTAGAACCACTGGCAAACAAATAGCTTACCTTAAATGTATCTTTGAATTTGACTGAACTAGTAAAATTCACACTGCATGCAGTATTATCAAGGCTAATCCCCGTATTCAGAAAGGCAACTTAAGTTGAAGCCCATGCTTGACTCGATCTAAATGACGCCTATCGTGAACGCGCTGAAGGAAACGCGGTGAGCGTCTCTGGCCGTGGTAATGCCAGGCGTCATTTAAATTAAGTCAAGCATGGTCTTCAGCTTAAGTTGCATTTCTGAATACGGGGTTAAGTGTGTGTTTGGATACTCATTATTTAATTTTTTCGTTGTGCCCCAATATTTGCTAGAAATTATCCAACAGAACACTGCTACCTTCATAAAAAGGAATCTACAAAGTCTTGCACAATTTTTCACTGGCTCAACATCTATCTTTTTTTTTACCTATGCATCTTATTTGTCCGCTATATTAAGAGGTTGGAATTGCGTCTCGTAGACAAATGCGTTTGTTATGTCCATATATGCCAAACCAGTGTAGTCAACTCTTCCCTAAATTACCTGCACAGCCATTATTCAAAATAACCAACACTTCAAGGAAACCTCATACAAATTTGCGTAGTAGCAGCTATTCTTGTGCAATGCCCATAAGCACATCTGTTTTTATTTGCACATCAACTTAGAATGCCTTCTGTGCCTCTGACATTTGAGACAGGTATAAATGTAAACAACAAAAAGTGGCATAAGCCAATAAAAAAATTAGCTGCACAGCGAAGTTATGGGGTGAGAATTTTTAAAATAAAAACTTTTGTACTTCAATATGAATATCTCGAAACATTTTAAAATCCAAACAAATAAATCTTTAACTTTATTACGATATAACAGCCGACGCTACAAAATGCAGTCGTAAAAATATTTAAAGAAATTTTTTTTGGTGTAGGTTTTTCACATCGTAGATAGTGTATACATAAAATGGTAAAATGCACTTCTTGAATCAATTTCAGCGCTTATACAACAGAGTTTCGATGGGCAGATCACTTAGGATGCACATCATGCACCTGCCAACACACACAGCACTACAGAATAACATACTGCAACGCTAAACATTGCTGCTTTTGCACCGAATAAAGCAGACCGCAGTATATTCAATCAATTTTTCCTTGAATAAGCGTGAGATATGTCAACCACACACTACTCAGAAATGCTTTAACAAACCAGGGGAAAAAGAAAAGCATGAAATGTAGCTTGCACCAAAATACCATGCAGCAACTGGACTATTTGGTGTTCAAGGAAGCATTCCAACATTTAAGTTTGATTTAAGATTTTAAGCTAGTCAATTGAAAACTTGGCACAAGTAATTTCTTTCACAATAATTTCCATCAGCAAATCGGATGACAAATAGACTGCCATTCCTGCTATCTTGCATCATATGAAAATCTTTTTGTGAAAGAAATTTTATTTTACTTTCTTTGAAATACAACAGTTCTTAGATTTGTTTCTGAATATCTATGAAAGTTGGCACTGCATGGGAGTTTTAAAATGTGCAAAGCTGTGACATTAGGCACCACAAAAAAAAAATGCAACAAGACATTATCACAACAGAAAACCCACACACACATAAAAAGAAAAACAACCTTGTGGCACTCTTACCAGCCTGTCCCAAACATGACAAGCTGGACTTTATTGCATTCAAAATAAACTGCAAGAAAGCCCTCAACATCAATCAAATTCTAGCAAAAAAACTATCATAACTTCATTACAACAAGCCACTTCAGTTTATTCATACACAAAGAACAGCAGAGTTCCTATAAAATCTTGAGTTTACTATAAAAAATCACAGTACTATTTGGCACAAGCCTTAAGAAGAACTCTCTCAGTAACCACCATAAAACATGACAATGACAATACACTGCAAGTAATACTCCACTTATTAAAGGTCAGTTCTTATAGCGCAAACTCAAATAATAGATAGCGTAAAGTGATTAAAGGAACATGTGCACTGCTCACATGCCAACAAATAACAGAATGGCACTCCCAAATTCACACCATTATACAGTAAAACCTGAAGATACTCGTTTATTCAAAATCACAGATAATTAAACTGCACTTTTTTGCTGCAAATTTTACCAGACAATTTGGGCAACCAGCATGCTCCTACATAGATATTTTGTTGGCTCAAGCTTTGGTTTACAAGAACCCTAGCGCTGCTCATGTCTTCTTTAGCAGTTATGAAGGCACGAGACATACTATGGTTGCCTTGATAAACAAGCAATAAATTTCATGTAGCTTCACTCGCACTTGTTATTGGTATTTTTCTTATGCAGGCAGTATGTTGCATAGATATACTGCAAGAATCGTGCTGCTTGCAAGGAAAAGATGTAGCACCCAGTTTTCTTGGGTGCAACAGTGCCAATTCTGAAATTCCAATCGCACTCACAGGTGTCTTCAGTATAGCACTGCATTACCATGAGAAGCATGACTGCAGATTGAAATATTTCTTATAAAATATTTCACATCATTTTCTATGTAACTGCTGTGAGACTGGGCACTGTGGACATTAAGTTTTCTGTTGCATTAGAAAAATGCTGCTATACTAATAGTCAGCTAGTGGTCCGTTTAAGTTGCATGATGTCCACACCAAAATGACTGCCAAAGCACAAATATACTGCAAGAATTGTGCTGCTTGCAGGGAAAAGATGTAGCACCCAGTTCCTTGGGTGCAACAGTGCCAATTCTGAAATTCTGTGTAAAGTTGTACAGCTGAGCATCGGACCCTGGGTGCCACAAACACTCCTGCAGAGATGAATGAGTGCTTAAAATAGCTATGTAACAGGTTGATAAAGGTAATATGTGTGTCTGCATCAAAGTTTCAAGTTTCAGTCCTCAAGCTTTTTTATTTTATTGTGTAACTTTTATTCCACAGAACTATTACGCCATTGTGCTAGATAATTAACATGTTTTCCATGGTTCTATATCTTTTAAGTTAATGAGGTCAAGTATCTGTGTTATATCGCAAGACACACGCTAAAAATTATGCCACATTTTCCAGTATATGGTTTATGGACTACAAAAGCAAAAGCAGACTTTTCATGTAATGCGGAATATCCAAAGGTGCAGAGTACACATCATTTAACTTTAACCTTTGCTTTTTACAGTCAGAGGGACCTTCACCAGCTGTAAAAGATGCTATTTTACATAAACAAAGCCTGAATGCACCTGTGGCTTTTCATGGCAGCAAAAGAAAACCAGCAATGATCTTTCTAATGTTGGCACCTGTATGTGCTGTAAAGCTTCAGCATACTCCATGCACTCGGTGCAAACTATTAAAAAAAAAGTACAACTACAGTTCTAATTTCACCTTTACGTGCTGGTCAGCCTGTGAACTTCTGAATTCACAAAAATACCACTGACACAACATCTAGAGGGGAAGGGGTTATAATGCACACTTCTTTTTTAAAGCCTGGCTTCAACATGTGCCTTTTGTGGATACATAAGCCCATTATTAACGGTAATTTGCCTTCAAACGCACCACACAAGCAGCAGCAAACTTGGAACAGCAAAGACTTACCAGTAATACATTGTTTTTTAAGTTACAGTGACCGTTTCAGCGACATTGTTATTGCCTATTTCGCCTGCTCAAGGGGAGACGCTCCTCGAAAAAACATTCCTGAAATATTTGTACTAGAGATTTGAAAATCCACGCACTTATAGAGCATTACAAGCAGATCTCAAATATGTCATTAGTTTCTCCGTAGCACCTTTAGCTCTTGAGCTTGTGCTACACAATGGCAAAATAGAGTGATTTTGTGGGCACCTTACTGTGTAATAAATTTTCGTAAAAAGCTTTGAGCTGTAGCTTAAATTATGGGGTTTTACGTGCCAAAACCACTTTCTGATCATGAGGCACGCCGTAGCATGGGACTCCGGAAATTTAGACCACCTGGGGTTCTTTAACATGCACCTAAATCTAGGCACCCGGGTGTTTTCGCATTTTGCCCCCATCGAAATACAGCCACCATAGCTGGGATTCGATCCTGCAACCTCGTGCTTAGCAGCCCAACACTATAGCCATAATAAATAAGCTGTATAAATAATAAATAATAAATAAGCCACTAAATAAGCTGTAGCTTATTTAGCTCTTTGTAGACCGCTGAGTGCCGATATTTTTCCAAACAGCACCTACAATAATTGGAACTATGAGAAATATCTTAGGGCACTTCAACTAACTTTTTCCACAATCACATGAAAATAACCTTGTACATTAGAAATTGTTTTATACAAACGAAATTTGGCATAATCTTGAAGATTTGTACAGTGCTGATACCTACTTGAAACAACAATATCTTCAAGCAATAGTTGCAAAAGTACAAGGTTATATTTCAGGGAATCAAGAAAAAAGATTAGTTTCAGTATCTGTACATGATGTTTGGCTAGATATTTGCACTTTGTGATCTACAAAGAGCTAAACAAGCTACAGCATGATGCATTTTGTGAAAATTTAGTACATAAAGAAGTGTTCACAAAGGTTACTATATTTTGCCATTATACATCACATAACTCAGAAACTATAACAGCTACACAAAAAGTAATGACATATTTAAAATGTGCATCGGAAACTCTATAATTGGCTGAATTTTGAAATTTCTAGTACAAATAATAAAGAAAAAGTTGTTTCGAGGAGCGTCTCCCTCTAAGAAATTTGTCTGCATAAACTTGCACGAATAATGTACCCATCATGGCTTCCTTCACCATCAGAATACTTCCAACAGAAGGTTTGGAAACTGACAGGCAAAGCTTTTTCACTAAAATAAATTAGTTTTCAGAAAACTTTATGCAACATTCGTAAAATCACAAAATGAGCCGCAATTTGTAAAGTTCATGGAAAATTCGAGCAGGTGTGCCTCTATGAACTAAATACTAGGCACAGGCTATAGACCAGAAAATGCAAAACTTCTAAATAGAAAAAGCGAGAGAACAGCATCTTGCGACTGCTCGAGAAGCTAGCGTGGTTCACGACAGCATAAAGAAGTCAAACACTTCCAGAATGGTTATGGTCGTATAAACAGTTGTCCTCTATTTTGTTTTATATCGCTGCCAGATAAATTTCTGGTATTGCGCAGTATGTTATGACAACTACTAATGGGCGGAGTGCAGTTTGGCTGCAGTAAAGCTCGATTTTTACTGATATGCACATTCTTCTTTTCTTTTCCTAGAGAAAATTATTAACACCAAAATAGTTCTCGTGACACGTTGGTGCAGATTGAAATGGATAAAAGATATGTTTACAGGATGCAAATGACTCACAACCTGCTTAGCTGTAATGACATGGTTGCCCAATTCTAAATCTCGTGTATCTGGAGTCCACATTTCGTAACAATCTATTTTGTTTTCCATCATTTTGCACCCTTTGTCACTGGCTCAAATGTCCCAGAGTTTGAATTATTATCAGGACTGGCCACTCAGCATGATGAATTACAATACAAACAATGAAAAAAAAAGTAGTGGTTAAAGATATGGCCCAAGGGCTCGAAGTTACACAGCTCATGTACAATAAAAAAAAAGAAGAAACCAAGCCTTAACAAATGTGAAAAAAAAAGCTTTAAAAACGGATTCTGCACTAATTAGCATGACGATAAATGGGAGATCATACCATAAAAGTAAAGCAAAGCACTTAATGCAACACAGTCGGAGATTGATGGCTTCATCAGCTGAACACTTGCATTTAGGTAAGTTAAACAACAAATGTAGTCAGACAACTTTTAGTAAAATCATGAATTGTCTAACATTTTTAAGTCTAGCAAATATTAATTTGAGTTTTTGAGGACTGCCTACAACAATTCAGTGTGCCGTATTTATGTAAAGGCATAGGCAGATGTATTTTCGTATAAGCAATGAGCACAATATAACTGACTAACCGTTGTGCTGTGTACAACAAAGAAATCAGGACTTTACAAGAGCTCTACAGTACCCATAAAAATATATTTGACAACAACGAAACAAATGTAACAAGTTTTGCAGATCTCAGCATAATCTGATTGAATCATGCGCAATAACTGCCTGGCCTGAAACCTAATCTACATGTAGAGGATGTTACACATTGAGCACATCATGGTCCATAGCAATGTATCTTGTACATATTTCTCAACTTTGACAAGTACATAAGTACATGACGAAAACCTCACAAAATCTTGTATAGCCACACAGTTTCTAATGTTTAACACAGTTCCTGTTTGCATAGGCTACTTTAGCTTTAAGGCAGCTTCACTTTTTCAGAAACAGAACAGGCAATGTAATTTTTATGTAATACACAAAATTGTGCTTGAGTGCAAGTAAATTCACGCACTGCATTATTCCTATAAACTAAACTGAGGAGTTTAGTCAAGACATCTGAAAACATAAACAAAAACATATAACAAGAGCCTTATTTTCTGCTAACCAGCTAACCAATAGTATAACAGCCATATCAAGTACAAATATATTGTAGAATCAAAGAGAGAAACAAGGATGGGCATGGCTGTGAACTTGGCCATGATGTACACATAAGGGCCGAAAGTTAAAAACTAAGTTTGAACTATGTAGGAAAATAAGAATTACTGCTTCGGATCCTCAAGGTACACTGAAGTTACTGAAGGAAAGGCGAAGGCCGTTACACACAGATGAGCTTGAGTAAAAGTATGATTCTATCTTCTTTTTCATGCCATTTCCTCCGAAAACCAACCATGCAGTTTTAATGAATGTGTAGACAATCGCAATGAACTCCTATGCATTGCCTGAGAGCTGTTTCCAACATGAGAATTGATGCTTTGAAAGCTCTCAGAGAATGTGAAAAAAAAAGTGTGCCTTCGGAAAACTGAATGACACAAGGCACACAACATCCAGCAAAGGCCATTCACAAATATGCTATGTCATAATGTCTTTAAATAGCACATACTTAATGATGGGATAACCTATGAAGATTGGCACTATTAAAGGAAGTTGCAAGAGTTCATCGTATCACAATTTTATTGCCTAATCGATAAAACATGCCACCATCACAAGTATTTCTAGTATTTCACTCGCATGTATACTGTGCAGTATAACACTATAAAAATTGTAACGTCTTTCCACAATCAAAGCAATGCATTATTAAATTCTAATGTGACTCCTAAACAGTGTTTTACAATTACAATTTACAATTTACAATTACCATCATAACCTGCAACAATCACATTCAAAGTTTAAAAAACAAAAAGATGTGCACAAATACAGGTAAACATGTAGCTGAAAGCTGTCTCATCTATTCATCATCCTTAGCTTGTACCAGCAACTTTTGGCTGGTGGAATTTCATCGTTTTATTTTATGTGATGCCCAACATTCTCCAGAAACAGCTGTTTCAAATGCAATGTAATAATTATATCCAATATGTGGCATAAATTTCATTGTTATATGTAACCTATGTCTGCATAGCGATTTAGTATTGGAAATGTGGCTGGCTATTACAATCTAATTATATGTGATATCATTATATGAGGACTTCACAGCATGTTTTCACAGTACTGCTAGGCCACATGGACCCAAGACAGCTACACAGAAGAAATTAATTTGGAAGTCGGTTACTCACCTCGGTTGCTTTGCTGCCTGTCACTTCTAAAGAAGCTAGGATATCAAATAATAACAACTAAATGCTGCTTTTGTCAATGTTGCAGAGGAAATAGAAAAAGAACCATCTTAGAGAAAACAAAAATCAAGTTAAATATTTTGGAGGAATAAATGCAGAGACATAAAAGGTGTGTCTGCATTCATTCTTCCAAAATATTTCACTTGATTTGCTTGTGTATATATTGCCATAATAGCCATATGTGAAAAATGAGCTGGAATCTAAATAAAACATTCAAATGGGCATTTGTGATGTGACAGTAAAATTTTCTTTTATAACAATGCTAATGCTTTTTTTTTCTTACAACCAAACCTAGAAATATTAATATCAGACACCCATTACATACCAATAAGAAGTGGTGAGCATTACTTGGCACTATGAAGCTCATACTCCTTGTTTGAACCTGGAGCTTGGCCAGTAGGTACACCAAAGTGTACCAAAGTTTCAAGATATAGGCCTCTTAAATATGGCAAACTTGCCTCTGGCTTTTCTTTACATTACCTACATTGCTTGATGCCTAAAAAAAATGCAGAAAAGAATGATCTCTGGACTGAAAAGCAGGACTACTGCCAGAGTGATCTTGCATGTGCACTCCAACAGATTACTTGCGATATGTAGGCAATTTACAATACTCATTATGCACCTAGTTAATTAACCCTTTAACGCCTGTTGTCAAGAATTTGCAACATACCGAATAAACACAGCCTATGCCCTGGGAGTAAGTTTTCTTGGTCAACTGCCTGCTGTCACACATTCACAACAATGTTTTTCAGCACCGACATGCGATGCCATTTAGGAGCAATTGCAGGAGGCAGGCAACCACTGTTTGGAGCCGTGATCAATGATGTGCTTGCACGTGCAACGTCAAATATATTGAACAGGTTTTGTGAACATAAAGAAAGTTGGTTCTTGCTTACAAAATTTTCTTCATACATGTATTGTTTACATCCTAGAGATTCGATGGGTATGTAATGAGCTTGAGAACGCAGTTCATTTATGCATTACCACTTTGCCTAAGGTATGTCACGAATTTACAACATTCAGCATTTGCAGCACTCAATGGCTGTAGCAACATGTTGTCCAAAGACCAACAAAGTGTATTGTTTTTCGGCAGGTAATGGACATTAGGCCCTTTTAAAGTAGGAAGGCGTTTCGCTCACGTCTTCTGCCAGAGGGTATAAGCAATGACAGCTGCCAGAGAGGAGGAGAAGTCGTGTGAAGTCGGTACCTGCAGCCAGCGGCGAAGCTAGAAATAATTTTTCAGGACATGCACCTGACAAGGGTAGGGGTGCAGGGCAGGCAGGTAGTGATGCATTGTTGCATGTCATTTTGTGCAAAATATCTCTGGAACAACAAAATTCTAAGGAGGGGGGATTTTAGTCCTAAACCCCCCCCCCCCCCCTTCATCCTTTACCTTTAGCCGGCTTTAGCACTGACAGCATCAGACACAAGTTAGCCATAAACAGCACATGCCAGCCATGCAAGCACCTAGGATGGAAGGGACAGACAGTTTTTGATGTGCACAAAGTGCTATGTACACCTCTGTCTGCACAGAAGTGTCAACTGTTTTCAGTATTTTTAACTGTCATAGGTTACCATCCATCCATAGGTTACCAGGAAATGTTGTATCACTAATTCATCAAATATGTGGTCACGCTTAGTGAAAAATAAGATGTTTTGTGCAATTGAAGCTAAGAACTGCCTCATACTCTTTTTTTTTTTCTCACGATGTGTGCAACATTTCTTGGCTTAAGTGCCAGATGTCGTGAAATTGCGACATACCACAAACTTCACAAAAATTCAGTCCTGACACAAAATATATGTGGCATTCAGTTTCGAGGGCTAAATAAAGTTAAAATCTCCTTCAACAGTGTTTTCTTCCATGCCTATAATACTTCCGGTGTCAAAGGGTTAATTGCAGGCAAGGAGAGTGAAAATCCGAATCGCCTTTTTATGCTTCCCATTTAACTGGACAAAAGCAGGCGAGTTATACTTGTCCACGGCACTCTTGACTGTGAGTAGCAAGATATATGAACATTAAAATTCACTTTAACAATATTTTTCCACTTCGAAAGTGGTATGGAATAGCAGATTATACATTAATTAAAACAGAACACATTCCTTGTGAGAGCTGTTTCGCAATGTCTCAATTTCTGTGCATTGTGGCCAGACAATGGGCTACATGCCATGTAACACTGATGCATGTGATGCACATTATTAACACTAACGGGCCACATACATTCGCTTCTTTTTCAGGCTACAAATACAAAATTACACCACCCCACAATTGGTGCCTTGCAGACGTTATCGAAGCATTGAGCTATTTCACGCCAACCTCATAAGGTGACCTGCCAATGACCCACAGTGCAATGGGTCACTACCATATAGAGACGATAACTGATTTTGCAGTTAGTACCTCAGATATGATGCATGAAAGTTTCTCTGCTATTCCCACTAAGATTGTCCAACAATAGTCATCACTTAACTGCTTTCACTCACACCTGGGCAGAACTTTCTTTGCTTTAGCCTTACCTCCTTTCAATAACTACTGGAATTGATTTATGTTTAGCAGCCAGTGTGCTTTGTTCAAATATTGTATGCAGATTCATATGCTTTTTTCAGCATTTGGACTTTCTTATTGTTGTGTCTCATTCCTATGTGGAGGGAAACTCAATAGAGAATAAAGGGGTAGCCCCATCTTGCACTTATGATTTTTTTTTTTTGTCATTTGACTCTGGTGTGTCACCTCCCACACCACCAGAGCATATGTGAGTGACAAGAGGACCATAGCATTTCTAGTCAGCTACAGGCTCTTCATGCTTTTTGCAGCTGGACTTGACAATTCTTTACCTGCACTGACTTTTGCACTGACTTTTCCAAAAAGGCACTGCTTTCTCACCACAGGAATGAATTAGATGTTTGCTGCCACAGAGTACAAGACACCCAAAATATGACCCACCAGTAATATGCAATGCAGAGAGAACATTAAAATACCCCATTCACTCTAAAACCATTATAAAATTGATACCTAACTTACAGCAGAGACATTCCACAACATTTCATAAAGCAACTTCATGATCAAACTTGCTTCTGTATAACCTTGAGCCTTCTGGCCAGACTATTAATTATGTTTGCATGTGAAAGTATGAACAGTATTGTTTAGAAGTAATAAATATAAACATTGCATAGTTGTTTCTTTATTATATGTAAATTGCAGCTGTCCTGTTCACTTGGCTTTCGTGATAATAGAAAGCATTCGCAAATCACTTGAACAATCGCCTGCTGAAGCAAATGAAGCACAAGATTAGCTAAAAAACAAAAACAGAAACGCTCTAACACACTAAACAATGATGGTGCTGTCACTGCCTAAGGTTACTATCACAATGCAGTCTGCTTTTGGCTATAATCAATAAATAATATAAACTTAGGTCTCCTTATCACTATGCCACTAGAAAGAACCAAGCTTCATTGATTGCAAAACTGTGTTGATTAGCGAAAAGCAGGCATCAAAATACTACTGTCTTCAGAGCTATGCCTTTCACTTTAACAATCTAGAAAAAGGCAGTGCTTTATTATAACACCAATATCAGTTTTAAAATGTGCATGTTGACTAAGTCGTGACTAGAAATGCAAGAAATGACTTTTATATATGTTTGCGAGTTGCCAGGATAGAATCCCAAGCCAGCAGAAAAGAATATGACTAGTTTGTGCTGTCACATAACAGGAACAACTAGATTAGATTTACTTTTAAAGATTGGTGACTTGCAGCCGGAGATGTGACAAAAAGGATCAACATGTAGCAACAAATAAACAGACAAGAAAGTATGTAAAGATAATTGAGTGTTTCTGTGTGATAAAACCCAAAATTCATTCCAATAATATCAGACTAGATCACATCTCAAAAAGAGAGAGTGCACACGATGACTTACAAAACTCAGCTAAGATGTATATATAAACAGCCAACCATGATCCATAATAACACAAGCGCAGTTCACACTTCAACTAAAGCTACCAAGCACAGAACTCTGGTAGTGTAGTGCTGTCAATTTAGTGCATGTTAGTTCAACACTCGATCATTCTTGCTCAAACATGAGGACACACCAAGATTTGAATATGCATTACCAATGTGAGCAATCTAGTATTAAGAAACAGTGACAGACATTCTGAGGCTACCCAACAGTGCTTCACCACAGCAACAGTGCAGCAGTGAGAACTCAAAACATTCAACAGTCACAGAAAATGGTTTAAACTCTCAGAATGCTTCAATAACAGCACAGCAATGCTTAGATATATCTTTTAAATAAACAACAAAAAAAGTATTCATGCTCTGACGTGGGCTCTCACGGTGATGAAAACATCTCGGGCTCATGAAACTTCCTGATATGGTTGCGACGTGTGGATCGCCAGCGAAATTTTGCTCCACAGTGAGGACAGGATAGTGAATTCTCCATGTGGACACTGAGATGCTGTTTCAGTAAAGGACGTGCCTTGAATACTTTTGAGCAGAAAGAGCAGGAGAAAGAGTCAGCTGAATCGTCACTTGGTGGTGGTGGTGAAAATGATGACCGAGGTGGCCGTGAGGTTAACCTTTGCCTTGATCCGGGTATAATGCTCCATACCGCACGATGATAAGATGGAGACTGTGGCCTTACATCATCTGAAAAGGAAAGAAGGGCAGAGTGAGCAATGTGGTTATAAACTTGGTGTAATTATCCTATTTAATTATTACTTAGCATGGCAAAAAACTTTTCAGTGCACAACCAGACGAGGACGGTGAAAGAAGACAGGAGACGCATGAGCACTAACTTGCAAAACTTTTTGACTGAAACCCACAAAGCGGTAAATAAAGGCCTTTTTGGCCAGACATCATGCAAGCGCATCTAGCGAAACTATCAGTGACGATGCAAGTATTGTAATTCCTTTGAAGATAAAGCAATGGACGGCTTAGACATGCAGTTATCTCCTAATCTATCGATCATCTCTGCCTGGACAATTTCATGCGTCAGTTGGCAGCTGCTTCTCGTGACGAGGGCGCATTAGTGGTAGATTGGCACGCAGCTTGATTTTTCACAGGAGTCTGTGCTTTGGCCAGAACTGGAAACAGCTCTAAGACTATCACTATACTCACACATCCTACAGTGCACATCAAGAAACCCTCCGCACTTTTTCCTCACATTTCTATGGTGTTCACGGAGGCAGCCATTTTAACACCGCCCACTCTGACCTATAAAGTCTTACCACAGGCAATTGGTATACTACATACAATCGATTCCACACATTTCACAAACTTGTCCTTGTGCTTCTTATTGCACCCAAGCCTGTGAGAGGCGCAAGGACTGGTCATTCTGCACATTTTTTAAAACTTGTCAGGAGCATAAAAAAACAACTTGAACACTTGCATTTTGCCCAACCTTCTTTAGTCAATGCGACAAGCCATGAATGTGCAAAATCACCACAAGTTTCTGCTTCTCAGCGGAAGCCTGCATGGCATCCGGCAGCTTTGGCTTACATTTTAGGATGCCTTCAGCGACACTGACAAGAACATGAGTAGGGTACTTAGAAGCAGTCAATGGAGGGTTTGTTCATTGATGCTCGCAGCTTCAATGACAAGACTTATGCAATGTATTAGAAAGGTGTGGTTTTGTGATGCCCCTCTTAACCAGTATTGAATGGGCAGAGTCGTCAGTGTTGCTGAAGGCATTCTAAAATGGAAGTCGTCAAAACTGCCTGATGCCATGAGGGCTTCTGCTGGGAAGCAGAAGTTTGCCGTGATTCTGTATGTTCACGGTTTGTCGCATCGACTAAATAAGGTTGGGCAAAAGGTGAATGTTCAAGCTGTTTTTTCTACTCCTGACAAGCTATAACAAATGTGCAGAATGACCAGCCCCTGCGCCTCTCACAAGCTTGGCTGCAATAAGACGCACAAGGACAAGTTCGTGAACTGCGTAGAATCGATCGTATATAGAATACTGATTGCCTTTGGTACAACTCATATACGAAGGTTGATCCAGAAATACGGTTCCCAAAGAGCCCCAGCCCCATGGGAAGATGCGAGGCAAAATCCGGCAACACTGCTGCGCATTGCTGTTCCCCCACTCTTGATTACTCCTGACCACGCTTCGCTGCACCACTCATTTTTGGCTCGGCAGCCGTCCGATACGGAGCATCCCATTGTTGATCTCGCCAAGTGCAAGACTCGTTCTGTAATTCGCTTTTTTGCATGTCAAAGGGACTCCACCCGTGGATATTCATCGTCAGTTGACAGAGGTCTATGGCGGCAAGTGTATGTCCGTTCAACATGTCCGAAGGTAATGCAGGGAGTTTAGTGCCGGTCAGAGGAAGTCCACGATGAAGAATGGAGTGGAAGACCGTCAGTTTCGGAGGCAGTTATCGAGATGGTCCAATGCGAAGTGCTTCAAAACAGGAGGATCACCGTCCGTCCGTGAACTTGTTGCTCAGATTCCTGGTAGTTTTTAAGGTACAGTGGAAAGAGCTTTGACTGAAAAATTGGGGTATCACATGTGTTGTGCTCAATGGGTACCGTGGCTATTGACATCAGACCACAAGGAGAAATGCCTTGACTGCGCTCGCCAGTTTCTTCAAAAGTGTCAAGATAAGGAAGGATTGTTGGACTCCATTGTTACGAAAGACAAAATGTGGTTGTTTCATTTCACTCCCAAAACAAACAAAAATCCAAACAGTGGTATCACCCAGAGTCACCAGTCGCAAAGAAGTTCAAACAAACTCCATCTGCTGGCAAGTTATGGCCAGTGTTTTTGGGGATCGTAGAGGATACTGCTGATCATTTCATGGAACTTGGGACAGCAATCAACTGAGACAGTTATTGTGCAACGCTAAGAAAACTCAGGCGAGCTATCCAGAACCACTGGTGAGGGTGACTGGCGGCCAGTGTAACGCTGCTTTCAAGACAATGCCTGACCTCACGTCTCACGTCAAACCCAGAAACTTTTGACAAACTTTGGGTGGGCTGTGATGCCCCACCCACCGTACAGTCCAGACCTCGCGCCTAGTGATTATCACTTGTTCCCCAAGTTAAAGGAACATTTGAGTAGCCAACGCTTCCGGAGCGATGATGAAGTCATTGAAGAGGTGAAACGATTCCTCAATGGGTTGGCGGCGTATTTCTACAACATTGGGATATTGGGATATAGAAATTGGAGCACCATCTACAAAAATGCATAGAAAAAGATGGCGATTATGTAGAAAAATAGAGCAAAGTTTCATCTTTCCAATGATGCAAATTTTTGCGAGAATAAACAATATTTTCTACTTTAAAATTGATGGGAACCTTATTTTTGGATCAACCCTTGTAGGTCAGAGTAGGAGGTGTGAAAATGACTGCCTCCATGAACCGTGTACAAATGCGAGGGAAAAGTGCAGAGGGTTTCTTGATGTGCACTGTAGAAAGTGTGAATATAGTGATAATCTTAGTGCTGTTTCCAGTTCCAGCCAAAGCGCAGGCCCCGGTGAAAAATCTAGATGTGTGCCAATCTATCACGATTACATGTGCCAAAATCACAATAAGCAGCTGCCAACTGATGTGTGAAATTATCGAGGCAGAGATGATCAATAGTTTAGGAGAGAACTGTGTGTCTAAGCCGCTCATTGCTTTACCTTCAAAGGAATTACAATACTTGCGTCGTCACTGATAGTTTTGCAAGCTGCGCTTGTGTGATGTTCGGCCAAAAAAGCCTTTATTTACTGCTTCGTGTATCTCTATACAAAATTGTTGCTAGTTAGCGCTCGTGTGTCTCCTGTCTTCTTTCACCGTCCTTGTTTCATTGTGCGCTCAACATTTTTTTTTTTCATGTCTTACCAACACGCCCCAAAACCCACATTATTGACTTGGCAGTACACCAGGCAGTTCATGGCATTTTACCTGAGCTCGAAAATGCATTTATGAAATACAACTGTGAGATCAGCTGCCTGAAGGCTTTATCCCACTAGCATATGTGTAACAAGAGGTTGCTACTAAGACAGCATCATCACTCGTAGTTTTAATGCTGAAGGAGCTGACACTGACGTAGCGTCTTGTTCAAAAAACAGCAAGAATGCTACTGCACCAAAGCGAAATGAAAGCAGTTGCAACAGTGGTTTTAGCTGTTCACAGATTAGGTCCAATGAGTCATTTTAAGCTGTACTCATCCAAAAGATGCGACAAACACCTTGGAGAAATGCACTGTAATTGGGCCTGCTACACCTACATAACCAGCTGATAGATACAGGGGCAAAAATAAATACGCCAATCATGTCAAAATTGCCAGATACATAAAGTTTTACAAATACAATGTCTTTTGCCTGGATTGCAAACATAGAATACAGACATCTCACACGCTGCAAGCTTCAGCTCACCAAATGTACTTGTTATTTGTATACAACCATTTGCAACAATACTTAAAGCTGAAATAATACATCCCATTCTAATTCTGACTTCACATAAAAAATATGTACAAGAAAACGTTTGTATCAAAATGTAATGGGCGCTTTCAACAGGAATATGCCGATGTGGGTACATCATTTAAAGGCCTTAATAAAGAAGTAAGAACTGCTGTCCGGTAGGGAAGATAAGGCTTAAAAAGATTGGCTAAGGTAGTCAAAATCAATTTAAGTTGCGTGCAAAAAGACTCATCTCTGTAATCTTTCTTATTTATTTTTTAAAATTAAAGTAAGGTTCAGCATAGACTGGACAGATGAGAATAGTGTTTACATTTATTGCAAACTGAATAGTGTTTACAAGTGCAATTATTTTTATAGCATACTAATTGAATCAGCTGAACTCATGATGGACTTGAGTGACGAAGGACAAAGGCAAGCAGAAATTTATTCGGAAGGCCTTCAACTAACTGGTAGAAGGATTAAAGCACACAAAAAAACTAGGACGAAGAACACACTTGGACGGAACCGAAGCCACTTTCCACCCATCCCAGTCCTGTGTGGCCCTTGTTTGTTTCATGCCTTAATTCATCCACCAGTATGTCTGACCAACAAGCTCAACCAAAACTTCTGGTTCATCTTACAGTAGACTTAAAAAGGCTGTTACCGATAATGATTCCCATCTTGCGCAAGAGTGGACATGTACAAACGTGAGCTACACAATTTACTGAAGCTATGCAGATGCTATCATTGTAATCATTATTTCTTTTGTTAAATTTTTTCTTCCTTCCAAATGAGGCACAAAAACTACTATATTTCTCACACTGTACCTACGAAAAACCACGTATGGCAGACAAAATTTGTCAATAATGCAATAATGGCCGAAAATGAACAAGAGCTAAACTTGTTACACCTTCATTGAATTATAGCTGCACAGAGCCATGTTTGTCAGAAACTTTTCAAAAGAAACGAAAAAACAAAGTCCACCAGTGTAGTGCGCTACAGTAAAGACGGAAAAAGACAAAGCTTAATTAAGCTCCACAGATAAAGTATATGAAATTAAGAAGGCATGCAGTGGTCTTATAGGCGAATGCGCATACATCCTGGATTACATAAGTACCATGAGCATAACTTTAAGCATGAACAGGAGACAACAGACCAGAATATTTCTTAACATTGTGCAGTCAAAAAAGTTCGTGCCAGAGATTGAATTCAGCCGACATCACGAACCCTAGTAAATGTGTAAATGGAGAAATATTCTAGCTCCTTTTAACTTCACATTACAATGTATGCTGATGGTACAGTGGCTTTATCAAGAACCTCAGTGTTTGTTATAACAGTACTAGCTTCAGCAAAACCTATCAAAATAAGAATTTATGTGAGTCAGTATTGGTGTGTACGCACGTAAGATTTCTTTCTTTCTCTTTCTTTTCTTTTTTTGCTTTCTTGTGAAATGTTGATGAAGACCTGGCTTCAAAAGCTGTTATGCCTGGGCAGGTCATAGTGGCCACAAGCAGAAAGACATTACAGAAAGTGTGTGAATTAAGTGAAAAAAAAGGAAGAAAAAGAAAAATAAGAACATTAAGAAGATGTAAACAGGCGTTCACAGCCGCAATTGAGAGAAATAACAAATAATGTATTGCACATAGGATGTACTATGTGAAAGCTTGCCACATAGGAACACACACACACATACAGACACACACAAAAAAAAATAACAGCTGCATTCAGAACACAATAACTCCAAATAATTAGGAGTGGGCAAAACAATATATTCCACATGCAATAATTCAATGAAAGAAGTGTCACAATAACAAGTAGAGTGGTCTTAAAGGTACAGACAACTTATACATGCTTTAAGCTATATTAGAGTAAGCAAACATTGGTGACAATCAACTAAGAAAATTCTTGCCAAAGTGTACAGAAAAGCAAGACTTAATACAGTTGAAATAAATTTTTACTCGGCACAACCTCTTGTTTTTCATCAATTTCAATAGCTGTTGTCACCATTTTTAAAACCCCATTCTGTTA
This sequence comes from Dermacentor albipictus, assembly GCF_038994185.2. Taxonomy (NCBI): domain Eukaryota; kingdom Metazoa; phylum Arthropoda; class Arachnida; order Ixodida; family Ixodidae; genus Dermacentor; species Dermacentor albipictus. Next base: position 317,025,830 of record NC_091821.1, on the reverse strand, counting down.
AGAGATTAATATAGTTGTTTAGCATCTCTATGGGTAATACATGCAGTATCTCTTAATTATGAACAATGCAAACTGTTGCACCAACAATTACTATTTTCGCCAGTCCCACTTTACATGCCTTACGATGATTGACACAGAGGCAAAGTATGGTCACTATAGGCAGGCTCTAACAAGCCCGGCACCCCAGATGTACACCTTGCAAATGAAAAAAAAAAGGGGGGGGGGGTACAAAGGCCATAAATCATCCACTCCTCTGTGATGGCCTTGTTGCTAGGCTTGCAAGCCTTTCTAAGCTCAATTTTCATGTAAGTTAAAGCAAGAAACCAATGCACTTGGAATAATTCAGACTGAAGCATACCTGCTGCGGTGATACATGTACTAACCTAACAATTAAGCACCAATTCTCTATATATAAATTTCCTCTAAAATGGACTAGCATGCAGCTATATTCTTTGGGCATGTTAAAGCTTTTCCATCATGCACACTAAGAAATTACCATAACCACCAAGGGACAGTAGTTTGCTGCATTATTCCAATTTCACACAAAGTGAAATATTAGCAAAAAAGGAAAAAGTAGATTGTAACCTCTTAAAGGGACACTAAAGAAAAAATTATCTCAGCTTAGTAAATTACCCTTCTACAATATTGAAAAGAAAGAAAGAAAACACTCTCGCTGCAAAAAGATGCTTGGTAAGCCAGAAAAGACGAAAATGAAAGACAGGTGGTGGTGCCGCTTTGAAGTTCTTGCACAAGGTTGCCATGATGTCATGGATTTGACTGCACCTGCCATAGAGCAAGTAGACAGGAGCGCCAACTCTCATAGCTTCCAATGCATTTGCCATGGCCAAATAATGTGTCAGCGACAAAAGGCACCCAGCATTCCCACTGTGCTTCCCTGCCTCAGCTCGCCTACTCTCTTCTTTATTGCTTTCAAACCCACTCTCCTCCCTTTCTTCCTTAGCCAGCTGCTAGCACCAAATGTGCGCACCGCATGACAATCAAGTTCAGAAATGAACGTGTCATGAACCCTTAAACTACTATATAGAATCATGTAAGGATCGTGCCCGTGTAAGGGCCACACCTCCAACTAACTTGGTAGCCCAAAATTTGGGGGGGGAGGAAATTTCCAGCAGAGAAGCAATCGCCTTCGGTGCTTAGATGCCGCACGTACTGCGCACTTCCATGTGCCACTACTAGAAGGCAAGGGCCATCTAGTAGCGGCTCTTAAACGGAACCAAATAGTTCGGTCCCCTGTATGGGCCCTACCTTGTCAAAATTGTGAGAAAAAAAAAAAAGTGCGGCCCTTAGACGAGTCTATACAGTATCAAAATACTAAATCACTGTAGGCCTTGCTTTTGCTGTTGTTGCCGCTTGAAATGGAATATTGTTGCGATATGTTATTCGAATGACACTGCAACTGGTAAATATGCGATCAGCCCATTGAGTTTTGTGTCACCAAAGTTACCCTTCGCAGTTCTACTAGTGGAGATAAAGGCTATAACAGCATGTCGCCCAAGCACGGAGCTTTAGAGATATGTTGACCTGTGGTATTGCTAATGAAAAGTAAGGTGGTCTAGCAGGAAACAAAATGAAATGCTTTGTGCGTGGGCGCCAGCCTGGCCACTACATTTATGACTATCACTTGAGGGAAACATCAGCTGCCTTAGGGAGAGTTCCAGCATAAAACAAATGTACTAATGTTCCTGAGGGCCTGCGCTGTGCCCTTATTGATTTTAGGGCTCTGATGCTAGCAGTTGCTGAATACAGCACTGTAGTGCATGGTAAACACGCCTGAAAAGTTTCAATTGTAGCTGAAGATGTTAGCCTGGTCGCAGATATGACATGATGCAGTATGCTGGCTGAAGCATGCTGCAACACAAGTTGAAGTACACCATAACTCTCAGTTCAAGAACACAGACATGAAAACATGCACCCATAAAAAAGCTTTGCATAAGATTTTCTCTGCCACATGCTGAATGCCCACCAATGTAAGGCGACTGTCTTCAGCTTTTCATTTCAGTTTATTATTAAGGATGTACCTCGAGTAAAAAACATGCCTGCATACAAAATCAGCTTGTTTAACAGCCACTCTACACCCTTGATACTGGAAGTTATTGTAGTAAACTTTCATGCATTTAAAAGCAACGAAATATCCCATGAACTTAAGCAGGTGACAAGCGGAACTTGGTGGCACTCGCTAGTGTCCCTGCCATATAAAGGGATACTAGTACACACACGCCTTGAGCACTATGAGGGCAACAGCAGAAACAGATGTACAGTTTCACAATAAGTGAACTGGTCAATGAAGGAAGAGCCCACTTTGCCCCGCTGCACGCCTCACCGCGCATAGGCTACTGCTGGCAAAACCACCCTGGCTGCTAGTAGCAAGTTTAAATGCCATCTTTGTTTTACCCCACCAAGCATCTGGCCCACCAAGACACAAGTTGGTATGCCTTAACATGTGTCAGCGCTCATGTCTATCTTACTTCCGAGCGCATGGTTGAGCCTAGTTAAGGTTTTATCAGTAAAAATGGACTACATTATATTTAAAAGAGCCAATCACAGATCCTAGAAAGTTTTAAGAACTTTTACCGAACCACAATAGCCAAAATGCGGAAAAACAAGACAAATTTGTGACGTCACACTGATGGACTTTCAATGTGAAATTTCAGAAATGTAACTTTGGCTTTCAATCTCTCTTTTAATAATCAACCTATTACCACGAGATCAATGAAAATATAGTTTTTAAGAATACCTTATTAATCTAAATTGATTTAGCGTTTCTCTTTAGTGCCCCTTTAAGTGACACCCAAACGTTTTGCATAGTCTGAAGCAGCCAAATAATCATACAAATATGATAAGTGTACAAACAAGTCAATTGTTTCACACATAAAAATGGCACAAAATTCAGCCCTGTCTGCTTTGCTACCGGAGTAAGCATTACAGTGTTTGTATTTTCTTCAGAGGAGCATCGGAAATAAATACATAGGAATGTTCCTAAAAACCTGATGGAGAGCAAGAAAGCTAGAAATTTTGAGAATTAAATCTTGTGTTCAGTATATTGTACTATTACTTTGCTAGTGTGTGATTGCCTCCATGCTATTCATAGCAGTATATAGAATTACATCAAAGCACATAACCATATGCGAACATTTCTTACACACATTCAAAAAACAGACCATGTGCTAAAATTGTAAGAACTCATGTCACACATATGATAATTCCTTTTATAAAAGCTCAGGCCAGCTAAAAAAAAATAAATAAAAGCTAGCATCCACCAGCCACTATGACCAATAATTCCAAAGTTTGTCATGCATGAAAACATGCACTAGATTATTTTAAAAAAATTGACTACAAAGTGCAGATTTGCACAATCAATAAAATGAGAAAGGTAAGTGAACACATTAGCATTGGTAGAGGTAATAGGTGTGTCTGTCAGTAGTGAAAACAATAGAGTCTTCTCTCATTTGAAATGTCATCAATTCTGGTCGTATGGTAATTTACAAGGATAAACAATCTATAACACAGCCAACTCCAACTGAGCAGAAAGCTTGTAGTCATTACTAACACCAAGACGATGTCTGAGAACTGGGTCCTTGTTTCATTAAGAATTATACAACAACCACTTCAACTTTCACTGCCATGTATTATACTAAAGACAAAGAAAACTTGACAACAGCATACAAAACACTGTCAAGACATAAACAAAATATATACCTTTCGACAGTCCTAAAGCAGTAGTACTGTTCATAGCATAAGCTGGAAGCACACATTTGGTAAAAAGAATAATCGTAATTTCAATTAGACAAATTATCTTGGTTTGTGGACAACCAGAAACAATTTTTTTGCATCCTATTTTCTTTTGTAACTTACAACGGTACAAAGAAATGCCCCTTAGAATACTATGTTCAGTACCCATGTTGTGCTGTACAAGTGGTGTATCAGTAGAATAAAAACCTCCAAGAAAACAGTGATCGCCAAAAAGAGAAAAAATACATCTGGGCTGAATTGCATGCAAGATATGTTCATCTTCTCAATTTCATTGCAAAAAAGGGACCCTCAGTAAATGTCAGTGTTTTTTAAGACACAACACTTGATTTCGCTACATGATTTTTTTTAAAAGGGGCCCTGAACCACCCTTAAGCCCGATTAGTTAAACAGTTTTTAGAAAAGCACAGAGCTGTGAATAATTTGCTCAAATTTGCTAGTTAAAGACAGTGCATGTACGTAGCTAATGAGCAGCACATAAAGATCCCTCTTTTCAAAAAGAACACTGCTACTCAGCATTTTTGAAATGCTAGCTAGCCATCAGCTGACATCAGCACCGTACAGGTGCCATCCACTAGGTGATGTTTGACTGTGAATTAATCACAGCAAAACCTCGCACACACATGCACATCGAGTAATGAAAATGCTGGAAAAAAAAATACGGATAGGCAGTTGTCAACACATCCCACCCACCCTGTCAACACTACCTTGACTCCACATGGAAAAAAATAAGGGGGAGTGATAGACAAATAATTTGCTACAGGTACCATGCTAGCTGAAGGGAACCAATGTGTTGTTATAGAAAGTTAAAAAAAAAAACAGCTTTCTTTCTATTTTTATTCATATTCTGTACTTTTCAAAAATGCCTCTCAAAGCATATTACTTGAAAGGCACTGTACTAATTCTGCAGTGTTCCTCAGATCTGAAGAAAAGGAGTTTCAGGGCCCCTTTAAATGTGCAATGCATTAAATTACATAATGAGGAACTACAAATAAAGAAAACAGAACATACAATACACTACAAATCCAACCACCGACACATGCAAGATAACAAACATGTCTATGCCTTAAAAGAGTCCTGCAACACCTTTTGAATGTGATAAATAAACTGGCCCGATAATTAGATCATACTGTCGTAACATCAGGGCAAATATTATTACACCTTCCCACAATGCTTCATCTTTCCTCTCCTGTAGGCATTCCAAATACCTGCCATCCTTAATGTGTTGACAGATGATAAGGTTCAATATGCTAAAGCCGCACCTTAGGTAAGAGGAATGCGACAGTTTACAAGTTAATCTTGACCACCTGAACCTTTTTAGCATGCAGTAAGTATTGCTCCACGGGTACTTTTGTCATCCACTTCCAATAAAGTGTGGCTGTAGCAGCCATGAACAAGCCCACAATATTGTGCTCAGTAGCAGAACACCATGGCTGCAAGTGCATTGTTCACCCCCTCTACTAATAAAAATTCCATACAAGCAGCCCTGGCCAATTTCTTCAAACATCATGAACAAGCAATGCCATAAGAAAAGTGAATGACCACATAAAAGTTGGACATAGCAAGCAGAAAAAATTAACTGGTTCTGTTTCAGGCATAGGACATGTAAAGGAAGCAACAGTTCAGTGATTGGGCAGAGCATTACTTTTACTGGCAGAGAACTGCAGCTGCCAGTTTGGTAGGAGTGACTGAACAAGAGAAAAAGCCTCAAATGTGTCAAAGCCCATAACTTTGACTCCGCAGATCTACCCTAATAAAATCACCTCATCAGAAATAAGCCCATAAATATGCCCAGTTGCAACATCTGTAGGCCAGTAAACTAACATAGTAAAATAAAAAATGTGACTGTTGCACCCAAAAAGGAATGAAAATTCAGGGTGTCCAGGTCAGCTACTCTATATAAATAAACTAATACAGTAGAGCTCAGCAGTCAACAGTCACAAGCCATTAGTGCTCCACAAGCATGATGCAAACAGGGTTTAGCAACTACAGCAGATGTCACGACCACAAAGAAAAAGATGTGTGCTGTTCAAAGCTGCACTTGTAATCACTAAGAAGAGTTTCCAGTTGCAATTCAAGACAAAGCATGAAACAATAGACATCAAGAGGAAAAAATGTAGCTGGGCAGGTCATGTAATACGCCGGTTAGATAACCGTTGGACCATTAGGGTTACAGAATGGGTACCAAGAGAGGGGAAGCGCAGTAGAAGACGGCAGAAAACTATAGATGGTGCGGTGAAATTAGGGAATTCGCGGGTGCTAGTTGGAATCAGTTGGCGGCAGGACAGGGGTAATTGGAGATCGCAGGGAGAAGCCTTCATCCTGCAGTGGACATAAAACAGGCTGATGATGATGATGATGGTGGAGGTGGTGGCCCCCCCACCCCGCTCCCCTGAAAAAAAATCCTAGGTACGTGCCTGTTTGAAGCAGATGGTATATGCCATAACATGCATAAATGCCTAACAGAAAATAAATAGACAGAACTGTGGGTCTAGTACAAAATCCAGAACACTCTATATTAAAAGTGTGCAAACTCGATTTTCAAATTTAATCTGAACACAATCTAGCCTGATAATGCTATTTAACTATTAAATACCAAATTTTTGAGTTATGAAAAATTCAGACATCCAAATAATTAAGCCTGCAAAGTACTACCTCCCAAACGTCCACATCTGGCCATGTCACAAACCTTGGAAATTGCGGCACTAATGCAAACTTTGCATTAATCATGCCAAAATTTTTATTTTTCTGCCCATTATGAAAATTTGTAGAGTGCATTGCACAATCGGCACCACTGCTGCGACCAGCACACAGAATCACTAGTGAAAAAAGTGTTCTGAAGAAAATAAGGCCCCATGGGCAAGGCAGTGACATGATTAAACCAACCAGTTGTGATTCGGGACTTGAAACAAAAATCGAGTTCACCAACTGGCAGAACTGCTTCCCCTAAAATGCACATAGGTGGCTTTATCACCGATCATGTTTGTGTGATCAAAAAGTACTGAACGAGTATGCAGCACAGCAGACTTGTTGGCCTCTCAATCTTAACTAAGGCTTGTGTTGGGGCTAGTTGGAATAGCATTATTGGGATACAGTGCTGCAGAGGTATACTAGATGCACCACTAGATCCACTTCCTCATTCATGTTCATGTTCCAGTTGTGTCTAGTATACCTCTGCAGCACTGTATCCCAGTAAAGCTCTCAATCTTGATGGTGTAGACACACCATTTCTACACTATGTTCCCATGAAGATATCAGTTGTGATATGAAGATGTGTCTGCTTGGGTGAAGTAAAAATGACTAAAAGATTGCCGCAGAAAGCAATATTTTGTATTTTGTTTCAGCATTTTCATTTCTGCATGTTTTACTTTCCATTTGCAATGTATGCGGCTTCATGGGAATAAAATCACAGAGAAACATCCATTTTCATGTGAACATTTGCAGCTTTCAATACTGTAGCTTTCAAGTTGCTGCTTTACGAAAATTGCAGCTTTTTTTTAAATGGTACACAATTGCATATTATTTAGTCCTGTATGGTTCTCTTCTTCTTGTCCACTGTCATTTTCATGCTACCAGTATGACAATGAGCACCATCCATTCTTGAACTTAGTGTTCTCTAAGCAATACCTTACTGCACCTTTTTTAAATTTTTTGTATCATTTTAATTTTTATTTATTCCTGCGAATGAATACTAGCTCTGCAAGATGCACTTCAGGGTTTCTTGCCCTCTCCTTATGTACATGTTTCAACTATCCTAGCTTTATATGTACAATAAATGAATATATACGACCTTTATGCTTACATCCTTCCTTTTTTTTTACATTGTTCACAACATTATTAAATTCGACAAATCAGTTCAGGAGAAATCTGCAAGGTGAAGGAAAGTTCATGCAAAAGAAGACTGTCATCCGCCCAATGAAGCTACAAACAAAACCCATATGAGAGTCTCAAAAAGCGTTGCAGTCGAAGAAAAAATTTGCACAGCTCAGGGATTTGAACCCAGAACTAACGCCTGTTTGAAGCAGTTGCTCTACCATTCAAACTAAGCAAAAGGCTAGCAGATTGCAGGGCAGGGCTCAATTAATTGACAACTCTAAGCACGGGGACATTGAATATATAATCTTGGAAAGGTAGGAGGCAGTCCACAACACAACACAAAGAAGAAAGTGAATGACACTAATGCTCTCTTCTTTGTGTTGTGCTTTTGTGTGCTGTCTCCTTACTTTTCAAGACGATGGGATACCAACTAGGCCAATTATTGGCATTAAGTAACAAATCAGTTGTGCAAAAATAAGCAAAGTGGTGAAAGTAGCCCATGATGAAGTAGCATAAGGCTCCTTTGTAGCTTTGTGCCATTCTTGAATAGATGACAATTTTTCCCTTTCACTACTAAATTCACTTCTTAGCTGAGCCAAGATTTAATTATTTGCATGACCAAACCTTACACTTGTTCGTTATTGCTAAGAAATGTGATAACTTTCAGTGCTTCTAAATTTTGTTTTTCAAGGAATGTTAGCCACAGCATATACATTACGGTAAGCTGCAGCTGAGCCGTTGCCTATAATATGGAGATGACACAAAAGTAAATGGTAAAGAGTTTTCCAATGTTTACCTTAAACATTTTCAAGCATTTAATAAGCACTAACTGAAGCAATCACTTTTGATTTTACTGAAGTGTAATGTGAATAAAGAACATCCAAAAATATGCACTGTGCTCATGGTTTCAGTATCTCCAGGACAGCCACCAATAGAACTGTGCAATGTGGTGGAACTGTTGCCCAATAGAAATAAAACTGATGTTTAATGATACAGTAGAATCTAGTTAATTTCAACTCCGAAGGGACCAGAAATTTATTAGACTAAAACAAACTTAGAATTAAAGACTCCTTTAAATATAGCATCCGATCAATTTTGCGATACAGCACGAAAAACCAAAACCGTCACTGGGCCTGCATCGAAAGAGTTTGATCTTTCCTCCATCATCATGTGACATGTAGCGGAAGAAGCCTAGATTTTTGTATAAAGTCCAAACACCATAAGATCGAGCCTTGCGCTGTTTGCTGTGGGTGCGAACAAAAACTTGCAAAGGTAAGCTCAGAAGGATGGCAGCTTGACACACGACTGTGGCGCTCTGAATGTTGGAGATGATGTGATCGAGGGCATGCTAGGAGGGGTGCCTAGGTGAGCATGCGGTGATGTTACCCAGCAAACCTTAGGAGGGAGGGAGAGAGGGACAGTTGAGCGCATGATCAGGTGTGCTGGGGGCTCGTTCCTGCTACTTGAAGCCAGATGCGAAAGGAGGGTGCACGCGACCGGTTTGGTCTCAGCTTTCCATGAGACTTTTCTCGTCATTTTTACATCACACAACATTAGAGTTCTAGTGACGCATCGAGCTTTCACCTTTGGTTCAGGTTTGTTCAAAAATCTGTGCATGCGAGTGAGAGATATTGTTCGAAAAAATCACTGCACAGTTGTTGGAGCTAAAATTTGTGGGAGTTTTTCTCTACTGAAGTATGTCAGCAAAGCAGTCTGAATTATTCGTGAATACGAATTAAGAGATTTCAAATAATTGGGAATTCACTGAACCACAGTTCTGTCCAGGAACACATATTAAATAATTCATAATATTATCTAGGCTTTTCACACTAAAGAAATAGAGGATGCACACGTTAACCAGGCATGCATTGCACAGTTGGATAAGGATTCCATAATTTGCTTAGCACATACACTCCATCTGCACAAAATATGTTTTTCTTTCCACTTTCTGCATTAATCTTCAGCATAAGCATTTTAGACAACATTTTCTTTTGAGTCTTGCACTGTTATTTGTTGCTGTTGTTTTAAATTTCTTTAGTTGAAAACCAGTGCTCGTGTTGTAAAAAGAGAGAAAATCAGGCAAGCTGGTACTGCTTCATGATTAAAATTGACAGCAAAGTGAAGGCAAAGGGGAGCTTTAACCATGAACTCATATAATTGCCTTTCTCTTCAGTTCACTTTTTCACAATGCAATAATTGAACCCCTTCACCTCCACCCGTGCGGCGCTCCCCAACCCCTGGTGTTCCAAGGCACATTTTCCTGCTCCGTTCAGCATGTGCCACGCTGCAAGAAAATCCTCTATATTCTGCTACAAACATCACTTTTACAAAAGGTCTGGTTTATTTCACTTACAAGAGACTTCCACATCAGATGCAGTAAAAACAAATATAAAGCCAGTAGAAAAAGTTTAAAACATGCAGGAATGGTGGAGTAAAGATTTGCGTTTTTCACGCTAAGAAAGTCTCTTGGACTTTTTGACCTGGCAATTGAAAACTAAGCACAGCCTTAAAGATTCTGCTACAAAGTGTTTGATAGTATGTGCTATAAAAAATGAGCCCACACTCGGAAGCCTGTATGCTTTTTTTGAGCCTGTTTCTCTGGTTGCAATGGCTACAGCAACAAAGAGAAGTATGGCGAGTGGGAAGCTTTGTTGTTTTACCATCAACTTCCGCTTAAAGTGAGGACAAGTGTGCCCGTCTAGTGCGCGAAAGCCAAAAAATCTAGAAAATAGGCCGCAGTTTGCTGCTATCTATGAAGAACTGCCTGCCTGCATGCCTGCCTTAAAGGCGGCCAGTGCAGCGCTGGCCAGCTGCACTTTGGCCTCTTCTGGCCTGGCCTGCCGCAGAAGCAAATGGGTTAATAGATAATTATTACTATTACTAATTACTATTACAACTTTACTGTCGTTTAGCACAACTGCAGCATCAATGTCCCCTTATTCCACATTTATCTCAGCTTTTGAAGAAGCGACTGTCGAGGTAGTAAATGCCCGAGCAGTTCTTGTGACAAGGTCAACTGGATCAGCTTCTATCTTAAAGCAAGCCATTCAATTGCAAACTTTGATCTAACTAAAGGGCTACCAAATTATGTATTTGGCTGGCCTAGTAAAGAATAAGACTGTTCAAAGCCTACGTTAATGCATTTGAAGATTAAACTAATCAGCAAGTCACAGCAAAGGGTCAAGAGTGAAAAGCTTGCCAGACTATCGGAATTATAACTTGTGCACATGTTTAGGATCCTAACAAACAGAAGCAAACCAAAGAACACAAAAGATGTGCACACTCGACACCAAAGAAACATTAAGTTCAAACAATGCTTAGCCTTGAGCACATTATAGAGCCCAAGGTGGCCTGTGCTAGAAAAAACTGAATCGTATTGATGTTCTAAAGAACCAAAAATGTGTGCTTATTCATATTTTTTGTGCCACTTTCAAATAGTAACCATCATTGAAAGGGTTGTCGTTGTCTTTGTACAGACATGCCACTATACTGTCAAGCAGAGTTAATAAGAAGCTTATGGAAATTGACAGAACATGTTTATAGAGACTAAACCAGGCTTTAATACAAGGTAAGATTGCTTAATAAAGGCACCAATGAACAATCATTTGTACACTAGGCCCCCCTTTGTTCATCTAGTTCAAGCCTGCCATGAGTGATAAACATACCTCCTGATCTTCTAACACAGACTTGCAAGTTACAGTGCCTCGAACAAACTACATGTGAATGGAAGGCCGCCTGCTGGAGCTGTGAAGAAGCATTAAAAAGAGTGAAGACGAAAAAGCAATCATAGCGTAACTGAATCAAGTCAGCAGGTGACGTATTCTGTGACAATCACTTTCGGCGTTACTATCACTTTCGCGTGACATAGTGCACCACCAGCCAATCGGCTCATCTGGTTCTGCTCAACCAGCCAAGCAGCACGCACCCGACGACCAAGGCGATAGTATCACCAAAAGTGATCGTCGCGGGATACGTTTACAAGCATGACTGTGAGCTTTGTTCTTGCAAACACGAACACTGGCATATATTTCACAAATTGCAAAGCTACTTTTCAGGAAGAAGTGCAGCATTTAAAAGTGTCAACACATCGGGTGTCTGTCAGTAAGCATACACCAAAAATTAATTTGGGTAACGAAAACTGCATTCATTTTTCCAGCAAAGAGAAAAACTATTTGTTTCTATATTGTCTAACATGTAGTGGACTTTCCAGAGTGAAACTTGGTGAGAAATGCAGCTGTGAAAGCATAACCTTTATTAGTCTACAATTACAAATCTTAGGCCCTCTTTAGACAAAGTGACAAATGGGACAGCCATAATTTAAATTTAAGAAGGCCATTATGATAAGCTAGTATACTTTCTTGCATCTTGCAAGAGGCATGAATCCTCTAAATATTGTTTTACGTGAATCATTATTGTCATGGAGGCTTATGTTATCAATGCAACACCAATCCTTCAATTCTGCAATGGTTAAAGAGCTGATTGTATTTCCATCTAAAGGAGACATTTATGGAACTGCAAGGAAAATCACAGAAGATTCTGTACCAGGGCTTGCAACAAAAGGAGACAGCAGTCTTTTCTTGCACAGTGATGTTATCATGAATAGCAACCCCATGCTTTTGGTATAAGTCTACAATGGCTATATGATTGCTAAAGAAGCACGCACCCGTGTACAACTTGCAGTTCCTATAAGGTTGCTAAATCACAGCTGCAAGCAGGTTCCAGTCCAGCAGCAATGAGAAGTTGAAAAATATTTACTGAGTGGCTGCACTGGACACAGTTGCATGCAACTGACTGACATGCTTATACAGGGAACGGCTGTACATAAAATGCTCGCCACAAAAGTTGCACTTGAAGCGTGCAATGGAGCCATGCGTCTTGCGGTGGTGGTATAGTCCCGTCACAAAGGCATATGTCTTATGGCATACTTCGCACTCATAAGACTGGCGTACCGGTCGATGCCTGTCCATGTGACGCTCCAGAGTCTGTTTGTTGAAGAAACTGCGACCACAGATGTCACATGTCGGCCTGGCTTCGACTGTGCCTGCAGCAGGAGCAGCAGCATCTTGCTCCATGGATGTGGCCAGTGGTTCAAGGCCGGTGTGACCTGAAAGTTGATATGCCACATTATGTAGCCCCTATGCCAATATGCCGCCAGAGATGGAAGCAAGCTACGCAGTCTGTGTGGCTCAATTTGTACCACTTGGAATGTAATACTTTCATCTTGCATAAAGGTCACCACTTATAGGCATTTTAAGAAGAAAGCAATTTTTTAACTTCACATTTTTACTATCTAACACCTACAAAATAAACCGTACTACATTGTATGGAAGTAATTTTTTATAGCCAGCAATATCAGCTGATTTTTTTTTGCATATGTTTTCATTTCTATGTTTAAAGCTTTTGACAGCCGAAACATCTGACCTTTGACTTTGCTAACATTGATGCTTTTGCCTTGGCAAAGCAAGTTCCACACTGAACATAGCGTTGTATAGCTCTACACAATAAACCATGTCGATTTCACAGTGGCCCTCACAATGTGCTGTACCAGCACATTGTGAGGGCCACTTCTAAAGTTTTGTCTATTGCCTATCACATTTAAGATAACCTGACTTGTGCTTCTGGCATAAAATGGCCAATCTGTGAAAGCTTTAATCACAGATCAATAATGGTGCCAAAGGCCCATTATTCCATGCAGGTCCTCTTTCTCCTAGTTAGTAACTCATAAAAGTTTTCTTTTTATCCATTATTAACTGAAACGTGGATGACACACTAGAGTGCTTAACACCAGACTACCAACCAAGGACTTACATTAGTGGAAAAAATTTTTGAGAATATTCCTAGTGGCACTTACGGAACAAGTCCTGCAATTATCCTGAAATTGGTCAAACTTAGACTCTAACCATAAATATTCATTTTTTATGTTATATACTACATCTGACAATTCTCACAATGTGAAAAATACAAAAATGAGTCTTCGACTGGCCGTGCCATAGAGCATGAAATTGAAGGCTCTTTAGGTAAGGCTGCACATATAAATGTGAATTTGAGCCTCTGATTATTGGCATTAAGCTTAAACTCTGATAATATGTGGCCTTTCTATGGCTTTCCTAGTCTGACTACTCAGGAGGGCAGATGTGCATAATCATGATAACCTACAGACCGGCGTAAAATGAAGCACACTGTTTTAGTCCATATGAATGCCAAGAAATAGGTCCAGCAATGAGTCTGCAAGATCCTTCACGCAGGGATTTACATTAATCGTGATATTCAACACTGAAAGTGTTCCTAGCATGCAAATTTTCTCTTTCTTAAAGTGTGATTACCAAAACCAAAGACACTTGGGAACCTCATGCAATTTCAAGAAAAACAGTAATGCCAGTACGCAGTGCTAAAATAATACCAACAAGTGGTTTCCTTGAAAAGTTATAGCTGGACAGCCACACTCTTGGATGAAAGTTCTGAGACCAATATTGACAAAGGACAAAAGAGAAAAAAAAAAGCTGTAATGAAAAGGGTACTGATATTTAGCATCAGGCAGATTACCACCAAGATATAACAGTAATGAGAGCAGCATTTAGTAACACCCCTTGGAATTTTTCAGCTTTAGTTTTTGAATGCTATAAAACACTTCATCATCATCATTAGCAGCAATAGCAGCCTATTTTATGTTCACTGCAGGATGAAGGCCTCTCCCTGTGATCTCCAATTACCCCAACCTCCAAAACACTTAGTCGCTGTTCTTAACAATTGCTGTTAACACTTAAGCAGGTTATGAATAACATGAACACAAGCTGTCAGAATAAAGGGTGGCACAAGTCCTTATTTAATATAGTCGGCCCCAACAGAAAATTTTTACATGTAGCCTATCACACGTAAGGCGAAAAATAAAAGTTAACATTAGTACAAGCACAGGCCACTGCATGTAAATTGTGTATTTCTTCTTTTAAGTTTTTCTTTATGCCTTTACCTTGGAAAACATGTTTTAAGCTGTCGGAGTATATCCAGCAAGACAATTGGTGATATCAGCTACCAGTAAAGCATTTGCAACAACGCGCACTTCAACAGTTAAAATGTACTGTTACTTTCCACACACAATACCAGAATATAAATTGAAATGACTAGAACAGAGAACACAGCATGTGGTTAGCTTCCACACACAGACAAGAAACCAGTAGATAATATTTGCAGCTCTTAAGATTATCAATGCAAGGGATCACAAAGCAACTAATGCAAAAGACTCAAAGATACCTTCCCTCATAGTAGCAATTAAAGCATACAATGCAGTGATGCTCTGATCCACACACTACTATCATATTTTTTTCATTAATGGAAAGTATGAGTAGTGAACCTCTGACTAAACAAATTAGTTTAAAATGCAACATAAAAAAAAAGAATCCCTATAAAAATTCTTACAGAAGTCTTTTTCTTTCTTTCTTTTTTTGCAAGAATTAGGTGACCTTAAGATACATTGCAGAAAATCAACAGAGGCAACTATTTTTTGACATCGAACACTTTGTCCTTTTCACTTCCTATTGCCAAGCCAGAACATGTGCTCTTTGGACAGTTGCAAGCTGTTGCAGAACACACACATGTAGCTGCTCTCACATTGCTTCACTAGTGTGCATATTACATATGATGGCATTCTGGATCCTTTGTTGGAAACCTTAACTCCTTGCCATAGTGCTTTTTAATGTAGAAAGTACAACTTGAGCAGCTGCATTCAGTACTATACATCATGAATAAAGAAATGTTCACTGTACATTCTGATCAGAAGCCAAATAGTTGTGCATCAATGTAAGTAATGGTAAGATGTAAAAGCACAATACAAACGACACCTAAGCCCTTCAAGAAGAAAAAAATGTGAAAAAATGCAGACATCATGCATTTTATGTGGGTCCACAATGCGTACACCACTGCATAGACATGGTGCTTTTAAAAATGTATGTTTATGCTGCAACCTTGAGAAAGCCTTTCAAGCCCTCAGGGTATATCCAGCAAGGCAATTTATGTTATCAGTGCAGTCAAAACATTGTCTGATAAAAGTAGTTATAGATACAAGGGCTACTACTTTCATAAATCAAAAAGAGTGCTTTATTCAGTTTCTTCATATCCACAGATGTATGACCACACATTTCCCATACTGGTAGCCAAACAATACTTGCGTGCATATGCAGTAAAGCCACAATGTTATCACTACAGTTAGACAACAACAAAAGAGCTGTTCTACTTATTGTCAAAGCCCCATGGTCAGTATGATGAACGTTGTAGCAATGCAATGACAGGGCACAATGCATCATATACAACGTAATTTCAGCCACAGAATGAACCAGAGTTGTTAAGCTACACACCAATGCTTAGACATCAATCAATTCTGTTGTAGTCTTAATGCAAACTTTTATGAACAAAACAGCCAGTCAGGCACAACATACAAGACATAAGCTAACAAGCAGAAAACAGGCAAGAAATGGCGTCTCATGTTAGATGGGAAATAATCAAAAGAGATGCATGCAAGATGCATTCCTCATTCACAGCACAGGGCAGAAAAAAAGATAAAGTGCAACTTGAAGCATGACCATACAATCCAAAAACAGCCTCACTCTTACTTTCAGGCCTAAAAATAGTCTGTTAATTTACACAGGCCACTAAATGTATACATACTACATAAAGTAAATAAGAGTATTTGCTTGTACCCTCTAATATAAAACATAAGAAAACCGGTTTCAAGTAAAATTATGAAGCCAGGAACAGAAAAACTGAAGTGTGGCATCAACACTATTCCACAAATGTGCAGACATCATTTAGCTAATGAAAATTACTTAGCCCAACTATCACAGCCTTTCAGAGGCAATCGTGTATGAAAGTTTCTACAAGTGCCCCATAACACAAAAAAGCTAGAGAATTCCAAAATGAAAACAAGAACGAACCACATAATGTAATAATAAAATAAATATAGTAGGTTCAATAAATGACAATTTAAATTGCAGAGGAATGTTTTTTTGATATCAAGCAAAAAAGAATATACATTTCTACAACATTGCAGACCTCACGAGTATTTTACCTCTTACAGATCAGCACTGATGCTCAAAACTTGTGGATAGCACTTCATTATAGCCTAAATTTTGTAGATAGTTAGACTTTATGAGATCCATTCTACAATTTTAAATAAAACTAAACCCAAACTTCCCTAATGAAACATCTCGTATAGCTGTTCTATGGCATCAATAGTCCCTATAATTGGGGCAAGCTCTTCAGAACTTTGCCATTTAAGACATACATGCAGACCTGTGGCTGCATGTATGGAAACAATGCAGCACACTACGGGCCTGACAACATGGCAACTGCACACTAAATTATTTCTCATTCAAAGAACTTGGGACAACAAAAACATGTGATAATAACACTGGTGGACTACACTTATACAAAGCAGCTAACATAATTAAAACAAACAAAAAATGATTTTTGTTTTTAGTTCTCTGCACACCATGCAGAGCCACATTTCTCTGCCCTGTCTCCTTTTACGCTTTCCACATCCACACTGAATATGCCACAGAAACCAAAGTTCCTTAATAAGCACAATGACTCTGAACAATGCAAACTATTGGAGACAGAAGTTCACATTTCTGCATGGCCTACATGCCTAATTTAACCCTTTGACGGTTTTTGCCGTACATGTACGGCGGCGGTTTTCTGTCCCGCAAGGTCTTCGCCGTACGGGTACGGTTTCGACCCTCCGTTTGAAATTTCGCACCATAATGACGATGCACGCTTATTGGGAGGTGCTACCACCTCTTAGGTCCTACAAGAAGCGTGGGAAATTTGTGCTACCTTCTTGGGGAGATAAACAGAACTGACTTCAAGCTTCAGCGCGTCGCGCAGACTGCGGCCACACCCCTTTTGCGGTTTCGGTTTCGCCGCGTGATCGCAACGGAGGCGCACGAAACATCATTTTTCTCTTTGTCGGCACTCTCTTGCAAATGCTGTGGAAGTTGATTTCTATCTTGATTGGCGTTGCTCTTAGTTTGTTTATAACCGCCGCTCGCGAGGTATTCTCGCTCTCAGCGGCAACGCGCTTTCGCGGTTTCGGTTCCACCGCAACGGAGGCGCGCGAAACGTGATTTTTATCTTTGTCGGCACGCTATCGCAGGGGCGGCGGAAGTTGATTTCTATCTTGATTGGCATGGCTCTTAGCTCGTTTATCACCGCCGCTCATGAGGTATTCTCGCTCTCTGCGGCTGCGCAGAGACTCATGTTTCAAGGAGTACCACACTTTAAAATACTATTGAACATATTGCAGTTCTGAGTGATGCCGACACCAAAATACTGTTCCCTAATTTTTTTTACTATTTATTCCCGACTTTATACATCTTGTACATTCAATATCCGCAATAAAATAATTTGACCACCTGGGAAAGTTTTCTTCAAAATAATTCGACCCTCAAAGGGTTAACTGAGTCCATGGCAGGTCCTACACCTTAGAAGTGCAGGTACCACCTACCAATTTCAAAGCTTGATGCCTAGACTGTGAAGAAGCTGTGGTTTCTTGTGACATGTGGTCCGAAAACTGTTGTTCCAATATGTAGTACATCTCATATTGCACATTCATTTGCACACAGAAGGCATATTTAGCGCCAGCAAGCAAGGATGGAAGGGAGACGACACCACAATGCGCTAACTTCAACAACTTGATTTTCTGGAAATACACCTACATAACCCACGCACAGTGGCGCCACCTCATCTAAATCTTACCCATCCAAAAAAGCCGTCTCCTTATCTAACAAGTCGACTGAAGAAGACGTATCCCTATTCTGCCAGATAGCCTGAGCCTCAATGATCTCTCGCACGTCTTTATCTTTGTGCTTCACAAGAACACGGCAGGATCCATACACCGGCGCACAGCCGCATTCCTGACAGTGGGTTGACAGATGACTGTATTGCTTATTTTTCACATTTAGGCTATGTTCCCGTAATGGGTCATTAAGACATCTTTCTGTCTGTCAGATGTATTTTTTCCCACAGGACAGCGGAAGCTCATATACAACAGCTTCTACAAATCCCACTGGCGCTTTTCGATGATTCATAGAGCATCCGGCAGCTGGCTTACGGTACGGGTCCGTTAATCAACATATTTTTGCCAGCTTTTCTGGTGCTGAAAAGATCACGTTTGTGTCCACCCGGCTAGCCATTTTCTTAAGTTTATGTGCCGTTCTATGTAGGTAGGGCACTACCGCTACCTTCCTTCTGCGTTCCGTCCCTTGATTTTCCGCGTCCCGAAATGTGCTATCTGACCTGCACCTTTTTAGCAGCCCCAGCTTCCACTGTCCTGTGGGAAAAAATACATCGGACAGACAGGGAGATATCTCGATGACCGATTACGGGAACATAGCCTAAATGTGAAAAATAAGCAATACGATCATCTGTCAACCCACTGTCAGGAATGTGGCTGTGCGCCGGTGTATGGATCCTGCCGGGTTCTTGCGAAGCACAACCATAAAGACATGCGAGAGATTATTGAGGCTCAGGCTATCTGGCAGCTAGTGATACGTGTGTTAGTGCCCCTTCAGTAGATCTGTTAGATAAGGAGATGACTTTTTTGGATGGGTAAGATTTGGATGAGGTGGCGCCACTGTGCATGGGTTATATAGGTGCATTTCCTGAAAATCAAGTTGTTGAAGTTAGCGCATTGTGGTGTCGTCTCCCTTCCGTCCTTGTTTGCTGGCACTAAATATGCTTTCAGTTTACCAACACGCCCAACAAATGGCAATGCTGTCATTTGCACACATCCAAGCACACACCATCCAAAGACTTGAGAACTTGGGCATTGAAAACACTAAGAGTCTTAGCCATGGTGCTTTACTAAAGATGCGATGGTTAAATGCATTTACCCAATTTACAAGGTGTACTTGCCCGAAAAGCTTTCTGCTGTTCTCAACAGTCAACTATCAGAACACAGAAGTGTCCAGCCTCGACTTCATGCCTTTGCCAAATGCCAACAGTGCAGAGCAAAGGCAAGGACAGACTCGCATGTTCCTTCTAACAATGGACCTTGGTATGTGTCCACTGCAACAAACACAGGAGCACTGCAGAACATTATTCATTTGATGCTGAAGTTTATACTAAACAAAGTCAAATAGAGGCAAAAAAACTATTTTAAACAGTTTTATGTTGTAAAAATTTAAGAAATTAGGAGGATTTAGGAGGAGGAATTAGGATGCTGTGCTCTTTGTGGATGTAAATGGCCAATGGACTTTACAGCTGATACTGTTTGTACATTTAAAGCTATTGTCTCACTTAAAATTGCAATATGCAGCACTGGATAAACATGTTGTTCAAGGCTGCTTATTTGAGAAAAATCAATGGTCATCATGTGTGGCCATTCTAGTAATATAAGCCACAGACCACTTCAGTTTAATAGGACAAATTTTGGAATGCATCCGCAAACTTGTTCAGAGAGCAGTTCAGTGCTCTACCACAATCAAATGCATCAAGTACTTTGTGAACGAACTTCAATGTCAGCTGTTGAAGACTAGCAAGAACAGGAAAAAACCACAGCCGAACTTTGGATAAACACTCTCTTTTTGCTCCAGGTGCAAACTAAATGGCATTTCCATCGATTGAAGCATTCTTATACATTATAACATTAACCAGTAACAATAAAATGCAATCTCTAAACAAAAAGGCCTTCTGGTAATACAGCTCCAGGAGACAGTGTGGTTAGCAGTGCTACTTCATATATCTCTGCCAAATGGTAGCATTTATACAACCAACTTATTCTGACAACTACACATTATAAATAAACTCTTATACTGTTAAAGCTGCCTAGAGCACTGCTAGAACATACAACATAGGGTTAGGAAAGTCAAAGGATAGTGAACAAAGCAAAACCTCAGAGCATTCTGCATAATAACTATGAAATATATCTTGTCTTGTATAAAGGTTAGAAAACCTTCAGCAGTTCTCTCTCAGTACCATAAATCATGTACAAGTAGACGCTGTTGCACTGCATTGTTGCATTGAGCAACAAGTTAAACAAGTGTTGAAAGTTAAAATTTCACAAAATATAAGTAAATCTTCTCTTGAGAGTCTGCTGATTAAAGTGGACAACTCAGAGTATGCTGATGTTTGCAGAAGCACATAAAATTTAGCACGAAGGAAAAGATAAAGCAATGACACATAAAAACTGGGGAACTAGCAAACAGTTCTCAGTTTGCACTTTTCCTTCCTTCTAAACTTCATGTAATGCAGCAATACAGAAACTACCTGAGCTGCTATTGTCCACATCTTCGTAAGAATCTCCATGTTGCACCCTTCCAATAAATGGAAGCAAGGACACACTTGGGGGATCTCGTACAAATATACAAGTGAGGTATACATGTTGCATCATTATTAAAACATCACCACACTTGACCTATATCTGTTTTAAGCCGTGCATCAATTTGCATATTGGAGTGCTCTACTGGAAAGCACAGCTTGTTGTGAAAACGGCATAGGAACTTACACAAGCAGGAAGGCACAGTGATTCAACATGCACAGCCTTAGCAAGTTAATAAAGACCAACGCTTAAAGTTTCATAACACCGGAGTAGCATACAGCAAAGCTTGGAACTAAGCACATATTTTTACAAAGTAAAGAAATTAAGAAATCATACCAGCTAGAAAACACTGCTATAAACAAACAAATTCATCCACTACACTGTTTTAAATGATAATTCATTCTCTTACACTGCCACTATGCAAGCAAGGATGCTTCATGGTTTCACTGCAAGCACCCAGCCTTTCTTTAAATATTTGCGATGTATCATTACACATGGACATAAAAACATGCACAAGAGCTTAAAGTCAAATGAAATCAGGGAACTGATTCAGCTGTTACAGCTCTGCAGTATACTGCTTGTGGCAGCCTCACAGGTAATTTAAAGAGGAAGGCCCACGAGAATATGCATGGCAACGAATGGCATTTTCTGAAACCAATTTTGACAGCTTACACACACATAGACACTACTGAAAACTAATATGAACATTTTGGGGCTGCATTCTCAGTTACCTCAACCATCAGCTTCCTTTAGTTTTGCCCGTACACATTCAAACCATAAATATGAGGAATGCACAAGCCAGCCTAAGTACAGCTCTACAACGCATAGCAATGTGAATTATTATACTACAAGTGATTATAGGCATTCCCCAATATGCGACTATGCTATTAAATGTCCTTTATTTTTAATGCCATGAACAAACAACACCTCTTGCAAAACTAACAATAGGTTATGCATGGCCTATTTGTTTTCCCTTCATCTCTTAAGAACAGCTGCAGTAGGAAAGTGCAGCAATAGAGCATGGAATTTAGAACTAATTAACTTTAGAACAGTTAATTTACTCTGTAAGCCCATCACAATCCGCTTCTCTCATGGTTACCTAAAAGGCAGAAAAATATAATATAAAGATGATTCAGAAGAACTTGTTCTTGGCCTAGTTGAGGTTTAATAAAGGACATGATTATAGCTAAACACATTAGAGGAATAAATATGACAGGAGGTAACAAGGACATATAACGAAAAAGACTGCACCACCCACTTCATCATTTCAGTTTCTCTCCCTATTTTGTCTTCTCAGCAGTAAACATGTCCTTCAAATGTGTTTTTTTCTTTTTCACTCTTGATTAATCGGAGGCAAGTTTCACATGCATAAAACTAATAAGCCTAAATGCAGCCTTACAGCCCTTTTATCCACATTGGCTGATGATGTTACGGTTTGTTACTCATATACTGGCACCATTAAATGATTTGCGAGAATGAAGCATGCAGATTATATCTACAACATCCTTGTTTATTAATTAATGGTTACATGAGTTTAAAAAATTAAGCAAAGAAAAGGTTTGCAAAGAGCAGCCCAAATCATGCCAGTGATAAGTCTCAATCTTCAGTAGACAAAGCTAAAAAAGATAGTGGAACATTTACATCTGCACCTACGTTCAAAGAGCCTGCAACTGACAGTGAAGCAAGAGTCAAGTAATCAGGTTATGAGCAAGTAATGAAAGAAAATCAATGCTGGCAGTGTATAAGGTTGCCAACTATCTCTGAGGCATTAAAATAAATTTTATAATAAATGCTTGTGTTTTACTTAAGCTGCAAGGAACATGCAGGGGCATAACATAAAGCGCACATGCTCCTGCTTGCATAACTTCTTAATTTTACCTGGCTGTATTCTTGGTAAATAGCCCATAAAAGAAAAAAGAATTGCCTTTTGCAAGTCAAAATGAAGAAGAACCTCTACGAATAGCCACCCATGTTCATATATAAGCTCTTTCAGTTACATGCCAGCATTTTTACATTTGCTTCCATTGGTAACAAAGATAAAGTGGGAACAATCAATAGTGTCCTATCTCAATACTGCAAAAAATGCTATCACTGGAATTGAAAAGCTGTAAAAATACTACAAATGCATTTTTGTAGTCAATGCTTGCTTACTGTTCCATATTAAAACAGTAAATATAGTAATGCAGATCAGTGAGCTTTCACAGCTCTCATGTCAACAATGCAAAGCTTGATCGCAGTTTGTTGTCTTGTTTGCTGTTCCAAAGTAAGGCTGAACAGTTTGCAGTTTGGCTTGCACTTCAGTTTACTACTTCATTATTTTTTATTTCAACCTACATCCATGCTACAATCAGCAAGATATTACTTTATCTCATTCCTCATGCACAGGGCTTCACATATTATACAATATGGCTAACTTGCACTTCAGCGTGTATGTAAATATGGATACTCCACCCACCATAAAGGTTCCAGGAATCGTCAAATGTTTTTAACTCTCAAAATGTGGAACTGAAGCATTTGGACTGAGCAATCTTACTTCCGTATTCAGAAATGCAACTTAACTTGAAGCTCATGCATGCATGACTTGATATAAATGACGCCTGGTGCAAACGCGCCGAAGACACTCATTGCATTTCTTTTAGTGCGTTGACGACAGGTATCGTTTAAATCAAGACAAGCGTGGGCTTCAAATTAAGATGCATTTCTGAATACTGGGGTTAGCCCTAGGATACAAGTTGCCAGTATGCATGGCCTTGGAGGCAATTCTATGCTACCCATAGGGTGGCAAAGATGTGCCTAGCAGCCCACTCATCACATTGGGTGCGTTTAGTAAAATGGCTACAAAAGTAACATGATGTGTACAATATTACAGCAGTTAAGTTTATATTAAGCAAGAAAAAATAAACTGCAAGAAACACACAACATAAGCAAAAAACCAGTATTGAGAGGTGATATGTTCAAATTATGCAAGAGGTCTCAGGAGAGTAGGGTTAAAATGAAAGACAACCCACAATCATGCTACGACAAATGGGTTAAAAAGCACCTGGGAGGCTTTGTGCATCAGACACCACAGGATACAGTGAAAGCTACGCAGACTGTGAAGAGGAGTCGAGAGGACCAGTGAGCGCTACCAGTTGGGCATATTATTCTTCACAGAAAATATTATAAGCACAGACGCCACATATAAATAGAAAATTTGGTTGAGCTTCAGAACTTAGCAGGTTTCCCTACCAGTGCACCTAGTATTGACTTGCAATTATCAAAATGCTGTTTGCTGCTTCTCAAATAACTTCTAAACTTTGTGCTATCTAAGAAAGCCAATTGTGAAAAGTGTGATCCTGAATTTTCTATAACAGGCTGAAGAACTTCATTCCTAAGCCAATCATTAACAATCTAATACTAAGCTTTTTATGACAGGATCAAGTGCCTCAATTTTAATTCTTACATTCTAGCCTTTCCTTAAACAAGCCATTTGTCAACACTGAATCTTGACATTGAATTAGAACCTCCCAGATGTGCATGACTGATAGAAAGTGAGAAATCTAAAGAGCTATTCAACTCTAGGGGTACTTTATCAGTTTTCATGACAGCAGGAATGACAGCAGGGCAAGAGCTAATGCATCAACTTGACAATTAAGGCATGACACCTACCATGAAGTACTTGTAAGCCTGAAAAATCTTTCAACTAACCACAGCTCTGTATCAGAGAACCAAATAGGTACCTGATCATTTTCAACACAATATACATCTGTGACAAACAGATGTAAAAATTTCTCCAAATCTGTAACACAAGTACAGTGAATAAAGACAAAAAGTCAGTGGGGACAGGAATGTTAGCTGCGATGAATAACCTACAGAATATTCACGAAAATTGTCAATATTTACACTGATCGACTTTGTGCTTGCTTTATAATTGAAAACTTCCTTCATGGTTTCAACTATATTATGTCTACTCAGAGTAAACTTGAAAGTGATGGTACACTAAAGTAGAAACCCTTATGATGGCACGATACAATGTGAAGCTTGTTTTTACCAAGTGGAAAAAATAATAATAACAATAAATGCAAGTTGTATGAGCATAAAAAAACAGCTATTGTCAGATGAAAGTGAGAGCGAAAAAAAGACTTGCACAATGGCTTGAATTGTCAAATAGCCAACATTTACATGGAACTAATCTTTACACGGCCTCGAGATGTGCACCACATACTTGCTAGAATGGCAAAAATATTAATGCCAAGCATCATTACAACTGCATAAATTAATGTACCCATGCGGTATAACCCCTAATATAGTTTAAGTCTCAAGAGTTTTTTGCTGTCTTTAGATGGATGATGCAGAAGCAAGCGTGCATTACATCTACCACTCTGCTGCGCTCTTAGATACACGAAATATGTTGGTTAAAGAGAATATAAATGCCTCTCGTTTAAGTGCTTTAACAGTGTTACTGCTCATCCATTGCTGTTGCCATGCCTGTTTTTTGCAGATGTGCAACATGACTAGCCAGTACACACACAAAAATGGAACCTGGCAAAGGTGGTAACAAAAAGCAGCAATGTTTTGCTAAAACATTGTATCCAAAAAAAGAAAAGCATGGGGTGAATGTAGGAATGAATGTAGGGATGAAGAAATTGAGAATGGACGTATCAACACAGTTCAGCACAGACCCATTCGATAGGTCAGGTGCTACAGTCTATGCCATTTAGAGAATAGCAAATCAATTTTGCAGTCATGGAACTGCTGTTATCAGAACTGGCAATAAGGTGTAGGTGCAAGAAAAAGATTAAACCTAGCTGGCACAGTACCAAATGCTTATCAGCATGCATTTTTTCCCTATAGCAATGTTTTTACCTGCATTGGTAAATCAGGCTAGCAGAACCTTTCACATGAGCTACTGATATATAGTTGCTACATTATTCCAATGGTTTACTAAAGCTATCCAGCCACTCGCAGAGTGTTTGTCTGTTATGCAAGCTCAGAGCAAGTAAACTCATATCCAAAAGACAACAGAACTGAACAGTCCTACTAACACTTAGGACATACCACACAGCTCCATTGACAACAAAGATATCCAGTGTTTTCCTACTTGTTCTGTGCTATTATCTTGCTGACACCTGTGTGTAGCACACAAAAGCAGCGTAAATGGCATTCTAGGTGCCACACCTACAATTGTGGAAACAGTGAATGGAATCTTTCAGATGAATTGGCAGTAATGGCTATGTGCAGCAACATTTCAGGTTTTACTTTCCTAATTTAAACGAATTTTAAATGCATAGGTTCAAAATAAAACATGTCTGCGCACATGTACTCACTAACATATGACAAATAATAAAATGTCACTCTGACTGGCACCACCAAGGTACTGCCATAGTCGGAGTGCTAAATGCCAAACACATGGATTCTCGAGCTTTCCTCTCTGGCAACAGTATATTTGTTGCCAAAAACTTTGCTGCCAAAGAAAACATTAGCAATAAGCTGCATAGCATAAATGCATTCATAACTTTTACGAACCCCTACAAAGCATTGTGGTGAATGTCAGGCAAGTGCTCATGTTTTCACAATTATTGTGATGCAAGCTACATGGTAGCAGTCAACAAGTGAAAGCAGCAGGAAATAAAATCTCTCAATACCTAGGCTGTCCTGCTGAATTACTCTCCATGCGACTTTGTAATGACTTTACAATAGACAGATATACGTCCAATTGGGTACGGATGCCTCATTAGCCTTTTTTGAGGAATAAGGAGCTTTCTTTCTTACCAGTGAAAAAGAGAATACATAAGGCCTCCAAGGTCAAGAGAGTTCAACAAACCAAAACAACCTTGCAACTGTTGGCATGCGAGAACCTCAAATTACAAAAACAAAAGCGAACCACGCTTAGCTTGTTAGGAAGGAGACTTTCTTTGTTGCTGATGGCAAATGAGTGCTTTCTTTTTTTTTCTCTGCAGTACTCAACACAATATACTGCATGAATAGGCCAGACCACATTTTTCTGATGGCAAATAGTTTCTCCTTTTTGTGTGTGGAAGCGCTTCCAGCATTGTCTCTGTATGTACAAACACTGAAAATCAACGTGCCTGAGAGCAGCTGCACCAGCACCACTCAGCAGCGCACAAGAGACTCACAAAACCGGTTAGTGCCACCAAGATGTCACCTCACATTGGGGAAAGTGCCATGCACACGAGATGATTCATTGCGCTGTGCTCCAGAGCCACTGGCCAGTGCAGCATGCATGTCACGCTTGTGTCTCTCGAGGCTACTCTTCCAAGAAAAGGGCCGCGAGCAGACGTCGCAAAAGTAGACATCCCGCACTGTTGCATGGAGCACCTTGTGGCGCTGCATATTAGCCTTGTTGCTGAAGGGCTTGCCACACACGTCACAACGAAATGTGCCTGTCTTCTTCCGTGGCCGCCAGTAGAACTGTGACACTGCTGCACAAACAGAACAAAAGGAAAGGAACAGATGGGCAAGCAGTGGTGCAGCTAAAGTCATCACTACGCAATGTACAAATCACAGCAAGGCCAAGTTGAGGTTCTGCAACAATGCAGAAAAAGGTGAACATCCCTGTTCACCTTCTTCATGCACTTTTAATTTCTTGATGAAACCATGCACACCACAGCACACAATGAAGCAGAGCTGAAGGTGAAAGCCACTAATGTAGTGTCCAATACACACATACACAATTTCTCTGACACTGCAGTCGCTCAGCTGCCCTAGGAATGATGGGTAGTACATGGATTTGTCTGATCTTCGTGCCCGTGGATTCAGACACTCTTGTGGCTTTGTTTATTATGCTTTATCTGCCTTCATTTTCCTAAATTTAAGTGCAGTCTATACTTTCTAAGTGCAGAAGACTCTGCAAACATACACAATCGCTAATAAATGCAGTGGTTGTGCCTGTGGAGGTGGCCAAATCGAGATGCAGTAAGCATTTCAATGTGTTGGCTTGTTTGCAAGAAATTCACAAGGCCATTCTATGCCGCTTGTCGATGCATGCGTCCTTGGTGTAACGGTTTCAATATCGGGCTTCCGTGCTAAAGGACCTGTGTTCCGAGTCCTGCCATCAGACAACCTTAATAATGCTTATTTAGTTAATTATTACACAAGTGCATTGTTTAAGATGACGAGTTCACGAAGCCATTTGAAGCTATAAGGACAAAGTTCTGGCAAATCCATGTATTACCCATCTTTCCCAAGCTGGCTGAACCACCCCGCTTGCAGCTCCCACAGACAATAGTGCCCTAGTTCCCTCTAGTAATTATTGTATGAAACGCTATGGTTTCCATTACTCTTATGGAACGATCACTGGAGGGGGTGTAATGTGGACACCACCTACTGGCAGTTTTGCTCAAGTTGGCAAATAATGCCCATTCATAGCTGTACGAAGAAAAAAAAAGAAAAAAGGATGAGTGAGGGATTAGATGGAATGTCGGACTGCTTAAATTTTTTTACTGCACTATCTTCAGGATTGGCCCACATTTTTAGACGGCCCATACTAACGGGAATGGCTTTAGACCGCACTACCTTTGGGATTGGCCCACTTTTTCTGGCAACGGCCCATGAAAGAGGCTAGAAGCACACACACCCGATACGGAAGAGTGGGGTAACTCACAAAGGAAGATATTGTTTTCAAAAAAAAAAAAACGAAGAATAGAGGACAGGCTGAATACATTAGATGCTACACTGTTCACTTTGTATACTTAAACTTGGCTTACATCCCTACTTCTAAAATGTCAAAATTCAAAACGTCAAAAATGTCAAAAACAAGTATGGCATGCAAAATATGCAGGTGACATCATATCTGACTAAATCTGTCTAGGTGGCATGGCATGCCATGACAAGGCTTGATTGTGTTTGTCCAGTTATTAAATGCTATTCTACAGCTGACAGAGTGCAGCCACTAGCAAATGCAGCAGAGCAACCGCTGTAAGCTATTTCAATAACATCAACACTTGTAGGCTATAAAGTTGTAAAATAGTTATGATGCCACATGAGTCATTAGACCCTCTTTCTATGAAACAGTTACTACTGTTCCGAGGCATTTATCTTGAAAGCTTATCTTAAGAAAAATGAACACAAGAGGCATGTTCCTGGAACTTTAAAGCAACTATTACCGTCAAAGCGACCAGGAGAAACATGAATGATGAATCACACTACTTAAAGTAACCACCACGGAAAAATATTTTTAAGCAAGGGTGCCAAACATGCAGCTCACACGACTGTCATGTAGGGGCTTGCATGGTCTTTTTGAGTACTTACACCCCCCTTTGCCCAACACAACTGAGGTTGTCCAAGGAAACTTCCCCACCGCACATTGCAGCTTACCAGACATTTATCCATTCTATGGCCTTATCCTAAAATGAACACCTAAGTAGCATCAAGGGAACAACCTAAGTAGCTACAACCGTCGCTTTAACAATTCATCTAGCTAAATGGAAAGCAGCAGTACATGTAAAACATAATGTAGACATCTAGTGAAAAAAAAGAATGTTTCCAAGAGTATGTTCAAAATCTTAGCTGTAATGGCTGGTAGAATATGAATTTGGTGTTCCTTGCAACAGTAGACCATAATGTAGTGTACTTTATAAGTGACCTGATCCTTAAGTTTGAGAGCCCTGGTACAAAAGGTTTTAGGAGAGACAAACTATATGGCAAAGATTTAATGACAGAAAGGGGCCAGTCATTTAGATGAGCACATTTCTATACGATCGGCCGTTTTACAGCATGTGAAAGATGTTATTCACTCACATCAAATGCTAATGGCAACTCGAGAAGGAATTGCATAGCAGTCACTCTGTCTTACAATGCCCAGTTATTCTATACTCTCTACAGCACCCTACACTACTACACATTGAACCAACAATTATAAATAAATAATGTGGGGCTGTTTGGATCGAAGAGTACAACCATTTCGCACACTGACGACACACAGGACCTGCAGTACCAAATGCCACAGTATAAAGCATGCAAGCGTCACAATCTTTGTTCTTTCAGAAATACAGAAAGTGGTAAATTCTACACCTGTAGAGCAAGGGCCAACAACGGCCAAAGAGTTCCATGAAATCTACACCTGTGCAATTAATTTCTGGGGAGTAAGGCCAAATTTCATTATGACCTCGCAAAGCAACAGGCCTAAGAGAGTTAAAAGTGCTACACAATTAAAAAAATCTGCTATAGACATGTCATTTTCTGCAAAGACATCGTTGCTTAGAAGCTGTGATATTCAAATAAAACACATTTTAATGCCATGAAATGCAATTAACACAAGGTTCACAAATCTGCAAAGAGCACATGCAGGCATTAAAGAGCAATGCAATATCTTATCAATGAATACATTCTAAAAAAAATTGTTGCAAGTAATAAAGCTCCATCCCTATTTTTTTTCATAACAGACAAAGAACTAACCATATGAAGTAGCAAATTTGTTTTAAAAGAAACAAAGCCACTTGCAAAATCCCATGTTCTGATGTGTGGTCTGTTGACAAGCTGTTTCACAAACCAAAAATAGTAGAAAGAACAAAAATTAAGACCAAGAGCCCCATGTTAAACATGAAGCTTCAACTGAATGCAACAGATAAAACACAACACAAATTTACACAAAAGGATGTCTCAATATGTTGCCAAACATGCCACAGCATAAGCAGAAAACATGCACAAAAACTAATGCTTACATTTCTCTGCACTTCAGGATGACTTGCACAGGATTATAGCAAGCAAACTAAACTAAAATGCTGCTTTACTGTTGCATATAGCATTATTTTGTTTAAATGGCATTTATGAGAAGGAAAAAAAAATGGCAACACAACAGCACTCTCTTGAAGATTACCTCAGTTAAAGGCCAACTGCAATGAAATTTCACTTAGGCTAAACTGATTATAAATGAACAGAAAACACAATCAAAGTAATTTTGACAAAACCATGGCGCTGTCACGACCCATTCCTTCTATTAACAGTGCTCGAACAGCATTTTAGCAGAATACATGGGCACCTCATAGTAAGTAGACATTTTGCAGATCCCGGAATGACAAAAGTGTGCTAACCTTTCTGTCACATCTAGACATGTGTTCCTGGACACGCACTCATCCTCAAAGTTCGAGGTTCTGGGTCTTTTCTGGTGAGAAGTACCAACATTTCTTTGAGTGTTGATAAAAAAAAAATGCTATTTTCTTCCTATATTTGCTTGCCATACATTTCCTGATGTTTTGAACATAACATTTTGCAAGAAGACTACTTTGTATCCAGAACTATCAGAAACAGTGCTTTTTACGCGCCTCAAAATTTCATTGCAGCTGCCCTTCAAGAATTCTGTAATAAGCCACACAGCTTGAGAACCTTCGTTCAGTTCCTGCTGATTTAATGATTTGGAAAACATGATTTTAGGGCACTAAAGACACACACAAAGGAGAAACAGACATACAGGGCACCAACTACCAACTGATTGAAATAGAACATGGGGCATGGTGCAATTCCTGCGCATGCGCAACACATCTATTTCACATCTGCGCTCACATCCACATTCCATTTAAATAAATCATTTGGTAGTTGGCTGTGTGTCAGTATGTGTGCAAGCATGCACACCCTTCCAGATCAGGAAAGGGGCTAGCGGCGGTTAACACTTTCCACCTGTCCTTTCACTACTTTTTTGTTGGTCTTGGTCAGCTTTGATACAGGCCCACCTCAAATGGTTACCATTAGAGCACCATGTAAAAAAAAAGAAAGGGAACAATAGACAGGATTGCTGCATAGACACTGCCTCCATTTAGGGCAAACAAGTTAAGGGGGAATGGGGATGTTGAACATTATGCTCATATCTCCATTCATATCTTTTCTAAAAATTGTTTCGGGAGCATAATCCTTCAAAGGTAGTGCATTCATTGTGTCGCTCAGGTGTTCGGAGCACCTCTAAACGAAGTTAATCATATTTAGGCACGAGACCATGAACAAGAACTTTGTATGCAAACACTTCCATTAGATCCGTGCAATATGACGAAAAAAGTTAACAGCATGGGTCAAATCTTGATATCCAAGCACACACTTTGTGCCTTTTAGGTTTGCTAGCACATAAGAGCTTAAGAATACTTTAAAAAATAAGAAGAAAAACTTGTACTCCTGCGCACCACTTGTGCTTCTCAAGTGGACTGGCACAGCACAAGTAATGAGCACCACGTCAACATTTAAGTCCCTTAACAGTGAAAAAGCATTTCAAGGAATGAAGAGGGATGGAATGTGCACAGTTCATCGTCACCCACAGTATTAATCTAGACATCACAAACTTTGAATTAGAACACCATATGAACAAAACAATATAAAAGCTTTACTGCAGCTTGAAAAAGCGCCACCGAGTAATGCTTAATTTTGTGTCAAATTACTGTTTTTAACTATTCATTTTTTTTTTTCAATGTAATATGGTCGAAGCTATTAGTTTTGGCAGAGTAACAGCCTTTGCTTTAGTGCTTGCTCCTTTCAGTAGCATAAAAGGTCATAGCTAAAGGATGGCAACAGTCACTGGTTCTTGGTGTCAGCACTGATTAGGGCCGGGATAATGCAAAAATCATATTTTCTTTTTTCCTTTTTGGACTTTGTCAATGGTAGAAACAGTGCTCTGCCTACTTTATCGCCAGGGTAAGCTGATCATGAGTGGTGGATGATAAGGAATAAAGCAAAACATGGTGCTACATTATACTGACTCAAAGCTCACAGTGAGTAGGTTTGGCCATCATGACATGCCATCAAACTTCCTCTATGTTCCTATGATGAGCTCTTTTCAATGAGCAAAATTCAATAATGAAAATCACCGATATCTGAGCTGGAAGTAGCTTTTCATTTACTTTTATTCTGAAATTTCTTCATATAGTAAGCACTTTTGCATGCAGGCCCTTTAGTCAATCTTTCTTGCACTGATCTTTCCAACATGTAGAGAATACACTTTGGACAAGTGTCACAGTGAGAAGATACTGCATGGCACCAATGAAAGCTAATGCCAGTACAACAGTTACTACAATTATACAGCCTGACTACCATTGTGAGGGCAATAATAATCTTGAGGAAATATTATAACTGATTGCTGCTTCATGAAAACACCTCTAGCACATAAGTACGCACTTCATTATGCTGACCTTAGCAAAGTACCACAAAGCTGTTGCATATCAACTAGTCAACATAAAGAAGTCGGTCTCTGAAGAAAGTTAAGACATGGTGCACAATTCTGAACAAATGTACACAAAAATAGGTTGCCCACAACAGGCAGCATAGTTCGAGTGCTCTCGTAATGTTTAAAGCACCATCGGGGAAACTGCTCCAACAAATCTACAGCCACGTATTTTGCAGATAATGGACAACCACAACGTTCACGAGAAGGCAATTTAAGATCGTTGGGAGAGGCTTTCATCCTGCAGCAAGGTTGCAAACTCTTTTTAAGTGGACGAAGCCAGATTGGGGGGGGGGGGAGGCTGGCACTGTTTAATTTCCAGGAGCTGCCAGTCTGTATGTGCAACAAAGTTTCACCGTTTTTTTAATCCTACCATGTGGCAATTGCAGCAAGAAAAGCGCAGTAGTTGCCTGGCTACCCTGACTACCAATAGAGGTAAAAGGTAATGTGAGCAGTCAGGGCCTACAACGGAGATAAAGCCACAACAAAAATGGAAGGTGGCATGTTCAGCGCCACCAGAGGCACTCATGGCCAAGGTTGCCCCCTCTTAATTAAGGAGCATAGGTCAGGGCCAAGGCTCCACAGAAAGTGTTTTCCCATGTCCCTACATCTAAATAAAAAAATAAAAAAATACATAAATATGCAACTGAGCACCAGGCATTATAAAAAAGAAATTTCGTTTACCAGCTGTTATTCAGCAGAAATAAACAAAAGTTGGGACATTTGGCCATCTTAACTGGCTCACGTCAGGACTCGGGACATTTGCTCAAAAAACGGGACTATCCCACTAAATTCAGAGACAGTTGGCAGCCCTACCTTGCAGTGGACATCACTAGTCAGATGACAAATTCACGTCATATTATTACACCTAACCAAAGGCACATTAAAGTACCCAACAAATTTATCAGCAAAATAGAGAAGCTGGCACACAAACCACTGTAGGACAGGTTCATATGCTAAACATCAGCCAAGCTCTGAAAGCTGTGTTATTTCTATTGCAATCACTGTTTCTTTCGAATCTAAAATACAGTGGAAACATTGTTCCAGAATCTAAATGCATCACCCATTTATGTGGTGTACACTACAACTTATTTTTAGCTAAAAGGGTACGAACGCGAGCTAGTTGGTATGAATCCATCGGTGCAAAAACAATGTGAAATGAGCATGGACAAGGGAGGAAGACAGGACAAGACCTGTCCTGTGTTGTGGATAAGCAATGACCTGTTTTTCTCGTTTGTCTTGGTTTACTTTGCACTGTTTTTAGTACTTCTCAGCAGCACCATTTGTACACCAGCTTCAGAGGGTCAAGCAGTACAAGTTCCTAATTAAAATTCACACTTTGCATGCCCAAAAAGAGGGGAGGACATCCTTGCTTTTCTTACAAAGGATGCAACCCTTACTTCTCCAATGTTCTCAACAATAACTATCAACTACTTTAGGAGGACGTCAGCTTAAATGGTACTTGGGATCATGCTTAAACACCCCCAAAATTCACTGGTGAACAGGAACCACAACTAGAAGCCTTGCAAATGGCTCTCATTTTCTCTCAAATTGCACCCAAGTATTAATCATTATTCGCCAAGTTCTTGAGAGCCTTGTGTAGTCATAGCTCCTTTTTAGTTGCCATTATACACTTTCAGATAAATAGTCATGCCTGTCTAAGAAAGGTAAGACAGTAGATTCTAGTAGAGATTAAGACAAAGAAATTGAGTTGGGTGAGTGGTGTAATGCGCATAACGAATAACTGGTGTGTTATAACAGTATTAGAATTGGTGCCAAGGGAAGAGAAATGCAGTCAATGAGGGCAGAGGTTTAATTGACACTCTGAAATGCAGAGATATAAATTGGAATCGGCTAACATAAGACAGGGGTAATTGGAGACCACACAGAGATGCCTCGGTCCTGCACTACACATAAAATAGCCCGATTATTATGGCATTTCAGAAATTTTGAGTATCTATGTTTCTGTTTTTCTCTTTTCCTTTTTCTTTGTGTATGTGTGTGTGTTGGGGGGGGGGGGGGGGCGGTGAGGTAATTATTTGAGGCACCTACCCATTAAGTATCTTTTTTCATTGACGGTAGTTGCGCAAAATGCCGTATTCTCATCTGCCCATCTTCTGATTGTACTCCTTGGTATTACCGCGGCTCTAAAAGCGGATCTGACCAGCTGCTGGGCTGATGCACAGCATTCCCTTGTTTTCCAAGCAAGTCGCCCGATCCTCTACTGAACCCTCAAGGCTATGTTGCTGATCCTTGTCGCACATTCTCTCATCTCTGTCCCATACTGCCATGATATAAGAGGCCTGGTTGTTTTCGTTAGCCAGGACTTTGCAACATGAACATAATTTAGTCCCCACCTCCCCTCCCTCCTGTCCAGAACTGATCCTTTCCTGTGCTCAAGCATACATGAAAACATTTGTGGGGCATCAATGGCTGGCACAATGTAGTAGCAGCTAACAGAGTCAGACCGGCATATGTTGCTGCTGTACAGGCCATTGTACAGCATGCTTAATCATCTATGCTGGCCTTAGCAGCACTGTCATTACCATTACCCAGCACGTCCCATGGACTTCCACAAGCTACCCATGGGCAAGAGCCCCAATGCAACCAGTGTTTCAAAAACCACCACCTCGGCCCCCCTTATTGAGGAGAGTGAGGAGTCTCATGCACTCTTTAAAATATGCAGTTCAGATTCAGAGCTGTCAGGACTCAAAGCCTCTGTTCAGGTCTCGACAATACATTGCAGACACTTCTAACACATATTTTTGGGCACCTGCATAAAATAGGCAAATCCCACTTGTCCAGCTTGGCATCATTCAAAGAACCCCATTTTACACATGAAAAGCAGTATTTACACTGATATTGATGTATATAGATTCAGATATTTTGGAGTTTATTGGTTGCTGTTAAGTTGAAAATTTCACATCAGATATTTCAAGCAATGGTTGTAGACGATTATGGAACTCAAAATTTACTCGTACTGCTATAGCCACAGAGATGCTACATGAAAATATCAAGCCCCGATTAAAGGTTACACTTGCAAAACAGCAGCTAGGTTACCTTCACTAAGAGTTATGCTAAAACAGTGCAACAGTTACAAAATTTGGCAATGGGTGACTGAGGCTTCTTGTAGTTGATCACAAAAATAGAAGTATATACACTGCATTCACAAACAAGAGTCTTCAACCTGCAGCTCACCTTTTCAAACAGAAAAAGGCAAACAAATGTGCAGAAGACACCTAACATGACAACGAGAGGAGATATCACTGATAGCATCTAGCCTAGAGCAATCCCTTATTTTTATATCTTTCTCTCCGAAACTGCACGAGGACATAGCCAATACCATGGTTTGAAGAACATAAACCGAGAATGAATCTTTTAGCTTTCAAACGTGAATTATTTTAAGCTAAACCAAACAAATCCTGATAAGGTTCCAAACACATTTGCTCTTGACTTGATGCTATCAGTGAACCTCTCCGGCACCTTGTTTTCATGGTGGTCGCCTTTACAAATGTACTTGACAAGAATGATTTTGTGTTTTGCCTTTACTGCCTTCTTGACAACCACAAACTATTACGATGTTTCTTAAGAACAATGGCCTCAAGAAAAGCACACATTACTGCTGCCAGGCTGACATGTTCTGACCATGGATGCGTTTCATGTGAACATGCAGCGTCTCCATCCAAGAGTAGCGTCGTGGACAGTACGAGCATTTGTAAAACTTTCGCTGCAGGTAGTGCATTGTCTGATGCCGCCTCAGCTTTGCAGCGCTGCTGTAGCACTTATTGCACACACTGCACCAGTGTGGACGACAAACCAAGCTAGCTGAAGCTGATGAGGGGCCTCGGTACTGTCGTGCAGCTACTCCGAGAGCTTGCCAGCCATGGGTTGCTGAAAGACAACAAGAAAGGGTGCACCAGTGTGTGCCAACCATTCTGCCCCAAATATATTGCTCTGGTTTCAACACCTCAGCATGAGAGGATGTTAAGAGGACATCCTGCTTAAGCTTCAAAAGAGAAATAGCTTGTTGGTACAAGAAGCTAAATTCACTAACAGCACATGAAACGGGAGATACAGAAGGAAGCAGATGACATGCTGACTGTCAACCAATTTCACCGTGCAGTAAGCAGTGCCACAAGGAGAAAACGAAGGGGAGCAAGAAAAGAGTATTTGAAGCCTAATGCATGAACATGATAGGTGCCGTGCGCAAGTGTGCAAATGGCATTACTGCAATACAAAGAAATTGAATTATTTTTACACGTATGATTGGTATTCCACTTTTCCCTTTTATTTTACACAATTGTCTCCATCTCTTATTTTCTTTTGGTGCCTTTCTATAGTGTCCTGCGAGAAATACAATTTAGTCAATCGTCAGCAGCTCGTCACTTTCTTTTTGCTTCTCCTATGTGATGCACTGTTACTCATTTTAGTTACAGCCCATAACCCTCTTGAACCATCAGCTTATGTGAATGATGCCACATGCGTCCAGTGAAAAGTAGGCTTACATGCTCCGTTAAGCCACATGAAAAAAAATTCAATCAATTGCTTTTACAAATGTTACACAACTAAGCACAAGATAATCAAACCTTACAAAATCTACAGAAATGATTAAGTGCTGAAGGAAACTTGATCACATACATACACTGCAAAGGTTATCATCAGCAGCAATCCTTTTTTTTTCTTCTAAGTGATCAAGTAGCACAGTCAGGTTGAAGACGTCATTAAAATTTGAGCTCAGCCAGTTGTCAAATCATACAAGGTAAAATAAACAAACAGTTCTGACAATAGTGCATATACATTCAGTGAGAGATATGCTAGCAATGAGGAATCGCACAAATGGTCAAAGAGCTGACAGTGGCTATTGCATTAAATATAGCAATTCAGTAGATGGAATAATCAGAGGTACATTTTTTGAAAATATTACAGAAGTTATAGCAGCTACGCAAACTGCATTTGTGCAATGTGCTATTTTGTCAAGTAGATATAATGTGCAGGTGTAAACATTACAAAGGTGCAATTCATTGAAAAATGTTCATGAACATTTTACTTGACTGGTCACTCTATAGTATAGGTATTTTAAAGTTCAATTGGTACAGGTCAATCATTAACAGAGGCATAGCTATTTTTTTTTTTTTGTGATGCCACTCGTTACAGTGTGTTTTGCACCCTTATGTTGAAATCATTGCAAGCAAGTGAAGACAATGACGAATAGCTCGACTTCAAGTGTGGTATCGTGCTGCTTCTGGCCTTTGGCCAACCAAGTCTGTGCCTTGTTGTGCTAAATGAACCCGCATAATTATTCTGCACTGTAATGAATTTGCTTTAATTTTTCGAGGAGGCTTATGGCCATAATGGTGGAGGCATGATATTGCCGATTACAGAGCAAACAATGCCATTACTGCAAGGCACCAGAACTATTATTCACTTATTAGAAGCCAGTAGAGATTCTATCACACACACACAATGTAAAGTAGCAAACTATGAGCCAAAGTCCATATTCACACACACATGCTCATTAGAGCTTTATAAATTCTTTGCCTTGGAAAGCATGTAAAGTAACTGCCTTCAGCTTGATGATGGTGTGAACCTATTTAGGGTTGACATGTTGGCTCTGGGCCTGCATTGGTCTCCATCAACTTGGTGAATCAGAAACTTCACAGTTCATTATCTAAAAGCTGTAACATTCTTTACATATTTATATTTGTGAAATTAATATGCTGCCTTCATCTGACCAAGTAACAGCT
Source organism: Dermacentor albipictus (assembly GCF_038994185.2). Classification (NCBI taxonomy): domain Eukaryota; kingdom Metazoa; phylum Arthropoda; class Arachnida; order Ixodida; family Ixodidae; genus Dermacentor; species Dermacentor albipictus. The sequence continues at coordinate 316,987,054 of NC_091821.1, read as the reverse complement.
GCTTAAGTGCACCGGACTTAGCCAGCATAGCACATCATGTAAAACTTCTGAAGAATTAACTTCAGGAGTCTTTTCTACATGCTTCCTCACATCCGAATGTAATCTTCCACATCCTAATGTCCTCTGCAGAATTGCGGGTAAGCTGTGTCGCACTGAAAACAAAAACCACCGATTTAGCTGTCCATAATCTACATTCGCTCAGCATTAACTTGAAAGATCACAAAAAGTAATATAATAATAAAGTTCAGAAACGTATTGGTTGCTCTTTCAATCACCCCAACTCAATTTTCACACTGCTGTCACGCTTTATATGTAGCACACATTTGGAAAATACTGGTTTATCATAATTTCTTCTTATTATTATTATTCATGCATTAGCTTATTTTGCTTACGTACCATAGATTGCAAATAAATATCCTCGACTTCTGCATAATTTCTGCAGTATTCAAAAGGTTTAAATGCAGCCAACATTTATTTTTGAGACACCACCTATGGAAATTTTTGCAGCTTACAAACACAAAAAGATAACTGAAGCAGCCACACACTTCAGAGCAGAGATGCCAACATTCATAATTGTGAGGCAATTTCCAGTAGACAATAACCTAAGCACTAAACTCATATTAAAAAGGAGAAACATATTTGAGTGTTGTCCAGAGACAAGGCCATTCGAAAAATACTATATTGTACAGTTTTCCGTCGGAAAGCAAAACTGACAAAAAAAAACATTGTATAGACGTGTGTAACGAGTTCACTATGGTCACGTGCAGAGGCAAGGTGCATGCCTGTTACTTGGCAAAAATAAAGTACAGTTTTCTTAAGTTGAAGTCCTTTTTGTAAAAGCTAGTCTTAGCTTTACAAATATCACTATGAATAGAATACGCAATTAACTCTACTCACAAAAGTAAAGTTCAGATCTCTCAGTTTTTAAAAATATTTAACTCAAGATGATATCTTCCCATTTCAAAGATTTTTTTGAATTGCTGACAAATTTATACCAGCTTCTTTAAACAAACTCTATGGTATTGAATTATAAAGGCCGGTATTGTGCTGGCAGCCACAGCCATCTATTGATATACTGTGGCTTTATTTTATGTTTGTCAGTTCGAAATTGCTGCAGAGGTAAACAACACAAAGATATTGCAGTTCAGGTGACGCTATCGTGAATAATATGCAAATGTCCTAGTCACCCCAGCGCACCTTGCTGAATATTCTTAAACTGCGACAAATGTTTTTAGCAATGTGATCACTAAGTAAGAAAAATGCCAAAATGTTAGATTAGATATTTAACTCAATACAAACTTTAGGTAGACATTTTAAGTTTCGTTAAGTCCCACTTAAATACAACTCCAAGAAACAATATCTATCGCTTTATACACAATAAATTCATATTTTTAAGAGACAAGTTTTTATGTACCAGTCCCAAGAATGAATATGAATTCTGTGACTTGTTGATGCCACACCCATGCAGTAAAATTTTCCATATTCAAGCATCACCCTTTCTTCCCCTCATTTTTATCTGCAAAATTAGCCTGGTCTTCTTTTTGGTCAAAACTAAATTTAATAAATTTGATACACTTCCTTCAGAATTATTCAGTTTAAAGCAAAAATAGTTGGCTGATTTGGCTGCACTTTCTGCACTAGCTTAAAGAGTGCAACACTTTTGTGTCTTTCCGATGTAGCGCATACCATTTGCACTCTATTTCTTTTGTGAGATCGCACACGTGTTCTCAGCCACTTCACAGCCAGTGAGCAATCGCTCCCTAGGAGATGCAGCCAAAGTGCAACAATACCTCCATGCTGTTGGCGAGTTTAGCGTAGACAATCGCTGCCAGCTTGAAGTTTTGTGCCAATGGAGTTCAGCAAAACATTTTTGCTGTCCGAAACCCGAAGAATTGGTTTCTAAGACAAGATAATAGCTATATTCACAAAGAAGCAAGAAACTAAAATTATTCAGGTGTCACAATATGCATTTGACCGGCTTCTACAAAAGCTCTTTTGACCGGCCTCATGGTGTTTGCCCATGCTCTCGGAGCTCATTACCCCCCAAAAAATTGTCTTGTCCCAAAACTTATTGCTACTTTTTCTCTCTGGTACCACTGCTGATGATTAGCATTTCATGTTTCCGCTCAAGGAGCTGCAACTAGCCACAGATCAACAAGCAGGCATGGCAGCATCGAAGTAGATGGTAGCTGGTGCACGGCTCGACCTTGTGTGTGCACAGCACACTCAAAATAACAATTCTTGGGCCACAATAAGCAGCATCAAGGCATAAAATTCCCGTAGAACACTGTGGTGACAAGAAAAGCTGCTATGACCATAATGATGCCAACTATGCATGAAAGCACACAACAAGGCTTGCACATTTCTATTCATTTTGGAAATAAGCATGCAGCACTACTGTGTCGGCACTACTCTTCAAGTTTCCAAACTAGCACTGTTCTCTTGCAGCACTGCAGCTGAACTAGTTCAGCAAATGCAGCAAACCAAAGAGACCTACTGAATGGCACCGAGTTGTATAGCATCAAGTATAATATGAACCAGTAACAAGTACAATTAATTAGCAATGAATTAGCATAACTATGGCTCAACATGGCTGTTCTAGTTTGTTGCCTCCTTTGTTCCTCTTCACCTCATGTAAGGGATGCTGCTTATATGGCATGCACAAAAGCAAAATTTCAATCTTTTCATTAATATCTCATTCAAAGTTAAGGGTGCTTCCTTCACACAAGCATGACTATTACATTAGTCTATGCGGTACGTGCAACGTAGACAGGCTTCTCTGCTTTACAGTGGCAGCTGGTGCCTGCGTCGTGTCAAATGACAGCACTGTAGCACGGTGAAATTTCCAACTGCTAGAACTACTGCAAGTGTATTACACGCACTTCATTTCAAACAATGCTCATTGCTTTTTCACTCAAGTAGAATGCGTGACAATAGCATTCATGTTGAAATGTGAACCACACAACACAGGACAAAAGGACACACACAGCACTGTGCATCATGTGCGCCTTCTTCTGTAATTGTCCTGTGCTGCACTTTTCAAAATTCAGGATTATGAATCCTGACAAGCTCAAATTATGACGTTATCAAAGTAATATACAAGTGAAGATTTTGGACAACATTTTTTCATGAAAACCATGACTTCCCAACCAGCACTTCCCCTGTAGTTCAAAAAACACCAAGGGATCATATGAATTAAGCAAGAGTTAGAATTTATGGTAAGCCACAATTTTTAACCTATCCTAGCACAACCACAAGGCTAAAGTAAAAGGATCTGCAAGCACAATATCAGTCAACCTTTGAGACAATACAAAATCAATACAAATGTCACAAATAGGCTTTACAAGAGTTGTGCAGCAAAAAGCAGGTCTTAACAAAGTTGTGCACAACGGACTAAAATGACACACATGGCACTGATAGCCTCTTTTTCACTAGAAATCACAAAGCATGTCCTCCCTTTTGCACCACCACAGCAGATTCAAATTGAGTGAGCTGTACCTCTAAAATACTTGGCATACAGAAATATAAAAATAAAAGCATAAAGAAACCTCCTTGTTCTAAAAGTGCGACATGTATAAAAAAACATAGAACATTCACTTTTCTAGGCTACCAGTCGGTAATCTTCTGAAAGTTAGGATGTTTCCTTCTCAGAATTCCCAAAACCATTGTAGATGCATATACTGATGCAGCAAGCAAGATTGCACCGATATCTACAGATGAGGGCAGCGCTATTTAGAGCATAGCTTTTAGGCAGCCATTCCTGTGGCAAGTGTCAGCATTACTTGTAAAGGTTCATTCACACTAGGCCAACACGACATCGATTTCAGTCTGCGGACTGTCAGCAACAGCGTCTTTTCCTTCGTGTGACACCTCTGTCGCACTCTACCAACGCCGACAACCTGCCAATGGTCTGCGGAGAGCTCGGTGTTGATACAGTGTGACAGAGGCGCAAACACGAAGGAAAAAACACTGTCGCTGACAGTCAGCAGACCGAAATCGGCGTCGTGTTGGCCTAGTGTAAATTAGCCTTAGCCAAGCAAACAAGCACAGTCAAAGACAAGGGCACACGCAGTGCACAGCAGGAGACGAAAAAAGCAGTGAGCGCGAAAAGGCGCGAGGATAAAGGCAGAGAGGAGGGTGCAGTGGGAACCATGAGGTGGAAAGCGGAGTGTCAGCAGCAACCAGCATGGAAACAAAGCGTTGGCGTAGGCTTCAGAACTAATGTGCATGAGCTACTTCGCCTAGGGCGCCACTACCGCCAGAGAATGCACTCCACGCGAGATGAGCCATGCGTTGTCGCGTTCACACCTTTCCTTCTGAACAATGAGCAATGCAACCGGCGGAATTGCTTCACCTGCTGCTGCTGCTAAACGAGCTGCCCGAGCAGAGGCTCAGCGCCACCACCGAGCGCACCCAGACGTTCAGAATCAAATATTTGCCACAATATATCGCGAATTCAAAATACCTAAACAGCTGCACTCAAAATTCACATTTGAGAGTACTGTAACCATCAGTGAAATTTCTTTTCTACTTTATGCTTGAAGGGATTTCCATACAATTTGTGGTGCATAGTGCCAACACGGTGACGACATTTCGTGTGCATGCATTTTATGGATGAAATTCGCATGAGTTCAGTGAATCGGATGACAATTTTAGTGCTGCGGATAAATATGGGCAATCATGTGCGACTGCAAAAAGGGTAATTTTCTCTTTCTTTTTTTTTCCTTTCAAGAGAAAAAAGCTTTTGTCTCTGTCATGTTTACCAGAGCAAACATTCAATGATAGAGAAAGAATGCGGTACTAATACCCAAGTCACACAGGCACTTTTAAAGTCCTTTCAACCAAAGACCGCCTCGGGTTCTTGAACGTGAACCTGACGCATGGTACACAGGCATTCAATCAAGTCAATCGAGTCAATCGAGTCCACGTTTGTCTTTTGAAATGTCAAGAGAATACTCTTGAGCCTAGAAAGCGCCCAACATACGAATAAAAGTTCTGTATAAATACAGAAGTTCAATTTTTATCTAAAAACAAGTTTCACTGTACTATAGAAGTTTCTAAGCACTATATACTGTCACAACTGAGATCTCACTCGTAAATGTGCCAGTACAGCAGCGCCGGCACGGCCTGTCACCATCACCAACATTGATGCAGTATGAATCCCATGTGCTATTTGGCTATCAGCTGCTAAGCATCTAAGTGTCCTCGGCTGTTTTCTGCATGTCACCTTTCCTTTAGTTCCTCGTCACCTTTGTGTTTTAGGACAGGCTGCAGTTTCTGTTAAAAGCTTCAGGCGGAGACCACCTCAAGACCGTGTAGCACTGACACACATTTTTTGAACTAATGTTTTTTGGGGAGCTCTGTGCTCCTCGACTTCAAAGGAGCTTTGGTATGCCTGTGTGACTGGGGTAGAAGTTTAAGTTAAGGAAGTGGACCAAGGTCCCTCATAAAGCACTCAGCACAGACAAAGAAAATATTGCTGGTTAAACCCTACATGATGACAAGTGCCAAAACGCTACAAGGTCTTGGAAACAGAGAAGTTGGTGCTTTCTTCCAGAGTTGGCGCAGAAAACATCCAGTCTGGTGAACTTCTGCCAGAAATATCAGCTGATGATCTTGTAGAGCACCTTAAGGCCCATATTGGAGGGTGAACCTGCAGTTTACACACACAAATGCTGTGAAAAATTACCACTTTGATTTCTTTTACTATGCATGACAGTCCCGAAAGGCTCACAGGCAGCAAAATGTAAATGTTTAGACATTATCTGCTGTGCAATTTTATAAAACTTTTTGAAGGCCTCGCACTTTTATGCCAAATCGGTGGAGCTCTGCCAGGGCCATTGATGCTCGGCTACGATTTCTACCACTTTACTGAGTACACACTATAGACCCCCTCCTCTCTATCCCACCCATTAAGTGGGGATGCCAAGTACTTGAGCAGCCCAATGGCATGGAATCATTAGTGCTTGTTGCAGAAGCTAAGCTCCCAGGCCCAGTGACTTCTGCACATATTTGTATGCCTAAGAGCCGTGTTGTTGACGAATATCTCCAAAGACCCTCCATTTCCTGCACTCTTGTACCATAGCGGTAACAATGAGTGAACAGAGTGTCATACATGCATTGTATACATGTCCATTACAGCCATTGAAGTGATAACTTCTACGCATTGCTCGGTACTCAGCACGTATGTTGCATGTACAAGAGCAAGCTGCACTTTGAATCTCACTTACAAATTTATGAGAATGCTTACTCACGATAGAGCATAAGCAGATGTGCTCATAGCCCTTTTGCAAACTCTTGGAGCCCTTCACATAACCGGCATTCCAAAATAAGAATAAAGCACATATATATACATATATATATATATATATATATATATATATATAGGGTTTTCAAGGACCTGCAAAAGCCCTAAGGGTGAAATGAGTGAAATTGATTTCATGTTACTGAGGGCTAGGATTCAGCTCAATTTTAACAGAGAAAGAGTAAAGTTGGTCAAGAAAAATACAGGTCAACTTAGAGGCAGTAAGGCTAAAAGCAGACAAATTCAGGCTGGTACTTGCAAACAAATATGCAGCCTTAGAACAGAGAGATGACGATGACATAGAGCTAATGAATGAAACCGTAACCAGGCTGGCTTCAGAGGCAGCAAGTGAATTGGGAGGCAAAGCACCAAGCCAACCAGTAGGCAAGCTCTTCCAAGTAACAAAGGACCTTAATAAAAAACAACAAAGAATGGAAGTGTCAAATTCAAGAGATAAGATAGAATTCGCGGAACTGTCAAAACTGATCAACAAAACAAAAATAAGTGATATTCGAAATTATAACATGAGGAAGACTGAAGATGCCGTAAAAAATGGACGCAGTCTAAAATCAGTGAGAAAGAAACTTGGCATAGGACAAACCAAGATGTATGCACTGAGATAAGCAAAGTAATATCATCAGCAAACTCGAAGGTATAATAAGAGCATCGGAATAATTCTATACTGACCTGTACAGTACCCAGAGGACTCGGGAGAACTCTATTCAGAACAATAACGAACAATATACAGATACTACTCCTATAACTAGAGATGAGGTCAGGAGGCCCTTGCAAGGCATGAAACGGGGAAAAACGGCAGGAGAGGATGGAATAAGAGACAATTTAATCAAAGATGGAGGAGACATAATGCTAGGAAAACTGGCGGCTCTCTATACGAAGTGTCTATTGACTGCAAGGGTCCCAGAAAACTGGAAGAACGCAAACATTACACTGATCTACAAAAAGGGAGACGTTAAAGAACTGAAAAATTATAGGCCCATTAGCTTACTCCCAGTATTATATAAAATATTTATTAAAATAATCTCCAATAGAATAAGGGCAACACTGAACTTTAGTCAACCAAACGAACAGGCTGGCTTTAGGAAGGGGTACTCTACATTGGATCACATCTATGTCATTAAGGTTATCGAGAAACCCGCAGAGTACAATAAGCCTCTCTATATGGCTTATATATATGATTATGATTATGAAAAAGCATTTGATTCGGTAGAGACACCAGCACTGAGAGGCACTGTGTAATCAAGGAGTGCAGACTGCTTACGTAAATACCCTGGAAAATATCTACAGGGATTCCACAGCCACCTTAATTCTACAGAAGCAGAAAGATACCTATAAAGAAAGGGGTCATACAAGGAGACACAATCTCTCCAAAGCTATTCACTGTGTGCTTCGAAGAAGTATTCAAACTATTAAACTGGGAAGGTTTAGGAGTAAGGATCGACGGCAAATACCTCGGCAACCTTCGATTTGCCCATGATATTGTTCTATTCAGTAACACTTCGGACGAGTTATAACAAATGATTGAGGACCTTAACACGGAGAGTGTAAGAGTGGGGTTGAAGATTAATATGCAGAAGACAAAGATAATGATAAATAACCAGGCAAAAGAACAAGAGTTCAAGATCGTAAGTCAGCCTCTAGAGTCTGTGCATAAGTATGCTTACCTTGGTCAACTAATCACAGGGAACCCTGACCATGAGAAGGAAATTCACAGAATAAAAATGGGTTGGATCGCATACGGCAGACATCGCGAGCTCCTGACTGGGAGCTTACTGTTATCATTGAAAAGCAAGGTATACAATCAGTGCATTTTACCGGTGCTAACATATGGGGCAGACTTGAAGAGTGACAAAGAAGCTTGAGAACAAGTTGAGGACCATGTAAAGAGTGATGGAACGAAGAATGCTAGGCATAACTTTAAGAGACAGAAAGAGAGCGGCTTCGATCAGAGAGCAAATGCGTATAGACGATATTCTAGTAGACATTAAGAGAAAAAAATGGTGCTGGGCAGGTCATGTAATGGACAGATTAGAAAACCGTTGAACCATTAGGGTGACAGAATGGGTACCAAGAGAAAGGAAGCACAGTAGAGGATGGCAGTAGACTAGGTGGTGCGACGAAATTAGGAAATTTGTGGGTGCTAGTTGGAATCAGTTGGCGCAGGACAAGGGTAATTGGAGATTGCAGGGAGAGACCTCCGTCCTGCAGTGGGCATAAAATAGGATGATGATGGTGATACATATATATATATTGGCGTGCTTCCATATTTCGTTCATGTAGCAAATGCGTGTTCAGATCAAACCCCTCAGTAAAGATCCTTACCAACCCAAACTGAGGTGTTAAATGCAATCACACATATTACTGCTTGGTAAATTATACATTAAGATTTGACACAGTAGCTTAAGCACCAGCAATGGCAAAACTAATTTAATACAAGCTGTCACGCACAGGTTTTCCTCACATACAAAAATACCTAGTTAACAACGAAAGTCCAACAAATATTTCACGTCACCCAAATTATATTTTTACTAAATTGAATGCTAATAATTGCTATCTTCACAACCCTAGCATCATCATCCTTACCTGTCTAACACAGTCTGTAATTTTTTTTTGTTACACTTAGCCAAGGTCCACACCCAAGTGAAAATTACCAACAAGTAAAAAATTATCCATGTGTAGCAAGACTGCTGAAAAGGGTCATTTACTTTTATGGCAACAGTAATAAAAGAAAATCTATTGTAACTTTCCCCTATTTTTTCACCTGCATCTTTTGCAGTGCTGCAGAGAACTGTGATAGTTAGAATGCCCACAGCTCTTCATCTTCTCCTTTCCTCCATTTATTACACAAAGCTACTACTACTAATCTGAATCCAAACAATCATGAAATGCCAAAGACAGCATTTTACAATGATCAAGCAAAGGAGCACCACATTGGTCTAGTTGATTCATCTTGCATAAGGAACAAACAGCACGAAAAGCAGACATGACAAAGGCCCCTTAGTCTTGTCCCGTCTTCATCTTGCATCAAATGTGTTGCATCCTTCATTTTGTCAGTGCTCATGTTATGCCCTCCTTTGCTGCAAGTATGTTGTGTCCTCTCTTGCCCTGCACTTTTTTGCACTGTTTGTCCCCTTTATGAGGCCTTTGTACCTAAATTGAGAAGAAAGCAGAGCATTTATGTCTTTAATTAACAAAAGAATGTATGCTCATGCCCTGAAATAACGTAAGAACACAAGTATTTTCTAAAAAAAGAAAAATTTTACTTGTACAGTGTCTTAGGTTTTACCAGTTTTATTATTTGGACAACAGTTTTTCTGGACACATCATAGTGCACAATACTTAGGTAAAAGGTACCCTGGAACGCTTGTTGAAAAAAGTAAATAAACATTGCCAATCCGTCATAGAGGCTGTTGTGAACATGCGAGTGAAATATTACTGCGATGCATGCAGCAGAGAATTTACGATCAACCGTCAAACACAATGAAAGATTGCTTGCTCTTGCCTCCTCAATGCCGTCATGCAGCATCATCAAAAGCAGCTGTGCCACCAATGCTACTGACCGATTTTCACTGTGAGAGCATTCTCAGCAATACAAAACTGCTACTTTTTAGTTAAATGAGAAAGGTATACGTCTGCGATCTTAAAAATACAGAAAAATCATTTCGCCTTTGCACTGCACGTAGCTGCACAATGCCTTCGAGGTGGCAGAGGTGTTACTGTGTGGCATAGTTTACCACAACTGCCACGGGTGCCACAAGCCCTTTCGCTGCCACAACGCTGAATTTTTGGCTGAGGGTTTGCCCCCTTGGCTTCTCCGCTGTGCAGCTTCCAGCACACTAGCAGAGACGAAAAGAGAGATAAAGTCAAGTATCGGTGTGATAACTCTACGTGTAAATGAAGGATATGACAAAATTTTTTGCAGCAAGAAATTCGTAAGATGACGTCCTTTAATAGTGAGACAATGCTAGGAACTATTTCAGGGCCCCTTTCATAAAGGTTGCTAACATTTTGCATTATCTGCTCATGTCTTTTTTAGCATTCAATGACTGCCCTCACGGAGTAAACATGTATGAAGAATATACACGGTGTTCAGAAAATATGTTCAAAAATCCTTATTAGGGGAAATGCAATACCTAAGCAATTTCCTTGGGACTGCTTTTACCACAAAGGCAAATACATTAAAATGACAAGGTATACAATTATACACTGCAATGACAATTAGACAATTATAAAAATCAGACAAATTTGAAACCATTCAGGCACTCAGACAAATTTGAAACCATTCAGGCACCAATTCTGTTGGTTTAAAACTTAATTTCACTATATTCCTTACATCTTCAGAATTATAAATATCATACAGCTGCATAACAAAATAAAAATTTGCAACTCTTTAGTGAGGTTTGTCAAGTTTACAGAATGTGGACTCCATGCAAAAATTCACCACTGGAAGATCATATATGGGAACATGAACTATTTCATGTCTAGTAAGCATGAAAAGCATCTATCCAGCCACTTGAAAATTACACCTGGTGCAACACACTGCAAAAAGCAATGGAAGAAGTGAACCCACTGCATATGACATTCTCACAAACAGAGTAACAATACATAACCGTTTACATCCCCATTCAATTTAATAAAGCATTTTACACATTTTATTCAAGCTTGCAGCATGATTCCAGTGAGAAGCGTTTCAAGGTGTATGCGACACATTTCAATGTCATTGCTTTCAGTAGTGCTCTTGCTGTTGACGCACAATAGTGTATACAGCACCTTAAAGGGTTCACTGACAAATTCAAATGATTAATCCTAATGAAAGGCTCGAAACCCATCATCCAAGAAATTTATAACTGGTTTCAGAATGCAAGAAGCTGGTGCTACTTATTTCTGCAGTGTAATAAGAACCGAAATTAAACTGCCAAAGAGCACTACTGTTGCACCTTAACAGACACCCTCAAGAACACGTTTATGCTTCATTGTTTGGCAAACATGCAGTGAGGCATTGCTGAAATTAGCAGTCAGCTTTCTGCATGTCACGAACAGGTTATGGACTCTTTGGTAACGGTCTTTATGTCTTTCATTAGAATTAATAACTTGAATGCTTGAAATAAAAAGTGAGTATAATATTCAGTTACTTCTTTAATTACTAGCTTGTAATTTTATAATGTATGCCCTGTGGTAAAAGCAACACATAGGAAGCCACCTAATTATTGCATCTTCCCTATCTAAAAAACTGCCAAACACTTTTTCTAAAAAATCCTGCATATAGATCCATGCTGTGTTTTCAAGGCAGCAATTTTTAGTGGCCAAATAGGAAATGATGATGGGACCACAGTAATGTGAAACATCCGCCTGCAGCACAATTGTTTTACAGCAGAATTAGCTGCTGTGTGCAATGTTTACAAGAAAGAATGAAATGCGTGCGAAAGTATATATATAATCAAGTAACTCAAATAGCAAAAAAAAAGCATGGCTGTGAAGTGTGGGCTCAGGAACCACCAAAGGTTTGCTGTGGCAAAGTCACAGAGGAAAACAACAGCAGCTTTTCATAGTTCTTAAGAAGAAGAAACTTTCTCCTAATGGCATCTACACAGCTAGTCTGCTGCTGCCAAATGCCTCTATTGAAGCAGACACCTGTCCGTAACATGTGCAGACAGATACTTGCACTTTTCTATATATAGTGAGCTGTGGTGCATATACTCTACATACAAGTTCGCGCATGTACTCTACATACAAGTTCAAACACCAGAGCATTTAAAGTTGAACAGCAAACGATGTGAAGTAGCTAGCAGACAGACAAGCTTCTAAAGGCAAGATAAATGTAATTGTACTCAAAGTCTAAAGATGCTGTATTCCATTCACTTTGCCAATAAACAAAGTCCCTTCTATAGATGAAGCAGAAACTGTGGAATGTGAACTGTGCGCTAATGTTCAAGCCGCATGCCACAAAGCTACATCGGTAACAGGACTTATTTCTGCCACAGTGCTATATTGTGCCACAGTGCTATTATGGTGTACAAATTACACCATATCAGTAACACCTCATTTGGGCCTAGTTGATACATAATTCTGAGCTTAACATTACAGCGCAAACACCTAAGACAATCCACAAAAAGAAAAAATTGTCTTAGGTATGGATTGTCTTAGGTGTTTGCGCTGTAACGTTAAGCTCAAAATTACGCCATAATTTTGTAAGAATGTTTGCACTGGATGTGTCATAATATTACAGGCATTATGTCGACAAAATTGTTTGTAGTACTATACTATACATCTTGACTAAGGCAGTACACTTTCAAATGTCATAATCAGCTCTCGTTATTGCATAATCATGGATAGGGACATGAAAATGAAACAGGCCAATTTATGTGCTTAAAACGCATGGAACCACCCTGCTTCATGAACTAACCACAACTGAAATTTCAGCTTCAAGCTTTTTTAGCAGCGTATGAAACTAGGAAGTATGGCTTCCATGTGATCCGTACTTATAACACTTATGTTACAATAGTGCAACAATTGTAAATCAGCATGGTGCGCTGTTTTAAACCAGCGCTGGCTAGTTAATGAGGCGCATATATGAAGTTCTTGCAAAAACATTTAACGCATACGAAACCTGAAGCCTCAATGTTGAAATTAAACGCAATATACCCGCGAAAAGGAAAAACTGACGTCCACTCAAATGGTAGCACGAAGCTACAGAGAGATATACCTGCACCTCGCACAATCGAGTCCGGCAGTTTTAATCAGGAATCGTGTGCATGCTCAAGGGTGGGAAGTACAGTGAATACAAAGTTCCTTATTTACAATTTCTCCACACTCCAGTAGACAGTCGAAACTACGTCCGTTGACGAAAGCGCAATATACAAATGCACACAGGGCACTCTCAATGCAGTATTCTCTTCGAGCAAAGCCCATATCGCAGGGGCAAACATGTTTGCTTCGACAAGTCTGCGGCGAGAACTCAAATTTAACATTTCAGTATTTAGATGGTCTCGAGGGCAGCCTAACAGTTCAATGGTGCTAGGTAAAGGTAAAGCAAACTGTATGCCCAGCCTGCTACATGCGTGTGCATGCTAGCCACACCACAGTTAAACCAACATTCTAAACCATCCGACATGGCCGCGGTTTAAGACATGCAGTACAGCAGTTCGGTCTGGTGAAAAAATTGCACATACCCAATTCGCCAGTTCAGCACCTGGGCATAATCCAATGACGATGTTTGGCGAAAACTTGCACCTACGAAATTTCGCATGGGCCGCTGCGATTATGACACTATAGCGAGTTCAAGGTATCGATAGGTAGAGGTGGACCTCTTAAGCCATTTCCGAATAGGGTTCATTCGACGAGACTCAACACACGCAAGGCTCCTCAGCGGACGTTCAGCCTACCAACGCTACGCCATTCGGAAATAGCAGCTCCCCCGCGGTCTTCAAACCTACCAAACCTCTGTTGCCTGCATCACATTCGACGAAGCCGTACGCAACGATGAAAAACTGAATCGCGTACAGGGATTTCTTGAAAGCAATATGGCTACAACGGGCTTTCACACTAGGCTCAGCGCGCTTCACCACAGTATCGGACGTAGCCAGCCTAGCTCGCTATTGCCGTTTTTGAGCCGCGGCTGCAGTGTTGAGAACCTTGCAAATCTGCAGTTTCGCGGACTTCACTAGCTGCTAGTTTTTCTGTATTTGCTTTTTAAAGGAGACACCTACGCCATGCGGTACATACTTGCCTGCTTCATTTCGTGTGTACTTCAGTATTACTCTAATTCCTTGCAGTACATACCTGCTCCGCTTCGCGTACGCTCGCCTTCATGCAATCACGAAAGCTTTGGCTTCTGACGAGGCCGATTGCCGACATGCTTTACCGAAAGGAACACAAAGGCACAAAAATTTTATCAAATGATTTTATTGTCGAATGCCACTACCACGCTTACTGCAGCTGAATCGGTGGACACCAAAAACCAAAGCTTTACACTAGCCGCCTGTTCGCAGCAGCACAGCAGGACTGCTTTCCACCTGCAGAAAAAAACACGGTGAACACACTCCCAACACGCCCCAAATTATTACCTATTACCAACAGTTGGCCAGGTTCATCCGGTAGGACAGCACCTAGAAATCCATCCCCACCCAGGGGCACCCCACCCAGAGAAGTGTTGCATGCAAGCTCAGGTTCTCGTTAACCGAGGGGCACTCGGTCAATGTAACAAGAGCTTGGAAGTTTCCAAGAGATAGCTCCAGTAATCGCAGCAACTGGACGCAACACAGCAGCGACCACAGGAGCTCGCAAGAAATGTGTCCCCGGGGAGTAGTGTTGGGTATCGGACTGAGCAACAAGTGATTGTGTGGGGACTTCTCACAACCAGCAATACAAACACATGCACGCACGCACGCACGCATCCATCCATCCATCAACATTCGCTTTTGCTCGCCCGTGTGTTTAACTTAAAAAATGAGACATAACAACCCTCCCGGTCAATTTAATGAGCGACTTGTTACAATGCAATACATATAATCACACATTAAAAAAATCTAACTCCCTAAGGCCCTAAACGAGGATTGATTTACCGTGTTGATGCTAAAGGTGTGGGGGGGCACGGGGGAGTTAGGAAGGGGGATCTAAAATGCAACTTACCAAGTCTCGCTGCCAATTTTCAGTTGCAGAGAATGGCGATGACATAAACCGAAACGCACGCGACGCGAAAAAGATGTTGCAGTCAGCAGGCTCCAAGTCCCCGACGTGGCCAGCAGGGTACCGAGATCAGCGCGAACTGTCCACCCAAACGGCCAGGTCCGAAGATCCAACATGGTAACGCGAGTCGCAAATGCGCAGACGATAAAATGACTCTGGACACAACAAATGACCAGGCGTCTTCGGAGAAGCCTCCATGGATGTTGCAGAAGAAAACTTTACTCCCGTTTTGTTACAGAATTTCGGTACAG
Organism: Dermacentor albipictus; assembly: GCF_038994185.2. NCBI lineage: Eukaryota > Metazoa > Arthropoda > Arachnida > Ixodida > Ixodidae > Dermacentor > Dermacentor albipictus. The sequence continues at coordinate 316,971,796 of NC_091821.1, read as the reverse complement.
CAAGTATTGAAAACACGACTGAGTACAATACCCTAACCAATCGGCGAGAAACGTCGCTATCGTAAAGCGTTCGAATTAAGTTGCAACCAAACAGGTCAATAAATTGTAGAACGAGAGCGACGTTTCGGGACGCCCGATACAATCGTAGCCGCCGCACAACGTCTGACGTTGCAGGTGAACCCCAAACGCGACGGGGCTAGGATCGTCGTGGGACGATGTTTGAGTGTGAAAAGAGAAGGGAAGGAGGGGTATGGGGTCGGAGGGTAACGTACCATGAGATGGAGTTGACTGTTGCTTGTCCGGATGATAATTGGACGGGCCGGCGATTGCAGGGACGCCCGAAGAGTCCATGAACATCATAGCCATGGATGCGCCCTCCGCAGAGGAGGCCGCTGCGGCAGGAGGAGCTGCGACTACAGGCGAAATCGCCTGGTCGTCGTAGGGTATTAAACTAGAAGGCGACGGTTTGATGTCCACTGCACGCAAGGGAGGCGAACATGAGCAACGCAATATACAAGGAAGAAGAGCAGCGTACCTTGACTGGAAATGGAGATGTCTGAAGGCAATGAGGCTTGAACAGGAACAAGAGCTGTACTGTCTGATGTGGACCCTGTGTGATGAGACTGCTGTGACTCGTTCCCTAGTGCTTGTGATGATGAGGCAACGTCCGTGAACACAGGAACCTAAAAGAAAAAGGTAGGGAAGCAAAAACCGATGGCTAAGCACTTTTGTCACAGAACGCAGAAAAAAAAACGAGTCCACCGCACAGACTCTTAGTAACGTAACCTACGTTCTCTGTCGTCATGGACTGTTCCATTAGGTTAGAGGGCTCGACCTCAAAGTCCGCATCGTCGCCCTCCCCCACGTCGTCACCAATGGAGTCCTGAGTATGCTGCGAGGTGGCCAAAGAGTTGGTGGCCTTGGCGGTGGAACCAAGGTGCGCGCTAGGAGGCACAGCCGTAGAAGACACCGCCACAGTGGAAGAAGTCCGACTCGAAGGAGATGCGGCCGGAAGGGCCGTAACACGGTCGCTCGACAAACTGCCATCCTCGATGATTTCGGGGCTTTCGGGTCCCTTGATGCGCGTCGCCGGAGGGCCACCCTGGTCTTCGGAATCGCTCTTGTTGGAATCGCTGGGCGAGCGTCTCCGAGGCCGCCCTCTTTTCCGTTTACTAAGCGGCGGAGATTCGGCACGAGGGGTGCCCACTGGCTTAGGATCCGCACCGTCCACACTCACAAGCGCACCATGCTTGTTCTCGCCGGTGACTTCCGCCAGTCCTTTGACTTTGAGCGTCTCCGCCGTCTTGAGAAGAGCGGAGAGTTGGTCTTGAGATACATTAACCTCGCCGCGGTACATGAACTCGACGATGGCTTTTAAGTCCATATATCTCATATCTTTCATGATCACAATGGGGTGCTTGCAGGGATTTTCGACAAAAAGAGCTTGAAAGAAGGGACTGCAAGCGGACAGAACCATCTTGTGGGCCTTCAGCGATAGACCTTCGCACGCAAGCGTCACGTCCACCAGCGCTTCGTTGGAGAGAAGCTGTTCGAACACGGCCAGCATGTTCGATTGGTGGTTGTTCCACTTGAGGCAGAATTGCTGGGACCCCATGTTGCTTGAGGTCGTTGCCGCGCTGAAAAAGAAAAAAAAGCGTTAAGGCACAAACGGATGCGCCAACATGGCGGACGCGAACAAAGGCCACTTGACTAACATGGCGGCCTGAAGATCAAGAATGGATGCCCGCCCATGAAAGGCCGTTGGTGTGAACTGAAATGCAATTAACGCTAAGCAAAACATATGTAGCTTTACATAAGATTAAAAAAATACAAGATCGACGTTTGTACGCTTTCCTGCTAGACATTTCAGTGGCGACATGACCGAACAGCTTGAGCATGACCAACGCACTCAGTGAACTACAGCTCCGAAAACTAGAACTTTATATTCCCCGGATACTTCCAACAAAATTTTACAAGATGAGATGACACGGTAAATAAAGCACACAAATTTGAAAATCGAGAAACGTACCTATACTGGACTAGGAGATTTAGCGTTCATTCGTGTGGTAGCGCGGCTCACCGCGTTTGCGGCCGTCCACTCTCGCGTCCTCGTCTCTACTGGCGCAGTACCATCCCACCTAGACAAGTTTCAACGGCACTGAAGAATCTGCGGTACGGGGCTCGAATATGTACTCGCACGGTCCAATAGAAAGCCACGATTTATATCCCGCGCTTTTTTCCACCTATCGTAGCCCACGACGTCAACGTTGGTGCCGGGTGCAGAAAGGAGAACGAAGGAGACGAGGAAGCCGGGCCGGCCGGGCATCGAAAATTTCAAACATGGCGAATGCGAAGACAGAAAAAAAGAAAGCAAAAAAGTGCAATGGCGATAGATTGCGTTTGGACGGCGCTATGTGTGGGTGTTGTAGTGACGAGCTTTCAGAATTAAGTGAATAAATTTTCAGGCCATTGTAATGCGCTAAAACATATGTGCGCCTTGCATCAACTTTACGAACGATAAGCTATGCCCGCTCGTCTCTCTCCGTAGCAGGGAGACAGGCTGCCGCCATGTTGAAAATTCTGGGCGGCGACCCGTACCAATATGAACATTTCTTCGCCGTATTACGATAATCGGCGGTTTTCGCATGAAATAAAGAAGCTACGTTGCAGTCACGGCAAACTGGCGATGTATTTGCAGTATTTGAAATACGCTAGGCACAGTTAACCATTTCATTAGGTACGCTAATAATGTGACAGCTGTGCGTATGTCTGTTCGACGTAGGAGTTCAAGCTAAAAAGACTGCTGTGTGTCACTGCAGCGGCATACTATTTCTGCTATGCGAAAACTACTACGCAAACATTTATTCTTCTCGCGAGAAAAAAAGAAATGCTGTAGTACAAGGCAGCAATAGGCACCCGAACGCACGGTGCGTTTTTCATGGTTATATTTTGACAACTTCGCCGTTCTTTCTTCGTATGTCTGTTCAACGGTGGAGTTCAAGTTAAAAAGACTGATGTGTGTCACTGCAGCGACATACTACTTCTGCTGTGCGAAAATTACTACGCAAGCATTTATTCATCTCGCGAGAAAAACATGCTGTAGTGCAAAGCAGCAATAGGCACCCGAACGCACACTGCGTTTTCCATGGTTATATTCTGACAACTTCGCCGTTGTTTTTCTCTCGTATTTATCATAGCAGGTACGAAACCGATACACCTATATAGTATTTGGTGTGCTCTCATTAACATGCTGACGTAATCGGTATGGCAATATACATACATATGTATTTTATCTTGAATATATGTCCTTAATACGAATGCTACACATTACGGCTTAGTGAACAACGCTTCTCCGAACCGTTCATTTCCGAGAGATGTACACATATAACACAACAGGGGGCAAAAACGGAATATTTTGCACGAGACTGACGACTTGTCTGGCGCTCGCTTCACTCGATATCGACCATCTAATGTTCGATTTTATACCTTTTTGATGGCACCTGCTGCGTCTGTGAACGTGCCGAGGCCTTTTGTTTTTCTCGCTAATTCTACTCCCAAGTTTAATTTTATCTGTCTGTGCTTGCAAGACTATGCTGCATCTGCATTCAAATTACTGATTTCATTCGATTACCACGGGGTCTAATGACTGCAGTAGCCGGTATGCAACATGTCAAAGCGTTTGTTTTCGAAAGCTACGTATAACACGATGGGGGTCAACCATGCAGAAATATTTTGGACGATGTCGACCATTTAATGTTAGATTTTAGAGCTTTCTGATGACAGCGGTAGCTTGCAAATTTACGTCTGCGTTCAAATTACTGATTCGGTTTTATAACCACTGCGTCCGATGACTGCGGTAGGCGGTATGCAAGGCTAATTTTGTCTCTGACTTGCGTATTTTGTCTGCTCAAGAGGCTGGCGACATTCTCAGACGGCGTAACCAGCTCACGTCTGTAACGCGGTGCTCGAGGCATATGCGTCGGAAAGTCTCGTTCTCGCACGTTTTTATGGACTCATTTGTTACGCAAACAAGGGCAACCTTGAGTAATGGCGATACAAGGAAAAACGTTGCAGCGCATAGAACAAGAGCACAGAAATCGACAGACACCCCTTCGAGTGTCAGTGGTTTCCTTGATTTTTTTTCTTTCTCTTTATGTATTCACTCCCACCTTTGGCTGACCAGACAATTACATGATTAGTAGAAATGCACGAGTTCAGTAATTTAATATTCCAAAATGCAAATGCAGGCTAAAATTTGTATAAGTAAGAAAGTTCATGAGCTATTTGTTAATATAATACCAAACCCTGCTGCGTGCATGTGCATAAAAAACATGAATGTACATTTATTTCACATACCTTGATTAGCTATGTAACATTTTGTTAAATGTTGGGCTATTTTTGCATTATCATCAATTGGACTATCTCTTCTTTATTGGATTTGCCATGAAGCTTCCTGAACAGTGTCCAACTTATAATTATTGAATACACCTCAACACTGTTGTGCTACAGAACTGCAGGTGGTATAAATTAGCATTTTTTATAGTAACAATGTGCACATGAGATTATAATTGTATCTTTGCATTAATAGCTAATACTGGTGTCACATATGGATATTTTAGATCATGATTGAGCTTGATCCAAGTTGAAATTCTCGACCGCAATTGGCTCCCTCCTGCAGCTTGCACAATGTAGCCAATCGTGACCAAGAAATTTGATCTTAATCAATCGAGATCGAAAGGCCAACTACTATATGCAGCAAGCACTGCATACAGCAGGACTGATATCGATAAGCTTCCATTAGACTTTTTTTATATCTAGAGATCCGGACACAATTAATATTCTCTCTCTCTCTCTCTCTCTGTATATATATGTAGTAGGTAAAGAAAAATTCTTCAGGCTACTTTTCAAACGTAAAGAACTTGAGCGGTGCTACAAGGTAAACAGAACAAGTATTTAATTTCAACAGTTTCGACCGGTGGACCGTCTTCGTCAAGGGTTATATATATATATATATATATATATATATATATATATATATATATATATATATATATATCATGCATGAGCACTCAATGGCAATTCAGCTTCACATTGGTATGCTGCCATTTCACTAAATGTAATGTCACGTCACATGCCAGCAAAATTAAAAACCATCAAGCAGTACCAGACTTCCAAAAAACTATGGGTAAAATTATTTTATGACAGATCTTGTAGAAGAAGTAAAGTCTCAAAGATCTCAACATAAGTAAGCTATGCTCAGCTGGTTGCACAAAACTATACTTCTAGATCTGTTGTTTGAGGGTCGACATTCATTTATATTTTTGTTTTATGGTATATCCATGTGACTTCCAGTTGAGGCCAATTGTCATATATTGCACCACTTGGTCAAATTAAGAACAGTTGTTGTTTATTGATTTCAACTGACATGCTTCTGGAAAACCCTGAATAAGCGTGACCAACATGGATTTAAGTATAATGATGAACAGTTATACATGGTGTCCCAGCTATCTTTAGGCAGAGCTTAAAAATATGTGAATGCCACATAGTTTAGATTATAGATTATTTTTTTTTCTACATAGTGAATAGTTAGTCCTAATTAATTAATCAACATTTAAAATATTATAATTGGATGAAAAGTGTCAATGAGACAATTGCAGAGTAAGATAAAAACTCCAGACATAGGTTTCTGTAGCTCAATATGTGCTACATAAATGTGTTTTTCAGAGTGTGAAAGAAGCCTGCAAATACACACAAAGCGCCTCGAGTGGCCAGTCATGCAGCAATTTGGCTTGCATCTGCGGGCTTCTTTAAAGCTGGGAAAAATACTTGTAGCACATATTGAGCCACAGAAAGCTATATCAGAAGTTTTTCATGTCGCACTACAACTTTCTCATTGACATTTTTCATCTGATTATAATGTTTGAGAAGTTGATTAATTAATTAAGACTAATAATTGAATTAGGCAGAATGAAAAAAAATAATTTGAGTATCTCCAAGCAATGGCAAACAACATTACCTTGCTTCTGTCCAGCTACGTGGCATTCGCATATTTTTAAACTCTGATTAAAGTTAGCTGGGACACCCTGTATAGGGTACCCAGTGAAGCCCAATTGGCACTTTCTTAATTAGCAGCAAATGCCCACAATGATGTCTAATTGGACACAACAACATTTTGCCATCACATTGAAGTACAATTCAGTCCTATTAAAAACAGAATTTGGCTGAATGTATTTTTTTTTGTGTTGCTTTATAGGCTGGGGAGTTCCACAATAGCTTTCGTGTAGTGGTGCAGTCAGTACCGAGGAGGCACAGACACATTGTAGATGTTGCAGCTGGTGCAGCAGAGCCAGTGCACCATGCATACAGGAACATGCATCAGATATCGCAGAGGGAATAGAAGTACTAAGATCACATATAGTGGAGTGTTTACAAATTCTTGGGTCAATTTCAGGCTGTGGGAAACCAGACGCCTTAGAACTTGCAAATATTGCGAAAAGTCCCTTATGCAGCTTTTGCTGTCTTTGATGAATGAGTTCCTCAGATGTGCATACACCTGTGAAGGTTCTTATTCTCCTTTCTTTTTTTGACTGGGAAAGTCTTTTTGTGCAGGGAAAACAGAGGTGGTGTGCCCCTGCAACAGGCAAGCTTCAGAACTCAGACGTATGTTGAATATGCTGTTGATAACTGTAACGCTTATACTGATATGTCCACACAGATAGAGGCTGCCCACTTCAGGACTTCGATGTATGTTGAATATGCTGTTCATAACTGTAGCACTTATATTGATCTGTACACACAGATGGAGGCTGCCCTAACTCCACTTATGCTGCTGTTTTTTCGATTCTTCTTTTCCATTCCCTGATCAACATGCTCACAGCATTTGTAGCAAAATTGTAGCGCCATGCTGCATAAGAGCACAAGAACGAGCGCAACTGAACTGTATCTCCAACCAAGTCAAAACCCAGTTAGTCAACAGTTTACATCTCATCTGCATGCATGCAGGAGGAATGTACATTTATCTCACTATTCACTAAGAATCGTCAGCCATATGCCAATTCCTGAACAGGGCTTTTAAGATTTCTTAATCTACTCTTGCACTACACTTTATAGATCACAATATGCAAGTGCAAATAAAAAGTTATTAAAGTGAAACTTTCTTTGTCTCTTCCTTCGAATTTCCCACTGCTGCTGCTGCTGTGTCTACTGTGGCTGCTGCTTGGTTGGTTCAGAGCATGCGTATACATGACAGGGGCGAGTTAGAGAGGAAAGGCAACGCTAGAAGCTCATTTCCACCCCAAAGCATCGAATGTGCACAATGCCCTATGTGGCTCCCTGGCTGTCGCCACATTAGCCTCTTGACAGCTGTAATTATCCGTGACTCCCCTCAGAAGCATTGCAGAAACTGCAGCGCTTCCCTTTCTAGTAGCGTGTGATTCCAGAGGGGATGTAGATAGAACTGTAGAGAGGAGGGAGGAGAAGAGGCTGTTTCCATACAAGGGACAAGGCGTGGGTGACATGAGAAGGCAAGCAAACCCTACTACTATACGAATGGGGTTGCGGGGAGACTGGATAAGCTTAAGTTCAAGGTATGGTACAGTATGTATCTGCTATTTCTGAAAAATAAACACCATGCAAATATGTCAAGTGGACAAACTACGCAGGGCGTGCAAAAGCACAGCCGCATTAATTAAAGCACACCGTAGGGTTCAGGCAACACTACGGAAGCGGTCTACCATCACATCAGCACTTCTGTGCCCACCGCACTCAATAAATAAATAAAATAAATAAATAAATAAACTTTATTTCCTTTGGATAGGAGGAGTACGGGACTAAAAGCTTGAGCAGCTTGACAAGGTCCCGACCCCGTTACAATTGCCAAAACAGCAGGATGACCGTCAGTCATGCGCAAAGAGCTCAAATAAATCAACGTATATTACATAACATACAGTAACACAAAATTTTGTAACAAAGTGCTAAACAATAGAAGCCATTTGCATAGGCTTGAAATGGCATGAACATGAAAAGCAGCGATCAACAAGAAGAGGGACATAAAAAATTCAAAAAAAATGTACTATTCCTGAAAATAAATGGACTGGGCAAAGCGTTTAATAGAAGAATTTTGATTACACGAAGGATCAAAATCTTCATGGTTTAATAAGTTTCGAAGGGAAGGTAGCTTGTAGGACAAAGATTGTTCGTCATAAGTAGTTCTAGGGGTGGGTACAGTCCACATTTATTTGTGCCTGGTTGGACGAACACTTGTGTTTGCTTTTAACTTAGCAAGATTAATTATGGTATCGGTACCATACTTAACAAAAGCTTCATAACACAACATCAGCCTATAATTATGTAAACAGAACACTGGAGGAATTTCGTACTTTGTAAAAAGAAGTTTTGTAGAAGAAGCATAATGTGCAGCAGCAATATGTCGTATGGCTCTTTTCTGCAACAAATGCAGCTTGCGCAATTTTGTTACACCAGTAGTACCCCACACTATGCTGCAGTACTGCAACGGAGAAGACAATAGTCGCAATAGCTTTGTGACTATGGCATTGCTAGAAGCCGTGGATTTGTCCCAACCGCGGCAGCCGCATTTCGACGGGGGTAAAATAGAAAACCCACGTGGATTTAGATTTTAGGACATGTTAAAGAACATCAAGGTGTCAAAATTAATCTAGAGTCTGCCACTATGGCGTGCCTCAGATTCCGATTGTGGTTTTGGCATGTACAGCCCGATAATACAATTCCAGTTTAATACTTCTGCCACAATGTGATGTGCCTTGTGAGGCAATGACCATGCTCAGCCCTCTCAGAGGTTATGAAATATGGTGCACAACAATGCCTGAAGCAAACACTTCTCCTTGCGTGTTCTGTGTACTACGCAGACAAACAGCACTGGTGCCCGTAAGGTAACATTTAACATCAACTCCCCACTCTCCGTTAGACTAAGCGTTGAAGAAATTTAGCTTAACCGTGACCACCACTAATTATCGTCAATCAAAGCATCCAGCATGGAAAGCTTAGCTTACATTGATTCCCACAGTGTGTGGGAACTGCAGAATTTTTTTTTTCTTATTTTCATCAAAGATATGAAAATGCTGTAATATCCAAAACTACACCTCAAACGAAGTTAGCAGTTGCATTTTCTGAAAAGGGCACACATCTTTAGGAGACAGATATTAGTTACTAAACCTGTACAATTACTATGCAACTATGGTTCTTACAACCCCAAACGCCTATCTGACAAGAGATGAAGTGTTGTCTGTGAAATAGTATGTAAAATAAATGCGTGTTGTTCCTATTTTTATTTTTATTTACACATATAATACTGCACTAAACAAGTGCTTGTAGATTAGTGGATAGCACAGTCACATATGTGACACCCACTATAGTTAAAGCACATGTAACTACTTGAATGAAATTAAGATGAATTAAGAAGAAATAAATAGATAATCTAATTTATGTAAAGACATAAATGATGCCCAGTGCATATTAGGCAGAAAATGATTCATGTGCACAATTTTATTTAATGCTGAAACATAACTGTAAAAATAAACAAAAGCAATTTTGTATCTTCAATCAGATTCATTTTTTAAATATAAATTATTTGGGACCATTTGGTACCATCACACTCTGTCAAGACCATCCAAATAGAAAAAAGAAAAGCAAGTGATCATTGGCTAGCAATATTGACTGGGCTGTAGGACGTGAACACTTAGCACTCACGGGCTATTCACTTCAGAGCGTATATATATGCCACTACTTTACTAGATGCATGTAACTTCACTCACACATGCTACATATGCATGCCAGCAAAATTTTTTTTCATCATGTAATATCCTAGTGTTTCAAACCTTGAGTTCTATGGTTGATTTTGTAACCAAGAAAGAAATGACACTCTCCATATATTCATACCAAAATAAATATATTGTTTGAGGACTTGAATTTAAATTATGCTGTTATATTTATTATTTTTCATGCATTCACATATATACCAATGTGACTTCCAAGTGAGACCAATTGGCACACTTTTTCCTGCTAAACAACAACTATAATTTAAGGTATGTCTGATTATGACCTGCTGATAAATATAGATTCCAATTTTTTTGTTGATGGAAACCTCTGAGCAGTCAATTAACCAACATGGATCTAAGTCGTGCACATTTTTGCTCGAAGCCTCGAAGTATGAAGCCCAATTGGAACTGCTCCGCATCAATTGGGCATGCAGTGAGGCTCTAATTTTATTACTGACTGCGCCCCAAATGATATTCAATAGACAGACAGTCTTGATAACACAATATGTAGTTCACTTATGTTTCATTGAATAATATAATTGGAATCAATGAAACTTGCAGGTCACAAGACTCGAGGAAAAGGGCCAGCTCAATTGTCTGAATTTGGCATACAGCATAACGCTGAGAGGATGAACTTTGTGTTGGTGATACTCGAAACTGCAGATTGCACCCTATATCTAGCTATGAAAAAACATACTAGTGCAACAAGGCTATACTATAATAGTACTTTTATTGTGTCCATGCAATATCTTAATCATGTCTCAACATATGATTCACAGTGAATGCATGAAAGGATGTGTCTGAGTTCTCAACCAAAATATCTTTTACAAAACTGCAAATATCTGGTCTTTTATCACTAGGCATTCTATAGATACTTCTAATCGTCTATATTTGGCATGGATATAAACAAGGTTTGCACATATGTACCAATGTACGTGCTAGAGGTCTAAATTCTTAAACAAGTTTGTTTGGATAGAAACTGCAATTGCCTTGGTTGTTATCTTATATTTGGCATGGACATAAACAACGCTTACACATGCATATATATCAATGTCCTTGAGGCTTCAATTCTTGAAAATTTTTGTTTGCATATCAACAGTTCTTAAAATCTTGGCATTTATATACTTAAGACTTTGAAGCTTAGTGTGTCATCACTAGTACAGACACTATTGCTGCTGCTTGTTAAAGTTACAAATTAAATACCCATGATACAGTTTGCCCGTGGGATAGCTGAATCATCTTGCAACATTGGTGCTTCATTTTGCAGGTGAAGAACATACACAGCTAGAAAAAGATTTTTTTTTCAGTAAATATTTGTTAAGAAATCTTTAAAGGGTTGTAATGTTAATATTTGAATCTTTCAGTGGACATAGAACTTGGGAAGTAAATTCATGAAAATGTCATCTGAATATTTTACCTTGGTCTGTACTTTTGGTTTGAAAGCCATGTTTACAGATATGTGATGCTGACTACTATGCATGGCACATATTTCCATTTTGTCAAGGGCACAACTGTGCCATACATGGATGTATGGCACAGTTGAGAAACAGAATGGCAACCAGCCAAGGCAATGCAACCAAGTCATCAGGTTTTTATTTTTGTGGTCTGATAAAGGTGCTCCCTGGTATATTCATATTATAGCCAAATGCATTATCTCCAGCTCATGTATACACCAAAATAATGCACATTTTACTACACAAGTTATTTTAACTTTGATTAGTTGTATCTTGGCTGCTATTGGTAAAGGGTCAAGAATAGGAAGACAATGCAAATTTATCCATTATCGAGTAGCTTGTCATGGTTTCAGTTAGAACTGCATCATTAGGCTGAACTTTCAAATATATGTGTGCCATGCATATGTATTTATGTTTAATTACATACTTCATGACAATGTGAACAATTGTATCACGTACTTAAACCTTTTCTGTCCTCATTGGATGAATTCATACGTGATACAGTTTTCAGGCGATAATCATGGGTTATTTATTTATGTAAGGAACTCTGATTATCAACATGTTTACTGACTGATGTGTAATACGCATGAACAACTATATGCTAGATGTGGTGCAAGAAATTTCCAAGCTCATTTCTTCATTTGAAGAATGCCATTTAAAATTATTCTCTTTCTTCTCCCACGTCTTCAGGCATCCCCTTGAGCCTCCACTGTTGCTCTTGAAGCAGCAATGTCCACTTCCTCATTCGTGTACATATGCACCCAGATAGCCATTTATGTTCTATAGATGTCCATAAATGATATTGAACTATTACACACATCCTATAGATATCTAGATTCATCCAAGCAACATTACGAATACACATCATGGATAATCTAAGCCACATCCAGATCACATTGCTGTAACATTGTAAGGATATCGTAGCTGGACATGTATGTGACCTCTAATAGATCTACACTTTAAGCATGCAGAGATCTATAAAACATCTAGTGGACATATTTTTCAGGACACACTAGCAAGCCATCCTTGCAGATGCTACAGCATATGCACTATTAATGACAAATTTAGTATAATGTTCACAGCATGTGGCACAATGCACGCACAGCAAGATCAGATGCATCATGTACACACCCGCGATGAGGAGACGCAGCATACTCATTGTCCTGAACCTCCTGCATGTCACACTGAGCATTTTAAGTTAACTATAGTATTAAAATTATATAGTCAGAAAATAAGCAGAATAGATCATATATATGACATGCACACATGACAGTTTCCAACTACAATTTGAACAAACTAGAAAACATGATTCTGTCCTAAGGGAAATGGGAAGGCCTATAGGGTGGAGCAACTAACTATTCATGTGTTGTCCGAGACGAGTATTTGCTTGTCATGTTGCTACAACATACATTAGACATCATGTGATCAGCAGTGAAACACGCCATAGCCACAGCCACGCTACCATGTTTCAGAAAAAAAATTACCTAAAAATTTTACAGTAGCCTTTACTGTCTAATTTATGCTTATGGTCCCACCTTTTACATCTGCAATAATTAGGTACTACGTTCATGCACAATAAAGCATGGGGAATTTAGCTTTACCGAAGATCATGTTGCATCAAACTTTAATTACAAAACTTTAATTACATCCCCCAACTGATATGGCATCATAAATAAATCTTCAAGAAAACCTAAAATGTAGTCACCCAATATGATATAGTGCATAAATCTCTACAACATCAGCATGTAATGTACATGAAGAGTCTAATTCTAAAGTAGAATGACCATCAACAATACATTGGCTACTTGATATTTGCAATGTACATATTAGTAGGACGTGCTTTAGATGTTATGTCGAGATGTGAACAAATGAACAATACCTGGATGTTGATAGGATGATGGTGGTTCACTGGGCACAAGCATGTCCTAAAACTGGTGCTTATTGCTCATTCACAGACATATACACATGAACAAAAAGGGCTTTCATATGAACAAAAAACATACCTACCTATATATTTCTGTGTTAGCACATTTCCTTCATTCAGAATCAGAATTGTTTTTTATTGAGCTGATTAGAAAGATTACAAGGTGTTATACAGAAGGAGGTCCCGGAGTCAAAGACTGCAATGGAATCTCCTTTACAAAGTAAACGTAATAAAACATAAATTACAGCAGCTTCAACAAATCGCTAACATGGAAGAATTACAAGTTTTAGCATGAATAGCATGACTGAAGAATTACATGTGCATAAATATCATGTAAAAAAGCACTGTAACATAATCTTGTTGACTAAGAAATCTGTTACAGAATCTGTTACTAAGAAAGTAACAGCGTAAGTGATTTGATGAACACAGTATAATTTGCTAACTTGAATATATATGGATGGCAAGGACATCAAATCCAACCCTAATGGTATGAAAATGAAATGAAGGCACCCTCAAAGAATGGTTGCGAGTATCAACTAGGCATGAGTATATGACAGTATGTAATCTTTCAGTTGTTTCTTGAATTCGTGAATTTTAAGTGTTGTTTTATCTAATAGTAGCGTGTTCCAGAATGTGATAGATAAAAAATTAAAACACTCTGCTTGCCATAATTAGTATGTATTTTGGGTAAAATGAAGTTCCTATTTATTGCAAACCTGGTAATGTTAGTATTTATTAGAGAAGATTGTGATATCAAGCTATCATATCGTGTGTAATTGATTTGACGGAACAAAAGGTGCCTAGGTTATATTTAGCGAGTTGCGTGACTGAAAGAATGTGATTAGTTCGTAAAAGATATGAGGCGTTGTGGTTATATGGACTAAATGTATTTATCCTAATAGCCTGGTTCTGTAGGATTTGTAACGAGTTTAAATGGGTTACGTAAGTGTTTCCTCCACAGGTAACGCAGTAGTTAATGTAGGAATGAATAAATGAAAAGTATAATGATAGTAATATTTGATGGTTAAACATGTTTCGTGCCTTTAGGAGTACCCTGATCCTATAGGTAATTTTCTGTTTTACTTTGGTTATTTGTTCAATAAATATAAGATTTCTGTCTACTTCTATACCTAGATAAATACATGAAAAACTTGCAGGGATAGGACTGGCGCCAAGAAAATAGGAGGAATGGAGTCACATTTTCATTGGTGGAAAGTGAATTAATACAACAAATTTTGTTTTCGATGGGTTTATCAGTAGTTGGTTAGTATGGCACCACTCCAGCAGGCTGTGTAAATTGCCATTAAGGTTAGATATTGAAGTTGTAAGACATTTATCGGAGTTAATGATAGTAGTATCATCTACATAAAGTATACACTTCGAAGAAGAGAGACAGTTAGGCAGATCATTGACATATAATAAAAATAAAAGCAGACCTAATATGGAACCCTGGGGCACGCCAGTATTAGTGAACATGGTTTTAGAATTAATTAGACCTATAATTGAATATGCTAAGGTGGTCTGGGACCCCTACACTGCTATAAATATATCAAAAATCGAACGATAACACCATCTGGCAGTCAGATTTATATTCAATAAATATCGGCGGATGGACTCCCCTTCTCAACTTTGTGTACAGGCAGACCTACCAACATTACAGACTAGATCTAAATATGAAAGACTTAAATATATTTACCTAATCATTCATCATCATGTTCATATAAGGCATACAAACTTTTTTGAAATTCTTTCTGGTGAATCCACTAGACATCGTCATTCAATGTTTATTCGTCCCCCTGTTATACATACCGATTGTTTCAAGTACAGCTTTTTCCCAAGAGCTATCAAAGAATGGAACTCCCAGTCGGAAGAAGCCGTTTCATCCTCATCAATTGATTTCTTCACAAAACACATTGTAAATATCCTACTTTGTAAATAATATACTTAACTTTGTGTCCTTGTTATCTTCAGCGGTTTATGCTGTTACCTCTTGGTGTTATTAATTTTAATTTATTGTCCCTTTTTGTGTTTCAATGTACAATTTTCCATGTACAAAATATGTTATTTATAATTGTTCGTATTCCTCTCCTGCTATAGCCCTGTGTAAGGGCTGGCAGTATCTGTAAATAAATAAATAAATAAATAAATAAATAAATAAATAAATAAATAAATAAATAAATAAATAAATAAATAAATAATCGTCTGAAATAGCTACTACCTGCATTTTGTCTGTTAAGTAATTTTGTAGTAACAAAAGTGCTGGGCCGGTAATTCCTAATGATTCAAGCTTACGAAATAAGATGCGATGATTTATTTTCTCAAACGCTTTGCTTAAATCTAAATACAGAAGCTGCATAACTGGCTTCATTGATAGCGAGTTTTATTTGATTGGTTAGTGCAACAAGAGCAAGTTCGGTTGAGTAACACGAGCAAAAGCTGTATTGGAACTGTGAGAGACTGTTATATTTTGTAAGGTAATTAGTTAAGTGTTTTTCTGTAAGTTTTTCAATTACCTTGCTGAAAAAAGGTAGTACACAGATAATTGGAAATTATAGAGCGGTCACCTTTCTTAAAAATTGGGGTGATCTTGCCTTGTTTATGTTCTTGTGGGAAACTGCCCGATTACATGATGCTGATTATGCCTGCAAGAATACCAGTTATTAAGGGTGCAATTAATTTTATATGAGAAGGGTGTAATTTATCGATGCTGGCTCGGGTTATTTTCATATTGTTTATAATGTTTAGAACTTTCCTGGGATGTACTTGGAAATAAAAAGAAAGGCTGTGGTAGGTGCTGGGGCATGGGATTGTCATGCGCAGGTGTCTGTAGTCCACTGCTAAAGAAGAAATCAGCAAACCCATCAGCTATTTGTTTGGTGATCTTGTACACCTTACCCCGATAAGCAATTTCTGTTATAGTTTCACGATTATTTGCCCTATTTAAGAAGTGTTAAGAATTTCCCATTTATTCCTTACGTTTTTATCGCATCTCAAAATTTTCTTTTCGTACCATGTTTTCTTAACCTTTTTTCAATGTGGCAGAAAGCTGGTTAGAAAACTTCTTGCACCGAATGGCAAAGTTCTTGTTAAATGGTTGCCGCTTGGTTTTCTTGTAAAGATTATCCTTTTTGTGCATTAGAGCGAGCTTATCTGTTATCCATGGATTCTGAGACAACGTGAATTTCATTTTACATTTAACTCGATGGGAATGATGCTCAAAACAAGACTTAAGCATAGAGATAAACAGAGGAAATGCTTTTTGTGGATAATCTGTAAAAAAGATGGGAGACCAGTCAAGATTCGACACGGCTTCAATGAATGATTGTTTGTCTAGTATAAACTTCGTGTACATAATTTTTTCGAGGCCATGAGTGTAATGAAAGTTTAAAAATATAGGATAGTGATCAGTTATGTCAGTCATTAGAACACCTGCATCTGGTGGGTATGCCAAATTTGATAATGCATGGTCAATTAATGTACCTATTGGGTGGTTAGCACATTGTCTGTATCTTAATTAAACATTCACAACCAAAGCTTGTTAAAGCAATTAGAATATTGTAGAACATTAGTAGACGTACTGTCAGCAAGGTTGATATTGATGTCGCCTATAATTATTACATTTATATTTTCATTTGCTAGCAGTCCCATAACATTATAGAGAGCAACACAAGAATCTATTGCTGATGAAGAGGGTGAATGATATATGCAACCAATTATTAGGTCTTTGTTGTCTATGTTGAAGTCATATTTAAGTTCAATCCAAACATCTTTACAATTATTTATGTTAAGCACAAGATCGTTCCTTCAGTTGTATGCAATATCAGAATAGATATACAGTTCTGTGCTGCGATGGCTGCTGAACGGACGATTGGAGTATATTCAGGAACAAAACTAGAAAAACAGGAAAGGTGTTTATCGTGGTTGCTCAACCAACTTTTATATACTCCGATGACTGAAAACAGGAAGGTGAATGAAGAAGGGAGATTAGAGAACTCGTCAAAGTGCTTGTGCATACTGCGTACATTCAAATGCAAGACAGATCACCGATGACTTGAAAGAAGATTATTTAACTGGTTAGCTGTGAGATAGGATGACATTGTGAGATTTACCTAGGTGACAGGCGTGACGCAAAGTGGATTAAGATTAACTTATCACTGAAAGGTCGGATTCAGTTGTGATGCGAAAGACATGGCTTTCAGTTGTTTCCCTAGCCTTGATTTGATAGTTTTCTGTCGACAGAAATCTCCAGTTTCTCCGTTTCTTCAGACCCAAAGCTTTGGAAAAGAGAGCTTTATTTTCAAGTGTTAAAAGGTAATTGCATGAATACTGTTGCTTCACTACTGGATGTACCCTACTTTGTAGATCTTTATTCATTCATTCATTCGTTTGTTCATTCATTCATTTGTTCATTTACTTATTCATTTGTTTATTTAAGTGCCTCAAAATACCCCTACAAAGGAACCTACCTCATTTTCCCTTTATTAATACAAACCCGCAATAAGTACAACACACATAGCAATAAAATAATTAAATGTGGAATTGTGAATTGTATAATATTTAGTGTATAAAAAAGAAATGTTAGTTCACTTGATGTATACATATAAAGATTTCAATGCAGTGTGTTACAACATGGAAAGAGTGAGCAAGGCATAACACTATTTAATAATGTTCGCCAGAGCCGCTTTACATTTATGAAGGTCAGTGTTGTTTACAGCATCTGTGGGTAACTTTTTCCAATCTTCTGCCGTATGGACAATTAATGAAGTCATATGTGCAGAAGTGTGGGCATGTGAGGGATGAATGGCTTTTTCGTGACTAATGCAAAGCAATAGTTGGCGAGCGAGAGCAATGATGGTAGGGCTAATTGACGAGTGATAAAACTTGTGAAAAGTGGAAAGCTTCGATATTTGGGCCGGCATTCAAGACTGAGAAGGTTGGCCTGGGATTTCAGTGCTGTGATGCTTGTTAGATAAGAGTATTCCAAATAAATGAACCTTGCAGCATGAGTTTGGACTGATTCCAACGTGTTTGAAAGGTTAATCTGGTGGGGGTCCCAAGTGGCACTGGCGTACTCTAGTTTTGGTCGTACCAATGTTTGGTAAGCAAGCATTTTTACAGAGGAAGGGGTGTGATGTAAGTTACGATGTAAATAAGCGAGGGTGTGGTTACCATTACTTTCAATTTCTTGCTGAAGGTGGTACATAGCAATCCAAAACAACTGCACCCTTCTCCTTTTTACGCCTTTAGGAACTCTATGCTTATTCCTTTGAGCACTCTTGTCTGACATGCATGCCCTCCAGCACATGCAGCATGTCCCTCTAAGATGGAAATAAGTTGTTTTAACTTGACCACGCACACCAAGACTAGCTAGTATACATCTGGAAAACAGTTCTGAAATGAGACGTAAAGACATAAGAACAAAAAGGATCTTCAGGCAATATATGGACAAGTGTAGTGAAAGAAAATAATCAATTCAAAGGATATAGAGCACAAGAGCTTGACATGTGCAAACTTCCACATTTAATAATTGCAAGTCAACAGCAAACGGCATAAAGAAACAGAAAAACACACAAAATACCGATCTGAGGCCGATCAACTGTTTATTTCAATTCCTGACAATTCCTTTTCTTCGTCTCTCCTCCTTTCATTTCTCCTAATTTTACTTGGGACACTAAATACTCCAGGTCTCTGATTGCCATCCTGCCATTGATGGTATGGCACCAGATTATCCACATTTCCCGACTCCCCCTCCCCTTATTTCTGACTTAGTTCTGTTGCACCCTTCCCAAACATAATTCTCTGTCACTGGCAGCTCTTCCGAGTCTCTAAGGTGCATTTCTGTAACCGCATACACCCCTATTTGTTCTCTATTTAATTGCTCCTCAATCTCTGCCCACTTTTTCTTTCTTCTGCTGCCCTGCATGTTTATATAGCATATTGCATGGCGAGCTTTCTTTCTTGTTTTCCTCCTTTTTCTGTTATTGACGGTGATGCTATTCTGAGGTTCCCCTGGAAGACCTTCTTCATTACTACCTACTCTGGCCTCCTGAGCACCCATGGGCCCCCTAAAGAAGCAAAAGTGCGACCACCAAGTCGCCAGCCCACTTTTCGTGCCAGCTTGTAATTGAAGTGGATCCCGTCTCGTTTAAAATTACCGAACCTTCTCATTTCCCCGTTTACTTCGACAACCTCGAAGCCTTTCTCTCGGCTCATTTTCCATATTGCCTTATCAGCAGCCACTATGGCTCTTTGTACGTGACTGTTACGTACAGGCACCTCCAGCACCGTGCACACCATGACCTGCACCAGAGGGGGTATATCTCGTGCAAGTCGTCCAACCCCTTCGCCAAGCGCTGGGCTAGTCCTGTCCCTTTTCTGTTTAGGACGTCCAGCTGCTACTATGACAAGGTTACGCACGTGGGCATTTTCCCCTAGCTTTTCTTTTGCTTGCTCCATGACAGAACCCAGTGTGCACCCTGGAAATGTCCCTACCGCCACTCTTTTATCACCTTTCGCCCTCTCGACAATTGCTTCTGAGCACCTAGGCAGGTTTGAGTCGCCGGCGATAATCACCCTTTCACTCTCTCCTACCTCTCACTGCTTCTCTTTGTCCGTTTCTACGTGATTCGGACTGGACAATAAGAATTGTCCCCTGTGCTCCTGTTCTTTCCGCATGGCGGCCTCAAGGTAGGTGCCGCTCTTCCCAGCTAACGCTTCACCACGTTACATGCATTCCACATACTTTGCTAGCACTCCCTCTTTTGTCACGTCGGGGGACTGCGTTCCATTGTCACACACATTCTCGTTCACAATGGCGACCCTGTTTAGCTTTTCCTCGGCTGTTTCAACTCTTTCTTCAACTATTTTCCGTGCATAACGCTCCCTCTTTAGCTCATTTTTGAGCTCTTCCACTTGTTTGACAAGCTCTGCCTGGAAAGCCTCCATTTTCTTGAGCCTAGTATCGGCATCACAGTGTGTGCCGATTGACTAGGTTCCCTCTCCATTACCATCCGTCCCCTCCTCTGCTTTGAAGGACCCCCCCACTCACTGCCTGCTTTCCTGGCTTTCTTGCCATGTATTGCACGGCTTTTTCTGATGCAAATACTATAATATTATAATACTATAATAATGCAGAGCATGTGCCTTTTAGCAAAAACCGATACGCACAGGATCCAAATCCTCAAAATGTCCCAAATCAACTCTCACCCCTGTTTCAAAAGCAACCAATGCCGCGGAGACCCAAGGTATGACATGCTCTCGCACGCGCTCAACCACGCGGCCACGCTCTCACTTTCCTACCGCTCCTACTCTCGGCACACCCTCTCGTAATCTGCCCCCCTGCGTGACACTGGACCGCGAAAGCTTGATTTAGACTGCTGTTAAAATCCGAAACAGAAACACCGCACTCATTTTGGAATGCTACAGCACCAAAACTGAAAATAGCTTCTTCAATAACAACCAAGAGTGCCTGAGGCGGAATAAAATAATGCCTTTAATATCTATGGACATAGCCTTAAATGAAACGTCAGAATGTTGAGAAAGGTAGTGTATAATGTCGGAAGATCCCCTAACCAGAAACTAGAAATTAACTTCTAGCTTCTTAGGGTGACACTGGAGCCAGCTAAAAGGGAGTTTTGCCACATGCCTTTTTTCGAAATAATGACATGGAAAGGCATCTCAGGCTTGTAAAATTTTGTTGAGAAAAAGAACCGAAGAGCCAACCCTTCCTTTCCGTCTACAGATTGTGCAAGAGTGCTACGATTTAATTCTGTTAACATGCATTTCACCTTTGATTTTACCCTCCTCAGGTCAACATCAATTCACCTAATAAACACAAAATCAATGAAAGCTTGTGCTTTTTTTCTGTAAATTACTTCTAGACGTGATAGAAAACCCACCTTCTTTGTCAGCTGCTGCAAGACAAATCCCTTTGTCGGTGAGGTATGAAAACACCCTTTCAATGGAAACAGCATTTCGACGAGGAGAATCACTCATTTAGTAAGCTGTCAATTACATTAACAGCTTGCTTCTTTAACACATTAACATGTGTTAACATGTGTGAACATTAACATGTGTGAAACATTAACATTAAGTAACATTAAGTAACATTAACATGTGTGAAAGCACATTAACATGTGCTTTCTTGAGATTGCACATGCGCTCTTGTCTATCTTAAGGAGGCGTTATAGTTTGTTTGAATTTTGAATGTGTACTCATGCTGGCTTCATGTTTTGGAGGGGGCGTTTTGCCTTGGTGTCATGGTTATATAGGTTTGTTATTCGAAATAAAAACTCAGTAACTCATTCGAGTTACACCGAGTTTAGTACACCTGGCTGCTTCACCATATTAAGGACAACGTATGAAGGCATTTTTGGACTGATATACCTTTTCATGCTAGTAGTCTATCTCCAGGTTGTATCTCTGGCATGCTAGCTCTATGGCACATATCATAGTATTAGTACTTCGTTATTGCATTTCTATACTTGTTGTTTTCATCTGTCTTTCTGCGTTCTTGATTGAGTATCTTCCCTACTACATGCCAAGTTTGTAGTCTGCTGGTAACCATATATGTGGTCTTCTGATAGGCAGCATATTCAATGCTGCAGCAGAGTCTAGCTGTATCAGATTGGTTGTGATGTCTAACCACTGCCTCAAGGGCACCCTTCTATCTGCCATGAGAGTTTGCACATATGTAAATAAAGGTCAAAGTAAAAGCTGAGGAATTCTTCTAGAGCACTTCTTTCAGGATGATAGGGTGCTAAAAATTTTAAAGCGATAAAGCTAAAATAAAGCTAAATTTTTAAGTGATAAAGATAAATTTAAAGCATATCTTTTTTTCTGCCCATCACAGGAGCCTCACAGTGCACCACCTTGTTGAATATATTATCAGAGACAATCGCCTTTGTGCATCTGAATGTCTCTCTTACCATCAGCACAATGACACTGTCTTCTTTTCTGGGTTCTGCCTCAGTCATGCACATGCCCTGGTCAACAACTACAATAAAAGACAGCTTCCTGCACACATCCTTCCTTTCTTTTTTATTTCAGCAAAATCTCAATGCACGACTTCAAATGTGACATCTGAGTATGAGGGAATGACCATTTGCTTTATTTTCAGGCAGAACTTGGCTTTAGCATTCTGGCATATGACATGTCCTCACGTAATTCTCTGTATCAGCTTTAACGTTCTTCCAGTAAAATGTTTCTGAACCTTCCAGCCAAGTTTTCCAAAAATCGTCATGTCCCCTTGTATGGGGGCTGTTAAGGTAGAGCTACAATATCTTTGATACAGAGCTTTGGGACATGACAAACTTTCCATTGACGAATTTCAAATGTTCATTGTCTTCTCAGATGTTCACCCCATGTGCATCTTGATATATTTGTTCACTTGTGCTATTTGTAATCTTGACATTGCATTCACATCAGCTAGGCAGGTTTTCATTGAGCCTGTGGCTAACATCAAGTGCAAACAGTTGAATTTTACTAATCCATCATACTAGTCCATGGTTGTGTAACGCTCACGGGGTATGTTAAAACCTGAGTGTATGTCAAGAGCCTGAAACAATGGTCCTCTAAATAACTTCTGAAGTACCACAATGCACACTGAAGCACCCCTGCTAACACCGCCTTTTTGTTGTTGTGCACTTTACTTAAAGGGGCCCTGAAACACTTTTTGAACATAGTCAGAAAACATTGGTGATATTTTTAAATGCTGCTGTGAACATGTTAGCCAAATATTACTGCACTGCATGAGTCAGAAAATTCACAATCTTATCTCAAAAACAGCACAAAATTGCTTGCTCTCGCTTCCGCAGTGTCATCGTGCAGCGTCATTGCAAGCAGCTGGACCCACCAAAGCTGTTGGCTAATTCTGCGATCGCTAGAACATTCTTGGTGATACATAATTGCTAATTTTGAGCTAAACAAATTAAACATATATGTCTGCGACCTCAAAACAAACAGAAAATTCGTTTCATCTTTGCACTGTTGGCCTACGCATGACAACTGCGCATAGATGCATCTAATGTGCGTGACCTTCTAGATAGCAGTGGCGTGCTGCATAGCGGAGTCTACTGCAGCTGCCACGGAGTGCCACTACAAGTCCTTTCGCCACTGCTACACTCAACTTTTGGGCAGAGCTTTGCCCTCTTGGCTTCTATGCTGCGTAGCTTCTAGCACACTAGTGGACAAGTGAGAGAAAGCTGGGTATCAGTGTGATAGTGTATTCAACTTATAACTGAAGGATTCAAAAAAATTTTGCAACATAATATTTGTGAGGTGACCTCCTTAAATAGTGAGGCCGTTCTATGGTTAGTTCAAAAAGTGTTTTAGGGCCCCTGTAAGCTTTGAAAGCATGTGGGAATAATAGAAGTTACATTCAACTAGTGGATATACGATCTTCGTTAAATCTCGTTGGTACAATACTGCTCCCATATGTTGTAATGGGATGCGTTAGTGCAGAGTTAAAGAGATTTGGTGAAATCTGGCAATTTCAGGACTGGGCCCAATGATGTGGCACACACCAATTCTCGATACGCTTGGTCACACTCATCGCTCCACACGAAGGGGACTTCCTTTCGAGTCAACCTTGTGAGACATCTGGACTATGGCTACGAAGTTCTTAGTGAACGCCCTAACATGTCCTGCCAGTCCTGGGAATACACACAATTATTAAATATCATGAGGCTTTTGCAGCTTTCTGACTCATTGGATGGACTGTTCCTCATGGTTTTCATGTAGCTGTAAAGGGCTGTGCCATGAAGCAAAACACTTCTCTGAAATAATTAACTTTTCTTCTTGTTTATCATCAGGCATAACTTGCTCTGCCTTTACATCACATGAGACAAGTGGAAACAATGTTAATCTTTACTCCATATGACAGCAAAAGATAATTTCCATTAATGTACATGTTGGAAAAATTTCTTGTGAATTCTTTAAGCATGGTGTTTGTCATGCACTGAAACCAAGTTATTCCAACCAAACAGCAGGCAGTTATATTCATACATGTGAAACGGCACTATAAGTTCCGTGTATTTCTTGGACTTGAGTGAACTAGTAACCATTGCACAAGCCAATTCGTGAGCAGTATCATTAACAATGTGATCAATCAAGCCTGGGCATAGGGAATGGATATTGCTCTGTTTGTGTGTTCAATTGCTGATATTGGTGCAGAGTCTCAATATGTCATGCTCATTAGGGACAATGGTTAGAGGTGACACAAAAGATGTCAAATGCCTCACAATCTCAGCATCTAAAATTTGTTACAGCTCCTGTTTTAGCCATATTTTCTTTTAGATGGATATCCTGCAGGTTCTCTTTCACACAACAGTCACTAAATTCGAAAGGCACTTTTAGGGACTGAATCAGCCAGTGTAAATGCATCTAGGCATACAAGCTCTGGAAAAGTAATCTGTTCTTCATTAGCAATATCGGGTGATGTCTGGGCGCTTGAAGCAATGGGATCTACTATGGTCACCTCATACCTCCAAGAAGTGTTGATCCTCAGCTTCTTCATGTCGGGCCTGGGACAGTATAAACAGAAATTCGATAACGCACATGAGCAGCACTTCTATGGTAAGGTGCTGAGAGGCCAAATGTAACATATTGACTGTTGTCCAGGTGGGCAGTGTTTGAGATGATTCGTCATACCTGTAAATTGTTACTATTCGGCATTGTTGCAACTTGTGCATCTCCCCCATAATCTTATACTAATTAGGCATATTGAAGCCCTTGTGTATAAGTAAAGCTTTTACTTCACTTCTCTCAACAAATGAAGCAGTTTGTAGAACATTCTTCTGGATTGAGTAAACAGCCACATTTTGGTTACTACATGGATGAGGCTGTGGACCCCGTTCATTTGTTTTTGTTCTTGGCTACATGAGGTCTTGGTTGCGTCACCAGTAGTTTGGAGCTATGTGTGCTCCTGTCACGATTGTCACTGTACACTTTAAAGGAACTCTTGTTGAAGGAGCCCTATTTTGCTGTGGTTTGTGCAAAAAGCCTTTGCAGCAAACATCCTTTAGGCATCCCAATAGGTACGTCTTCTACCATACTGGGCAATCTTATTTGTATTTGCCTTTGGCATTCTTTCTTCATGACATTTATAAATAAAGATACAAAGACAATTCAGGAAGTACAGGATCTTCTAACTGCAGCAGCTGTCTCTTATCATAGAAATAATCAACAAGTGAGCCAGAGTGTTGCTTAAGAAATACCGCCCCGTCCAATCAGTCAACCGTGTTTTGGCCAAGGGCCACAATGAAACTTGCCCTCCACTGATCCCAGGCATCACTGTTTCAGTATTTGGAGATTATACCATTTTTTGACATCTTGCATTAACAGCCTCAAATTCTGCAGTCTGTCATGTGATGTTGTCCAGCAGTTTTTGACGCAAGCATACTAAAAAAATTTCAGCCAAGTTATTGCTGATGAGGATGCCCCATTGAATAGTCCAGTTTCACTACATCCGTTTTAGGACCTGGGTTAGCATGCAGTATCTGTCAACATTACAATCAATTGCCCATGTTGCTAGATTTGTGATGACTGCACTTGCACCATCCTCTTCATAAGCATGGCGATGCCTTGACTTGCGTCATTTGGAATGTGCTTACTAGTTTTGATCTGTCTGAAATACTTTTCGAGGATGGACATTTCCATATTGACCATCCACATATTTCACTCAACAAGATCCACCTCAGTGAGTTTTGCCTCGCTTGTAATGAATTGGAGCAGGCTCGGTGATGTTGCTGACTGCGAGAGTTCAACTTCATTTTCTGCTTGGTATAATGTGACGTACAGTTGCCCTGCTGCAGTATAGTATCAGCTTGTATTTCTATCCACATCCTGTCGAGATGCACCGAGTATAAATATTGATCTGAGACATGATCAACTGCTTTATTTTGATCCCCGACTCTTCCTTTTATTTGTCTATTCTCCTTTCGCTTCTTTAGTGTGAGGCAAGCAGTTGCAATAATATAAATCACATGGAGCCAAAATGAACAGTGGGTGATCGGAAAAATGGTCTCTGCATTGGTGCTCATGACAGACTAGGTAATATTAACGAAGAAACTTGTGAGTTTTATTAGTAATAGTTCTCATACATTGAGAGAAAACCTAATATATTATTATATTGGCATCCACTATCACACTGTACATGCACAATTAAATGAAAGTAACTAAAGCTGTATGGCAGTTAATCTAAATTGCTTAGAGAATGGTATGTATCCAATGCGAATTCATAATGAACTAACAAGAAACTAATAAACACTTGTACTAGACTAATTAAGTACACTTAGTACATTTCACTAAAAAATTTAAGTGGCCACAAATAAAGTCAGAGGTAAGATACCAAGGCAACGGACAGGCAAGCTCTTCCAACTAAAAAAGAAACTAATAAAGAATAGGAGGGGGGCAATGCTCAAAAACATGAAGAGAGCAGACACAAATGCTGAATTTGCAATATTTATTTTGAGAAGGAGTAGTCTTAAATAGGCATACAAACGCACCACCACGTAAAAGAAAAATGTGCTTCATATCACAGGAAAAAAAGAAAAAAGAAGGAAAACCATTTAGCAGAACTTATCTCGCGATGAATGGTGACATTACCACGATTAGCAGGAAAGCAATGTATTTACACACCATACTGCAACAGCTGAAACCTGTCATGCGTGAGGCATGTATTGTGTCCCACTTCTCTGTCCCACTGCTCCAGAGATGTCCCCGCGTGGCGCGTGTGTGAATATATTTTCAGACAATAATGTCTAAATATTTATGATGTGGGTTCGCCTCTGCCCAACCCTGAAAAAACTTTAACGTTTTTTTTTTTGTCACTGAAGAGCAGCACATACGCAGTGGTACATCCCCAGGGACTTAAGCTGGTGTCAAAACGGTCCACAGAAGAGTAGAACATAACCCAGTGACTCAGGTTGGTGTAAAACAAGTTTATTGAAGAGTGACACATACCGTGTAGCACATACTCAGTGACCCAAATTCACATCAAAAAGATTCCTTTAGGTTTGGCACATACCTAGTTTTACATACACTATGATGCAAGTGGAGGTAAACAGAGCTTGTGCAAAAGCAGAGGCACACACACAGTAACACAAGTCTGTGTGAAACAGGTTAACTGACACAATGTGAGATACCTGTGAGCCAACAATTGGCTTATGACCCATTTTCCTCATTACAGCAGCCCAATACTCTAATCACTGGACCACGAACTATCCAGTAACCCAAGTTGGCGAAAAAAACCATTAGAGATAGACACAGACAGGCAGACAGAAAGATAGCCCCCAGAAAGTGTGTGAAGTAACCTAATAATGCTAATCACATTAATAATACAAACATACTCATCTATTTATTTTGAGTTATGTGTCAATGTTTATGCCAGCCAACCTTTCCAAAAATGATACTTTGTGCTCATGCAGCATGACCAATAGCTAGCTGATATATGTGCAATTATGTTTGGTGATGTAAAATATGAATGCAGTGTTTGTGCTGTCTTCATTGTGTAGTGTTTTTGTGGACTGCTCCCCTCCTATTCAATATGAATGGATACCAACTGGGCCAATCGTTGACTTCACTGAACCTAACAAAGAAATGGCAGAATATGGAAGTGTCTATACTTCAGAGATTACATCGAATGGCCGAACTGGCGCAGTTGATCAACAAGAAGAAAATAAGTGGTATTTGAACTTATATCATCGAGAAAATTGAGGA
Source organism: Dermacentor albipictus (assembly GCF_038994185.2). Taxonomy (NCBI): domain Eukaryota; kingdom Metazoa; phylum Arthropoda; class Arachnida; order Ixodida; family Ixodidae; genus Dermacentor; species Dermacentor albipictus. The sequence continues at coordinate 316,943,906 of NC_091821.1, read as the reverse complement.
AGCAGTAAAAAGTAGGGCAGCATGAAATCAGTAAAAAAGGAGCTTGGCATGGAAAGCAACAAGGTGTACACAATCAAAAATAAATAGGGCCATGTTATCAGCAATCTTGACTATATAGTAAAGGCAGAAGAGGAATCCTATACTGAAATGCACAGTACTTAGAACAGTCATGTAACTTAGCTGGACAGAGTGACAAACAAAAAACAAAGTTCCTTCTAAAACTAACGAGGTTAGAAGGGCTTTACAAGATACATCCAGGGGTAAAACGGCAGGAGAAGATGGGATAACAGTCTATCTGAAAAATACAGAGGAGATATACATTTTGCTGTGCTACACTACATGCCATTCCATGATGATCAACCAACAAGCTCTCATTACCACCCTTGTAGAGAATAGAAAATATGCTGTATTTAAGAAGTTTGCTAACCCCAGTTTTCAATGCCTCATAACTTCAAGTATACCAGGGATGTGAAAAATTGTCAGCACCATTCCTAGCAAAAAAAAAAAGAAACTTTATTTTATGAAAATGTTACAAATGCAAAAACCGGTCAGCCCAAGCCATGAAGGCTTGTCAGGCTGGCTGTACCATACACATACACATATTCATTTGTCCCACTAATAAATTCTTGTACTTGTTGCATAAGACACTTATTAGTGTCATATGAGTTCATACAGTTGACTCTCATTACTTTCCTGGAAAAAAGCCATGCATGGAAGGAAATGTTGTTTAATTTGAGCCTCACTTACCATCCCAAATAATGCGGCCAGCGGTTCCCAAAAGCTTGAAAACACAAATTTAGCAGACAGTGCTACTCTTTCCTTAGGTATGAAATTGTCTGTTTTTATTAGCAAGAAATACTACCTGTAGAGAAGCATGCATGCAACAGTCATAGCGAACGAGAGAAAATTCTTGAAGCTTATAGCCAGGACCAGGTTGACACCAAAAGAAAACATATGTATACATCAGCATACCCTTTGATTGAAGAGGCATTGCACTACAGGAGAATACTTCTCCAACGAATGATAATGTGCCTCAAAAGTGACAAGACCTACTACATAAACATGCTCACTGCAATCCACATGCTAGTAAGCATGTAGTAGTTGGTACAGCTCACTACGATTGCCAAGTTTCAAGAAATGTGGCCTTGTTGTCTAAACAGATGACATGTTCCCACCAGACGTCGTCTAGGATGATGGCGACACTATGCAGATGGCTGCACTAACAAAATAAAGCTTTTTTTTTTTTCACTCTCGATCTACATCAAGCAATAAAAAAGATTTTTATTCATTCATTTTCCTGCTATTCGTTGATTCAACCTTTAGAATAATATGATTAAATCTTGCAGTCCTGTAAGGGTCAAACTAACGGAAGTCAACATCTATTAGTCTAGTACGATTGCTTATTAATATACTGCCAGTTCAATAGGAATTTGCATTGAGTAAATATTAATCTATAGGCAGCTTGTACTAGTGCCTATACGGCATGATTTTGCTTGCTGATAGACTAATAGAGATAGGTCTAAAACCCACCATCAATTAGGACTGTTACAGACAAAGCTTTCTGGCCTTGTAAGTTGTAGTAGCAGACAAGATCAGGTCATGCAGACTTTTCTTGGAATTTGAACTTAAATTGGAACTAAGTATGCCAGTTGGTTCCAATATGTTCTAATTGGAAGCTACTCCATGTTTGAGTAATGCCTGTGAAACAACAAAATAGTTTAAAAATAATAATAATAACACTTTATTATCATCAGTTGCAATGTGGTACATTGGCAAGTGAAAGAAAATGGCAACGAATATCCCTGGATTCAAATACAAAAGTCACAAGGTATATAAGGAATTAAGAGACTTAGATGGGCTAGTTGATTGGCTTGATGAAACATGGTCAAATCAGCACGAGTAAGGATGGAACCCAGCAAGAATGCATGGCGATTGTCCTCCATTCATTCTTTCTTGGTTCCACCCTTACTCGTGCTGATTTAATGATATTTAATATACGGAATGATAGGAATCCAACTGACACTAAAATGAACTAGTAAATGAAAAGAGATAGAGAAAAGAATCACAGCAAAGATGTGAGGCTTCACAAGAGCTTAACAACACACTTTAAGCTACACTTTACACTTGCGGCAAAAACGTCATTAGGGATATTATTGAAGATTTGAGGAACAGATACACCTTCAAGCTTTGCCATATCTTAAGTTGTACCATAGGTTGTGGTACCATGTAGTGTGGGACTTTCTGTAATGCTCTACGAGCAACGTAACCATGTTTGAACTCGAAGTTCCAGAATGTCGTAAAAGAACTATTTAAATAAACAAATAGGGATTTAAGCAAGGGGAGACCAAGAGACAAAAACAAATTTGCATTGTCAGCAAAGGTTGAATTGTACGCAATACATTTTAGTATACTCTTCAAGTTGCCATCAATCTGCATGGCACTGTGAAAGAGTAGAACAAAATGAAAACAGTGTAACTCCGTAAATATAAGTATCTGCATGCAAGCGAATGCATAATCATTATTTTCACAGCTGTTGGTGGAATATATCTAATGTTAAACAGAAAGCATGTGACGCTTCCGAGTCTAGTACAAATGTTTACCAAGTCACTGTGCTATATGAAATCGTTGTTCAAAAACACTCTCAGATATTTTATTGCGCTCACGCACTTTGCTGTACTGTATTGGCATGAAGGGCAGTTATGATACCGTAAAATCAGGGATAAATCAGTAACCACTGAATTAAGCGAATTTTTAAAGCATACATATTTTTGTTCTTGTGCTTTTACAGACAGAGTTATTAGTGAAACAAGTCATATCGCATCGCACACATTTTGTTGTAGTAAATTAATTGCTTTTGAGTAACATATATGCTTTATTAGTAACAGTGTCATCGGCATTTGAAAACAATGAGGAAATTGGGAACAGCTATAATGCGAAATCATTTATGAATATGTTAAAAAAGAGCGGTGATAAAATGGAACCTTGCAGTATGCTCTATCTGATTTCTATAGCCTACTGCTGAAGGACGATTATCTTTCTAATCGGACTATACTTGTGAGTGATTACTGAGATAATCCCTTAAGAAATCAAAGAATGGTCCCCCGAAACTTAGCAAGTACAATTTTTTGAGTAGGATCTTGTGGCTTAGCGTGTCGTAGGCCTTAGCCAAACCTAAAAACTTGGCACATACTAACATGTTTTGCTTAAAAGCTGAATGTAACTCATCAGAGAATTCCTCAACAAGGGAAATGATGCTTCAACCCAAGACAAAACCAAACTGGCAATTAAAAATAACTGAAAACTTATCTAAGGAGCAAGTCACGACTGTAAAAGAAAATTTTTTAGTATTTGACACAAGATTGCAATATGGAAATAGGTCTATAACATTTCACACTGCCTTTCTTTCCTGCTTTAAATATCAGCCTTAAAATAATACGCAATTTTCAATCCACTCAGTAACCAAGCACCGATTAGAAATCTATTTCCCATGAAATGCAAGATACCAAAGAGAGCTGCCATTTCCGTGCTGTTTTTAGACAAACCATTGTACTGAAATATTTTTGGTCTATATAAATAATTCTGTATCCCTTATAAGTTTGGCGTCAGCTTCTTTGAAGTGTGTTTCATTCTAGCTATCCTGTATTAGAACAAAATATGAGAAACGCCTAAGGCCTTCCTATGTACCTGCAACATTTAGCAACTTGCTTACAATGTAATCACTTGACACACATAAAAAAAATTCAACCAGCCATGTTAGACAACTATGTCACAAGAGTCATGTATTGTGTTAAAATAGAGCCGCTTTGTGAACACCTTGGAAATAGTTGTGGATTGCCAAGTGTCATGTATAACTGTGCATATGACATGCAGGCATTGGACCATGTCCACTAGCTGCTGGGCACTGGCAGTCAAGCCAACCCCATGGCTATGGCAGGCCCGTATTTCTGTATGATGAATTTTACAGAATAAAGCATTATGATTATTAATTCTCCTGGTTTATTTCAAAAGGAAGTATACTGAAACAAAATGACGTCAATACCCTCCAGAAAGTCTAGAAGTGGCACCATTGTTATGTTTATGACATGTTTCAGACTAGCAGTTTGGGTTACACATGTCACATACTCACAATGTAAGTCAATTTTATTGTTACAGATATTCTCTTGAAATCCTGTATGTCCCACACACATTAATTTGAACGACTCTGTATTCTATTTCTTGAAATGTCCTGCCTGTTTGGGCATTGTTTTTCCATTTGTGTAAAAAAGCTCAAAGGCCCTGATGATGAGGGACTTAAGTGACCGTAATGTGACAAGTTCCTTTTCATTCAATGACTATATCCACCAACATCCAAATGAACTGCGGTCCCATGGTCCCCATTTAAAACCTAAAAACTAGGTTTGCTGTGTCCGAACGTCCTATTTGTTATGTTGTAGTTATCATTGACACGCTGCCTCATCCTAAGAGCAAAAAATAAAAACGCACCTTCCGAATTACACACCTATATTCATAGTTGAACTACTGGCAATACTTCTAGCACTACACAAACTGCCTTTGAAGGAAGTGTAAGCTGCCTGCAACAGTTACAGATTCTCTTTGGTCATGTTATTTGCTTTCCATGGAAATGAACTCAACTCTCTTGAGTGTGGTCCATTATTTTGTTTCTGTAAACTTGTGAGTGCAACTAATTACGTAATTTAGCATAGGTACCTGGACACCGCAGTTTATGCTTAAAAGAACTGGGGAATATCTATTAGCTCAAAATTGCTAAGTGAACCTGTTATCCCTATTTTTACCTCGTATAGTTTGTCACCGCAGCAAGATATAGAAAATTGTTTATAAAATAAACAATTTAAATAAATTGTTTATAAACAAATTATTTCTGGCAACTCTGGCAAGTTAATCGATTTTTCAACACCTCTGTTTCAGCTAGAATAAACAGTGGCGTGCTTCCCGGAGTGGCCGAGAGATAACACTTCTAACTGGTAATCTGCCATTCAGAAATCCACGAAACTGAAAATTTAATTTTAATTTACTAGATTACGTTGTTGAATCCCAAAATTAAATCTCTACTTACAGATTGAGAGCTGGGCTGATGGTGTCCAACTTATGTAACACATGCAATGAAACTGAATTGATAGTCGCTACTTTTGTCATGCCATAAATATACAAATCGGAAAGAAAGGCTACTTGAAGCTCCTTTTTTTGCCAGATAGGGCTAAGGTTAAGTACCCATAGTCATACTATCAGTTGGGATTTTTACACTAGTATTTAGCCACAGAAATGTTTTTCATGCAGTATTTGTTTTTTTTAATTGAAGTAGAACGATTACCATATTAATTTCTGTGTTGTTTAGCTTTTGTCTTCTCTGTTCTTTTCTATATGTTCACCAATATAATTTCACTGAAGTTATGCGATCCTCAAAATTCTTTATTAATGTAGCCTTTTATATTTCGCTCCTGAACACTGCATCTATAATTTCAATTCAGTTAATCCGACTCAGGGCACGAGATATTAGTTTTTGGGGCACAACATTCTGGTGACTGACAACACTCTGGTGCAACATTCCTATTTTATGAATGCCATCCGGTATGCAGTGGATGTGCTACTAGCCTGGCAATGGGTGATTCAACACCGTGGCCATGTTACATGAGACCCAGAGCTCACTTCGTGTTAACTGTGTTAGGGTGCATGAATATTATAGCAAGATCATATGAAGGAGGGGTAGGGTTGGTGAAGCAGTGGCAGCGGAACATGTAACATAACAGCGGTGGGTATCAGAGCAGAGTATGTGTAAAGTGCAGGTGGAAGAGGATTGTGCAGTATCGACTCTGCATCACAGCAGCCAACTGGGGGCTCCTGTATCTCTACTCCACTTTTAGTTCTATACGAGCTCCCTCTCCCCCTAGCAGTTTCACATTGGTACCAACATCAAAGACTGTCAGGTGTCCTAACAAACTCAGTTGCACGAATAAATGAACATGTAAATAAATAGCATTCATTAGTTTACTGTACCATACTCAAGGTGCCATATCCCCATAATTGAAATGTAATGAGCTACGGTAATCAACAATACTAAACATATCTCTGCAGCAATTGACGTACTATATTGGAATGAGAAAAAACATTGGTGGATCCCAAGCATATGCGGGAATCAACAATAAGCAACGCTTTCTTTCAAGTTTACCGAAATGACTTCACTTCTCCATTTCTATGTAAGTGAATGTTCCTTACTCAGTGCACTCTTTGGTACAATTTCGTTCGCTTAATTTGCTTCAAACATTTGGCTGCTTCTGTTGCTGACTTCAATTTTTCGTTGCCGAATCTTTCTTTACTTCTCTTAGCTCAATGGTCCTTCTTTAGTGCATGCTCTGGCTCCATTTTGTTCCCTTTATGTCTTTCTGCATACTTAGTTGCTCTTCTTGCCAAATTCTTCCCTTCTTGCATCTTGTTCTAATTATCTATTCAGGCACCCAGTGGCACATACTTATTCTGAGGGATTGGGCAAGAATGTTTACATACCTAATGCCACATGCCCGGTTGCACATATGCCACTGACCTAAGTTGTATAATTGGCAAGACAGCAGCAGTCTGTGCCAACAAAGTTGAGGGCAGAGGCAAAGACAGCTTCACTCTAATAAAAGAAAGACCCAATTTTCTTGAAATCTGTACATATCTGTATTACTTGGACATGCTGTCTAGTATGTTATGTGCTTCCATAGCATCTCTTTTTATTATTTATGGCAAGTGTTCATAGCGATAGCAATTTTGGTCACTCCAGGCGCATTTCCACCGTCGACGCTGCTGTGATGGTCTGTATCAAATCCAAGTTCGACAATATACGGCTGTGTGCTGTAGGTGCATTTGCGAGGGTGATCGTGAACAATCACCAAATGGCTGGCGTCTAAGGTCTGTCGGACTGGCTGCAACATCATCGCTGATATCGCATAAGGCAAAAAAAGAGTGAGGGCCTCAGAAGACACAAGAGACGGCAAGCACTCCATTACGCGTCCTTCTATAGACTCATTACTGCACGCAGCAGAATAGTTGGCTTGAATGTCCACAGCAGCAGTGTCTTAGGGATTAAGCACATCTTTGTTCAAAAAGTGTTAAACCTCGTTATACTGAAGCTGAATGGGCATTGCAATTACATAGTTAGAACTATATATAGAGACTGGAATGTGGACAATGTTACCATGCACCCTTTTGGTGTATGAGCCCATTAATAAGTGGTTTACCACCGACTTTATAATGCCTATACATGCCTATTTCTGTCCTTCATGCTTATATGTACTGGTGTGCCTATTTTTGCTTTTAGCACTTGCAGGGGTAGGAGTGCCCAGTCAATATGGAGCAATTTTTGAAGCAAGTAAAATTGCATGTTGGAGCAGCTTGGATTGGATGAAATTTTATTTTGGATCAATTTGGAGCAGATAAAATTTCATTTTCAAGCAGTTTAGAGCAGGCCAATCTGAATTTTGTTGGAATAATGAAATATAGCAGCACACTTAAAAACCATGATGAAACACAGAATAAACAAACACAAAGCACGTAATAGAAGCGCGCTTTGTAGCTACAGTGTACTAGGATATGGAAGGGTAGGTAGAGCGGCGGCATGGCACATGCTTTTCTGTAAAGCCAAAAACAGTGGTGGCATTACGATCGAACTATATGCGTATATTCCCACATCCACGCTAGTGATGATAGTGGAAAATGTTCACAAATTACGCGGTCTAATTCACACGGTAACATAATTTCTGGGTCAGTAAGTGAACGTCACTGCAGACCCAGAGAGCCATGATCGACCCTGGGTTGGTATATTGTAAAACTATTCCAATCTGTTTTTATTACTCCAGGCGGATTTCAACCGTCGCCGTCATCGTGATATTCCGTATAAAGTCCAGGGGTGATAACACTGTCTCTGCATGCCGTATACTGTATGTGCACGAGACGTTCATCTGAGGGATTGCTAGTCGTTTGTGCACAGGCGCGAGTAAGAGCGGGCACGAGAGAGAAAATCTGGGGCTTTTGCTCCTTGAATATATGACTCTGCCTAGGCACTACAGAGGAGGTTTCTTAGTGCATGTTGTATGCGTTTGTCCCCTAGCAATGCCAGCATTGCGGAGTGCGGTCGAGTTTGTCGAGCTGGGTGCCCGCGTAGCGAGGCAGTGGGCACGGACGCCCCATTTGGTGATTGCTGTGTCTGAAGGGGCAAGGTTCTGACTGGTGTTATATAAGTCGCAGGTCGCTTTTTCGTCGTGATGATAGATTGGATTTTTCACAAGCACTGCTCCAGGACAGCATATGTAACGGCAAACGGAGGCCTTACGAGAGCACCTGAGGTTATAGTAAAGCAGGAGGCGCCGGATCTCCAGGGCACCCAAGGGGTAGCGGGGGGATCAAAGCTGGAAGCAGGGCGGCCCATGGGTTGGGGCCGCGGAGGCTGAAGCGTGCCACGGAGTGTTCGCATAAAAAATTGGCTGACCGCGATACATCTTATACACCTCTAGCACGTGCAGGCCTTGGCGAGCCGCAACCCACGACGGACCAGTCTGGGTTCTAGCTCTGGTGTCCCTGTTGCTGCTTTGGTGTCCTGGAGGCGCTGCCAATAATGCGAAATAATAACACGTTGTTACAATTAGTAAAAAACACAACTGAATAATATATTTACATCCAGCTGCCAACTTGTGACACTAAGTTCAGCACTACCGTGCCCCGCGAATTCTGCAACACCGGTCAGAACTTTGCGTCTGAAGGTACACCGGACAGACTTTCTCACGCCTGCAGCACCGGTGCTGGATCAGTCATCGTCACCGGCGGCCTTTCAGCCACTTGCATTTAACTGCGGTTGCTAAGGCGCTCTGCCTTCCAGATTTTCAATATATGCAGCCTGGGCTCTACTACAGTCGCTACTGCTCCCACAGAAACACCTGTGATGTTATTTACAAGGCACATCGCCGTAAGACGCGAGAAAGCTATGATCCACCACGGCTGACTTGGCGCGCAACTTCACCTACTTTACCGCACCGGCAGCCAGCGTCCGAGCGTATACAAGCTCGACCCCACTCCCCACTGCCGGCACGCCTAGGGACAAATGCCTACAACACGCGCACATAAAAGAGAGAGGCACGAGTTGTATTAGTGACACGTCTGTTTTTCTGGTTGAAAACAAGTTGCAACTGTTAAAAACGTCACTGTATTCGCTTCAGGCAACACTGATGTGCGCATGCGCATTTGTTCATTCTCTCTGCCCTGCTGTAAGAATAAAATCAGTTGAAGTTCAGCGCTCACTCTGTCATTTCGTACTCTCCCTCCCAAGTCTTTATTTTCCTTTTTTGGCGCAACAATGTATTCATTATTCTTACTTCATAACGCTGTCCACTAATTTGCTATTGCAATCGATACTTCGCCTAAACTGTGACTTTCTATTCCAAATCCGCCATTAGGTCAAAATGGGGATGTATTCTGCGATGACAACTTTCGGTGATACTACACTACACTAGCAATACTGTCGCCTTGGATACGCCTTTGACATCGGCACGTGCCAATTGGCTGTTTTAGCAAAACCGGGAAAAAAATAGTCCCATCTAGTAGCTCTGGTCTATGTCAATTCTAAGTCATGGTGTTGTTGGGTGCTCCCGACATATATTGAATAAACCATTGCAATGAATAAACAAACACAATGTGAACATGTCTTTTTGCATTTGGTTGGTGAAGTTTAGCAGAGAAAAGAGAGATGGTAGTGTCAGCACATTTTTTGACGATGGCTTAAATGTGGTGTTTTGCGGCAACATATGTTAAATGTTGATGGCCTAGTGCATTGGGTAAGTGACAAGTTTCGGTGACAGTGTCTTGGAGCAGCTGACAGTGGAACCATGAATAATGCGTTGCTCACATGGTTTCTCGTATGCTGGCGGGAATGACATATGACCGCTTCAGCAGTGACCACCGTGACCCCTTCGCCATGACAGGAGAAAACTTTTGGTGGCACTTCCGGTGTCGCTTTATATTATTACCAAAAATGTGTTTTGCAAGTATGTGAGTTGTAGCACAATTTATTAATTAAATAAAAATTGCATACTTTTTTTTTAATTGATTTTACCTAAAGCGGCTGTAGTCAGCCCTACAGCGCTATAGTGTGGCCAATACACTAAAAAACAACACACCCTAGCTGCTATGCACTTGCACGGTGCGTTCTCTCATCTGTTGTGAAACGTTCGGGAGCGCATGCTGGCAGCCTAGGAAGCATTCAGCTAGCTAGTAGATGTCTACCTTCCAGCATGACCTAGCCAAGGCCACAGCTAGTATATTTGTATTTCTTGTAGTGCATTTGTATATTTTGTAAGCTGTACTCTATACCTAGACCGCTACAAGCCAGCTGGTAGCTCAGCTAATGCACCCTCCACTTACGGCTAGTAGCCACCTTCAGAAGCCCTGCTGCAGCTGCGGTGTAGACATTCAATATCCAGGCTTATTTCAGCTTTGCAGGTGCTATATATAGTTAGCTCTACTTACCATGTTTACGATCTTGAAAGGTTGAATTCTTATTTTACAGGACACTACAAAAGAGCAAGAAAGGCAACGGCTACAGTAAAATTTTTCAATTTGACTGCGGTTAGTGTCTTTCTTTTGCCAAGTTAAATACCAAGCAGATGAGCAGTTGTCCAGCCCTTCGATTTCATACCACTGTAATATTGCACAAATATCAAATTCATAATCATTTAAAGAAGTAATAAATACTGCGTAACAAAATACTTTTTGTCAATACATAGTACCAGTACCGAAATAGTTATTGCAACATTCACTAAGAATGTTGGTGTATTTGTGCTCTATGTATCATTCTCCCCCTCATTGTAAACTGCAAGACAACTGTTTCTGCTTAAGCTCGTGCAAGTATATGCATTTCTAGCGATCAAATGGTGTCAGCACTAACCACCTTTAATGTGTACCAAAGCTGCTAATTAAACATTATTTGAGGTTTTCATACAAAGTATGACATCTGCCGCTATGCATGTGCAGCAGTACAAGCAACTTTACATGATGCCCCTTTATTTTAAGAACTTCAGAAACAGCTTAAACAGGAGTAGCAGTTCAGCCTAAGCTTATACTGAATGCACGCAATGCTTTGCAGTCCACTCATTTCGCTCAGCTATTCTCAACATTCGAGCACCATGCCTGTAAATAGTTCTGCATGTTCAGAGTCAGAAAGGACCATTGTTTTGTGATACTAGTGCATCAGTATTACTATGTATGCCGGCTATGGCAGTGCACTTAATAAGCGTGTCTGTCTGACATAGTCTGACAAATGCGTGATTCTATTACCCTTATTCCACAGGCCATGAGTAGGTTCCACTGCATGCGCATCTTATGTGCCAGTAGACTTGCATTGGGATGAAAAAGCATGGATCTATATGCAAACACCTCATATACCAATTCCACGACTGAATACAGCCAATAAATACGACTATCACCTCAGGGAAACTGCCCTCTAAACGACTGCATGTAGTACTAACGGCAGCAGAACTAAGCGCAAGTGTGTACAGAGTGCACTTTAAGCAAGATAACACAGCACGCAGAGAGGCTGTTTCCTGTCTCTACACAGACACAACCTTCCATAATGGCTCATAGATGCTTAAGGTACCAGTAAAAAATGAAGTTTATTTCATAAATACAAATGTGATTCAGTATGGTTGCCATGAATATGACTAATACAGTGGGTCCTTAGTAAATGCAACTTCTTTACAGAGAACTTAAAATATTTATAAGACGTCTACAGGGTCCAAGTAGCTTTTCTTGAGAGCATCACTAAATGCAGTACACTTGATTTTCAAATAAAGCAAACAGTGCAGAAAAATAACAAGTTGTGATTCTGACAGAATTGTTGACCTAAAAGGCAGAAAAGTGCATTTACAATGCTCTCTTGAGCATATCTTTACAGTAACCAATGTTCTAAAAGACTTAGTTTGCCTAAATCATGGCTGTCAAAAATATATCACTGTCACAACACACACTGTTACGATCAGCCAATGGGGGTAGTGCCCTTCTAGCCTTTTCTAGCCCGCTGCGACAGATCGTTTCGTGAAGCCAACAATGCGCCTCCCTTGGACAGACTGTACGTACCACAAAGTGTGATACGTTTGGTGGATTGTTAGCTGCTTCGCTGTCACCTTCACGGACCAATTGGAGCAAAGCAAACTCCTGGAAAAGGGTGTTCTTCAGCATTCCCCCATGGACTCCGGTAATCATTATGGTCGTTTGACGGATGCAGCGGCTAACTGAGCAGTCAGCTCAGGAACCAAGACATGCCAGCTTAAGTCAAGCGTGACAACCCGTCTACGAGGCCCCACTCCATTCGGTGTGTTCAATGAAACAAAAGTGGAAGTGAGTGTCTGAACCCTCGCCCTCCAAGGCGGGTTCTTTGACGACTTCGAACGTTCCGAGTGGACGAAGGTTGGACGGCAGGCATGACAGAGGGTTTTAAGCAGCTGTCTTCAGCTGCTGTATGTGCTTCATTTTCAGTCATGCTAGACTGATGAACTGTAACGTTCTCCACCCTTCACGTAGATATTGTAAATAAATCCCGTATTCCTCGTTCTCTATGAGAACAAGTCCCTCCCTTCAACAGCCTCCTTAGCGTGGATGAGTCAGATGACGGCTCGGGCCAGCTACGCCCCCCCCCCCCCCCCTCATGACCCAAACTCTTACAACTGGCTGGCAGCGGTGAGACAGACTTTGCCACATGGTGCTGTGTCTGTGGTGAGTGCTTGCTTTTTGCTTTGACTCTCTAGGTTTCATTTTGTGGTTTTTCAGTTTAGAACAGTAGAGAAGCTGGATTGTTAACTAGGTTGTGTTTACTTAGTTATGTTTAGCGAGCAGGACCAAGGCAGTAAAGCAGCAACCTTGGATTTGAGGACGCTGCTGAGAGACAAATTGTTGGTTGTCGGTGAGGAACTGGGCCTAGAGGTAAACAAAGAAATGATGAAATCAGAAATATTAAAGTTGATTTCCGAACAGGCCAGTGAGGAGGACATTGGAATTGGATTAGACCTCTTTAAGAAAAGATAGAAATGGGACACAGAGAGAGAAGAACAGGACAGAGAGGAATGTGAGAAAGATTGCGAGTCAAGAAATATGCAACTCGACCTTGAAAGTAAATGTTTGGAGTTGTTTCGAGCGAGTGAAGGGGCTCTAGAACGATCAAGTGAAGCAGAATCATACCGCATGGACAGGCTGTTAAAGCCATTTGAGGTCCGGAATGACATAGGGTTGTTCCTAGGTAATTTTGAAAGGACTTGCAGGAATATGAACTTCGTTCTGAGTACATGGCCACGGCGGTTGCTGTCTATGTTGCCAGGTGAGGTTGCTGAAGTAATCACCAGACTAGGTGCACAAGATGCATATGATTATGTGAAGGTTAAGGCTAGCCTTTTGAAAAAGTACTGCCTTTCAGCTGAAGCTTTTTGGCAAAGGTTTTGAAGCACAGGCAAGAAGGACAGCAAGAGATATCTGGAGTTTGCATATGGCTTAAAGGCCAACCTAGTCAAATTGGTTGAAAAGTGCGGAAGCATACAAGAGCAGAGACATGATTATTGAATGCATGAGTCTAGAGCAGTTCTACAAAAGGATCCTGGAATCTGTGAAGCTGTGGGTGCAAGACATAGGAAACATAAACACTGCGGAAAGGGCAGCCAAATTAGCCGAAGAGTACACAACGCGTAGAAAGCTGAATGCCAAGGATGGAAATTGGGATGCCTGAAATGGACTGCAGAAACAATTTCCGTTCAAAAAGGGATTGCAGACGAAACTACTGGAGCACGTAGACGCGGAGAAAAGGACGTTACAAAAGAGCAATAAGTCAAATGGCGAAACTATATAAAAAGAGCAGAAAAGGGAATTCGAACCTTAGACCGAACCACTGCTATAAGTGCCACAAACTCTGGCATACCGATGTGAACAGCGGGAAACCTAGCGTAGTTTTCTCCTACGTGGACAAAAGAGATGAGAACATAGAACTTAAATTTTAAGCCCATATCTTTACGACCTGCATATTAACAGAAAACCATGCCGGGTGCTACGAGACAGTGCTGCCACCAATGACATTGTCTTTCCGTCTTACGTGATGGTAGAGGACTTCACCGAAGAAGTAGCATAGATTAAACAGGTTGTGGAAGAACACAGTGCGTGTCTGCCGATGGCAAAAGGCAGAATCAGTGAGCCATTCTGGGAGTTCGTGAGCGAGATTGCAGTTTCCAAATTCTTGTCGCTGCAGTACCCTTACATTGTTTCGAATTGGTCGGATCAGTTACTGCGTGAAAAGGAGCTGAAACTTGGAGATGGCATAGTACAGGCATTCACGCAATTCCAAGCTCGTCAAATCGCGTTGCTTTTAGCTGAAAATGCAAAATCTGCTCCAGCAGAAGTAGCAAAAGGGATAGCCTTGGTAACAGAAACCGCGCTAGGGTGGAGGGATGAGAAAATGGTTGAGGAAATCCTGCCAGCTGACCAGTTCAATGAGAGCATATCACAAGGCATGTGTCAAAGTTCACGCCTGCAGGGAGAGCCAGCTGACGCACTCACAAATGAGACAGGGTTGGAATTCATACAGTGTTGTAAACAACTCAAGCACGAGTAGCTGGCTCAATGCAGTAGTTGACGGTGATATAGTGACCGTGTCACTAAAGCCATCAAACTCACCCTTTCAATTGCGCACTTCTTTCTGAAATGCAGGAGGACTCTCTCCCCTGTTCTGCACAGAGTTGAATAATCGCTGTTTTCACAGCACGGTCATAGTGTATGTGTATACGTCAGTTTCGTCTAGCACCATGAGACCACCACATCGAGTATTGGTGACATGAATTGACTTCTGTTTCATGTCCAAAGCCATACTACACTTCGCATATGTTTTGAGCTGTATCACTAAAATGTAATGGATTACATAGTAATACTTCTGTATTATTAAACAATTGCGACTTCGTGGCATAATTGCTGAGTTGGCAGTTATCCATTCTTGGTAAAAAACGGGACAAAAATTTCGTGGTATATTAAAAAAAAAAAAACTAAGTATCTTCGTCAGCACAAACAATTATAAACAACCTGACCATCATTGTTTTGATGTTAAATTCACATTGGATATTGTAAATTTAAAAAGGGAAAGGCCATTTTCCTAACTGACAAATAGCACAACAGAAAACTCCCTTTCACGATGCTGACTGCACTCAAACATTGCACTTTGGCAAGCTAGAGTTCAGAGTTATATTTATAACTAATTCAAAAGGTAGAGGTTCCCTACCAATGAATGCAAGCATAGCTCTTTTATATATGCCAGAAAATGCAATAAGAATTCTATGTAATCAAGGTTATAAAATACATCACATTTTCCTTTAAAGCACTGATGATGCTCAAGAAGCAGCTTTGTCAGCCGGTCTGCCACTGTTTTGATAGAATGTGACAGCATATTAGCTTACGTTGGGTAGTTCCTAGCCACCTCTGAAATTCAGAAAATATTGATCAGATGATGCAGGTAACACAAACGACTACTTAAATTAGAGTAGCAAAATAACAGCACATTTGCTATTAACAGCTTTAAGCTGCACTGGCTTGTGTAAAGGAAACAGTTTAAATGTGATAGCTTACTATTTAACAAACAAAATTGACCTTGTTTTAGCTTTGTTTCTTGTCGTTGCTTCCTTTTTGTGGCCAAATTAACTGTACATTACTTCAAGCTCACATTCCATGACAGCCACGGATCACTTCATCCAAGGTTTTCCTCTAGCAGTGAGAAAGCTAGAATGTCATATGAACAGTGATAGCTTACACAGAAGTTCAAATGCGACTTCCGAGTGAAGACAGGTGCTCCAAAAGAAAAAAAGATTCATATGCTCCGAACAAAAATAGAAAAAGATGCAGACTATGCTGACTACACACTACTCTATCACAACACGGCAAGGGACACAGCTGTATTGACAGTAACATGGGACAGCGCAGCACAACAACCATTCAGTAAAAATAGAATAAAGGCCAACTGACAGTTAAGGTATCTTACCTAAAGGAATTTTTAAAAATATGTTATACTCATTCAACCAAAACAATACATGCAAAAGTAATTTAAAGTTCACCAGATTTGTGGATAGACTTTTTACATTTCACCTAGGGACATTGAAACGAGTCACTCAGTACTAAATTTCTTAACCTTGATATTGCAAGTTTCATTTAGCTAATGTGTGGAGGTGATATATTTTTTTGTGCTCAGTATAGCATGCAGTGCTTGTCAGATTTTTGAACCACATTAAAAGTTCAATTTTCATGAAATGTTGCTTACAAGCTGATGCTGATTCTTACTCCCTTTTGGCTTCCCTTGAAACAGCATCATAAGTTTCTGCTCTTTACTGTCATCACTGTACAAAAGAGGCCTCAGGTGCAGGCGGCCGTTACCTTCGGTGACCGCACTTGTTTGCTGCCTGCCATTAGTACTATTTGCATTGCCTTCATGCCTAATAGTGGAGTGCACACACTTCCACGAGCTAAATGTGAGGCTATTAGCAGTTTTTTTCCCGATTTGGGAGGTCAATGAATGGTATTGAGGTGACTTTCATGCAATATTTTTGTGGTTTCCCTTATTTTTCATATGTAATCGAACCTGTGAGTGTTATTTACACGATCGCGTTTTAACACAGTGCATACATAGTGATGAATATAGTGTCTCGTAGTAGTAGTGATGGTGAAAAAACACAGCAACAAACCTGGGCCCATAAGAGCAAGTTACACTCAAAGCACAATGATAGCGGCGAACAATGTTGGCTATTGTCGAAATCTGATCAGCAGATCAAGCACCTTGGCTTTTACACATTACTCGAAGAAAGTTCCAGTGTAATCGCTGGTGCCCGCGTAGTTTCCAGAAGCTACTACCAAATTCGTGTCAAGCGTGCAATCTGATAATACAAGGTTCTGCGAGGATACACACAACAGATAGAATGAATTATAACATTCACGTAAGTTCCAAATCATGTAGGCATGTCTTGCGCTGAGCGATAACGTTTAAAATTTGTTAGCTGGTGAACAGCGATCACCGGAGAAAGATGAACAAGCACACGTGTCAGTAGTATCATAACCACATATCGAGTTAAACGGAATTACACAGCACCCGTCAAAGCTTCAAAGCCAGTAACATATGCGTGTTGCAAAGAGGCAAGATTAAAAAAACAAAAATGCTGCTAATAAGCCTAAGAAAACTTGCAATCTAGCTCCCAGGTAGCATAAACCCATCTAGAAGTCTATATTTCAGTTTGTTCTAGCCAAAGGTTGTCTACAATCCGGCTTGTACAAGCTGAGCAATAGCCCTAGAACTCCACAAGCACTCCTGAAGCCAAGCTAATGCTCCCTCTGTATTCGTCTTGGGGAAGTCTTGGCAAGCTGTTTGTTAAACTATGTGTGGAACTCGCGTATGGAGGCTTATTTTGCTTGTCCTAGAAAATACAGGGTGTTTCAGTGAACACTATCAAGCTTTTTTAAAAATTTCCTGTGGCAGACAGCACAATTCTGGTCCATGAGCTGGGCTACTAGAATAGGTGGAAATTAATAGCAGAAAAAATTGAAATACATAATTGACTAATTAACAAAAAATCACTAATTAAGTTTTAAGCTAATTACATTATGGCATATATTGTAGTTTACAAATTCCAGCCAGTGAGACTGCAAGGCATATCCACTTGAAGAGAATTGCGTGGATGACACGATTTACAAGATATTGTCACGTGGTAGCGACATTAAAGAACACAGTAGCAATACTGTGACAGACAAAACTAGCTTTTATTGGGCGAACCTGTGCCCACAAAACAGGCTACACTTAAAGAACGGCGACATCGGCGAACACAGTCGGCAATCGGCGAAAATCTGATCAGCGGGTCAAGCGCGCCGGCTTTTATAGATCAGTCGACGAATGTTCCAGAGTAATCGCTGGGACCCGCATGCCTTCCACAAAGTTCTACGCCATTCGCGTCGCGCATACATGCAATCAGACTACAAAAGGTTCGGCGACAACATACAGTGGATAGAAGCATCGGTAACATTCTAGAAACTTCCGGTACATGTAGACACGTCCTGCGCTGAGCAATAACATTTCATGGATGGTAAAAGCGCCCACCTGTAAAAGATAAACAAGTTCACAAGTCAATTCCCCCCTCTCAAAAGGCATCGTTTCGATGCTGCAAACATAACAGGAGAGTAAAACACAAAAGGACACTTGTTAAACAAAGTAACAACAAAGAAACAAAGTCCAAGGTGACACAGTCCAAAAAAAATCTGAAGTTCAGCTATGCGACGTCCCCAAAGTTAATTAGCGCTGGTGAAATGGTTTAAGACGCACAACATGAACTACTTCAGGTCATGAGCGGTGCCGCTATGAATGCAAAATGCCGTCTTGACGACCTCGTAGTCCAGTTCGCCAACACGTCGGGTGACCTTCTAGGGTCCGAAATAGCGACGCAATAGTTTCTGACGGAGACCTTGTCGACGTATCGGGGTCAAAACCCAAACACGGTCGCCAGGCTGGTACTGGACGTAGCATCGTCAGAGGTTGTAGTGTCGGCTGTCGGTACGCTGCTGGTTCTTGATCCGTAGGCGGGCGAGCTGTTGGGCTTTTTCGGCGCACTGGAGGTTGGTAGCGACGTCAAGATTCTCTTCATCGATCACATGCGGCAACATGGTGTCGAGAGTCATCGTCGGGTTCCTGCCGTAAACCAGCTTGAATGGCGTGATCTGTGTTGTTTCTTGCACCGCCGTGTTGTAAGCGAAGGTTATGTACGGCAGGATGGCATCCCACGTTTTGTGCTCGACGTCGACGTACATTGCTAGCATGCCGGCGAGGGTCTTGTTTAGGCGCTTCGTGAGACCATTCGTCTGCGGGTGGTAGGAAGTTGTCCTCCTGTGGCTTGTCTGGCTGCATTGCAGAATGGCTTGGGTGAGCTCTGCTGTAAAAGCCGTTCCTCTGTCGGTGATGAGGACTTCTGAAGCGCCAAGTCGCAGCAGGATGTTCTCGACGAAAAATTTCGCCACTTCAGCTGCGCTGCCTTTCGGTAGAACTTTACTTTCAGCAAAGCAGGTGAGATAGACGTCAGACTGCCCAGGCGGCGCTGCGGAAAACCTCACCACCAGCACCCCTATCGCAGCCTCTGCACAAACTGAGTAGTGCAAAAAAAGAGCTGTCCGCAAGCGGAGGTGCATAGGCCACAATGGACCCTCCTCTTTCGGTTGTGTTGAGGCACGGTTTCCTAAAAATCAAGGACCTGGAAAGCTTCTTACGCCCATTTCCGCTTCGGAAATGAAAAAAGCTCAGCAGGGCAAAGTACGTGTACAATATAAAAGAAGTCTCAGGTGTTTTTTCAGCGTGCTGAAACTGTCAAGTACAGAGAGCATCAGGTTTGTTTATAGGCATATCATCATAAAAATCTAAGCATTTCAAATTGTTTCATATTGAAAATGTCCTGAAAACAAGACTTAAGTATATCTCCTATATTTTCCTGCATTTTATCGTAATGTTTTTTCTCGCAATTATATACAGACAGTAAATCCTTCCAAAGCCTTTTTCAGGGCAGCAAACAGAAAACGTTTTCCAAGGCAGCAAACATAGTGCGAACATACCAAAATAAGCTTCCTACAGTGCCTGTGGCAGTCTCTCTGTCTCGCAGGAGCTACACCATCACTCAGTATATTTAAGCTTTTCGCAGATGCTTCAAGCAACACACGCGCACAAATAAGTGTAAATAAACACGACATTTTTTTTTACACATGTGCATTACTTCGCAATTACTCAAGTGTTCCTACAGCAAGTTTATTGCTCCCATTTTAAAGATGCAGTCGAGAAGGCTCAGCACATTGCAAAAAGTGCTTGTATTGGCGCAGAACATACAAAATACTGAAACTAGAAATGAGTTCGCGATACAACGATGCTCTAGAACAGGACTTTGAATTCATAAACGAACCAAAATGTTTGGTTAAACTGAACAGCCAAATCTATCCATTCCACTTGTTGAGTCAAGCGGAGGTGGACGTCTGTTAACAGGTGGAAATATCGATGGCACATACGCAGGATGGTTCGCAACATTGTTTTTTTCTGTTGCCAACGAAGTGGCGGCTGCAGATTCTTGAGTGTTCACTTGGTTGCCACGGCCCTCAGTCAGAGCTACGCAGCACAATTACAGCAAAACAACATTATCGCACTTTCTCATGCAAGTCACTGTGTTGCGGGGAATGCAAGTAATTCGATTACCCAGCACATTGAACGGCCGTATACAGCGCTCTCGCCTTTCCCCTTCATACAACCGCGATGAAAATCGGTAAAACTGAACGTTGTTATTCCGTCCTTCACGTTCATCGCAATTCACAACACAACAATAGCGTTGATTGCGGCGTTTCTTCATAGTGCGCGGAGCCATCGAGGTTGCCGTCGTTTCCTCCATCAGTCCGACGAGAGAGCCAGCAAGCGCTTTATGACAGTTCGGCCACAGAACACCTATTCGACGGCACGTCCGGCTAGCGGAGAAATTCATAGCTCTCTGTCTGGGTGTTAAATGCGCAAAACACTCGCAATAAGGACCAAAATCTAGTTAAATTGTTGTTTTGCAGTCGCTAGCTGCTTAGGCAGCTTAGCAAGGGACTCGGGCTTCGCACTACTCAATTACTGCCTCTTTGCACCAGCACGTGGCGCTACGCGTCTTGCAAAACTCCAGAGTCTGGCGTCTATAGTCCGTCACCATGACGATCCACTTATTTCCGGAAGTTGATGTCGGAAACGGTTCCAGCAAGTCCATCCCTATCTGCTGAAAAGGTCGGTAAGGAGGCTTGATCGGCTGTAGTAATCCCACTGGCCCTGTCGGTGGTGTCTTGCGTCGCTGACAATTTTGACATGTCTTGACGTAACGGGCGACATCGGCGGTTAGACACGGCCAATAATACCTTTCTTGTATCCTCGATAGCGTCTGGGAGAAACCAAGGTACCGAGCGATCGGATCGTCATGTAGGGCGTGCAGTACTTCTGGACACAGCGCCGGCGGAACAACAAGAACGTAGTTGGCGCGGACTGGTGAGAAGTTCTTCTTCATGAGTAAGTTGTTTTGAAGCGTGAACGAAGACAATCCGTGCTTAAATGCCCTAGGGACAACGTCGGTGTACCCTTCCAAATAACTGACAAGGCCTTTTAGCTCCGGGTCTGCTCGTCGCTGTTCTGCGAAGTCTTCCGCGCTTATTATTCCGAAGAAGGCATCATCATCCTCGTCATCTTGCAGCGGCGGGTCAATGGGGGCGCGTGATAGGCAATCGGCATCTGAGTGTTTTCGTCCGGACTTGTAGGTTACAGTGATGTCGTATTCTTGTAGTCTGAGGCACCACCGCGCTAGCCGTCCTAAAGGGTCCTTTAAGTTAGCTAGCCAACACAACGCGTGATGGTCGCTGACCACTTTGAATGGCTTCCCATATAGGTAAGGGTGGAATTTTGCTGTAGCCCAAATGCTGGCGAGGCATTCCTTTTCAGTCGAAGAATAATTGCCATCTACTTTTGACAGCGACCAGCTAGCATAGCATATCACCCGTTGAAGTCCATCTTTCTTGTGGACTAGGACGGCACCGAGGCCTAAGCTACTGGCGTCAGTGTGGATTTCGGTATCGGCGTCCTCGTTGAAGTGTGCAAGTACCGGTGGCAACTGCATGCGGCGTTTGAGTTCTTGAAATGCATCGGTATGTGGCGTTTCCCACTTGAACTCGACATCACATTTAGTTAGCTGTGTCAGCGGCTCAGCGATGCGTGAAAAGTCCTTGACAAATCGCCTGTAGTAGGGCACACATGCCAAGAAATCTGTGCACTGCCTTCTTGTCGATGGGCTGCGGGAACTTTGCGATGGCAGCTGTCTTCTGCGCGTCGGGGTGAACTCCAGATCTGCTGATGACGTGGCCTAGAAACAGAAGCTCGTCGTAAGTGAAGCGGAACTTTTCTGGCTTCAGAGTAAGCCCTGATGACCTGATGGCCTCTAGTACTGTTGCAAGCCGTCTAAGGTGATCGCCAAAATTTCCGGCAAAGACGACGACGTCATCCAAGTATACGAGACAGGTCTGCCACTTCAATCCTGCTAAAATCGTGTGCATCACGCGCTGGAACGTTGCAGGCACCGAGCACAGTCCGAATGGCATAACCTTAACTCATAGAGGCCGTCAGGGGTGATGAAGGTGGTATTTTCGTGATCTATTTCATCGACTTCTATTTGCCAATAGCCAGACTTGAGGTCAATTTGAGAGAAGTATTTAGCGTTGCAGAGCTGATCCTCCGAGCGTTGCAGAGCCGGCTTGGGTCACGGCTTTTTGGGGGCGTCGGTACATGAACGCAAAGCACCTCCACCAGACGTCACGTGGTGGTGAAGTTAAAGAACACAGTAGCAATACTGTGAAAGACAAAACTAGCTTTTATTGGGCGAACCTGTGCCCACAAAACAGGCTACACTTAAAGAACGGCGACAGCGGCGAACACAGTCAGCGATCGTCGAAAATTCGATCAGCGGGTCAAGAGCGTCAGCTTTTATAGATCAGTCAACGAATGTTCCAGAGTAATCGCTGGGACCCGCATGCCTTCCACAAAGTTCTACACCATTCGCGTCATGCATACATGCAATTAGATTACACAAGGTTTGGCGACAACAGACAGCGGATAGAAGCATCGATAACATTCTAGAAACTTCCGGTACATGTAAACGCGTCCTGCGCTGAGCGATAACATTTCGTGGATGGTAAAAGCGCCTACCCGTAAAGGATAAACAAGTTCACATGTTAATACGCATCATCAAACTTGCAGTAAAAATGCACTGTTCCACTTAATTTCCTAAGAAAACAGCTTTATGCATTGAAGTACAAAAGTAACTGGAACACCAATGCATTTCAATGCAAAGTTCGGGAATTCATATCTCAAAAGTCGTGTCATACTGAGAATTTGTTCTAAGTGGATCCACCTTGTGAACTCACCGGATACAATTTGTAAATTGCAACATATGCCACAAAGTAATTAGTTAAATGCTTAACCCTCTGAGAGTCAATGACATAAATATACGGCACCGCGAAAAATTCCAAAAATAGTCGATGCCGTATATTTACGGTGCTGTCTGTACGTTTAAAAAGTGCACCAATTTCCTAACTTTTTCTCTTCTGTCATGTGCTGCCACTATGTGGGAATACAGGAAATTTTTTTCGCGCGCCTGCCTCTTTTGGTTTTCGTTGCATGGTTTGTTTTAGAGCTAGTTTGCTATCGGGCGTCTATATTGGCGGCGAGGAGTTACGGAGTCGCCATCTATTGGAAGCGCCTCGCTGGCATAGTATGAGGGATCACGCGGCGCGCTCCTCATAGGTTTTGCTGTCAGCGCTCACTGAAAACACCATGCGGGAGCTCTCCCGGACATTTCTGTAAGTACTTTCGAAACAAGAGAAGTTTTTTACTGTCTAAATAATAATCTTGGGCAAACTGAAAGCACAGAATCGTTTACAGATGTTATCTCTTTACCGAATACGTACAGTGAACACCACTGCGCGCGGTCGCCGCGATGAAGTCCCTCAGTCTCCCAAACCAGCTTCTTGCGTGAAAGGTAGGTAAACACTGAGAGCAAACTATGTGAAATATGTTCTTACTTGTTTGTATAACTAAATGGAGTGGAATAGAATGAAGCCCCATTGCAGTGATCGCACAGATTCGCAGCGACCGACTGCGCGTCTGCATGCTTGTCCGCGCACTGTTTCGCTTTTGCCGCGTGCACGTTTTCACATCCTGCCATGAGCTTTAGGCCGCCGAATATGAGCATATGACAGTATACAAGCAACCATTGTTGCGTGGGCACTATCAGAGCTGTTCCAAAATAATTTCATTGTAGAGACTTCGACGCCTACGGGGGGGGGGGGGACTGTGTGTGATGTGCCGTCGCGACGATTCAATCTTTTTTTTTTCTTCTAAATTCTTGGACGTTTCAGTATTAATTCTCGAGTTGCGTCGAATTGTGTGTTTATCAGTGCTCTCAGCGTGCGATTTCCCGCTGCTTCATTTTTGTAATCCAGTGCATTAATTCATAACACAAACATGACCATATGCCATGCTTTTTTTTAATGTGCTTCTTACCGCTCCCTTTCCACTCCAGTGAACTTGCCAGTATCTATAGCATCGACAAGTTCATAGACCGAACCGTCATGACATTAGTCGGGCAATGGACTCGGGCGAGCGTCTCAGTGCGCGTTTTCCGAACATCACAGACCCTGCGCCGTAGCAGAAATCTTCCTCACGTCTGTGTTTGCAGCAAACCTGAGTTGTAGCCGATGACCGTTTGCCGGTATTATGTTTCGCGAGCCAAGCTTTACGCAGCTTCTTGTCCTGCGTTTATGTGTGAATAGGGCTGACACCGGGCTCCGTTGCGTACGTCTGGCACTGTGGCACTGAGCAGTAGCCTACCATGTTGCACACCTTCAAAGGCAGCCACTACCTATTGTAGTGCTTTCAAGCATTGTAAAGGAGATACTCGAAGCGGGAAAATCTCGCCACTAAATGAGGACCGCAGTGTACGAGGGAATTTAAACTCGTTTTCAGCTCGCTTGAGCGCTCCCGAAGCAGCCGACGTGGCCGCTATGTCCACATGATCCCTAATAGCACGTCACGCCGACGGTGGCGCCAGCTTTTCCAGTGGTGGAGCTCGAGGCCAATACTACCGCTCGTGCATTGGCACGCGCGCAGACGGGCGGTGGTTCGAGTTTTGTTCTGCGGCCGGTTTCGGCTTTTTGCTCTTGCAAAACTGATGGCTGTATTGTTACTAATCGCTCAAAGGGCGACCACCTCTTTCTCGCTCGTTTAGTGCTCACAGGGGTGCACATTGGAAGGGTGCCGCCATGCATGCGTTTCCGTTGCTTTTCTTTTCTTTTTGTTTGACACTCGTGAAAACTAATTGCCTCTGGTTGGCGATAAGATGAAGATTAGCGGAAGTTTGTCACATGTTGTGCTTTTTTGACGGGCACGCAACTACACAGTTTTCTTGAGTGCGTGCACCTACGCAGTTCAATTATGCTATGGATGTACATATTAGTGTAAGAGCAGGAGCATTTGAGTCTTGTGAAATATTCTCGTGCGTGCGTTTTCAAGGCGTTAAACTATGTGTATAGAAATGCATCAAATTTTTAATTACAATAAGGTTATTTCCTTTTTTTATTGTTGTTATTCATGAATGAAGAGTACATATATGCCAACACAAAATATTTTTTTCTCACTTTACGGTCACCCTAGAAAATTTGCGGTAAATTTAAAAAAAATAAGTTCCTAAAAAGAATTGGAATCTGCAATAAAAATATCGACCCTAGGCAGTCGCATATGGCCAAAAAAAAAAAAAAAATCGACCCGCAAAGGGTTAATTAGTGAATTTTTGTTAATCAGTCTATTATGAGTTTCAATATTTTTTGCAAGTAATGTTCACCTTTTCGAGTAGACCAGCTCATGAACTAGAATTGTGCTATCTACCACAGGCAATGAAAAAAAAAATTTGTGAAAGTGTTTGCTGAGCCAACCAGTATGCAATCTGCACTGTAAAAAAGAAAAAGAAAAAAAAAGAAAGTTAACTAATGCATATGTTAATCATGTGCTAATGCAGATCACTGGTACTGGTATGCTTTTCTTGACCAGTGCCATGATTCAGGACTTTTAGTAAATGTACATATATTCAACACGACTGGTTTTAACTTCAAAATTAAAACATGCCAAAATTTATTAATCTCAAAAACATTCATTATTAAGGGCTAAATGTATGCTTTTGTAAAGGCCTACATTACTGAAAGCATCTGCATAGAGTCCACAGTATGGAATAAAATCTGTGAAGGTATAGCATTGGGGACCCGTGTATGACATGCAAACATGTGCACATATGGCAGCCATGTCACTTCAGCACCAAAATGAAATTCTTCACGAATGAATAGTCTCGCAACAGCATAAAACTTTGCAAGTGAACAGCACTTTAGAAATTTGGGTATACTGGTAACACAAGAAAAATACATGCTGCACAGGTGTTGAACAAAGCACGTTGAAAAGGCCTCTTGTAAAAATAGTGTAAAATGCCTTTTCTGTAGCCAGCATTTTATAACAATGTGCAGGAGGCAATAAAATCGGCAAAACACAAATTTTTATTTGTGCAAATTATGAACATCTGCTTGCCTTGCATTGATTGAGACTAAATTTATGTATAGGTAATGACTGAGATGTCTAGAAAAACTGACCCAACATCAGCATCCTAACAAGGCTAAGGTACAGGACTAAGGAGGATGAAGAAAAGCATGTCAGCTGGTGGCAGGCCCAGTGGCTTTTGAAGAATCTGTGCCAGTCAAAGAAAGGGGAAGAAAAAAGCACTCACTTAGAGGGAAACCAGCAAATAAGAGTTAGTGATGACACTACCCAAAAAGATATTGTTCCCCTTTGACAGCTGTCAAGTGTACATTTACAACTTTATAGTTTCTGTAATGCACACACCATTTTCAAGCAGTAGAGGACTCATTCCATGCTATTTATGAAATTACAATATTCTAGGACCTCAATTAACACTCACAATGCATAGTTGCTTGTCTTAAGCCTCACTTTTCAGTGGCTGTCCTCGCAAGACTGAACAATGGCATAAAAGCAAACACAACAATAACAAGCACTGTAATTAAGGGACAAAAAATATAAAAGTGCAAGCATAAGCATAATGCCAGGGGACTAGTGTAATTCACTCTATAATTTAAAATGCCTATTCAGGTACACTCAAAACATCTCCCATGTTTTTTTGCTGCTTGTAAGTTAACAGTTATTATAGCTTTCTTTTACTTTGCATCTTTTTGGCAAATGGCCCTGAACACCAATTACAACTGCAATAACTGCATGTCTTACATCAGTGCTCCCAAAATTTATTGTTTAAAGTAAAATATATCATAATGTACACAAGTTTCCATATGACCACAGCAAAGCATGATGCCACAACAGCATGCTTAAGATGGTCCTTGGACAGTATCTGGCCATTGTCAAAAGGTATTCGAAGATCACATTTGACAGTCTATGTAAGTAGAGTTTAGAACCCTAAGAAGAAATATTAATCATATACCATGCACGTAATTCTTAAAGGGACTGAAAACTGGCCAGAATGTGTTGTGAGACATTGATGGAAATGAAATGACCATGATCTATAGTGATAGCGTCCAGCACGCTGTTCGGAACTCAAATAGAAAATATAATTTTAAATTCACAAAGAAAGTTAGGAAAACCAGTAAGTGGCGAGGCCTGGCGGTGAAATCTTGATGTACTTCAAAATGAAGTCAAGACGTAATTACGTAAGTCGACTGTCATTAAGTACAGTATAATTACTGCTTAAAATTGCAGTTAGTATATTATTAGACACTTGCGCTTTACTCTACGAGTATTACGAGCGGCGCTTAGGTCGTCCCACATGCATGGCAGCACACATGCTGCTGTACGTGTGCGAGTATAGCACGAGTTTGCAAGTACCCAGAGTTTCATCATCTACCTGTGATACAAGATGCCATCAACAAGTTGTGCTGTAAATGAGTGTATTTTTTACTAAAAAAAGTGGGTACCATGAAATTGGTTGTCAGACCCTTTAAGTAGAACCAACAGTAAATTTTGTTGAAATGTAAACATGCTACACAATGCTCACTTAGTCAATAACATTAGTGTAGTTTAAGTTTCTGAATAAAAACTTACTTAACAATAAGCTTAAGGTAATGTGCCAACTTCTTACCCACTCGCATACTGCGATTCTTCAGGCAACTGCTGCTGGGCAAATGACATGAATTGTTGCATTTTCCCACATGTAGTAGCTTCAAATGGCTTCTGGAATACCAAACCATAGTCAAGCAATGCAGGTAACACACAGTATCAGCAGTTTTGGCTGATATTCGAATCATTGTCAAATACAAACATTTCTGCAATTAATCAATAAAATTTGTGGATACTCAGTTCTATGGAACTGCAATGGGGAAGGGAGTGTTATATAAAAAATTGCCATCCACACAACTGTAGCTACACTGAGCGCACGACAATTTTCTCTTTAAAATGTGTCCACCATTTTTTTTTTTTTTCATTTCAGACACCCATGAATTTCGGGAGTAAGAATCACTGCACTTATGCCTAGTCAAACAAGAGCCTTCTAAAGTGACCTTCAATGATACTGTAGACATGCAGGCCCAAGCCTCCTTTCCTGTCAGTGGCCTTGAGTGCTAAAGTTTCCACCCAAATGGTCTGAAGATATTGGGTAGGATGCCAGCAGTGAAGCATCTTAAGTCCCAGCCCCCCCATAAGAGACATCCATCATGTCTGGAGAGAGAGAGAGAGAAAAGAAAGAAAAAAGAAAAGGCTTCAAAGCTAAAAACACCAATGTACATGATATGACTATTGCAATGGCTGCATTAAGGCAGGAATGAAAGCTCCAAAAAAGGCAAGGCAGAACAGAAAATGACACTGGATTATTATACATTCCCGCAAACTTATTATTGCAGCAACATGTACACACAAAAACTGCAAGATGTAAACAGCCATAGTATAAAAAAAGTTATAACTGAACCTACTGTGTATACAATTCAAAAACATGAAGCCACAAAATGTCAAATAAATAATGCTTTCAGGTAGCATGTGTGGATTTATTGACCAGTTGCCTTCACCCAAAAAGATCATGTGCTCGTGAAACTTGTCGCAGAAAGGATGTTCCAGATCTGCAGCCAAGGTTTGTAGTGGTGGCGCTGGCTAACACTCCCATGGTTAGTTCTAGTAGTAAAACAAAAATAGCCCAGAAATGGATGGGAAAACGACGATGTGGCAGCTCACTTGGTAAGAGCGAAGATGTGGAATCGTTGCCCACCTGTGGCCAGTTTTTTTTCATCCATTTACATTTCCATTAATTTATCATTTCTTTAATTCATTGAGTAATCAAGTACAAGTAATTTCCCTTATGCTGTGCTTGGTGTATTTGTCTGTTGGCTGCTTATGATATGATCAATAAAAATAGGGTACCCTCGGTTACCTTTCTTCTTGTAAATAAAATAATGAAGTCACTTTAACATGCATATCACATTTTCAGAACTCGTGCAAGATGTAAATTTTTAGTTAAACCTGGCACAAGTTATAAAAAAGTGCTTATATTGTGAATTCGTAAAGCTCTTGTGTACAAGTTGACATTGAAAAGCAGGATCGGCAGTCAACCTGGATTCTAATGTGGTCACATTTTCCTAGTTCTCCAAGGGCATCTTGTAATCAGCAATTTCCATTCTGCCAGTTTCGTTGGCAACATCGAGAGCTGCTAGGAGCCTTTTATCTTGGTGTCTTAGTCTTCCCATGTCTTTCATTAGTACACAAATGTCTGAAAGCACTTACAAAAGACAGACTGGAGTCATGAACATTTTGACAACTTGAACAGTAGCTAATAACGTGCCGCATGACGTGCCTCCAGCATGCATAGCTATGCTCCTTAATAGCTGCACATGTTCGACCCAAGCTCCTGGGAACTAGTCTCACCATTGGTGCAACTTGGCTTGAGACTATATCATTGTGGTTCGTATTCTTCGCTGAAATGCTTGCCTGACTGCACCGAGCAGCATTGATCCAAAGGAGTGCTTGTATTGGGCAGGTTGTCATACGTTTGCTGTTAAAAGGCCATTCATACTATGTATTATATATATATATATATATATATATATATATATATATAAAGCATCAGTGCTTATTTTTATACAACTGGCAACAACGGCATTTGCACAAAGTCTCATTTTGTTGTGGTGCGCCGGGCAGTGCTTTTTGTTCTCCGTTACAAAATGAACGCAATGGACACGGTGAATGTACACTTCCTGCAAAATTGCGGGGTGCGCAAGTGCATGGTGAAATGACCCTCCTCTCCAGAGAGCCATAGAGTTTCTAAATAAATACCCTAGAGGGAAATGTGGCGCTAGTATCTACAGGGGCTCTCCTGAGCGTTTCCTCAACCTACATAGGAATGATGGGAAGCACAGGCTTCGGATTTACTTCAACCTTTAGACTAGCGGCGTTTGCTTGCGGCGCAGTAAACGAAGCTATACTCAAATATTACAGCATAAAAATAATTTTATTTCTGCAGTATGTTACATAACACACAACATATTACATAAGCTTTGTATGACCGAGACTGAAGCACAGTTTGCCACCAGGGCACACCAGGGTACACATTCTTCTGCAGTTATGTTCCCAATTTAGCGCCAGTGAATAATTATTTATTTATTTTTACAACAGCAATAACAACTGTGCATGTACTTATATAAAAATACTCATCAAGTATTTATGGAAATAAAAATTTTGTATTGTGAGAAAGTGTTGCCCTCTTGAGAGGAATGCTACAAGAGTTGTCTGCAACAATGCCTACTCACTGCGAACGCGAGACTTTTCTTGCAGATGACAGGCACTTGTGAACTCTCTCGCTCTTTCGAAAGGCTGTGTGGGCTTTTAAGATTGCTGAACATCTTCAAATACTTTTAAGCACATCTGCTGCAGTGCTAGCTAGGACGCATGTGGCCTCCTACGAGTATGCGTCATTATATTTTATATTGACGTACAGCTTTCGAAGCGCTATGGTATGGCTTTGCACTTACCCATTTTGCGACACTAGACTACAGCCAGAAAGCAGCAACATTTCCTACCACAAGTAACTTTGTGTTCTCAAAGTCCAGAAACACACATTTCAATGAGTACATACATGAGCAATGCCCTCAATAAAATTCGATTGTCAAGCCACTAGAAGTACAAGAGTCTATGTCTTGTACCAGTAGCACCTTCTTTTTGCTCTTCTGAAGTTTCATAAAGCATGCAACACTACTGCGCCAGCCAGGTTCTTTCAACGTTTACGATGCCGTCGCTTTCTCATCAAGGCTTCGACACCACACCGCGACACAAACATCGTCCTAGCCACTGGCCCAGCGCGCTATCGCCATTTCAAGCAACAGAACAAAGCTTTGGGTCGCACTGTCCCACTGCAGGTTATAGCAATTGAACTTGGAGCGAAACGAAAACTGCCAATAAATACTTGTAGACTAGTTCACCAATGAAGAGAATGGCAATCCATAGCCTGTACTTCCTATCATTCCCATGATGGTTGAACGACCGCAGCACAAGATTTCCTTCTAGTTCTACTAATATGAAACTCTATGGCCAGGCCTTTTCGCCAGGCCCCGAACACTCTCAAGTTCAACAAATGGCCACATAGGGAGAAAAAATCGACTGTGCGGTGCTGTTAAAAAAAACAGGCATAGCACACGAGTTAAAAAGGTTCCCCCGTGAGCGTATTATCTCCCACTAGAGGCTCCGTAGTAAGTGCAATTTTAACCTACAAACTTTCTTCAACAATAAACGAAGCGTTTTTATTACAAGACAAAGAGTACAAAATTATCATTCCTAATTTTACATTGTACTCTTTATCACCAATTTTGTTGTTTTTTGCCATTTTAAATGCAAAATAGCATTCAGCATCATCGACCTCCCACGTGACCTCTGGCCTGGATTTAAAATTTTTACAGGTATGTTCGTGTACAGGTATGTTCGTGCACGGCAGATACGGATTCTTTGGTTCATACATCGGGTGGTAATTTTGTGCTAAAACCAGTTTATTGAGCTTCGATATCTCGCGTTATTTAACTTGGGGTGTAAGTCCGAAAGCTAGGTTTCAATCGTGAGCCACGTGGAACACGTCTGCATTGAAATGGGAGCCGGATCCTGCTGCAACTGGGGACAGCAATACCGGTGAGTCATTTAACATCGCTGCTTCAATCACTATGTACCTAATATATTTGTCCCATTAACTTATAGGCGGAGGCAAGTTTAACAAACTAGATGCTGCATTACATATGGGCAGTCAGGACCCTCCGTTGCTGTCCGAAATAAACTTTCAGTTGCAAGGCCATCATTATACGCACATCCACGAAAGAGAAAACGATATCGGAACGCGCGTCACATTTTTCATCTCGTTGTAGCCTTAGCCATGGGTTATTGAGTAGCCTTATGAATATATATATCTATATATATACACACACACATATATATTATTACGATATCATCGAGCGATGCTCAAGGGACGAGCCACCGCGAGAACGACGAGGAAGTGGGTCTGTGCCCTTGGCGCGGGCGAGTGTCGGCCTGGAGGTCTGGCTCCAGTGTAAATACCCTGTATATAGCCTCTTTCATCTGTGTTTTTCCACACGTAACATTCTGGTGGAGGTCAGCGATCCCCGTCCTCACCACGGAACTCTGGAGTGGTCGGTACATCGAGCTTGTCACCATGCCTACCGGTGACTAGACCGCCTCTGCAACGGCTTCGGCTTGTCCGACTGCTCCAATGATCACGGTTGCACAACATCGTGACCCTGGTGCCTTCTCTGGCCTGGAGGGAGAGGCCGTTGACGAATGGATCAAGCTCTATGAACACGCCAGTGCTAAAAACAGGTGGGATCCAACGATCATGCTCACCAATGTCATGTTTTATCTCGGCGGCACCCCACGCGTGTGGCACCAAAAGCATGACGACGAGATAAACAGTTGGGACAGTTTCAAAGAAAAGCTCAGGGAACTGTTCGGTGACCCCATTGGGCACAAGGCTGCCGCGAGAAAGGCTCTTGCATCTCGTGTTCAGACATCTACAGAGCCGTATGTTTCATACATCCTCGACGTCTTGGCTCTCTGCAGCAAAGCTGACGATACGATGTCTGAAGTAGATAAAGTGTCGCATGTGTTAAAAGGCATCGCCGACAATGCTTTCAATTTGCTTGTTTTCGGCCACGTCTTAACTATCGACGCCATCATCAAAGAATGCCGTCGCCTTGAACAAGCTAAGAGCCACCGTATCACACATCACATCACACGGCTACCCAACACTGCTGCTACGTCGACATGTGAGGCTCGACCGCGTCAGACCACCCCCTGTGACGACATAACCCGTATTGTTCGGCGCGAGCTCGAGGCCGCCTTTTTGCCAACTTTCTCCACGACGCCTCCCGATCCACCAGCAACCACGATTGCGCTGATTTGGGCCATCGTCAGACAGGAATTTGAGAACATGGGTCTCAACTCCGTGTGTTCATCGTCTCCACCCACGGTTCCCCAGTTCTCTAGCAGCCCTCCTCGTCCCCAGCAGTCCTTTTCTGCCATATCTCGCCGCAACCCGTCCGAATGGCGTACCCCTGATGAGAGGCCATGCAGATGGCCATTATCCCTCAAGAGATAAGTGTATAATAGCTGTGTCTTACCAGTACTCACCTACAGGGCAGAAAGCTGGAGGCTTACAAAAAGGGTTCTACTGAAATTGAGGACGACGCAACGAGCTATGGAAACAAGAATGATAGGTGTAACGTTAAGGGGTAAGAAAAGAGCAGATTGGATGAGGGAACAAACGCGAGTTAATGACATCTTAGTTGAAATCAAGAAAAAGAAATGGGCATGGGCAGGACATGTAATGAGGAGGGAGGATAACCGATGGTCATTAAGGGTTACGGACTGGATTCCAAGGGAAGGGAAGCGTAGCAGGGGGCGGCAGAAAGTTAGGTGGGCCGATGAGATTAAGAAGTTTGCAGGGACGGCATGGCCACAATTAGTACATGACCGGGGTTGTTGGAGAAGTATGGGAGAGGCCTTTGCCCTGGAGTGGGCGTAACCAGGCTGCTGCTGCTGCTGCTGATGATGATGAGAGGCCGACCTGCTTCCATTGCTGTCGCGTCGGCCACGTCGCTAGTCACTGCCGCAACCGATGGCCACCACCTCCTCGGATATACACCGCTGCTCATTCCCGCCCCTTTGGACCTTCTGTTCCCTATGCCACCCGCCATGAACCCATTGCCGCTGATGCTCCTGCCCCGAACCTTTGCTACAGCCGCTCTCCCTCACCTCCACGCCATCAGTCTCGTTCACCTTAACCCCGTCGCTTCTCTCCGTCGCCTATCGCCTCCAGGATCCAGCCGGAAAACTAGGCACTGCAGCTTCTGGAGGTGAAGCTGCGTTGTCCACCCTGCCCTCAAATCCTCTGCTCACGTTACACACGAACCAAAACCTTCTTGACGTTGACGTTGATGGCTATCCTGTCACGGCACTCATCGATACAGGTGCACATCTTTCTATTATGAGTGCTACCTTCCGACGACGACTGAACAAGCTCCTCACCCCAGCGTCGGCACGCGTCGTCTGCGTTGCGGATGGCGGTACTGTGCCTATCATCGGCCTGTGTACGGCACGTGTTAGCATCGCCGGTCGCCACACTCCTGTCCTCTTCACCGTGATTGCTCATTGCCCCCACGACCTCACTCTCGGCCTCGATTTTCTCTCCGCGCATTCTGCTCTTATTGACTAATCTTCCAGTACCCTTCAGCTCGAGTTGCCGATTCTCACAGAACCTTCTGACACACCCCAGTGCCGCCTACACCCCACCGGCTTTATTCGCCTGCTGCGAAAATCAATAGCCTTTATTGAACTCTTGTCTTCCCCACCAGTCCCTGATGGCGAGCACCTCGTCACTCCTCTGCTCGACATTCCACTACAGTATGACGTTACCATGCCTCACAGTATACTTACTATTACTGCGAACCGCACTTCCATGCCTGTCTTTAACTTTGGATTGGCAAAGCAAATTCTACCGCAAGGTATTTGCCTTGCCAACGTTGATTGTCTCGGCGACCATCACGTGGCAACTTTATCGACTGATGCTTCTTGCGAGCTTAGCAGGCTCATCGTGCCAGCCTCGGTCGCCGATCCTAAGAAACAGAAAATGGTTGCAACGAACCTGTCTTTTGCGCAGGCTGAAGACCTTTATCAAGTATTATTGTCCTAAAGAGATATTTTCGACTTCGACGATCGCCCTTTAGGCCAGACGCTCGCGGCCAAGCATCGGATTCTTACTGGCGATGCTACTCCTTTTGACCGACGACCATATCGAGTTTCTGCTTCGGAACGCCGAGTAATTCAAAGTGAAGTCAACAAAATGCTAGACAAAAACATCATTGAGCCTTCTTCGAGTTCCTGGGCGTCACCTGTAGTGTTGGTTAAGGAGAAGAATGGCACGTGGCGCTTCTGCGTAGACTACCGCCATCTGAACAACATTACTAAGAAGGACGTCTACCCGATCCCACGTATAAACGACGCCCTTGACTGCCTCCACGGTTCCACCTATTTCTCTTCTATTGATCTTCGTTCTGGATACTGGCAGATTGCTGTTGACGATATGGACAGAGAAAAAACAGCGTTCATCACACCTGATGGCCTATACCAATTTAAAGTAATGCCGTTTGGATTATGCAACGCCCCTGCCACCTTTGAGTGTATGATGGACTCCTTGCTCCGTGGTTTCAAATAGTTCACATGTCTCTGCTACCTCGACGACGTAATCGTCTTCTCGCCCATGTTCGACACTCACCTTGAGCGTCTAACAGCTACACTTGATGTATTTCGAAAGGCGAAGCTGCAACTTAACTCGTCCAAATGTTGTTTCGGCCGCCGCCAAATTACTGTTCTGGGCCACCTTGTTGATGCTTCCGGAGTACAGCCTGATCCCGACAAAACTTGCGCTGTCCGAGACTTTCCGGTACCGAAGACGGCGCAGACGTTCGAAGTTTTGTCGCGCTATGCTCATACTTTCGACGCTTTGTTCAAGATTTTCCGGCAATTGCTAATCCCTTCACTAATCTTTTGAAGAAAGGCGTACAATTCTCGTGGGGTACTGCATAAGCCGCTGCCTTCTCTCGTCTCGTCACTCTTCTCTCCTCACCACCCATTCTCGCCCACCTCGACCCTGATGCCCCTACAGAATTGTGTACAGATGCCAGCGGCCATGGCGTAGGTGCCGCCTTAGGCCAGCATCAGCGTGGCCAAAATCGCGTTATTGCTTATGCGAGCTGGCTCCTCACAACATCGGAGCGCAACTATTCCATTACGGAATGAGAATGCCTTGCTGTAGTCTGGGCGGTTGCGAAGTTCCGTCCTTACCTTTACGGTCGCTTTTTTTCCGTAGTCACTGACCATCATGCTCTCTGCTGGCTCTCATCGCTAAAAAATCCTACAGGCCGGCTTGGTCGATGGGCTTTGAGGCTACAAGAATTTTCATATTCCGTGCTCTACAAGTCTGGCCGCCTGCACCAAGACGCTGACAGCTTGTCACGTTACCCTGTTGACGACCCTGACTCCTCCAAAATTACCAGTGCTGCTTGTGTATTCTCTGTGTCGCAGCTGCTTCATTTCACCAATGAGCAACATCATGATGCCTACATCAGAGCACTCATCGACCGTTTTGAACACTCTCCGGCTGATGCCACTCTGCGCCTCTTCGTCCTCCGCGACGGTATTCTGTACCATCGTAATATTCATCCGGATGGCTCTGAGTTCCTACTAGTCATACCTAAACACCTCTGCTCAACCGTTCTAGAAGAGCTCCACGACGCACCAACGGCAGGACACCTCGGCGTATCTCGAACCTATGACTGTGTACGTCGCTGTTTTTTCTGGCCGGGCCTTGCCCATTCCGTACGACGTTACGTCGCCGCTTGTGAACTTTGCCAACGACGCAAGAAGCCTTCCCAGCCTCCCGCTGATTACCTGCAGCCGCTCGACATCCCTGCCGGGCCCTTCTATCATGTCGGCTTAGATCTTCTCGGCCCATTTCCGGAAGCTACATCAGGAAAAAAGTGGGTTGCAGTCGCGGCAGACTACGCGACCCGCTACGCCGTAACCCGCGCTCTTCCGACCAGTTGCGCAACTGATGTTGCGGACTTCCTCCTGTGTGATATAATTTTGATTCATGGAGCTCCGCATCAATTGCTAACAGACCGTGGCCATACATTCTTAGCCAAAGTCATTGACGACATCATGCGAGCCTGCTCAATACAGCATAAATTTACCACCTCCTACCACCTTCAAACGAA
The DNA here is from genome assembly GCF_038994185.2 of Dermacentor albipictus. Taxonomy (NCBI): domain Eukaryota; kingdom Metazoa; phylum Arthropoda; class Arachnida; order Ixodida; family Ixodidae; genus Dermacentor; species Dermacentor albipictus. The sequence goes on along the minus strand of NC_091821.1, from coordinate 316,906,964 downwards.
AGGCCTCACTGAGCGTTAGAACCACACCCTTACAGACATGCTATCTAAATACGTTTCAGACGACCACCGTGACTGGGACCAGGCTCTACCTTACATTACATTTGCGCATAACTCTTCCCCTCTCGAAACTACGGGATTTTCGCCTTTTTACCTCTTGTATGGCCGTGAACTGACGCTACCACTGGACATTGTGCTTCCGTCCACCACAGCTTCAACTAGCACTTATGCCCGTGATGCTATCGCCCATGCTGACCATGCTCGCCAACTTGCGCGCACTCGTCTACAAGTCAAAGCAAAAGCAATGCTACGACCTCCGTCACCGTGATGTCCATTTTGTGCCCGGCACCCTCGTGTTGCTTTGGTCACCATCGCGTAAAGTTGGCCTTTGTGAAAAACTGCTTTCCTGCTACACAGGCCCATATCACGTGCTTCGCCAAGTAACCGATGTCACCTACGAAATCGCTCTAGCCACACCCACTACGTCCTCCGCTGTGACAACCAGTGACATTGTACACGTCGCCCAACTCAAACCCTATAACTCTCCACGCGCCTTGGATATTTAACAGCACCGTGACAGTGCTTTTGCCGCCGGGGGGTAGTATTACAACATCATCGAGCGATGCTCAAGGGACGAGCCGCCGCGAGAACGACGACGAAGTGGGTCTGTGCCCTTGGCGCAGGCGAGTGTCGGCCTGGAGGTATGGCTACAGTGTAAATACCGTGTATATAGCCTCTTTCGTCTGTGTTTTTCCACACGTAACAATATATATATATATATATATATATATATATATATATATATATATATATATATATTTTTTTTCAGGTCCATCGGAAACTTCTTTCGTCCACAGAACTGAATAACCCTTTGATAAACTGAAGCTAATGTAATGAATTTAATGTATTAAACAGTTGCACACATAATAATTCACCCTTATTTTGTACCTGTTGGTTCCAAACGTTCTTGCTGTTCAGCTTGGTTTACCTCAGGACATTTACTTTTGCAGTATATAGTGATGCGGTGCATCACGTTCATGCAGAAAAAGAATGCATCATTTCTAATAGCTTCATGTCTTTCATCTATTTGCTTGTGAAACCAGCAGTGTGATCTCTTCTAATGTATAAACGAGTGCACAAACGTTCTTATTTGTGATCTTAATAATACTTAAGCTGTTGACATGCATTGTAGTTAGGCAGACATCAATTTTACGGAGAATAACCATATTTATTTACCATGCTGCTTAAGCACCCTAGAACAAACAGTGTACATTTGCATGTGTTCTGTAGTCACAAACCATTACAATGTGTATGTCGCACCTTTTCGCATCTTATATTGCGAAATTGTGTTTATTCAATTTCTGATGCAGTCAAAATTTCTGTTCCAGGCATGCAGTAATGAGGATGGCACTAGTATGAAGCAACACACTCCATGCACTGAACAGAAGCTGCTGCCTGCTACAACAAGGTCATTGTGTGAATTTTGGCTGATACTACAAGGTAAAAAACAGCTGGTTCAAAAATAAATATGCTTAATGTATGCTGTATTGGCTTGCTAGACTTGAGAGACATTGTGCATTGTGCAGATGATATGAACGTTTGTTCATATTTACAGTTCAGCATAATTGGTTAGAACATAAAAGAAAACACTACACGTGTTTGGATAATCTCTGCTGTATCTCATGCGTCAGTGTTCTGCCCCAACAGAGTCTGTACCAAGTACATCTTGGTCATCACCATAGAGTTTCTAACAAAAATTACTAGAGGGAACTTTGGCGCTGCAGTCGTTGTCCTACCATGGGAATGATGGGAAGTGCATGGATTTGTCTGATCTTCGTGCTTGCGGATTCAGATGTTCTTGCGGCTTTGTATATTACGCTATATAAATCTTATTGTCGTATATTTCAGCGCAATCTATATTCGTCGAACTGCAGAAGACGCCGGGAACGTGTACAATTGCTATTAATTGCAACGATTGAGCTTGTCCAGGTTGCCAAATCGAAACGCGCCAAGCGTCTTAAAGGGAAGCTGAAAGGTTTTCCAGAAAAAATGAGTGAACATCTGTACATAATGGTTTTCAACCCTCCGAATTCGAATATCGTATCGAAATTGAGCGAAAGAAAGCGCAAATATATTTTATTTCGACGAAAAGTGCAGCAGCGGACACGCCCAGCTCGCGCGTCTCGTTTCCGCCTGTGATTGGTCGGTGCGCCTCGTGACGTCAACTCTAGTAACCGACCGCTGCCGCTACACATGAAGCGCGGTGCCAGGTAGTTTGGTGCTGTTTTTCTGAGACGGTAATGGAAAATTTAGAGAGACTGCGTTTTTCTGAGGAGTTTGGCGTTACTCCCTACATGTACGAGCCGATTGCGAAGAGCCGGCCTCTCGAAGAAGCAAACGATGCTGGTGCGAGCAGTACTTCCAACGCGAACGAAATCAAAGTCTTGGGATCTCCTCGTGTTGGAAATGCTCTTTGCTGAGTATGTTTTTTGCAAAGCGATCTAGTGATCTCGCCGATCTTTCGCCGATCTAGTGAGCTCATTTCCGGTCAAACAACTGTAGTGTTGTGTTCCTGCATGCTTCCTCGTGGAACGTAAGCGGGGATGCGATCGTCAGCATTTGTGCGCTTTCCAAAGCTGTCGGCAATCTACAAAGACGGTTTAAACGCGTGAAAAGCTTCCCAGTTCAAGCAGTACGTGTAGTGACCTTCATCTGTTGACTACCACTCACGTTAACTACCACTCACGTTGATTACCACTCACGTTGACTACCACGCACGTTGACTACCACTCTACATACACGCAGACGCACCAACAAAGGAATGCAGGGTCGATTGAAGCAGATTACGATGGCACGTACGCAGAAACAAGCGCGGTCAGGCACGGTCGCGGACGCTGCGAACGAACGAAACAGAGTTGACGTCACAACACCGCGGTTTCCGGTCTCCGCTCCACTCGCTTACTCAAAGGGGGGCGGAGCTACAGCGCAATTTCAACCGACGATTACGTCGCTCCTAATTGAAAAAAAAAAAAAAACCACATTTTATCTACATGGTTTATAAGGTTCCCGCATCCGTATATGAGCGTCTTATTGAATTCAACAGACTCTTCAGCTTCCCTTTAAAGCACTGGCATGCCCGCGATAAATTCATAAGGGCGTTTCATTTGCTTCTCGATACATGCGTTCGTGGCTTAACGGTTTCAATATCAGGCTTCTGTGTTCGAATCCTGCCGTCGGGCAATTTTAATGATGTTTATTTAATTATTTATTGCGCAATATACTGCTGAAAATGACGAGTTTACGTAGTCACAAAGCCGTTTGAAACCAAAAGAACGAAGTTTAGGCAAATCCATGTACTTCCCGTAATTACCATGCTGGGACAACCACTCCCATTGCAGCTCCTGTAGACACTAGCGCCAGAGTTCCCTCTAGTAATTCTTGTAGGAAACTCTATGGTCATCACGGGAGCCCCCATCTACACCAACAGGAAGGGGTTGTAGCCAAATTCGCAAGGCTTTAGACCACGAACAAAGAAGCCATTCCAGAATTATTTGGATGAGATATCAAGTCCACGGACGACTGTCAAGAGTGAAAAAGAGCCTCCACCATCATTCCATCAGCACGGATATTGGCCAAGTCATCCCGGTACCTCTAATACAAAAATTCTGTGTCTTCAGATGTACCTGCAACCTCTGTACAAGCACAGACTATGCTAGCCAAGACTCCCGTCAGCTTGCTTTTCCTTAATGAGCTTGCTGGCCTTGCCAAATTCCATTTGTGCCAAGTATAATTTTTTTTTTAATTAATGAAAACTTTTTCATTCCACATTCTTCTTAGAGATCATTCCTCTTCTTCATCCAAACATTAAATGTCAACCGATTCTTTGCTCATACTTAATACCAGTCACTATCTAGAAGCATAAAATATCTGTAGTGGTATTTTCTAGTGTATGTTGCCATGTGCAATTGCTCTCCTGAAATAGCTGATGCGGCATTGGCATGTGTCCTGAATTACCCTTTACACTGTGTGCTATGTAGCATTTAACTTTTCTTAATGTTTTTGGCTTTCAGTGCTTGCAAGGTAGAGTGGCTTCTTTTTTGAATGCAAGCTTTCTCATTCCCATATTTAATTCTTAGGCTCATTCAGGATTGCTATTCTTGCTTGATATCCTGTGTTTTTGCGCAAGCTACATTGACGTGGTTGATTGCAGAATCTGGTTTCGCTGCTGTCCGACTTGGTACGTGTCACTATGTTACGTTTCTCGTATGTGGGAGCTTGGTCAGTTACATTGGGAAACAGTCTCTCGAGGCAAACACCTGCTCCTACAGTCCGCACAGTCACATAGACTGCGAATTTACATGCACCGTGGTTGGTGCTCCCCGTTCCGTCCTTTCCTGCGGCTGCTGTGTGCAAATTTTGCTTGTGGCCTTCCTTGGCCATGATTTGGCATCAACGGAGACTCTCATACATGATTAAATGGTTCTAAGGGTATGAAGTTGATATCCACATGTGCAGAAGTGGCTGAAAAATGGTGATGCCCACAACACCGACCATGCCCATATTTAGAGAATGTGGGGCACCAAGCCAAGTGTGAGTTACACATTAGTGGCATGCGAAAGAACAAAAAGAAACGTGCAGGTTGGAAAGGAGGTAACGCTAAAATGCCGGGCACTCCATGTCCCTGCGTTGGCTGCGGCAGCAGATGCTTGCGTCACTCGATTGCTTCACAATGCAAGTTGCTCATCAACGGTGACTGTAGGTGCAAACACATGAGACACACTGTCCAATCTGCTGGTGCTGCTGGTTGTTGCTTGTTACCAGACTACCATGTGCGACGAAGGCAAGCACTACGCCTACAGTCGGACAGTTGAATGTGCCGCAAGCGACCTGTGTGCGTGTATACTCACTGTTGTCATGCGGATTGTAGCCAATGTATAGTGTATAGTGCCAATGTATAGATTGAGTGTTACGTTAGAGTATGCTGAAGTGATTTGATTGCAGAGTCTTGTTTCAATGCTGTGCCACTTGGTCATGGTTGCCGTGTTACATTTCTCGGATGTGGCGGCCTGGTCAGTTGCATTGGGCAACGGCCTCTCGAGGTAAGCACCTGCTCCTGTAGTCCGCACAGCGACACAGGCTCCGTTTACATGTACTGTGATTGGTGCTCCCTGTTTTTCCTTTCCTGCTGCAGCTGTGGGTAAAGTGTGCTTGTGGCCTTCTTCGGCCGCGATTTGGCGTGAACGGAGATTATCATACATGATTACATGGCTTGAGGCGTATGAAGTTGATATCCACATGGGTGGAAAGGCCTGCTAAAGTGGCTGCAAAATGGCGATTTCGACAAAACAGACCACATGCATATTGAGAGTAGGTGGGGCACCAAGTGTGAGCGACACATTAGCGGCCACCGAAAGAACAAAAAGAAACGTGCAGGTAGGAAAGGCGGTAACGCTAGAATGCCAGGTAGTCCATGCCACTGTGTTGGCTATGGCAGCAAGTGTCTGCATCACCCGATTGATTCGCAGTGCAAGTTATGGCGACTGTCGATGCAAACAGATGAGGCACTGTCCAATCTGCTTGCGCTGCTGGTTGTCACTCATTACTAGACCGCCAAGTGCGATGTAGGCAAGCACTGTGCCTGAGGTCGGATAGCTGAATGTGCTGTAAGCGACCTGTAGTGCATGAATGCCGACTGTTGTCATGTGGATCTTAGCCAATGTACAGTGTATTGTCTGAACCTTATGCGGTGATTGAATGCCGAGTCTCATTTGATAATGGTCACTGTGTAATGTTTCTTGGATGTGGCGACCTGGTCAGCTGCATGCGCAACAGTCTCTTGAGGTCCCCATCTGCTCCTGCAGTCCACACAGCGACAAAGACTCCCAATTTACATGCACTGTAATTGGTGCTCTCCCCGTTCGACCTTTCCTGCTGCAGCCGCGGGCAAGTTATGCTTGTGGGCCTTCACCGGCCGTGATTTGGCATCAACGAAGACCAGTACATGTGATTACATGGTCCGAAGTGTATGAAGTTAATAGCCACATGGTGGAAAGGCCTGCAAAAGTGGCTGGAAAATGGTGATGCCCATATTGAGAATGTGGGGCACCAAGTATGAGTTACACATTAGCGGCCCACGAAAGAACATAAAGAAACGTGCAGGTTGGAAAGGAGGTAACGCTAAAATACCGGGTAGTCCGTGTCACTGTGTTGGCTACGGCAGCAGATGGCTTCCGTCACCCGATTGCTTCACAATGCAAGTTACGGTGACTGTCGATGCAAACAAGTGGGGCACTGCCCAATTTGCTTGCACTGCTGATTGTCGCTCATTACCAGACCGCCATGTGCGGCGACGAAAGTGAGCAGTTTACGAGCTCACGTTAATGGTTTCAGCGCATCTGGACATGTAAATTTTATTTCTGCTCTTGTACAAGAAGGTGCACTGCTTTTCAGTGGCGTGGCCAGAAATTTCATCCGGAGGAGGCTCACGCTGCAGCTTGGCCTCCTCCTCAAGAAAAAGCTTTAGCTCGCGTGCTACTATCTAAATACATGTAGAAGGTGAATTCGTTTTTATCGGCAACCACTGCAGCAAATTTGACGAGGTTTGTTGCATTTAAAAGGAAAACTTAAATTATACTGACTTCTGGTTTCGAATTTTTCATTTAGGTTGTCAATTCTTTATTAAAAATTGGTAAAATATCGCAAATTTTCAGAAAACGAAACTATCACGTTCAGAACTCTGTAACTCAACAATGAAAAATACTATCACAATTATGTGAATCGCATCTAATAGTGCATCTACAGCGGACAAAATTGATATGTTGCAAATGAATCTAAAAAAGATTAGTATTATCGAAATACAGCTTTTGTAGAACCCCCAAGCACCACGTAACCAATTCACGCAAGATACAAATTGACGTACCAAATTTGTCCACTTTGACTCTTATAATAGATGCCGTTTGAAGAACCGTGACGTCTGTTCTAGATGCAGAGCTATTAGTTTGTAAACGTCGTGCTCCTATTTTTTTCTGGCACTTTCGAATTTTAAAAAATATTTTAAACAAAATTCACGCCCTAAATCGAAATCCTGCTTCCAACAAATACTATATTTTAACTTTCTCTCTCAAATGAAACAATTTTTCATTGAAAGTGATCCAGGGGTTATCTCAGAAAAGCGTTTCTGCGTCTTGCATGTATTTGAATAGCCCGCATCGGAGTTGGGCCCGAGCCTAAACTTCCTCTTAAACAATTTGTCGACGGATCAAATACATGAATAATAACTGCATTGCCATTGCCAAAGATGCTGCAAACGAATTATTGAATGCTATGCACTGTCAAAACAAGTAATTTATGTACTTGTTCATAAAAAGATATACTCATATGTGCCAAAAATTGTGCCCAAGATAAATGATATCAATGCTTCCATGTTTTTGTCTATTTAATAAGTAAAGAAAATATCACACGATCTTTAGAAGTACATCAGTTCGAAGCCAGGAAAGCAGTGCATGCCATTGATATGAAAAATGTAAAGGCCATGAAATGAACAAGTTGAGGACAAATATTTTAATGAAACTTTGTCATTCAAGAACCTTGTTTACATTTTTGTACATATTCAACGGCCAGTGAAAAATCTCAATGATGCTGTCATTTATTCCAATGTATTACGCAGGAGCAGCTCTCACCGGTCATGTATTGTGAGTAATTGCACTGAAATTATTGTCCCGACAGAGAGCACGTATATAAAGCTGTTCTGCAAAATATACAAGGACGAGTCAAATGAAAGTGAGCCAATGCGAATATATGACAAACGGGGTACTTTATTTAAACGTAGTCTCCATGAGTATTTAGACACATGTCCCATTGACTAAAGAGTCGGGTGATTCCCGTCTCATAAAACTACTTAGGTTGCTGCTTCACAAAATCTGCAACTGACTCTTTCACGTCATCGTCCGACACGAATGTGTTTCCCTTGAGCTGTTTTTTCATTTGTACCAAAATGTGGAAGTCGCAAGGCGACAGGTCTCAGCTGTATGGGAGATGTTGCAGCGTTTCCTACTTTCACTTTGCCAGTTTTGTGTTAACCACATCAACGATGTGGGGACTGGCATTGTCGTGGCACAATTAAAAATTTAATTATGGGATTTTACATGCCAAAATCACTTTCTGATTATGAGGCATGTCATGGTGGAGGACTCCGGAAATTTTGACCACCTGGGGTTCTTTAAGGTGCACCTAAATCTATGGGTGTTTTCGCATTTCGCCCCCATCGAAATGCGGCCGCCGTGGCCGGGATTCGATTCCGCGACCTCATGCTCAGCAGCCCAACACCATAGCCAGGTCGTGGAACAAGATGACCCCATTCATCAATTTTCCACGTCGTTTGTTCTTGATTGCCACACGCAGCCGATCCGGCGTTTCACAATATCGGAAATGATTGATAGTCTCTCCGGCTTTAGAAAATTCTATCAGTAATAGCACCTGACGATTGAAAAAAAAACATAGTAAACACCTTTCCGGCGGAAATGACGGCCTTTGCTTTCTATGGGGGCGGTGAATTCGAATGTTTCCACTGTAAGCTTTGCCGTCGTGTTTCAGGCTCGTAGTAGTGGCCCCATGGTTCTTCCCCTATCACAATTGTAGGCAAGAAGTCGTCACCCTCATTGTGATACTGAATCAGATGAGTCAAGGCAGCGCAGAACCTTCTGGCGGTGGTTCAAAATTTTGGGCATCCATTGCACACACAAGAGCTGATAACCGAGATGTTCATGAATTATGGTGTAAACCGAACCGTGAGTGATGTTCACAAGCTCTGCCAGTTCATCGATGCTTATCCTCCGTTCTTGTCTCATCAGCGCATCAACTTTTGCAATTTCGTTGGGGGTGATTGCACGATGGCTGTGGCCCGGTCTTGGATCGTCTTTGCAACTTTCGCGTCCTTCTTTCAACCATTTGCTCCAACGCTTCACAGTGGCCAATGAAACGCAATATTCAACACGCACGGCAGCCATACGGCGACTAATTTCTTTTTAGGAAACATTTTCAGCTGTCAAAAACCTCACGGCACCAGGCTGCTCAACTTCTGAAGCGTTCATTACGTCAAGCAACCATGTTCAACCCAGTGTATGAGAGCGTTAAAGAACATTTACCCTTACACCTGCGTGTCACTTTTGTAAATGAAAGATGCCTGTGTGCCACGCGCATGCCTCGCAGATAATGAACTGAACCATTATTGCGCAGGATGGGTAGGCTCACTTTAATTTCACTAGCCCCCATTCATTAGAAATGCAAAGATACAATGGAATACGCAAATGCTTGATAAAGGGCAAGAAAGTGTCACTGGAAAGAAAGTTCATTGCACGTACACACAAAACCTCGCAAGAAGAGATTTAAATATACGTATAAGTCTCCAATAAATCTACATATCTAAGAAAAAGTCACTATATAATGCGTCAAACAAGGCAAATAAACATGTTGCCCAATCACAGATTCACAGAATCCTAGGTCGCGCCCCCATTCCATCCACTCCCCCCGATGTATCACACGCGACGGAAGGCGGCGCGCTTGCTCTCCGCTTTTCGCCTTTGCGCACACAAGACTGAGCCATCTTCGGCTCACCCATTCAACCCCCCCTCCCCTCCCCCCCGCCCCTACTCTTTCACTCGCACATACAGCATTCAGCGCGTGGTCATGACGTTATCGCCCTTAGACTTCATGCGAAACATGAGGGTGACGGCGACAGCAGGAATGTGTCTGGAGCGTTCACATAATTTCTATCGCAATAATATAATAATAGTATCCGGCAACTAAAGCGTGTCGTGGCCAATTATTTTCCGCAAGAGAAGAAGTAACAAACTGTCACCATGCAACAATTCGCTGCGCCACAACAATGTATTTTTTATTTTCTTTTGTAGGGCGGGGGCACCGAAATGAAAAAGAATGCAAAGGAGAGTATGTTTGCCACAATCCAATGCCTACTTTGGGCCCCTAATGTGGTTACAGAATGAATGTCGAAGAAAACGCGAGAAGCTTGGTCCACCGAGAACCACACGCATAGTGCTCTGTATCTTAAACCAGCAAGACAAGACTTTTCGGAGAGGTTGCACTCAAGTGAACACGGTGCAATCAGTCGAGTCTTCACAGTGATGGCAGTGAGTGACTACTGTTTCTTTTTCTTGTCTGCTAGCCAGACGGCGTCCAAAACTCTGCCAGGCGAAAATCCACTCAGCCAGAAAAAAAAAAAAAAAAGCGCACCGAAGTGCACCGCGCGGTGGTCGGGGCAACACGAGAAAACCGCTTGCGCTCTGGCTGGCTCTGGCAGCCTCCGGGTAGGGTAGCGATAATAAAAGAAATTAGGAGGCTCAACGTGTCCTCATGAATAAAAGTCAAAGTAGAAAAAATAAATAAGAACGTAGTTACCCTGGCTGGCTTTAGTGTCTTGACATGGATGCTTTGGCGTAGGTGAAAAAAACAACAACGTTGATATTTTTTTATGCGACATATGGCACAAACAAACCACCACAACGCTTTGTCTCATCGGATCTCGCTGCGTGTTTTGTCAACGTGTCTGATAGTGTGTTGATTTAGCTTTTCTCGTTGTATGTCCCAATCTAAGACTTTAGAAAAGTCAATGCACCTTTGGCGTCAAATGTTTATAACAACATTAAACCCACAAACTTCCGCAATTGAATATCTGAAGCACAACTTTGGAAATGTCAATGCACGTTTCGCAACAAGAGTTTGTGAGAACTTTATGCCCAGAAAGTTTCGGAATTGAAATCTATGCGCTCCGTAGATTCCGCGGCCTTTGCGCAATTCTGTGGAGAGCCTGTTCGCCATTAAAATGCCCTTGAAACTTTGTGCTCGGATGGGGCAACTTGCGTTATGTGACTTCCGGTGCATGGGCGTTGCTGTGAAATCCAGCCCAAGTTCGCAATGTTCACGGTGAAATGTCGTTTCAAGTGTGAAAAAGACATTCTAAACAAAATCCAGAATGATTTCCGGCGGTTGGGGTTGCTTTGGTCGACGGTGCATGGACCGCATGAAAAAATTTCAGGGAGGGGGGAGGGGGGAAGGCTGAAGTCCCCCCCCCCCGGCTTCGCCTCTGCTGCTTTTCTTCTGCCAATAAAGTCGCATGTCCTGTTCACTCACTTATGGCTGATTTGTATGGGCGTCATTAGAGGCTCTTTTGTCTTCTGGCAATTAAAACGCGGCAGCTGAGTAATGCCACAAAGCCAGCAAGGCGAGCACGGCGCGTACCCAGTGTGTGCCACTGGTAAAAAGCGTCCATATTGAATATTGCAAAAAAAAAAAATGCATTTCCGCTGGATGGATGGATGTTATGAGCGTCCCCTTTGGAACGGGGAGGTGGGTTGTGCCACCAAGCTCTTGCTATTATACTGCCTAAAGTCCTACCTAGGTTAAGCAATAAAAATAATTAAAAAAAAACCACTATGAACTCCCACAACCAAATTTTCTGATCCCCTATGCAAACTGTGCTTTTGTATGTCTTTTGTATGTTTTTTTGTCGTTTCCCTACATTTCTTCTACCAATCCTCTGATCGCCTCAAAGATAAACATTTTGACAAAATTGCCTGTCTGGTTGGGAAATTGATTAGGACTTTCATACTGACTACAACCAAATAACTGAATTTTATTAGCCCGATGTTTCGGAGCCCATTCGATCGGGCTAATAAATTCAGTTATTTGGTTGGAGTCAGTCTGAAAGTCCTATCCAATCGCCTCTTACTAGTGGCATCGCTCTGCAGGATCTAGATGGATGGATGGATGTTATGAGCGTCCCCTTTGGAATGGGGCGGTGGGCTGGGCCACCAAGCTCTTGCTATTATACTGCCTAATGTCCAACCTATAGCTAGGTTAAATAATAAAGAAAAAAAGAATGCGATGAACTCCCACAACCAAATTTTCTGATCCCCTATTGCGAACTGTGCTTTTGTACGTCTCTGTTTTTGTCGTTTCCCTACTTTTCTTCCACCAATCCTCCAATCGCCTCTTACTAATCCCTATTGCGGACATGCTTACTTTTCCACTGCTCTCGCTGAACCCAAATTAAGGGCTTCAGGAGGCCAGTGGTGCCTAAATTGACCGCTAGGTAGACGTCTTCACATTCTAATAAAACATGCTCCATAGTTTTCCTAGCTTTACCACAGCAAGCACATGCTCCTTCTTTCTTCTTATATAATCTCACTTTACAGGTGCGTGTTCTAAGGAATCCCGATCTCGCTTCGAAAAGTAATGAGCTTCCCTTTGAATTATCATAAATTGCTTCTTTCCTGATTTCGTTTTTTCCTTTTAAGTACTTACTCATGGCTTGCTTACTTGCTCAAGTACTTACTCCGCTTCCTGCTTAATTAGCGCCATCTGTCGGGCCCTCCGCTAAGTTCCATGCGCTGCCACTTCTTATTATTGGCGGCGAGCTCGACCACTGGAAAAGCTAGCGCCACCGTCGGCGTGACGTGGCATGAGGGATCACGTGGACACAGCGTAAGCGTTAGCTGCTTCGGAAGCGCCGAAGCGAGCTGAAAACGATAGTTTAAAAGTCCCACCTGCACCGCGGTTCTGATTAAGTGGTGAGGCTTTACCGCCTTGGGTGTCTGCTTGACAACATTTGAAAGTGCTATAATAGGTAGTGGCTGCCTTTGGAGGCGTGCGGCATGGTGGGCTACCGCTCGGTGCCGCAGTGCCGGACGCACGCAACGGAGCCCGGTGTCAGCCTTATTCACACGTAGCCACAGGGCAAGGAGCTGCGTGAAGCTTGGCTGGCGAAACTTAGAACCGGCAGACAACCATAGGCTACGACTCGGGTATGCAGCAAGCACAGACGCGAGGAACATTTCTGCTACGGCGCCGGGACTGCGCGATGTTCGGTGAGTAGCAGAAAACGCGCACCGAGATGCTCGCCCGCGCCCGCTGCTCGGCTAATGTCATGACGGTTTGGTCTATGAACTTGTTGATGCTAGATATTGACAAGTTCACTGGAACGGAAAAGGAGCGGTAAGACGCACATTATAAAAAGGCACGGCATATGGTCATGTTTGTGTTATGAATTAATGCACTGGATTACGAAAATCAAGCAGAGGGAAATCGCACGCTGAGAAGACCGATAAACATACAGTGCGACGCAACTTGAGAAATAATGTTGAAATGTCCAAGAATTTAGAAGACAAAAATAAAAAAAAGACTGAATCGTCGCGACGGCACATCACAGTAGCTATAGGCGTCGAAGTCTCTATAACGGAATTATTTTTGAACAGTTCTGATAGCGCCCACGCAACAATGGTTGCTAGTGTACTGTCAAATGCTCATATGCTGCGGCCTAAAGCTCACGGCATGGTGCGAAAACGCGCTCACAGCGAAAGCAAAACATTGTGCGCGGACATGCATGCAAACGCGCAGTCGGTCGCTGCGAACCCGTGCGATCGCTGGATTGAGGCTCCATTCTGTTATGCCCCATTTGGTTATACAGACAGCCCACTATAAGAACATATTTCACATAGTTTACTCTCAGTGTTTGCCTACCTTTCACGCAAGAAGCCGGTTCGGGAGACTCCATATCGCGGCGACCGAGCGCAGTGGCGTTCAGGTACTGTACGTATTCGGTAAAGAGATAGCGTCTGTAAACGATTCTGTGCTTTCAGTTTGCCCAAAATTATAATATCGACAGTCAAAAACTTCCCTCCTTTCGAGTACCTGCATAAATGTCCAGGAGAGTAGCCGCGTGGTGTTTTTATTGAGCGCCGTAAAAAAACAAGACAAAGGCTGTACTTTTTCAACCTAAAAACAAAAATGTCCACATTGATGGCCATTTGCTAATGGGTTCCTCGACTATCAACATTGTGCCATCTATTAAATGCCTTGGGGTCGTATTTCAAGAAAACTTACTTTGGAATCTTTATACAGACTCAGTCGCTAACAAAATCGCTCGTGTTGTGGGAATACTAACGAAACTTCGATTTTTTCTTCCCTTGAGCGTCAAAAAATTGCTTTATAACTCTCTCTTCCTGTCCCATCTGAATTACTGTCACTTAGTCTGGGGAAACACCACGATGTCTAACATGACCAAACTTATTCTATTGCAGAAGAAAGCCGTGCGCGCTATCGCCAATTCTTGATATGACGCTCATACGCAGCCCCTTTTTAGCGCCCTTAATTTACAACCGGTCACCTCCATATATCGTAGTATTTTACTCAAGCGTTTCACTACTGCGAAAAAACAGAACACGAAATTTTTCGAGCATTTATCTCTATTGACAATGAATTCTAACATTTACAACACACGTCACAGAGAAACATGGTACGTTCCTAAAGCGCGCACTAACTACGGTCAACAAATGTTACGCCACACACTGCCATCTTTGTTAAACTAATTGGAAACTCAATATAGACACCCATCTCTCCTTTTAATAGGCTCATTGTGTATTCCTTTCTTTTTAATTTTTTTGCTCTCGTATACACTGACGCCATGAACGCTTAACCAATTTTCTCTGCTTGTCAATAACTTATTATGTATAGATGTGAATTTCAAGGCTGTATTATTTGTGTCATTTCATACTATTCGCTTCCTGTAATACAATTTCTTGCAGCATTCTATTGTTGATTTTTTACCCGTATGCATTTCTGTTACACAATGTTCACTAATGTTCACTTTTTTTTTCTCGTTTATACGTTACTGTATGTTTTTGTTCTCTTTATTGTGCACAGTGCCCTTTTTGTAGGGGGTACAGACCCCGTCAAGCCGAATTCATTTGACTTTTTTCTGTACTCCTGTCATCTGTACATGTATGGATGCAAATAAACTTGAATTGAATTGAATTGAAAACCTATATATGAGGAGCGCGCCGCGTGATCCCTCATACTACGCAAGGGAGGCGCTTCCGACAGATGGCGACTCCGTTGTTCCTCGCCGCCATAGCCACCCTCAGGGACAAGCACACCCGACCTCTAAAGGTGGCATCGTAGGAAGACTGGGTCACGCCGCAAGCCGATGCCACCAGAATTAACGCTTTGCTGTCCTTTGCGAAGGAGGCAAGAATCCTTCCTTTCACCTGATCCCTTACCTCTATCTCAGGCCACGGGCCATATCCCTTCCAATAAAAGTTTCAATCAATCAATCTTATTTTCGTACCATTGTTGAAGGGTCAGTTTCCCTTCTCTAAAGTTGGTTCTTTATTCTATGGCTTCGCCACACGCTCGCGCGCCCCGTAATATTTTGTGGGCGAGTGTGACCTAACCTCCCTAACGTGCGTCTCGATGCGATTAGTCGGAGCGACGCAGATATATTATTCGCATCGTGATACAGTTTTCAGACTGCCAACGAATGTGTGTCGATAAACGGTATAGCTCACGTTCATATAATTACAGCACCAGCTTAAAAAAGTACACAATCTTCGACCATGAGGAAACTAGGCGGGCCGGAACTACTGAGGAAACTACTCGGCAAGAATCGGTTCCCGATGTAACAATTCGAACACTGACAATCGATACTAACGGCATGAGTGATCCTACACCAACGAAAATGCAATCTCAACTAGACGAGTTTATTAATTGTGTCCGCGACATTGAACATGCCCGCAAAGAAATTCAAAACAATAACCGACACGCACTAATTCAGGTGAAACAATTAACCAACGTTGGTCATAATGCTGAAATCGTGCAACACAGCTTTCAAAAGAGGTAAGCAGTTTGATCACTTACCCAAATGAAGCTGCGTCTTCAAAGCAGAAATACACAGAGCAGGCGATGCGCGCACGCAACAAACCCGTTGAACACGTTAAAAAGCGCGCTGGTCATGCGGACGCAAGTGCAACCAGCCCGAGCTAGGCCCGAGCAGCCTTAGCCAGTGTTGCCACGACACATTAAAAAATAGTAGTAGATTTTTTTTCGAAAAATCAGTAGAAATCAGTAGATTTTTAATTTCAATTTTTGCACTCAGTTTATGAGCCCACGAATTCAGCGCTTATATTAGTACTCTGTTGAAGTATTGTAGCTTCCAGGAAATAGTAAAAAAATTGACCCCGAGATTCTTAGCGATACTTTTGAAAAACCCGGGAATCTCTAGAGAGCCATTGTCAAGCATGAATTTAAAAACAGCGAAGCCCTCTGATGGCCTATTTAAAGGCGTCAGATGGTAGTTAGTACCTGAAAACTTTAGAGTATAGTATCTTCCAGACAGGGGTAATTGGAGATCGCTGGGAGAGGCCTCCATAGAGGCCTCCGTGCTGCAGTGCACATACCTGAGTGCATATAACAATAGGTTGTCATGATGATGATGATAATCGTTTCGTAGTTGTGCAGTTCGGTAGTGCACCCACTTTCACAAATTCACCGCCTCACCGTTTCCCATAGAGCATAGAAACTCTATGCCTTTTCCCCACTTTGCTCAAAGACAGAGGTAGCGCCACGTTTTTGTCTGGAAACGCAGGAGTGTATGTTAACCTCGGAGCCAACCACGTTTTTTTTTCTCTCGCTAGGTGACATCACATTAATATAACCTCTGTAACCTCTATAACCATCTATCCATCTATTCCCTGTACTGAAAAAGTTGCAGATTTCGCTTTCGTTTCTGTAGAAAAGCAAGAAAATCAGCAGATTCAAGCTTTATCACTGAATCAGCAGAAAATTTTAAAAATCAGTAGATCTACTGATAAATCAGCAGCCGTGGCATCACTGGCCTTAGCACGGGAGCACAGGTAAGGTGACGGGAGTGCCAGCGTTGAAAGCGGCCAGGCCAGCCAAGCCCTGCAGCCATAGAGTTTCTCACCATATAGTTATAGTGAGAAACTCTATGCCTGCAGCGTAGCACATCTACTGTTGTGCCGCTATGCCATATTATATTGGCAAACTTCTTGCTGTATTGTGATTAAGGGCCCACGAAACATTGGCATGGCTTCAGTTTCGGATGGCGCGGTAAATTTGAATTGGCAGATAGTGATACGCGCGCTGCCACCGACAGCGGACTCTGCGAAATCGTCTCGTGCAAAAGCCTTACAGTACACCGGTTCGTTATTGCAGTCTGCGGAGCACTTTTATATGAGTATATCATACCGATTTAATCATTCTACTGATGGTGTTGTCGAACAAACCGTTACTTTTATTTATTTATTTATTTATTTATTTATTTATTTATTTATTTATTTATTAAATACTGCGGTTATCTTAGGCATGAAAGTTTTACGAAAAGGGCTTTGCAATACACTGCTGAAATACATTGGAGATGCTTTCTAGTGACAACATTAGAAACTATAACGCGGACAAATTCCTAACATCTGCACATGCCGCGATTCTCTCTTTCTAAGCCTACATATACATATCGAAGCTTGCTTATACAAATCTTGCAAACGTATTCGGGGAACCTAATACGTGAATATACGTCAGCACTGCACACTCCCTAACACTACAAATGTTCAATAATTTATACGCAGCAATTTACGAGGCGCGTTGCCAAAAGGGGCTTTCTTTGACGATGCAAAATTTCCGCGCAACAGGAATAGAGAAAAGCGACGTGAAGGTTCCACAATATTCATGCAACGAATAAGGAAAAAAGCACATAGCGACACCACTTGTAAAGTTAACACACATATTTTCATCACGTCAGAATGATCGCACTTGCCTCCATTCCTTTCGTATACATTTGCAGCCATTCTTTCTTGCGTATTTTTGTTTGTATTCCCGGAAATTTCATTGCGAGCGCGGCGATAGCAGGGCCGTCAATTGCTTCCACGCGCGAAATGTACCAACCATGTCTGACTGATCGAAGACGGCACTACTGTAGCTTAAATGAAGCATATCATTCCTGACTTCGTAGCGTATAGGACCGCAGCGTTCCCGGGAAGCTAAGTGCCCAGTTCCCCCCTTTCTTTCATCTCATTAGCTCTGCTATAAGCGATATCCAAAGCTCTAGAAAGGCCGAAGACGCCTGTGAAATCTCAAGGCCGTCTGCTTTGCGTGAGGCTCAGAACCGTATTGTTCGGGCGGCCCGTAACGCCACTCATTTACCCGGGAGCGCAAGTTTCGGACGGCAAGAGGCAGGCAGACACGACAATAAGCGGACGATACGCGGCTCAGGGCTTCTTGGAAAATGTTTTCCTTTTTCTTACTTTTTTCACTTAAGTTTTCAATGCTGTTCAACCTCGCCGAAAATATTTTAGGCGCGCTCAAGGCCGCATGCGCGCGTGAGATTCGCGAACCACGATGTTAGGACCAATGAGAATCGACACTATATCTGCAACCTATGACGATCCGCCCTCTGCAAAATCCGCAAAGGGCGGATAAATAAACGGATCTCTCAGGCATGTAGGGCCCTCTGGATTGCACTTTTCGGCGATAAGGTAGCCTCGCCGCCTACGGGATTATCTGACTGAGCTATGTCGGATGCTCTGTTGCCATAATCGGAAGTTCGAATTCTTCTAAATGTTTTATTCTTTTTCTTTTTTATTCTGACGATGGCGAGCTTAAATTTCACCTTCTCCAGTGCACTACATCTGCAGGCTTGGAGTGACGCTTGACACCGGCAAAAGATGGTGAGAGCAGGTACAACCAAATTAGGACGGCCCACTAAGCTTCAACAAAGACACTCCCTCACCAGAACAGAAATTGGCCTCCCTGGTGCAGTATTCGGCCACTCTCTCCCCCATGATAACCCATGGCCCTCAGCCCCCAGCAGCTGCGGAGCCCCTGACCAAGGCGGCGGTCAGACCTGTAACGCAGCAGAGGGTGCTAAGAATACCTGGGTCCGGACAGGCCGCCAATGGAAACACCCTCGCAACCTTTAACACCCGAACTTTGTCGAGTGGGGCTACCTTAGCAGGACTCTTTGAGGAAGTATCAGACATTGTTTTGGATATCGTTGGCATTAGTGAGATTTGAAAAACTGGTGAAGCTTATACAGTGCTGACTAACAGCCATGTCCTCTGCTATAGAGGTCTCCCAGATAAGAAGCAATACGGGGTAGGATTACTAATCCATAAGGACATATCGGGCAACATTGACGAATTCTACAGCATTAATGAGAGGGTAGCAGTAGTCGTAACCAAACTTTATAAGAGGTATAGATTAAAGGTAGTATAAGCCTACGCTCCAACATCCGGTCACGATGATGCTGAAGTAAATAAGTTTTATGAAGATGTTGAATTAGCTTTGAAGCACCAAGTTGCGAATTAAAAAGAAAACAACCACACGAAAAGGTGACGGAGACGGAAAGAGCGCAAATTATCAACTTTTTTTTGTTTACTCTCCCCCTCCCATTCTCCTCATACTTTCATTGGCTGTGATTTTGCATATATAAGGCACCTTCACACAAATAAAGCCAGTTGATAGTTGGCGCTCTTTCCATCTCCGTTGCCTTTTCTTGTGGTTGTCTTTCTTTGAATGCGCAACTTGGTTCTTCAACGCAATGCACCAACTAGTCCAGCAAGAAGTTCTTCTAAATGTTGAATTAGCGATGAGAAAAGTGCAAACTCGGTATACTGCAGTAATGGGTGACTTAAATGCAAAAGTGGGGGAAAAGCAAGCTGGTGAACAATCAAATGGCAACTACGGCGTCGATTCTAGGAACGTTGGAGGATAGATGCTGGAAGAATTCGCGTAAAGGAATAAGCTGCGAATAATGAACACCTTTTTCAGGAAGCGTAGCAACAGAAAGTCGACCTGCAAAAGCCCTAATGGTGAAACAAGAAATGAAATTGATTTCATACTTTCTGCCGATCCCAGCATAGTGCAGGAGGTAGAAGTGATAGGTAAGGTAAAGTGCAGTGATCATAGTTTAGTGAGGGCTAGGATTCACCTCAATTTGAAGTGAGAAAGAGCAAAATTGGTCAAGAAGAAACAGGTCAACCTAGAGACAGTAAGGGTAAAAGCAGACAAATTCAGGCTGGTACCTGCGAACAGATGCGCAGCCTTAGAACAGAGAGATGAAGATGACATTGGTAATGAATGAAACCGTAACTCGGCTGGCTTCAGAGGCAGCAATTGAAGTGGGAGGCAAGGAACCAAGGCAACCAGTAGGCAAGCTCTCCCAAGTAACAAACGACCTAATAAAGAAATGACAAAGAATGAAAGTGTTCAACTCAAGATATAAGATAGAATTCGCGGAACTGTCAAAACTGATCAACAAAGCAAAAATAAGGGATATTTGAAATTATAACATGGGAAAGACTGAAGAAGCCGTAAAAAATGGACGCAGCCTGTAATCAGTGAGAAGAAAACTTGGCATATGACAAACCAAGATGTATGCACTGAAAGATAAGCAGGGTAATATCATCAGCAATCTCGAAGGTATAGTAACAGTAGCGGAAGAATTTTATATTGACCTGTACAGTACCTAGAGGAGTCAGAATGCCTCCATTCGAAGCAGTAATGAACAGGATACAGAAACTCCTCCTATAACTGGCGATGAGTTCAGAAGGGCCTGGCAAGACATCAAACGGGGAAGAGCGGCAGGAGAAGATGGAATAACAGTTGATTTAATCAAATAAGAAGGAGAGATAATGCTTGGAAAACTGGCGGCTCTCTATACGAAGTGTCTATTGACTGCAAGGGCCCAAAAAACTGAAAGAATGCAAATATTATACTAATCCACAAAAAGGGTGATGTTAAAGAATTGAAAAACTATAGGCCACATTCAGATGGGTCAAGGAATAGATTGTTAGTGTGAAGTAGTTAAGGAATTCAAGTCTCCGTTTCTTTGTTCTAAGCTCACGTGGTTGAATGTTGTTAATTTTCATAAGTTCGGTGGGGTAATCAGATCTTGAAAATTTG
This sequence comes from Dermacentor albipictus, assembly GCF_038994185.2. Classification (NCBI taxonomy): domain Eukaryota; kingdom Metazoa; phylum Arthropoda; class Arachnida; order Ixodida; family Ixodidae; genus Dermacentor; species Dermacentor albipictus. The sequence goes on along the minus strand of NC_091821.1, from coordinate 316,886,198 downwards.
TTGAATATAAATCTGACCGCTTTTCTCTGAATTTTCTCAAGACTATTGATATTAGTTTTTGTGTACGAATCCCAAACTATGCATGCATATTCCAGCTTAGGTCTAATAAGGGAGAGGCAGCATAAAATTTTAACGTTAGAAGGGGCTTTCTTATGTTTGTATTTTAACAAGCATATCTTTCTGAAGGCTGAAGCGCAAGTATTAGTTATGTGATCGTTCCATGATAGTGTATTGTTAAGGGTCACTCCTAGGTATTTACTACTAGCGGCTTCATGAAGAGGTGATGAATCTAAATGATAGGTATAAAGCAGGGCTGATTTCTTATGTGTCATTCGCACTAGTACGCTTTTATCTTCATTTAGTGTCATTCCCCAGCACCTGCACCATGCAGGAATAATATTTAAGCTACAACATAAACTAGTTTGATCATGGATAGAAACAAAATCTTTAAAAAAGTACACGATCTTCGGGAAATAATAGAATTTGTACATCACCTTCAACCATATTAACAATATCATATTAATATATAGAACAAAAATAAGAGGATCGAGGACGCTGCCCTGGAGAACACCCGATGTAACCGGACGGCTGCCCGATTTTCCGCCAATTATCTCAACGAATTCTTTCCGGTTAGATAAGTAAGCAAAAACCCAAGAGATAAACATCTGAGGGATTCCTGCATTTTCGAGTTTTAGAATTAATTTATCAAGCGGGAGCGTATCGAATGCCTTACGGAAGTCAAGGAAAATGATGCCTATCTGTCCGTTCTTGTCAAAGGTTGATGCAAAGGAACCAGCTGTGTGACAGTCGAATACCCTTTTCTGAACCCGTGCTGAAAGTTAGTTAAAATGGAATGCTTTTCTAGGTATTCGGCTATGCTTTTTGCTATGATATGTTCGATGAATTTGCAGCATGGTGACGTTAAAGAAATGGGACTAATTTTCAATAAGTAGAAGGTTTCCCTTTTTATGGAATGGTGCAATTCGAGCTGTCCCCTAACCACTCGGTAATTCAGACGACAATAATGAAGCTTGGAATATTATAACAAGAATTTTTGATAAGGTTACAGCATATCTACAGAGAAACAAGTTAGGATTATTGTCAGGCCCACTTGAACATTTGGGTTTTAGGTACAGCACCATAGAGAGTACGCCAGCACATGATATAAAGTTCACATCAAACGGTTGCTACACTGTGCAGTTACATGAAGAATCACTAAGATTCGAGAAGACATTGTGAAAAAACATTAAAGTGATGAGCAAGTTCTACCTTCTCCGTAACTACCTGTCCGTTTATTGTCATTTGGGATATTGGTTTCTTCTGCTCGGCGATGGAATTCCAAAATTTACTTGGATCGTTAGTAATAAAATTAGGTAGTGATGAGCTAAAATAATAATCCTTTGAACTACGGCAGGCAGGCAGGCAGGTATCCAAAGCGGGTATCAGGTGAAATACATTTGCAGTTGCTGTCATTCTCAAATTGCTACAGCGCAACAAGGAAAGCAAGAAACAGCCGAGCCGGCCAAAAGAAAGAGCAGAGAACTGCGTTGTGCTGTTATTCAAAACCTCGCAGATTCCAATCGGCTACAAAATTAACGATTTTACAGTGGAGCTGCTATAGAACCTCGCTGGGTTTCTCTTGACGTGCGCAGCTTCTCCGAGCTGGGAAAGAGAGAGCTGAGAGAGAGTGAAACTAGATTCTCAAAATAACATCGCGACGCATAGCGACGCGCCGAGGGTGGGTGGAGCCTAGCGGGGAAGAAGGGCGCGCGGCAGGAGGGTTAGGAGAGGGAGGAGGGGCGTTCTTCGGCGCCTGCTCAACACCCTCTAAAGAACTTAAGGCCTTCTAGCTGTTCCTCCCCCTCCCCCCCCCCTGAGATACGTCACGCAGAAGAGGCCGACATAGAAGTTCCGTGCAGCGCGCTGCGAAGCTACTAGCGGCGCACATGTGTTGCAAATGAAGCGCGGAAGATATACAATGGTTAAGGGACGATGGCGGCGACAACAATTCGATTAGTTCTAGTTATTCAAGTTCCCCTTGAATAACTTCGGGGTTAAACAAGTCCCGGCATGCTCAGTCATGCTGTTGCATGCTTCCGAACGCACTTTTCTGGACGTGACCAGTGCATTTAGTCTCAACATTCGTGCTGTGCTTGCGATTTTGTGTACCGCGAGTCTTCATTGCCCCGGAATATGGGGTGCGATCTTGTACGCGTTCCAAAATAGAACGGAGGCGTTCCGTTCCACCGAGCCGCACACGATTGGTCAATTTGAACGGTGACGAACACCATGACGTCAATTGTGATGTGATACCTGCTGTAAATCATTCCGTGCCATCTGCTATCGGACGAACGCTACGGAACGGACCGCCTATCTGGACACGTAAAGAACGGACCACCTCCGTTCGATTTTGAAACGCGTACAAGATCGCACCCATGGAGTGCCATGCCAATATATCCCTAATAAGTGCTGCGTGCCCTATTGCCGGAGCAATTACAAATCGGGGCAGAAAAATAACGTCTTCAAGTTTCCGCAAGATGAAGAAGCCCAGAGTGCCTGGATTATAGGGCGATACAACGTGCTGACTTCATTGTATCACCGCATTCCAGAGTAAGATGTTCAGAACTTCTTTAAATAGTTACTTTTGAAAAATACCGGCAGGTTAGTTGCTCAATTACAGAAAGCGCCTTTAAATCAGGAATGTTGGGATAAAATTTAGAACAAATTTTAACTCCCTTCTAGGTTTGTGAATTTCACTTCATTGAGGCCGACATTGTGCGGGAGGTCTCTCACCTCGACGACCTTACAGGGCACACCATCACTGCACCACTCACACCTGCGTCTTCGCCCAGGCGCAGTCCCATCAGTTTCCTCAATGTCCACCTTATCTTTCGAAGCGAAGTCCCTTGAGGTACGGTACGGCCTCGTGAAACAACTTGACAGGGGAGGACTTGTCTATCCAGCTATATTTGCCGTCAACGCTGTCGCACACAACTACGTGGTTGTTAACAACTATCAGCGAAAGAGGAATTTATTAATCGGCGGAACCAACGTCGTTTAGTCACTGACCTCACGCTTGAACTGCTCATCAGTGATTCCTCAGAGTTCGACGCCTGCGAGGATGGACACAAATGTGAATTTGTGTTAAGGCACATTTTGTGGTGTAGCACGAATATTTTATTGAGGACCTACTGCTGCAAGATGAATGACAAAATATTGGATGCCAATGCTAAGGGAAGGAAGAGAAAAGCTGAAACTCTGCGCAAGAAGGCAGCTATTTCCTTGTAAATAGCTGCACGAATGCTTTATATCCCGCTTCTAAACTTACTTGAGTTGTAAATTAGTGGACTGCGGTAATTAGTGCGTCGAAAGCGAAATTATTTGTTTAAGCATAGTATAGATTGGAATAAGTACACGTGTCCCCAATAAAATTGTTCATATGCTATTGTGAAGCTAATCGAGTGCGTTAGATTCATAATTGCCGCGCCTTAAAAACCATAAGTACAAGAATACAGAAGGAAAAGTTTTTATGTATTGAATTTATTTGAAATAATAGGCATGAAGTATGGGGTATAATAATAATAATAATAATAATAATAATAATAATAATAATAATAATAATAATAATAATAATAATAATAATAATAATAATAGTAATAATAATAATAATAATAATAATAATAATAATAATAATATTGCACAAAAACGTACATTTCAAGGACGTCAAAGCGCGCGACGCTATAAAAAGCTGCTGGCATCAATACCTGCACAAGCTTTAGAAAGCTGTTTTGTATCCGCGCCTCTAAATGACTGCTTTGTAAGGTGTCTACTGCTCATTCCGCAGTTTCGACTGAAGAAAAAGTGTGGAGTAGTCAATGGAAGCATACTGCTGCTATAGGTGAACCAAGCCGCGATCCCTTCATTCAACCCGTATCCCCGAGCGCGCCGCCCGCCTCTTCTCCGTGACGTCACTCGCCGAGCACTCAGGCCTTCTTGTCTAGGAGGTGTTGGCCTGCTACGGTGCCTCGATGCCCTCCTCGCCCGCCGCTGCGTACAGAGTGGAGACAACCTCGGCGTCTACTACGGCGTTGGCCACGCGAATCGCAGACCCCGTAGTAGACGCCTTTGGCGGACGCCGCAGGGACGCGTTGCCGGCGCTCGTGTGTCTTGCGTGCGGTTTGATACTACTTTACTGGCCTTCCCCCAGCTCCACGGGTCTCTGGTGTTTGCGATAGCAGAGACACGCATAATTTGTCCAGTGAATATCCTGCCAAAAATTTTATTAGTATTTTTTTTATGAAACTTAATATTGCCACGTGGCACTGAAATGTGCTGGAAGGCAGACAGGCAGCCAAACGACAAAATTATTAGAAGGAAACCAATTATTCGGCCGAAGTTGTGCCCGCAGCACTACAACTCGACAGGAAGAGTATTGGGGATACTGAAAGCGCACTCGGCGATCATTGGGTCCGATGACTCTGCGCAAGTATTTTCGCTATACATACATGCGTAATTTGAGTTCCAGAGCCATTGGTGGTCTTGTTTCCAAACACTGGCGCATGTCCACTATGGGAGACTGGCCAAGATACAGGCGGTGTACACTATGTTTAGAATTAAAACAAAACTAAATTTATATGCCAGAGAGTGGGAGTAAAGTAATTTGGTTAAGAAATTTAAAAAAAGATATTGTTAAGAATTTTGAGATAAAATAATTTAACGTAGGGAAGCGAAATACCAGAAATAATTGATAACTTTAGAAATTCAGCAAGTTACTCTTTTTGCCTTTCTAATAAAGTGGTAAACTGCAAGAAAAGCATCCCTGTGGCTCGATACCAGTGAACTCGCCCCAAAAGGATGAATTGTTAGCGAGGTTATAGCGATAGGCCAAGTTGTCGAAATGAGTTTCTAAGAGTTTTCTTTGTGTAAAGAATCGGCGGCACGAGAGAAAGTAATGCTCAATATATTCAGGTGCACTGCAAAAAGAACACAAAGGGGACACAGCGAGACTAGGCCTATCTATGCAAGTAAAAATTTAGAGGCGGTATACGACATCTCAATTTTGTAAAGGAAACTTCCAATTGCCTTGAAGGACACCGATTATTATTTCATGGGAAACAAAGATGCTGGATTCCAGAAGACGATGTTAGCATGAATATTGCAGAATTTTGCGATGTAGAGAAATTTCTGTACCTAGCCGCCGTGACATAACCTGATGTCGGCAAAACATATATAATAGGGCAATTTCATTCATCAATCAGCCATTTCATTTAAGTGAAACCACGATGTCCCGGTACTCAAAGGAAGAATACTTGCCGTGAGTACGGAGGTACCATCGAACAAAATGTTATTCTTGAATTTGAAAATGCAGTAACTGCTGTGCATACAGACAGCGAGTCGGTCACAATAACAGTTAATGGGTCACTTTGCGGAAGCTTTCGTAATACTAATACAATGGCTAATATATCTGCCTGAAATATGTGTGTGAAGGCGGGAAAAGGCGAAGAAAGACCATTCAAGGGATTCAGAGAAGATCCCCACTCCTGCCTTCTCATTGCACACAGAAGCGTCAGTAGCTATAGTATTGTCAGCGGCTAGCTGGTGTAGGTGGTCCTGTAAGGTATTCATTAAATGTCCGCGTCGATTTGAGAACGATTTCTTTTTTTTTTCCCGGTGACTTGGCGCACTGTAGCAAAAATTACAAAAAGGGCATTGAATAAATACATGCAGCCTCGTGCGGATTCAGGTACTGGCAAAAAAAAGAAAGCAGATAAATAGTAACATTATCTGCTCCAAATTTAAATAAGTTTCCCGTATCCCCTTGGCAAATTTCCCGCTGTGGTCATGTGCGAGGAGAAGAAGAAGACGCCTCGCCAAGGGAAACGTTGCAAACGTGAGTGGATCTTCTACTGGTCAGCATTTTCGTATGTATTCGTGAGAGTAGCGCGCCTGTAATGCTCTTGAGGTACTTGGCACAGTCGGGTACGAGGTAGAAGACACGGCTTGGTTTGCAGTACATACAGGCAGGTCGTCGGTGGAGTATGATTACTTGGCTCGAAGCGAACTTCATTTCGATGTCGGTTACTGCAGGTATATGAACTTAACAGCGAACTCTGAATTTTGCCTAAGGGCATTTACAATGTCCTGCGCAAATCTGTGGGAGCGACTATAGATGGTTATTACAGCAGAATCTCTCTTGAAAATTTTTTCCTCTATTGCTCTTTCTTTCTTTCTTTCTTTCTTTCTTTCTTTCTTTCTTTCTTTCTTTCTTTCTTTCTTTCTTTCTTTCTTTCTTTCTTTCTTTCTTTCTTTCTTTCTTTCTTTCTTTCTTTCTTTCTTTCTTTCTTACCAATTAAGCTGCGGAGTCATAATGAAATTGCATGAGGCAAGCAGTGTGGGAACCAGCAGAACCTGATTTTTAAAGCGAAGCATTCTTTGGAACTTTCTTCGACTTTTCCAAAGCTGCTGCTGCTGTCTTGCATGCCACGTCGAGAGGCAGCTCAGAGCGTCCATATACATGGCAAGAGCATGGCAGAGAGGAAAGGCGACGCGAGAAACTCGTTTGGACCTTTTCCCCGCGGTGCATGTGCACAATGTCCCCTGGAGCTCCCTGGGCGGCGCACAATACCCTCTTCACGGCTGCAATTATCTGTGGCCGCCCCCCCCCCCCCCACAGAAGCATTGTAGAAACTGCAGCGCTTACCTTTCTACTAACGCGCAACCGTTCGGAGAGGAGGTATATAGAATGGCAGAGAGGAGGTATGGAAAGCAGGCAGAGACTAGATTCAATCGACGCAGCCACGAAACGATTGAATAACAGCCATGGTATTCTTCACTCACAACTCGCATACATAGGGGAGGACGGTAGAGGGAAAAGGCGACGTGAAAAGGCGAGGGAACGTTACTACTTAGACTCGAAATCGGTTACGGACAAAGTGGCTAGATTTAAGTTAAAATAGTGCGTTGTAATTGTCATAGCTCACTATAGTTCAATGTACGGTACTGTACGTTTCTGCTATTTCTGAAAAATAAATACCATGCAAAATTGCCAAGCGGACAACTGACACGCGGCGTGCAGGCTCAAAGCCGCATTAAAGCACCGTAGCGTCTAGGTGACTTCACAGCGTCTAGGCGTCACGTCAATTCAACACTTCTGTGCCCGCCGTAGTAGCTTTGCGGCTATGACATTGCTCGAGGTCGTGGGCTCGATCCCGACCGCGGCAGACACATTTCGACGAGGGCGAAATACAAAACGCTTGTGTACTTAGATTTGGGTGCTCGTTAAAGTACCACAGGGGGTCAAAATTAGTTCATAGTCTGTCACTACGGCGTGCCTTGTGGCTATATGGTATCCGACGGTGGTTATGGCACGTGCAACCCCATAACTCAATTAAAATTTTAACACTTATTCCACGATGCGATGTGCCATGTGAAGCAATGACAATGCTAACCTTCTCGGAGGTTATGAATAATGGTGCAAAATGATGCCTCAAGCAAACACATCTCGCTGTGTGTTCTGAGTACTACGCAGACAAATAGCATTGGTGCATGCAACGCAACATTTATCGACTCGCCACTCTCGTATTGCAATAAACGCTGAAGAAATTAAACATTCGCCGTCAACATCACCGCTAACAATTGCCAATCAAAGGAAACAGCACAGAAATCATCGCTTACGTCGATTCCCACAGAGCGTGGGATCCGCATAATTTAGGGCCATTCTGGACACGCTCTTGGCTTTCGCCAAGGACGCGCTGCTGCTAGGACGGGTCTGAATACGCCTCACCGCTCCCCTTCCTATTCCACGTAATATGCCTTCGAGCCCTCCATTAATAACTGCATTTTATTATCATATCAATTCCTCCTTATGTAAATGGTCACTAAGAAGATTAAGGAGGCATAGTAATGATTCATTCCTAGTGGTATCGAATGAAAAGGCCCTATAATTTAGCTCGGTGGGGCTGGAGCAGAAGACATGAGGCACCTAAAAACATTGGTGAACTGTGTTTGCAGGCAAATTATTTACGGACACTGTTTAAACATAAGCGGGTCATCGCTGTTCTGTTGGGGGCTAGTGCCAACGACGATACTAGTATGGAACCTCAGCGTTCCGTAGCGTACTCACAAGGGCAATTAAAAAAAAAGACAGTATATAGCACGTCATTAGTTCTCATCATTTCCAACTGGCGTTTATTACATAAAGGCATGAACATATATCCTCCCGCGCTTGATCACAACCAGATACAAGTTAACGTGAGCCCCACAAATCAACAAGAGCGCGCCAAGGCCTACGGCAGCCCCCCGCGTACAAACCCCAAGTAAGCACATTCTTTATCAGTCAATCCTATGGACTTTTGCTTACTTGGGGTTTGTACACGGGGGGCTGCCTTAGGTCTTGACGCGCTCTTGTTGATTTGTGGTGCTCATGTTAACTTGTATCTGGTTGTGATCAAGTGCGGGAGGTTATATGTTCATGCCTTTATGTAATAAACGCCAGTTGGAAACCAGCGCTCGTCCTTGTCGCCTTTCTCGTGTTCTGTGTCCCCTCTTACGCTGGTTACATCATCATGGACTACCAAATATCCCGGTCTCACAACTTACTTCAGTTTATTTTAAGGTTCCCGATGTTTCTAAGCCCTTTCTCTTCCGTTCCTGCTCCACCTGGGTATGTGACGCTGGTCCTTTATTCTGTTGCTACAGCAAACCACTTGTTTCCCGAAGCAGACGTAGGAAAAGGACCTAAAAGATTAACACCTACACGGAAGAATGGTTTTGATGGTACCTCAAGCGGTTGAAGGCGACCAGGAGGGAGTGTGGTCGGATTTTTGCGTCATTGAGAAAGGTCACACGCAGTAACATAACGGCAGACGTCACGGTATAGATCAGGCCAAAAGAAGCTCCGACGAACGGGGTCATAAGTCCGTGACACGCCAAGGTGACCTGCAGTCGGTACATCATGAAGCTGGGCGAGAACAGTCTGACGCAGATGCTCAAGCACAACGAAGAGTCGGTCAGGGCCGTCCGGGCGTATGTTAGAGCGGTACAACATACCATCTTGAAGTTCAAACATGCGAAGGGAAAGATCGGGCGTCGTTGAAGTGAGCCGTTGAATAAAGTGTTGCAAGGAGGCATCCCGACGTTGTTCGGCTCCAATATCGCAAAAATGCAGCCAGAGAGAGAACGGTGACAGAGATGGCCGGCCGCAGAAACGTCAGGAGGGTCGACAGGATGGCGCGACAAGCAGTCCGCATCTTGACGTAACTGGCCGGTCTTGTATATAACTGAATAGTTGTATTCCTGAAGGCGCAGAGCCCAGCGGCCAAGGCGCCCTGGAGGATCTTTGAGGGACGAAAGCCAACACAGGGCGTGGTGATCAGTGATGACTTCGAATTGGCGGCCGTACAAATAGGGGCGGAATTTACCCACTGCCCAAACGAGTGCCAGACACTCGCGTTCGGTGATAGAATAATTGCTCTCCGCAGAGGAAAGAAGGCGGCTGGCGTAGACTATAACACGTTCTCACCCTTCTTGTTTCTGTGCCAAGATAGCTCCCATACCGTGGCCACTGGCATCGGTACGGACTTTTGTTGGAGCTGACGCATCAAATGGGGCGAGAATGGGCGGGGACGTAAGCAGCCCAATCAGCTCTGTGAAAGCACCAGCTTGCTCAGGGCCCCAAATGAATGCAGCGTCTTTCCTGAGGAGCTGATTGAGAGGGCGTGCAACGCTCGTAAAATTTCGGACAAACCGACGGAATTAGGAGCAAAGGCCCAAGAAGCTGTGAACATCCTCGGCACATGTTGGCATGGGAAAGCCTTTCGCTGCCCGTATTTTATCGTGATCAGGGCGTACATCAGAAAAATCGACGAGATCCCCGAGCACAGAAATTTCACGACGACTGAAGTGGCACTTGGACGAATTTAGTTGTAGCCCCGCCTGGCGGAAAACAGATAGGATCGTCGATAGGCGCTCGAGGTGTGTCGCAAAAGTCGGAGAAAAAACGATCACGTCGTCCAGGTAACAGAGGCAGATGGACCACTTGAAACCGTGTAGGAGGGCGTCCATCATTCGTTCAAATGTGGCCGGGGCATTACATAAACCAAAAGGCATCACTTTGAACTGATACAGGCCATCGGCAGTTATAAAAGCTGTCTTCTCGCGGTCCATGTCATCGACGGCAATTTGCCAGTAGCCGGAGCGAAGGTCGATGGACGAAATATATTGTGCTCCATGCAGGCAATCCAGGGCATCGTCAATGCGTGGTAGCGGATAGAATTCTTTCTTTGTTACCTTGTTGAGGTGCCGATAATCGACGCAATATCGCCAACTGTTGTCCTTCTTTTTAACTAGTACAGCAGGCGATGCCCATGGGCTGCAAGAAGGTTCGATGATGTCTTGAGAAAGCATCTTGTCAACTTCATGTTGGATGATATGTCGCTCAGTAGGCGAGACGCGGTAGTGTCGCTGATGGATCGGGCTCACATCACCGGTGTTTATTCGATGTTTTACGAGAGATGTTTCTCCTAGACGGCGCTCTCCAAGTTCGAATATGTCCCAGTATGAGGCAAGGAGGCAACGTAGTTTTTGAGCACGCTGGGGCGGAAGATCGGGAGCAATCATTTTTGTGATGGCATTCAAGTTTGAAGGGACAGGGGACGAAGCAAGAGGTGAACACGAGGAGCTGCCACAAGTTAAAGCCGAAATGTGGTAGTCTCTGGCTGGCGTTATTTGCGCCAGGGATATTCCGCACGGGAGTACTTGTGTACAATATAGGTAGCATATCTTCAGGATCATTCAAAATGAGACGACTACACCTAGGTAACGCAGGACTACAATGTTTTACAATCACTTGTTTACAATCACTTGTTTAACTGTGTCACTTATGTACACCACCTTCTCAATTTCTTCGTTCACGTCGTCCGTGTACTGTCACAGCATCCAGTTACTCAGGAGTTAAACTATCCATTCCAAGGTCATTTTTGCCTTAAGATGAAGTCCAGTTAAAATGCAAAACCATGAAATAGAAGCACAATACAGAAATAACTGAAATCACTTCGAGAGGAACAGGTGTCTGCTCTGCCAGTCACCGTCAGAAACTTTAGACGAGCTGGCCAGAAATAGACGAAGTGCAGGATGTCCGCGCAAGTTGGCTGATTGTGCTCAGACCAGAGTGCCGAACATAACTTTATTTTTTGTTCCGGTACAACTACGGAGCGAAAAAATGGCGGCTTATGCCGGTTCGAACTGGTTCCAGTTCATTTCCTTAACCTAAGGATAATTACAGGAATACAGCAGAAATTTATTTTGTACGAAATAGCGTCGCTACTGCTGAACTGCACTGAAAGATCACGCCTGTTGTCGTTCAGGCCGCACGTAGCTACAAGAGAATTATGTAGATCCTACGCCAATGCTAGAATTGATGATGTGAAGCGAAGCTTTATTGAGAGAGAGAAGAGAGAAAAGAGAGAAGGAATATATATATATATATATACATTGTGGGGACTGCGTAGCCCATTTCGTTGCAGCGCCATAGCGCAGCACGTTTTGGGCATAGGAGCCGAGCGCGGCGAGGTCGCTTTCGAACTTCGCGCGCGCGGTCCACCGCTTTCCCTCTCTCTCATTCCTCCGAGGGCGCCGAACGGCAGCGGGTCCGTAAAACACTTGCTGCTGTCCGCCCCCGAACAGTCCAGGGGCTCACCCGATTGGTCTGTTTGGGTGGGAACCCGCGTTCCCTCTCCCCTGTCGACTCAAGTCGACCGAGGAGCGGCAACGCGGGGAGAAGCCCTCGGACAGCGAAACGGTGCGTACTGACTTCCCATTCTCCCGGTCATCCCTTTGGTTGGCCGGTCTCGCCGAAGGTCCTCGACCCGAGGCGGTTGCGTACCTATTCGATGCTCCTGTTCTGAAGGCTACGCCAAAGAGACGCGGCTCACTTGACGTGCGCGGTCGTACTGCGCCGAGTCGCCCTCGGAGGCTACCCCGAGCTGAAAGAACGTTGCCCTGGTAGCACGGTCGTTGGGAGCTATCCTCCCGTATAGCGGCGTGCTACCGCGTGTTGAGATACTGAGTGTCACCCCTTGACTTGCGGGAGCTTCGGCTCATGAGCCTCGCGCCGAAACGGGTGTATACGGTATATCCTGAACGCCAAGGTGGTCGTACAATAAACGCCTTCCTTGTACTCTGGGCCTTCTCCTTGCGGCGCTCTGTTTCGCTCCCAGAGGAGACCGAACGAGCGTCTGCTTCGGGCACACGCTACACACGCGGCTGAGCTGATCGTCCCCCTGAGGGGCTCGGATCCTCGGACCCGCGCGGTGGTCTAGGTGACTCCCGGCGGAGCACCGCTATATAGGCGGAGACCACAAAGTGTGCTTGCGTTGGGCGCCACTTGTGTCAATTGTGTGCCACTTGTGCCACTTGTGTCAGGCCTGTGTCAATTAAATGTTCCAAGAAAGCCATGATGGCTCACTTCATTGATATGTTTGGTCAATGGCCCAGTAGCACTTTTCCACTGAACGGTCTGTTGTTAAATGGCGCTAACGAAGGGATCAATGCTTGTTGTTCACAGTGAAACTGGTGACAAACAACAAGTACATGTTCTCACTGTCTCAGGTACATTGCGCGCGTCGCAGTCTGGCGAGTCCGCGCGTTGGATGCGATGCAAATATTGTCGCGTTAACACAACACCTAGTCTGCCCACTGATGCAATATGCGTAAAACCGTACTAACGGTGCCGTTACTTTTAAAATCACGTGGACATGCTGCGCATTTACAAATTACGTAGCATAGTTGAGCCACAAGTCTATGCAATGCGTTGATGAAACGCTCCAGAAAAGGGCGACCAAACTGAACCGACAATTGTTTCTTTTTTCCCGGTTTTGCTACGGAGTGACAAAAATTTTAACGTTCCAGTTCAATTCCGGTTCGAGCAAAATTTTTTTCCAGTTTTCAGTTTTCGGTTCAGTTGCGTTTCGATACCCTGGCACAGACAATTACGCGAATGACGCTGAAGAAGGCATAGCCCTCAGGAATGAGGGAACCTTCACACTGAAAGTTATCGTGAGGGATCATTAACTTATGGTCAATAGCGGGCTATATTTAATGCACGTATTTGAAGTTGGACCCAGAGTATACAGAAAACAAGGTAAACAAAAAAGAAGAAGACAGGAAGCGTGCGTGGCCTCCCTTTCGCAATACCTCTTCAGTGCTTTTTCTGCGTTGGTTCCAATATGCATCACAGCAGGACGCGCTCGTTGCTATTTGTCTCTCGGACCGTTCTTTTTTTCCTTTCTGTGCCAACCAAAGCGGCCTCCCTATATCTGCGCATTGTAACTCACATATACTGCCGGTGCCCTTCTATTCGCACCCTACCGTCCGGTCGCGGAATGGTTCGTTTGTCACGAGGCATTTCAGCAGCAGTCATTCCATGGCGCAACGACTCCTCTCCAAGAGCTGCTGTTTCCTTTTCGAATTGCTCTTCAACTAATCAGTTATATTTCATAAGTCGAGTATGAGCAAAAATGTCGGACTGAGGATGCATAGTCGACAGTGCCTGCCATTACAAAAAAAAATTATGTAAGACCAACCGCGGTTGCTATCATATAATGTGTTTAGCACGCTCTGGGGGGTGGCTATTTGCGGCACTATGTTGAACTACGTATTACGGGTGGCACTCCCCTAGCCACCGTGCATCACGCGTACGCGAGAGCTAATCGGTACTTCGAGCGCCTCTTGCTCGAGGACCAGCTAGGAATCCCGTGCAGTGTCTGCGACCGCTCTGTACAGCGTCTCAAAACGCTTGCTGACACGAGGGAACGCTTGCCTTACCACCGTGTGTTACGGTGGTACCGGTGGTACCGCACGACCGTGTGGCTCTTACAGCTGAGTTAGGCTGCATTATCTTCGGGATAGGAGCGCGACAACGGTTAGACAGTCAGAAAAAAATCGCGGGTGTGCTCAAGGAAAGCTACACGCCTTAAAAGATTGCGTTGCGTTCGAAAACAACGAAGCCTAATTCAGCATGAGAGTTTTCGTAGACTTACGCACTAGCTGAAAGGAGCTACATCTGCTATAACTTATATCGCGCTGTCTATGACTTAATGCACAAACGTAATCGCTGCTGTAACTAGAGCTCGATGATATAGCGAACAGTAATTTTGTCTTCATTTCCTCCTGCGATAAGCCAACTTATTTTCCATTGAACATAGCCGACCGTAGTTGTCTTCAGCGTCCTTTCAAGAGGCGCTTATTCAGACTCGACATTCCGCGCACGTGCTGTCTCCAGCGGCGGTATAGCTGGGCGCTCCGCGCGAGCTTGCTCGCGGTATCAACAAAAATCTAACTTATTAGTATCGGAAATTAGGCAATTTGATAATGATTCATCTTCAACAGGACGGTATACATGTCCTTGCATGTTGTAAGCGGCGCAGTTGAAGATGGAACAAAAATCTAGGTAGCGTTAGCCTCTGGCGCCTCGGTTTGGTACGTTGAGTCTCTGCGCAGCAAATGCAAAAGGACAAGTGTGTCACTGTCATTTATATGGGGTTCTGACGCAGTGTCACATCGTTCGTGAAGCCCTCCTGCGGAGTTTGAGCCACAAGGGCTGAATGGAGAAACGGGCTGAGAAATGGATAACTTTTGCTCCTAGAAAAACAGCGCAGAACAGAACCAATGAAGGACAAAACACCACAGGCACTGTTCATTGGTCCTGTTGGTGCCTGTCTGTCTCTGAATGTTGCTCAACCAACCATAGCCCAACTTTGTACTGCCAACTTTTGCAATGACCCGCCGTGGTTGCTTAATGACTATGGTCTTGGGCTGCTAAGCACGAGATCGCGAGATCAAATCCTGACCACGGCGGCCGCATTTCGATTGGGGAGAAATGCGAAAGCACTCGTGTACTTGGATTTAGGTGCACATTAAATAACCCCAGGTTGTCCAAATTATTCCGGAGTCCCTCACTACGGCACGCCTCATAATCAGATTGTTGTTTTGGCAGTAAAACCCCATAATTTCCTTTTTTTTTACCTTTGCGTGATGGGCATTCGGATGCTCGCTTGTCGACAACACGAGGTCCACGCCTGCTTCGCTGAATTTAACGTCCGTTTGAATGACTGACCCTAACGTTAAGAATGCGTTGCCTGCAGAACTACTGGTGAACCATGGATGACGAGGAGGCCGGTGATGGCGGGCATGACAAGAAAGAGGACGAGGAGGAAGAGGAGGAGGACGCCGGAGCTGACGACGGTGCGCCTGGCAAGGGGAAGAGGCCACCCGACTCCATCATGGTGCAGCGGAAGTCCGCCAGAGGGTGCGCTGCTCCGGTTCCGCGTAGAGTTACTGTATATGCTACCAAAGGCCCTTGGTAGCATATACGGTAACTCTAGTTCCGCGTAGTACAGCCCCTTTGCTCCCGCGGTAAGCTTTACTTCCGCGAGAGCTGACGCTCGTCACAGCTTTAGACGCGTCCAATTATTTGCTTGCGCCGGTTTACAAGCGCACCGAAAGGAGAATGCCGTGAACTTTGTGTTAGACTGTAGCGTTTAAGCTACGTCATGTACAGGAAAGTGAGCAAAAAGTGGCTTTTACAAATCAGCTATATTCCTCTTAGTTTGTTCTCATACGAAGCTTCCTCGTTTCATCATTGCGTTAACTAAGCGGACGCTTTAAAAAAGAAGTCGTTAAGTTACTCTACTGCGATATAAGACGCGGAACTCAGAAGCAGAAACTATATTTAGAGAACAATACGACATAATTTTAAGCAGATATGGTGGCAGCGTTAACAAATTCCTGGAGGTTAACCGGACAATAGCCGAGTTCCGTCGTGCCAGCGGATATTACCAAACTCCACAATGACTTTCATTTTTCAACGCCTGTCATCTTCTGCACTTATCTGCCCGATAAATGCTTTTTATGCGGCGGAGTAAGTTAACCTTTTCTTCAAACTCTATAGTTTAGCGTTTAAATAATATCGCTCGATAAAATTCACCGATTAGACAAATAAAGGAACATGTCAAACGTGCCTACTACTCTGGTTAGACGTCGTTTTTTTCTTCTTCTTCGCTGTTCCGCAAAGCGGCACTTATGGAGAACTGCATGGCGCAGGGGGGCCAGCAACGCGGGGGGCGCGAACAAGTCGGACAGCGACGCCAAGTCTGCCGTCTCAATGATCATGACCATTGGTGGCCTGGTCCTCTTCGCCGTCGTCGTTCTGGGCGTCGTCGGTTTCATCATCTTCAAGATTACACAGTGTAGGTGCACGGCTTCACTGTTTGCTCAAAGTGCGTGCGGCGGCGACAAGGTGCACATTGTTCCTTCTCACATGGTCTCCGAGATGACCTCTCACATGACCTCTAGCGGAATAGAGGCGGAAACTCGCTGCATGTGCACGAGGCAGAGCACAGAGCCTGCCACCGGACGCGAGAACAGGCTAATGGAGAGTGAATTGGCTGAAATATTTCTATATCCCTTGTGCTAGCATAAATAAATAAATAAATAAATAAATAAATAAATAAATAAATAAATAAATAAATAAATAAATAAATAAATAAATAAATAAATAATATTTACCAAAACAAAGAACCAGTATGACGCTAAACAGCATGCACAAATGAACATGACGGACAGCGAAATGCAAATGAAAATGCAACTGACCTTTTAGAACATTTTATTGCAATGTGCTGTAGTCATGGGCGACTTGATGCAAATGTTGGGAAAAGGCAGGCTGGTGAACAAGCAATTGGTAGCTACGGCATCGATTCAAGGAACACTAGAGGAGAGATGTAGGTAGAATTCGCGGAAAGGAATAAGCTGCGAATAAAGAACACCTTCTTCAGGAAGCGTATACCCACAGGAAATGGACCTGTAAAAGCCCTAATGGTGAAACAAGAAATGAAGTTGATTTCATACTTTCTGCAGACCCCAGCATAGTGCAAGATGTAGAAGTTTGGTAGGGTGAAGTGCAATGACCATAGGTTAGCGAGGTCTAGGATTCACCTCAATATGAAGAGAGAAAGAGTAAAATTAGTCAAGAAGAAACAGGCCAACCTAGACGCAGTAAGGGTAAAAAGCAGACCAATTTAGGCTAGTGCTTGCAAACAAATATTCGGCCTTAGAACAGAGGATTGAAGATGACATAGAGGTAACGAACGAAAACGTAACTGGACTGACTTCAGAAGCAGCAATTGAAGTAGGAGGTAAGGCACCAAGGCAACCAGTAGGTATAAGCTCTCCCAAGTAACGAAATACCTCATAAAGAAACGACAAAGAATGAAAGTGTCCAACTCAAGAGATAAAGGATAAGGGATAATCGTAATTATAACATGAGAAAGACTGAGGAAGCGGTAAAGAATGGACGCAGCATGAAATCAGTGCGAAGAAAACCTGGCATAGGACAAGCCAAGAAGCATGCACTGAAAGACAGGCAGGGTAATATCATCAGCAATTTGGAAGATATAGTAAAAGCAGTGGAAGACTTCTATACTGACCTGTACAGTGCCCAGACCAGCCACGACACCTGCATTCGTAGTAATGATTAGATTACAGAGGCTCCTCCTATAATTAGAGATGGAGCTAGAAGGGTCTTACAACACATGAAACGGGGAAACATGGCAGGAGAAGATGGAATAACAGTATGTAGTTACTCAAAGTTGGAGGAGACATCATGCTTGAAAAGCTTGTGACCCTTTACACAGAATATCTCAATACTTCAAGGGTTCCAAAGAACTGGAAGAGTGCCAACGTTAAACTAATCCACAAAAAGAGAGACGTTAAAGAATTGAAAAATTATAGACCCAGTTGCCCACTTACAGTATTGTATAAAATATTCACCGAGATAATTTCCAATAGAGTAAGAGCAACACCTGATTTCAGTCAACCAAGAGAACAGGCTGGCTTTAGGAAGGGATACTCTACAATGGATCACATCCATGCCATCAATTGGGTAATCGAGAAATCTCCAGAGTGCAATCAGCCTCTCAATATGGCTTTCATAGATTACGAAAATGCATTTGATTGAGTAGAAATGGCAGCGTTCATAGGACTTTCATAGGGATTCAGCATTCATAGGTATTCATCGAGGACCGTAACTGAGAGTGCGTATCAGTGGGGTTGAACATTAATATGCAGAAGACAATGATAATGATCAACAGCCTGGCAAGAAAACAAGAGTTCAGGATCGCCAGTCAACCTCTAGAGTCTGTGAAGGAGTACGCTTATTTAGGTCGGTTACTCACAAGGGACCCTGATCATGAGAATGAAGTTTACAGAAGAATAAAAATGGGTTGGAGTGCATACGGCAGACACTGTCAGATCCTGACTGGAAGCTTAGCACTATCATTGAAAGGAAAGGTGTACAATCAGTGCATTCTACCGGTGCTAACATATGGGGCAGAAAATTGGAGGTTGACAAAGAAGCTCGAGAAGAAGCTAAGGACCGTGCAAAGAGCGATGGAACGAATAATGTTAAGCGTAACGGTAAGAGACAGGAAGAGAGCGGTGTGGATCAAAGAGCAAATGGGTATAGCCGATATTCTGATTGACATTAAGAGAAGAAAAAAAAATGGAGCTTGGCAGGCCATGTAATGCGTAGGTTAGATAACCGGGGAACAGTTAGGGTTACCGAATGGGTGCCAAGAGAAGGGAAGTACAGTCGAGGACGGCAAAAGACTAGGTGTGGTGATGAAATTAACAAATTCGCAGGCGCAAGTTGGAATCGATTGGCGCAAGACAGAGGTAATTGCAGATCGCAGGGAGAGACCTTCGTCCTACGGTGAACATGAAATAGGCTGATGGTGGTGATAATGACGATGATGATCGTTGATCAGCGCGATGACGGATGCTCTTGAATTGAACTGAATTAAATTTTATTTCCTTCAACCTAAGCATCCCAAGTGAAGGCAGAAAAAGATTGTGGGGTTTTACGTGCCAAAATCCCGATATGATTATGGGGAACGCCGTAGCGGGGGCCTCCGGATTCATGCTCACCCCCTGGTGTTCTTTAATGTTCACCCAATGAACGGTACACGAGCGTTTTTGCATTCCGCACCTATCGAAATGGTTTCTTCGCGCCGGCATCGGACCTCCTTGAGCTCAGCAGCGCAACGCCATTGCCACTCGGCTACCTCGGCGGCGGATTGGCAAAGAATAAAGGCACGAGGTGCCTGACAGAGGTACCTGCCCCGGTATATAATTGCGGAAGCGCAGCACATATAAACAGACCATGGTTGTACATGAATTATAACTTGTACATGTACATCCTCTATGTACGAAACTCTTTCTTTTTAACAAGAGCCACAGGAGAAGCCCAAGAGCTGCAGGATGGCTCGATTATATCTTTGGCGAGCGTATTGTCGATCTCCTTTTGCACGATGTGGCGCTCAACTGGAGATACCCGGCATGGCCGTCTGTGGATCGGACGGGCATCGCTAGTGTTTATGCGGTGCTTGGCAGCACAGGTTTGACCCAGAGGACGGTCACAAAGGTCACATACGTCCCAATAAGAGGAGATGAAGCGAAGGATATCGTCAGCTTGATGGGGCAAAAGGTCTCGAGCGATTATTTCGTTCGGGTCGGTAGGAGACAGATTTTGCAAAGAAGATGGGATATCGGCGGTGTGCTAGCGAAAAACATCGCGTGGAAGGCCGAGATAGCATAGTCGTAGGAGGGCTTCATCATAGCGAGGGAAATGTCCTGTGGTAGCACGTGTGAACACGGTCCTAAATTCACCACAGGAACACAAGTGAGATTGCCCCATAGAGTTATAACAGTGTGTGGAAAACCAACACTGTGCGTCAACAGAACGGCAGTGATGGGAGCGAGCACGTAGTCACCGCCGGGTGCTGGTGGCGAGGGGGTAATAACAACAAACGTCACAGCTTGCGGCTGCAAACGGACGTGCTCATCAGAACAGAGGTGACTCTTGACTGGTCCGGATTGATAAATTACACTTGGCAGATATACAGTATCAGCGGAACAATCGATGAGCGCAGAGCGGGCGGATAAAAAGTCGTGGACGAGGAGGACGTCAATGAAACAGCGGGCGAGGATGGTAAACAAAACAGACGTTTGGCGGCCGGCAATACTGACACATGCGGTGCAGAGGCCAGTGTTGTGCATGCCGCTGCCCGGTGATACCTCGGAGCAATGGATGCTTCACCGACAGACGTGCAGCTGTCTCGGGCGCTGATCACGCCTCACCGTTCACTCAACGCAACTCAATCAGCGTCACCTGAGTCTTATGGACAAGCATTCACGTTCCCAGATCTCCGGCTTTTCGAACGCCCAGAAATGGCAGCTCACTTCAAGACAACAATGTCACCCTCCGATTACCCGGAAGGCCAGTCTCGAGATCCTGAAAGAGTGACAGTCACGAAGAGGACACTAATTGATGACAGGGTCATTGTCAAGGACTCTCGGGGAAAGAACGTCATCGGGGGGTTCACAGCTTGCCACATGGTTGCCTCGTATTGTGCAACGTTGGAGACAAAGAAAGCCGGCAAAACGGTGGGACGTTAAAGACCAGAGAGCCGGCAAAACGGTAGCAAGTTGAAGACAAGCGCGATCGGCAAAAAAGTGGGAGTACAGAAGAAAAGTGGGACGTTGACGTCGGGATAGAATGTGAACGGTTCGGCGTTTGTGATTGGCCAGTGAATTCTTTCGACGATTGGAAGAGGAAAAAAAATGGCATAAAATGCGGATCTGGACTGCTGTGAAAGGGGAGGCTCGGACATACAAGGACTCTATAGCATGTAGTGTGCTGCGAGAGTTGGAACCAAATTTGTAAAACTTGATCATGTACTTTTGTTTATAAACCTTCTTTCTAATCTCTTGAACATCGCTCGCACCCTTTCTTTCTCCCAGCAGCTGGCACGACACCATCCTTGGAACCTTCGTGGCCGCACGGACCTCCGATTCCCAACACCAGCTACGGGAGACGTACCACCGTCGGCCTAAAGTGCACCACCTAATGGGCATGGGTCATAACTTTATTCAAGTGCTGACGGAGGTGAGAGCTCATACAAGAAATATGGGCACGAGTGTCGATCAAAGCTGTAACAGGCAGGCGCACGTAGGGATCCCGGGCAATCCAAGCGTCGTAGGGATCCCCACCACCCAAGCGTCCCCCTCAGTCCTGCTGTAACGGCCGCGGACTTCTAAAGACACAGGCTGCGCCGGCACATCATCGCCTGCCATCCGGATAAACGGGTATCCCTGGGACGGCCTCCACGGCCTCTTCCACAGCACGGCCTCCCACGAAGGGATAACTCGTTTTTTCTTCGACTGCGGGTTGGTTGCTACTGGGCGGCAGCCCGCCGGCATCGCCTTGGGAAAGCCACCTCGCCAGTTTGTGCTTCCTGCGGTGACCCAGAGACTCTGGAGCACCTTCTGCTGGCATGCCCTGCTCACCTGCAGCACCGGGGCCGACTTCTGCAGGAGTTCTCTTGCCTGGGGCTCCCATATGTTCACGGCAGGAAGACACCCTCTTCCCCAGTCGTAATCAGCTACCAGCCTTCCTAAGTGTCATCGAGTACCTCGACTCGTCGAAGCTCTCTGCGAGACTCTAGGAAATTTCTTCAAAGACGAATAGCCTAATGGCTATTCACCACCTCGGGCCTCCTGATCCGCCACAACTGCGCTTTTGCTGGGCCACCTCCTATGGTCTATCATCAATCCACTCCTCCGGTCGAAGCCACTGGGCCTTCCAGGCCGGACTGCTCCGCTGTTGCCATGGCGACTCTCTACCTTTCTCCCTCCTTCTATCCCCTTCACTCCTATATCCATCCCCCTGCTGGCGTGGAGCCGTGCTCCCGCAAGGGTTGCAGAAGATAGTGCCAGCCTTTCCTCCTTTCCCTACAAGAACCTCTCTCTCTCTCTCTCTCAACTTCAACGTCGATCAGGTTCTGGTTCGTAAAGATCGAGCGTCAACAAAGGCATTTGAGGGCAGGTCGAAATGGAGCTGCAGCCGTCAGTTTCCCGAAGGAAAACGCCGGGAGCAGAACGGGGACGAGGAACGGCGTGAGGGAGGTGAACGAGAAGGCCGTGTTGAGTGCAAACGGCTGTTCTGGACGGTGGTCGTAGTGCTCTCAGCAGAAGTTTCTGGTTCAGCTTAGGTTGGTACCTGCTGCTCACTTCGGGGTAAATAGTGGAAGCTGGAGAAGCTTGTTCGAGAAGGCGAGGGCCAGGGATTCGCCAATATCATGAAATGTGTCCGAGATGTCCACATCCGAAGCAAATTGGCTTGTCGTCAGGCGTCCTCGACGCATTCGGATCGCGATAATTGGGAGTGGGACAATGGCGCTGGAGAGGGTTGAAGGTGGCCGAAGGGTAAATGTCAGGAAGGTTCACAGAACAGATGGTTTGAATGCCCACGTTTGCCAGTTCCTGACGAACAACGGATTGTATTAGCCCCGAGAACGAACTACAGGGGTGCTGCGAGCGCCGCTCGCGTGACGTCAGGGCCCGGACTCGCGCCTGTCGTCTGTTACAGTTCGGGCGGTGTCAAGGCGCTTTCTGCGGTGTTTTCGTTTGCTCGCCCTCGTTCTCTCTGCTTGTATACTTATGGCGGTCGTCTCAAATATATTTTTGCAACGACTTCATTTGCGAAACTTTATTCAAAGAGCTTATTTCTTAGACGACAATGCAGCTCTCAAAAGCAACGCTACGGTGCCAGCCGAAGAAGCGCAGACCAGCCCATTGCGGGTCTTTTATGCGCGGATCGACAACCGCAAAAACATAGCACATAAGAATCTAGTTATGATACCGTATACCTGCCGCGGTGCAACAAGAATGTCGCAACCTGTGGCTATATATGACTTCTACAACAGTTACGTTGATTTTAATCCGCTAAAACAGGTTTGCTCACGACGAGTAGTTCATGGTATAATATTTAACTTTTGCATTTCTTCACAGAAACGCTCGGCAGCAACACGAGCACTTAACTAATACTGCAGTTTAGATTCTACAAGCGCCACTTGCTTCTTTAACTGCTTCTCAAAATTAGGCTGTTCTTCACGTGTTTATTTTAAACGGCGATAACTTGAAGTAAAGCTAATGAAGGCTCACAGCCATTTACAGAATACAAAAAGGAATGTACCAATATATATTTTCTTTTCTGTGCTACACGTTCAACTCACTTGAGAAATTTACTGCTGCTTGTTGCTTGAGGAATATACATGACGAATCTGTTTGGCCAACTGACACAGGCTGCTCAGCCTAAATTTTTTAGTGAAATATGCCTGTTAGACCTCATGGCTGCAGCCAGAAAGAAGTGGGAGAGTCAATCATTAGTAGTATGGGACACACTGAAGATATCATAATTCCCCTGTGGAGGGTCAAAAATCAAGTGAAAATATATGTAAGGCTTGCGGTGTTTTCTTTATGAATGTTTGCGATTGGATTGGAGCAAACTTTATTTTGCCTGCAGTTGGGCGAGGTTCTCATTTATATATCGACGAAGCGAATAGTTCTCCGTTTGTATAATTAAACGACGCTGGATCGAGACATGGTGAGACAGAAAGGGCTTGAATTTTCCTTTTCTAGGCAAACTAAGCTGCGCTGTGGTAGCTCGAAAATACTTTAGCCATTCCAATTGGCGTTGTAAAAAAAATGCTTTATGGTTTCAAGTCGAAGTTGTTGTGAACCGATGGGTTTCGCGAACAAAGCGTGCCTCGCCATACCGACAGCCGGTTGCTACCGTTGCGTGATCAGGGGGGTGCCATATTGTCGATAAAGGCTACTGAGGACCACCATGAAACATTTCATCGCTTGCAATTGATTGGCTCTCGATCTTAACAACGAAACATTTCTCTCAGATGATTGCTACTATGGCATTTGTGAATTAACTACGTAAATACTCTGCATGACGCGCCGTAGTGTTAGCAGCCATGACCAATTCGTTTTTGGAGGCCTGTTTCAGAGAGGGGTGAACGTGGCACCAAACTTTTTCATAAGGAATGCGTGCACAACTCTTTCTTCTACGCATTAATAAATGGCTATATTTCACTAGAACAACTAACCAGCGTATCAAGAATCATGATGACAGTTTCGCTGCGCAGTGTCTAACATGGATAACATGCTGACGCCAATTATCAAGATTTTTCTTCCATGTAAAATGCTATGTCTCCCATAGCTAAGTACTAAGGCAATGTTAAGTGTTTATCGAAGCATCATACACAACTTCGCGTGTTGAATTTGCAGACATTCCTTTTACGCAAAATTTATGGACAGACACGGCGCATATATCCATTGCAATGCCAGCCAACGCTACATAGCTTGCGATATCCAGGCCGCAAATTTTATTGACTCACCCGCTTTAGGAGAAGGAAGTGTGGTTCAGGCATGGCAGGAGAAAGAAGCACACATATCCTTCAATAAGCACGGTTCGAGCCACCCATAGCCCAAGCATACACGATGGGAACGAGCGCGTGCGGCAGCCGAGCAAACCGCAGCGAGCGGCGTCCTGGCCGTGACGTCACTCGCAAGAGGGCGCAACTCTAAATTCTCGCCGCTAATAAGCGGTATTGGAGTTAGGCACTTTGGAGTTAGCCAGCGAAGCAGTTACCCCCCTCCCTTGCAATAATTCCGTTCCCTCAACTGAGGCCCCAGGGCGATGCTTCCTTGCAGTAAACTCGAAACGCAAAATCCTGTCGCAGCATGAATTCGCGTTTCCTCGGGCATTCTGATATCTTTGAAAAGATATACCACTTAATTGTAATTTTCTCAGCGAATGAATCATCTCTCGGTACGGCACATAAAGTGATCGATATGAACGACTAATTTTAAAACTGCATTCGCAAAGCCTGTAAGTGACGACGAACGTTCTTCGGCATGTCTCGTCTTTGTTGCAGCCGAGGACAGCGAGCCGACGGAGGGCACCACCGCTGGCGCTGGGTCAAGCAAGTATACATCCGCGTGCTCTCGCGATGCCAAGGCGCTCCTCTGTGACAGGCAGTACAAGGAAAACAAACACACACACAGACATACTGTAAAAGCGCTAGAATTACAACAGAACTTATAAGCATACCCCTTTCTCAATATATCGATTTATAGGGCGGCAGTGTCCTCGCGTATACGCGCAAGAAAAAGCAAAAGATCGTGAGATTTGCCCCCACAGAGGAAACAGTGAACGATTGACCTACTCTTCAAGTAACCCTTCTTGCATGCAATTACACACTGAAGTTGTGCTGACACACGCACACACACCTTTGCATGGTGACGCGGAAAATTCCCAACATACGTATGTTAGGAACGTATGGTATGCTTCTGTATGTGCGTGCGTGCATGCGTGTGTGCATGCGTGCGTGTGTGGTGTGTGTGCGCGCGCGTGCGTGCGTGTGTGTGCGTGTGTGTGCGTGTGTGTGCGTGTGTGTGTGTGCGTGCGTGCGTGTGTGTGTGCGTGTGTTTGCGTGTCTTACGTAGTTAAAATGAAACATGAAGTTGGAGCCTCTTCTCTTTTTTTCTCTTCTGTGACTGTCTAACAGCTACCGAAGCATTGGGAGGCAATGGGAGTTTAGACGAAGGCGGTGTCTCCGTGGTGTCCTTCTTCAACAAGATCGCCGCCCAGAAAGGTTAGCTGACCTTAATTAACCACGATCTAATTATGAGGCACGCAGTAGCGGGGGACTCCGGAATAATTTGGCCACCAGCATGGGTTCCTTAACGTGCACGCAAAGTACGGTACGCGAGCGTTCTTGCATTGCGCTCCTATCAGAGCGGCCGCCGCGGGTATCGAACCCGCGACTTCGTTCTCCACAGCGCAACGTCACAGGCTACTGCGGCAGGTGGTTAGCTGATGTCGGGATATTGATATGCGTTGTGGAGCTTCGAGCTGGTTCACCATAAGTCAAATTCACCAAACTGAATTCATGCGGTTTTACATCCCAAAGCTGCACTTGCATTGTAAGGCACGCTGTAGTGGAGGGCTGAGGGATTACTTTCGTTCTTTGACACGCACCGAAGTCTCGTTAGGTGAGCGTATTTTGGAATCTGACAACCGTGGCCATGAATCAAGTCCGCAAGCTCTTGCTCAGCAGCACGTCACCATTGCCCATGCACTGCGGCGAGTGACAGCTTTATGAACTGCAGAACGCAAGAAAGATGGGGGTTCTTGAGCCGCGCGCTGTAATTTTGTTCTAATGTTTTGTTTCATTTCGTTACGTCGTCTTCGTTTCGATATATATGTCCTTTGTAGCTCTCAAAGCTGCAAATGCCGTGTTCCCGGCCGCAACAGTGAGTACGTTTTTCATTCGCTCTTTTTCTCCACTGCCTCTGCGCCCCATGTGTGGCAACACTATCCCTGCGACGCCGGAATCACCGCGCACGTTCAACACGGTGGCGCGTGCACCGCGCTGCGCGCGCTCGATTCCTGCTGGATTTCCGCTGAACGCCGGCCTCGGACATACAGAAGGTGCAGCTTCTATATGGAACCCAAATCGGAATATTCCGTTCGATCGGGACTGTGAAACGCAGGTACTCGCTTATTAAGCGGGGGGCGTTACCGTTCTGCGCTTCCGATTGCGGAGAAGTCAACTTTGGCAGGAACACTCAATTATGCAAGTGCGCAACACATCTGAAACCAAGGCATACGTTTCTCAACCGTCAAGTGAAATTACGTTTCTCGGTACAGATGCCGTTCTTCACTGAGTGTATATGCCTGCTGGCAGTTCGCAGGGTTGCCCACAGCGGAGCCCAGCAGTTCCTCGTCTTCGCGGAGGCTCCGGAGATCCTGAACGAAGGTGAAATCTGCTTCGCCGCATTACTTGGGAGGCTTTTAGGAAAGCGCGGCGAACTTCGAACATCCCCGAACTCTCTCAGCGCGGTGTTAAAACCGCCCTGGACGATTCCGACATCTGCATTTAAAACAAATACTTTTAAACACGGACAAGATATCATCGCCTTACATTATATATTCAGGTCAGCAGTTGGCAGTGAATAATATAGCCAGATAAGTTCTGTTTGGACCTTTTACAGACGCCGTTGTTGAACGTGTCAATCAATTGCGTCAAGCAGGCAAAGACAAACTGTGTTACGTAGCCTGTCGTGCTTACTCCGCAACAACTACTTGCTCAAATTTTGTTGCGTATTACTGCGATGACACATTGCCTGTTTTCGTAATGCGCTTTGTAGTTGCTTTGCCCACCCATTCACGTTCTACATTCAGCAACCCCTTATCCTCAGGTAATTAAAAAATTTTGAAGAGCAAAAAAAAAGAAAAAAAGAACCCAACATCGACTCTTCCACTCTGAAGAAGGACGATCAGTGAAGCTGTTGTGTTCTTCTAAAATGACGACCTTATATAGTATATGTATCACTATATAGGCGTCGCACGTTCCTTCAGAGAGAGAGAGAGAAAGAGAAGGCAGGGAGGTTAACCAGAGGGGAAGATCCGGTTTGCTACCCTACGCTGGGTAGCACATAACTTTACCTCGCCCTCCCACGTAACTTGAGCCAAACATTAAACATATGCAAATGCCACGTAGCTAGACAGAACCAAGGTAATCTTGTTTGCCGTCGTTTGGAGGTACTCAGGTTATATTTTTCATTCCGCTTCATTAGATAATTAGTATTCATTAATGAATCAACTTCTCAAATACCAATTAGATGAAAAGTGTCAATGAGAAAATTCTAGAGCAACATGAAAAACTCCCCGTACAGTTTTCTGTGGCTCAAATCGTGCTACATAAAAGTGTTTTTCCGAGCGTGAAAGTATCCCGCGGATACACGCAATATCGCCGTGTGACCGGCCGCTCGAGGTACTTAGCGTGTATTCGCGGGCTTCTTTCACGCTCGGAAAAGCATTTTTATGCAGAACGTATTGAGCAACAGAAAGCTGTATAGACAGTTTTTCATGTTATCTTACAAATTTCTCATTGACACTTTCCCTCTAAATATAATATATGAGAAGTTGATTGATTAATTAAGAATAATTATCCAATTAAGCGGAATGAAAAAAAAATAATCAGAGTATCTCCACGCGACGGCAAACAACGCTACCTTGGCTCTGTCCAGCTACGTGGCGTTTGCATATTTTTAATGTTTGGCACGTGGGACATGCTGTATATATGCAATTTAAGCCCGCGCCTCGCCGGTGCTGCCTTGCCGCCGCCGGCGCTCACGTTCCCGGTTCTCTTCGCGTGCCCGCACGGCACGGGCACGCTGCGTATCGTCGCTGCCAGGTAGGGCATTGCCACGACGGGCCTTAGCGGCGTCCCGCGCGGGCGCTGACCATCTGCTCAGGCCGCTGTTCTAGACGGGCACGCTGCGGGTCTTCGTCGGTCGGCACACACGATGGGCCAGGCTCATCGGCGGACGCACGATCGACCTTAGCGGCTTCCCGCCGCCGGCGCGCCCGTGCTCGCTGTCGCTCTCGTCGTCATTCTAGAAGGACAAGTTGCTCCTATTCCGTGCGCGCGATACGTGTCCGCCCATGGAATCACTCAACAACTGGCGGTAAGGTCACTAGCCCACACTGACGTCGCTCTATAGACGAACACACATTGGACGATGCATACATGTACGTTCATTAGGGCCTTTACACGGTGTAAGAGTTGGGGTCGGGCATGAAATAGGTGGTAGCTGGCCCATGCCGTCGTCCGACTCATCTACGCTAAGGACGTTGTTGAAGGGAGGGACTTGTTCTCATCGAGAACGAGGAATACGGATTTTATGTACAACATTTACATGAAGACAGGAGATACATTTCATCAGTCTAGCAAGACTAAAAAGTGAAGCACACAGAGCAGCCGAAAACGGCTGCTTAAAAACCCTCGGTCCTTCCTAGATTCCTAGTTGAGAGAAAACTGGCGTTAAACCTTCGTCCAATGGGAGCGTCCAAAGTCGGCGTGGTCGTAGTTGACCCGCCTTTGAGGGGGAGAGTTCACACACTCACTACTTATATATGGTGATTATGAAAGGAGGAAAAAGACGCTTAATTTCTGCAGCCCATCAGAGAGCACGGCGCAGACACTCACTTCCGCACTTTGGTTTCACTGAACACACCGAGTGGAGAGGGTCCTCGTAGACATTGGTTGTCACGCTTGACCCCAGTTGGCGCCTCTTCATTCCAGTTAGCCGCCGCGTCGGTCAATTGACTGTGACGATTTCTGGGGCCCGTGAGAAAGCACCGCAAAACACCCTTTTCCAGGAGTTCTCTTGCTCCAAGTAGGCCGTGAAGGCGACATCGAATTAACTAGCAATGTTCAATCCGCCGAACGTGGCTAGACTTGCTGGCGCCATTGGCTGTCCAAAACGACTCGTCGCAGCGGGCCGAAAGTCGTCGGTTCTCCGAACGTCGCCACCCCCGCAGTTCGATCGAAACAGCTGCAGCGGGCTGGGAAAGGTTTGCAAATCAGTACCCCTGCAGGCCGATCGTAACAACGGACACGAATGGACGGATGGATGCTATGAGCGTTCCCCTTGGAACGGGGTGGTGTGTTGCGCCACCAAGTTCTTGTTATTATATTGCCTAATGTCTTACCTATGTTAAAAGGAAAAAAGTTGCTACAGCGCACCCCCCCCCCACCTACCGGCGGCGAACAAGCGCCGCGCCGAGAACAATGGGTCATCAACCACTCGATTTGAAACTTGCGACGAGCGCACTAGGATGAACAATGAGCCATCCATCCTACGTTTTGACACTTATGCTAATGAACCTACAAGACAAGACTCTCTTTTACACTAGCTCTGAAAACGAACATTTTTTGTCGACACGACGGTGTACACGCACTGGCCGCTCGATGCACTTTGCGTGTATTCGCGGGCTTCTTTCACGCTCGGAAAAACACTTTCATATAGCACTTATTGAGCAACAGAAAGCTGTATGGGGAGTTTTTCATGTTGCTCAACAATTTTTCTCATTGACACTTTCCACCTAAGCGTTACATTTGAGAAGGTGATTAATTCGTTAAGACTAATTATGTAATTAGGCGGAATGCAAAAAAAACAATCTGAGTATCTCCAAGCGACGGCAAACAACATTTCCTTGGTTCTGTCGAACTACGTGGCATTTGCATATCTTTAAATCTTGGTGCATGGTGGTTGGGACACCCTGTACAGACAGTAACAGATGTTTACCAGCCCATGGACGCTCCTCATGTCCGGTGTAACAGTGCGCCCTGTCGTTCCGTCCACGCAGTGCCGGCCTCCATGAATAACTACACCGGAGGCAGCAATAGCCGCCTGGATGTACTGGACAACCTGTGAAGAGGTGCACCATGCATGTTCCTTTGTCCCGCTGTTCTCCAGGAAGTACGCGCTTTCATTGCATTGTACTACCAGACACTTTCGATGTACTCTTTCTAGGTTTGTGCGAATATCAATTCACTGGTTCAAAGTGAAGTCAAAGCGAATTGCAATTAGTGTCTAATAATTTCGAAGCGAATAGTTCGAGTAGTGGTGGAATTTGGATAAAACACAGGGCATAAGAGCCAGATGTTGCCAAACCTAAGAAAAATTGGTTCTCTACTTGCGCAAAAAAGAAAACAGGTTCATCTCTCGAGTCAGATTATCTTCAATGTGCCATGATTCAGATAGTTTCATGCAAAAATGCAAGTTCAGCATTTCTTACAACTCCCAGCAGCACATAAGTTTGCTCACTGTTGTGCGTCATACTAAACATTTTTGTGATGGTTGAGGCCGCGGAAACGTTTCGCGTTCGCCCGCCGCGTGTCCTTGCGATGTTGTGAAGTGCGACATTGACTGCGCGACGTCGGTTGTTTATGTTATGCTGCGCAAATTCAGCTTGGTGCTTTCCGTCACAGACGAGCTTGGCAGGCACGCTTGCGGTTTTTGCGGTTCTCAGTCTAGCCTGCGCGCATGACCTAAAGGGGAGGGGGGAGGGGGATGTCCGATCGCCGATGACCAGCAAACTTCATGCGACGGTTGGGCGTCCGCCTGCCTCGCTGTTAGGCCTAAGCAGTGGTGTTTTGCCGAGTGTCGGCCCGGCCACCAAAGTTAGTTTAGTGCCGCGTCGACGCAAAGCTATTCACAGCGGCTGTACGGCTCTCGGAAAGCTGCATGGCCGCTACGAATAATATGTTTGAATAATCGAACGTGTGCAGAAATCAGTAGGCGACTGTGAACGAATTGTCTTTGCCTTGTCCTTGCTATGAGCTATAGCAATGTGACTTGCACACCGAAACCAAGTCTCTCGATTATACATGCTTTAGAATTTACTATATTTTTGCGCGTAAACACGCACCAAATAAAAAAATTGGAGGACGCTTAAGCTTCGCCTTCAAGAGTGGAACGCGACAGCGTTCCCGTCGACCCGCCAAGGGGTGTAAGACAATGGGCTACGGCGCAGCGACTACGCGCCCCGCATCGGACGCGGTGAGCGTTCAGCAACGCAGCGTTCGGCGCGGCAACGAAATGTGCGCCTGAGCAAGCGACGCACGCCTGAGCCTTAGAAACAGCGCGTTTCTAAGGCAGCACCGCATTCACTAGAGGCGCTTTTGTACCGCTTTGAAGCATCGAACTCGTGGCTGAGTGGTAGAGTCTCCGTCTCACACTCCGGAGACTCTGGTTCGATTCCCACCCAGCCCATCGTGCAAGTTGTTTTTTATTCATGAAGTGCCTGCTGGGATTTATCGCTCACGGCCAACGCCGCCGACGCTGACACCGACGACACCGGCTTTTCTGCGACACGAGCTCCTTAACGCTGTCGCGTTAAAAATAGCAGTGAAATCGGGATTCGGGTTAAAGGCAAACTTCAAAAAGATGGAAAATGGGGCGAGCTGGTGAAGCTTCATGGTAGCTACAGCGCGACAGACGCGGACAAAAGGAGTAGAAGGGGACACAACACAGCACCGTATTCCTTCTATCCCTTTTGTCCTTATTTGTCTTGCTGTAGCAACCATGACGGAAATTTCGACTTATGGCGTGAATTCATGGCAGCGCGCATTTCACCTGGAGGTGTGGTTTCACGTCAGCAAGTGCCGTAGTGCCGTGAAACCATCTCTAGGGCAAAGTTCTCCGCCATGAGCGCAACCGAAGAGCTGGGGAACAGAGCCGCTGACCGGAGTACAATGGGGACGATTCGTGAATCCGCGAATGCAGCTGTTTTACAAAGTTATGGGCGTTGTGCGTAGGCATTTCCGCGGGCTAAATCGAGCGGATATTTCTCTCCCTCTTCTTTCCGGGGTGTGGTAATTGGAATTGCTGCTTATACGCAGACATATACGTATATTCGTTCGTTTGGAATACTTCGGAAACTTCTAAGACCTAAACTGGAGCCAAATAGAATACCGAATAGCATGACATTTGATCGAACATTCGAAAATATTGGATATTGGCACAGGCCTTGTGGTTTCGTCTTGTGATGGATGAGGAAGCGTGCGGGCTCCCTATCCCTGCATTTTCTATTTCGTATTTTCTGCCTTTTCATTTGTTTCTGGCCAAATAGTTACCCTATGAAGTGTTAGTTCCAACGCGACGGAACCGTAAAGCACATCGTGGAACACGCGACAAAGATGTTCATATCGGGAGGAAGTGGTGTTCGAAATCAGCCACTGTCACGCTCTTCAAAATTTTACACTTTCATGAAAATATGTTCTCGGTAATGTAACCGTAAATATTTAATTGGATATGTTCGTAAATACCGGGCATTGGTTCGAACAATACAACCTTTTCAATATTGAAAATTTTTTGCCTGCTCTTCAAGTAGTAGTACTCTTCCCGTTTTCTATCTGAGCCTTATGCGAATCTGAAGTATACACCAGAACACCGTGAATTCAAAGGGCGCCGCCATATTGATGAGCGCCGGTCGCGCCATCTATCCCAAGCGCCGCGAAGTAGCAGGCCTGGGCTGCCACGCCGGGAGATGCGACCCGGCGCGAAAGCGAAACTTGGGCTTTTTAGCTGGGCGGAAGGCGTGTTTCACGTTTTTTCTAACCTGTCATTTTCGCTGTCTGGATTCAATCAAACTTCAAGACCTCGTGCAAGTCCACAATGGACACACTGAGTGCTGTGCAGACTGCAGAAGCGAATACATCGGGTTGGTACGCTATTACGTTTGTACAAACCGCGCGCTATATGCTAAAACACCTGTGAGCTTTTTGGCACGTAACCTGTGAAGGAATTTACAGCACTGTGTTGGTGCCATATATTATTAAAGCACGCAGAGCACTGTCATCTGCACTTTCAGTTTGGTCTTGTTTGTAATGGTCTCTACTGGGTTGGCCGCGCTTGGCAACCAACTGGCGAGGTCGTTTGACTGCCTGGTTAGCAGACGCCTGCCCTTCACCACCTGCACACTGAAAACAAAATATATGTTATAGTAAGAAGGGCTGTAGTTCTTTCCCATGCCATCACTTTTGCGAAGATATAAAGTCCTCTCAAAATGAAATAGAAAATACACCAGGCCAATTGTATCGTGCAACCACTTAAGAGTACAACATTCAGAACAAAAGCCTACAGCACTCGAACAAGCAGCATATGATGCTAAACCTGCACTCATTGGAAAATGAGGTACTACAGTAGTTATAATGTTCAACTACATGTGCAGTCAAAGCCCTATAACAGGGCGAGCATGACAGATGCAGGTGTTGTACAGTTGCACAAACCATGACAGGGCACGTAAAATTACCATCCCTACTTAAAGCTGCATCATCAGGACCCCTTTGGTACAAGACAACAACCGCACCTGCATCCCAAGAAATTAGCCCCACCAACTGCAGCTACCTGGTACCAGACCTGTTTCGCTTGTGCGAGGCCATCGGATTGTTGGCGCTCCCTTAGAAAAGAAAACAGTAGAAAAAACTAGTGAGAACGATCAAAATTTTGTTACAAAATACAAGAATAATTAAGCACCTTATTTTCCTCGCCATATGAACGGAAATATTTTGCGCTTTGCCCCGCATAACAGCCCGCACGCAGTTTAGAGCTCAGGAGGCTCAAATGAATTCGTTACGAATGACACCTGCAACACCAGCTCGTAAAGGTAGGTGCGCTGCAAGAACACCTTCGGCGACGAGTAGTCGTCGTTTACGTTTTTGTGGACGCATGCTACGTGACGAGCAGACTTCGGTTTACTTTCATTAATAACGCTCACCAGCAAGGCCTACAACTTGTCGTTCACGCTTAATGGTCATTCCGTGCACCAGCTGCAAGTATCGCTAACCGCAAACTCAACTGTTCCGCTTAACCGTCGGGAGCTCTGCCTGAATGAAAACATGAAAAGGCTTGCCTTTTTGTTGTAGCCAAGGCGAAGCACCGGCGCGGGATTCTGCTCTGTAGGCTTGTTGCCCAGAAAGTGCTCGGAGCAAACCTGCGTATTACGTTTGTAGGGCCCAAAGTTGAACGTGACACCAAAATATACACAGATCGAATACTCACTCGTGCATTTTCACTGGGTTGGTAGTTCTTCCTATTCACTGCAGCTATCCACCGGTGGCGCAGCTTGGCATTCTTCGTTGCGGATGGAAATCGGCGCAGGCTGAAAACACCGCACCGGCACGATTCCCTACGTGTCTTGTGCTCTTCGCAAACAGCGCTAAGCAACCTGCTCCTTTTCCGCTGGTTGTTTTGGCATCCAAACACGACGCAATGATGCCCAGATGACTTCTTCTACTTTGGATCCGTGTGAACGGGCACATTTCCGCACTTTGGAGCCCTAGAGCTGGCGCTTGCCATGTCTACTGGTCGCCGGCGAACACACTTTGGCAGCCCAGTACAAAATAGCGCCGGTCGACCGGGCAACCCGGGTGCGAGAGTATGCGTTCGGTTAGTCTGGGTGCGAGACTAGCGTGTTCTGGTCTATACCAGCTAGCTGAATTTCTTGCTTTTGATGCTTCAATAACAAACGGTACTATTGCCGCCAGAAGATCAGAACGGATCTCATCCGCGGCTACGTGCAATCATCTGTTATTTATATTCTAGACCTACTATGAAAATAGCACTATGTTGCTGTCTCTTGTACTAGGACAAGACCTTAAGCTAGCGTTAGATTTTCCTTTTTTCCTTTTTTTTTAGATTTACAGAATGGTTTGTACACGTTTTATGCATACCTGACTGTAATTGATTGTTTGCCGTTCCAGTGAAAGCGCACCTGGAAGAAGTCCCCGACATCTGGAAGAGGCTACCCAACAATTGCGTCAGGCCACGAATGACGCTATTCCGTCATATAGATACGAATACTTTTGCACAGTGAACATTATGCTAGAAGGTTAATGTGCGAAGTTGCGATAAACTCTTGTCGGCTTTTTTGCGAGAAAATAAAACTTTAAGTGTGTGAGTTCTTTATTCGAATGATGCATGCAACTTCCAGAAGAACTCTACATTGAAGGAGGGCGTTTGTTACGTTCAGTCTTTTTGTTTTTCTCTAGGTTGGGGCTGCTGTGAGTAAAGTCGAGAAGATAAGGGTAAGGGTGGAGAATCGGCTGAGTCCAGCGGCGAGTTGGCCGCGAGGACTAACGCGTTGAGCAGTGGCTCCGGTATGCCTGCATGCATACCAGAGCCTGTAGGCGTACCACGCCACTGACACCTTCGGGCTACTCCGAAAGTAACTCCTCACGCAGTGCCATCAGCAAGTCGATGGCCCTGGAAGAATAATACGGGCTCCTGGGCGTCCTCTTCAAGAGGGTGGTTAGTCGCAAGCTCGTTGGAAGCGAGGCGCGCGATGGCCATGGAGAGACACGATATGCGCGAATATATATATATATATATATATATATATATATATATATATATAGTTGCAGGTTCGATGATTAAATCGGATGATTAAATGTGATTTGACCTTCTAAAGCAATTCGGAACTATGACACATGTCGTAATGAAAGGCTTCTGATTAATTATAGCCATCTGAGGCAGTGGTGCGCAAGCGTTCCTGCTTACTGCCTCCATCTCTGTGCAAACGCAGTGCCCGAGAACACAAGCAACCTCGTAATTAACAGTAGAACGCCGCCGTCATTGATTTACGCCTGACGAGCTACCGGAGCTTTTTCACTTCTCTGACCAGAACCGAAGAAAAAAGATATCCGGGGAGAGATCAAAGAGTGGAAATGTAGGGAGGCCAGGTTTAAGCACAATAAGCAGTCCCTACATTGTTCGGCGCTCTGTGCACTGCCAAAGGGTAGAGGGGGGAGGGGGGTGGCGGTTGTAATTTTCAGTGGTGAAGTCATTTTCACTAAATTGCGTTGTCGAATGCTTTTGTTAAGAGCTGGTCTGGCGCCCTCCCCTTTGTGCCATTATGCGGTGATTATGCGAAGATCTTATTATGCCACCGTCTCTGGCCATTAAGTAGAACTGTTTTAGATGTGCCCTTTTCTCCGTATCGTACTGAACCTTTCCATTCCTCATATTGTGTCTTTGGGAGCCTTCCCTATATATAATACATTTATATTCGATTTACCACAATTTTTTTGCTAAGTTATAAAAAACGTTATGGTATATAACTTTTGGTTTGATTTTATCAAAAAGAATTAATTAGTGTTCTTTTTAGACTTGAGAAATTGTCTTTCTAACCCCTTCAGGTACCTGGTCAATCCCGCATACTGGCCTTCATAGTGGGTATGAGGTATATGGGGTATTAGGTAATCCCTAATGGCACTCACTACGGTGAGTGGGCCCGTCATAATAGCCTATACATTATTATGACGGGCTCCCTCACCGTACGGTTGCTGAAGTGAGAGGACTCCATTTTATTTCATCGCATGTTATGTGCACAGTTTCGCTAGTCAGCGGTTGGGCCTGTCTCACTGGGGGCACACAGTAAATACATAACGCGTCATTATTCATTGGTCTTCGACCACTCAAGCGGCGTCTACCCAAGGCCACCACTCCCCTCCTCCTGGGCTAAGCATCGGGTTTCGCTCCTCTTGGCAGAAGCTCTCCGTGTCAGGCGTGGTGTTGAAGCATAGGAGAAAAGAGCAAGTACAGCAGAAGTCAAACGAGAAGAAAGATAACACAGCAACGCCAAAAAAAAAAAATGCCATGACGCGATTCGAACCCAGGGCCCAACAATCATGAGTCCAACGATTTTACATGGCACCATGAAGCCATTTTTTTTAATTCCATGGAAAACAAAACTGAAGGTATATTACAAAATATACACTACACACTTAAAAGTCAGGCAAACACACACATGCATCCAACAAGTGCATCCGGTCTGGCGGAGGTTTCTGCGCAGCGTACACACTTCTTACATAAGCAGCACTTTCGCGAAAGAAGGATTTTGTAGGTCGCGGGCTTTCAGCATGGCGATCACACAGTCTACTTCTCCATAGGCTTTATAGACCAAGTACTATGAACATGTCATAGGGAGGACCACCCGTAACCTCAAACGGTAGAAACCTAATTGAATATGGAGTCATGTCAATGTCCTTTTTAAGCGCCCGTTGGAGGATGTAAAAAAAAAAAAAGAATACATCGTCTCTACAGTCTATGAAACAGTGATCTATGGTTTAGGCACGTGGACAGAGTCGACATTTTGTTGACCACGGCACAAAGCAGCCCCTGGAATTTAACCAAGTTTTAACAGGGAGTGTTTCCGAATGTAATTTAAAGAAAAATATTTTTACTCCAGGACGTACACACATTTTTCGGACGCGCTTAAGTACATCCTGATAAGGTCGGCTTAAATAAGGTGTACGATACAAAGGACCTGGGAAAATAGAGTCCACCAGTGCCGCAGAAATTGGTTTTTGACTCGCAGTGAACACGTGCTCCAGGCTGAATCTAACTTTCAAGAAAAGAAATGTGTCAACAACCTCCCTTAGAAAGCCCCAAGGAGCCTGTGGGACATCTTCGACATTTGGTGACACTACTTCATTAGAAACATAATGAACTAAACGGAGTTGCAACATTTCACGCAAAAACGGATCGTCACTGTTTCGAAAGAAAAACAGGCGAGAAAAAATTTGCCTGACGAAGAGGTGGACTAATCCTAGACCACCACGTCCAAGGGGGAGGAACAGATTGTCGCGTCGCATCGATTCACAACTCGAAATCCAAATAAATGTTGCAAATACGCGATGGAGTGCCTGAAGGCAGTGTAGTACTTGCAGTGCAGTACTTGAGCAGTGTAGTACTTGCAGCACATACATAAGACGAGAAGCTAAGAA
This sequence comes from Dermacentor albipictus, assembly GCF_038994185.2. Classification (NCBI taxonomy): domain Eukaryota; kingdom Metazoa; phylum Arthropoda; class Arachnida; order Ixodida; family Ixodidae; genus Dermacentor; species Dermacentor albipictus. Next base: position 316,848,150 of record NC_091821.1, on the reverse strand, counting down.
CACGTTGCACACTTCAGCACGAATGAACATCGACAAATTCCGCCCTCACCATGAATTCACTTTACGTTGAATTTTGCCAACTTATCCCGACCAATGAGCGTTGCTATTTCTATAGTGTGAGAGAGGCACACCTAAATAACGCAGATCTTCTTTCCATACGGAAAGGTCCGCTATTACACACGCTCTGGATCGGCTGCATTACCGCGTCACCAGTGTTACGGCTATAGTGAAGGGCCCCCTCACTTATAGTCAGCTCCAATTCCTAATACCTCCATTGGCTGTGAGCAATATGTGGAAGCAAGGCAACCAGCCAACGAAATCATTTTATGCCTCATGAAGCGGAAAATCCGGTGCCGTGGCCGGAGATGTACAAAACATCACGTGGTCAGAAGACTCGATCATGCCACTGTTCGCGCGTTAGGCATCTTTTTCCACAGCTGACTCCGGTGCCGCTCATCAAGCCAGCGTTCCCATACTGCCCCTCCCTCTGCGAAGGCGTTGACGGCACTGGCCTACTGCCAGTCGGTGTAGTGATTTCGGTGAGTTGTGTCGTGCGCTCTGATGGACCAACCTTCGACTGATATGGTTAAAAAAGTCACGTGGTCACAGAGACAGACAGCGCCGGTGGCGGGTCTATATATAGCACCGCGCCCAGCGGCGTTGTCAGTCGTTGCGGTGGTTTCGGTGATTTCTGTCGTGCGCTCCGATGGACGAACCTTGGACTTGGAAGAACGCGCGCTGCATCGCGTCGAGTCAACACCGGTTCGCATTGGGCTCCGCAGTTTCGTGAGTTTTCGATGGCATTTTCAATGGAAAACGCCCAGAAACGCTTTCACCAGCTTCCCAATGTTCTAAGAATCGTATCGACACCACCCGCGTGGAAATCCGACCACTGAGAACCCCAGGGGGATTCTTGGAAGTTTCGTCACCACGGGTGAGACGCTAACCCTAACTGGCGGCGCCAGCCGCTCGCCTCGTCGATGGGGATTCCCGCGACGGCACTTGGCCTAACCATGGGGAACGAAGCGACTACGATCGTTGACTCCCTCCATACAATCTCCGGAGGATTCGAAGAAGAACGCAGGGACCAGACTACCGAACCAGTGAGCTAAGAAACTCTGTACCATAGCACCGTGAGAGAAGATAGTAACTGGCACGAGTATACACCCGGATCGGCGTCATCCGACTCACCTTCTTCCAGGCCAAGACAGATTTGCCCTAGGAAATTGATGGCACCTTTCGATGAGCGGAGGGATGACCTGGATGCGTGACTGGATCGGTATGAAAGGATAGCAGACGGGCAAGGCTGGGAGAGGAGCGAGTGCATGGGCTCACGCTTTAAGCTTGTGTTTAGCGGGCGGGACTCAGAGCGCCTTTGGGCGTATGCCAGCAGAGGAGTCATTAGACTATAACAAGGCGAAGAAAATTTTATTGCAAAGATTTAGGTTGACCGCAGAATGGTTCCTGGAGAAGTTTGTCATGTAAGCCTGAAGATTCACAAACAGACAAGCAGTTTGCATGTCGTTTAACAAATTATTTCGAGAGGTGGATAGAGCTGTCTGAGACGGACAAAACGTATGAAGGGGTTCGCGACAAAGTCGTGGGTGAACGATTTCTTGCCAGGTGTAGCAGCAGTTTGGCGATATTCGTTAAAGAGAGAAAACTACAAACTGTGGAGCAGATGGCAGAACAAATAGACCAGTTCGTAGAGGCACAATGATTGAGAAATTTGGGAAAGGCAGACAAAGATGCGCACACGACAGCAGTAGGAAAGATGAAGAACCAGGGGCAAATGAGTAGACAAAGGGGACCCCAGCAATTTTTTCTATGTAACCGGTTGGATCGTTTGGCGGTGAATTGCCGAGTGAGATGTAATCGTCACGAAACCCAGGTGGTTTGCCAGTTGTGCCAAAAGAAAGGTCACAAGGCAGACGAATGCAGGACTGGATCCGTGGGTAAGACGGTATGCATAATGAGGTGAAGAGAGGAGGGACATAGAGAGCGGGACATGCCTGTAGTGGAAGGCGAGGCACAAGGACACAAATCTACAGTCTTGAGAGACACGGGAGCCAATACCATGTCAGTAAGGAGGAGTCTAGTACTACCAGAAAGCATGACCGGGTACTTTAAACCAGTAATATTTGTAGACAAGTCTATTAAATATCTGCCAGAGGCACGGATTCAAATATCGACACTCTTTTATACAGGGCTGGTCACAGCTAGATGTGTGGAGGACCTCTTTCACGATTTGATTGTGGGAAATGTACCTGGGGTGAGGAAGGCAAACGACCTAGACCCAAGTTGGAAGAGGATAGGGAAGGACGTGGAAGTGAAAGAACATTCAGAAGCGCAAAAAGAAGGGATGCAAGAGACACACGTAGCGGCTGCAGCACGAACACGAGCAAGCAGTAGTGGCAGAACAAGCAGTAGTGCAAGCCGCCGGGGAAACGGCGCCGCGGTAGCTCAATTGGTAGAGCATCGCACGCGAAATGTGAAGGTTGTGGGATCGTTCCCCACCTGCGGCAAGTTGTTTTTTGATCAACTTTCATTTCTATTAATTATCGTTTCTTTACTTCATTTATTAGGCACAAGTAATTTCCCATATGTTGTCCTTGGTGTCATTCTTTGTTGGATTCTTATGATATCACAAAATGAACAATGCATTTCATAATAGTGAGAGCTTGAACGACTTCATCAGTTTATCAAGTCAAGGGAAACGTTCATTCGCGGTTTTACGCGTTAACATCCGCAATATCCGTAGGCACTGGAATGAATTCCTTGGCATCACACAAAATACCGATGCTATCGTTGATGCGTTTGTACTAACTGAAATTAACATTCATGAAGAGCTCATTTCTTCTTTCAAACTACCCAATTATTCTAGTTTCGCGCTAACGCGTCGCGTCAGTAGGGGTGGTGCTGTAATGGCTTTTGTACATGAACGATATGTGACGTCATTTGTGCTATCAAGGTCCACCTCAGCCGAATGCCTGGCGTTGCATATTTCCTTGCGAGATGTGCTATCAAGGTCCACCTCAGCCGAATGCGTGGCATTGCATATTTCCTTGCGACATACAGATATGACCCTACTTAGAATTTATGGACCACCCTCCAAAAATGCAAACGTTTTTTTACATGAACTGGATGCGTTTTCTCTGTCTTTGCCTTCAACCTCACTCTTTTGTCTGGCAGGCGATGTTAACATAAACACTTTATCACTGTCGCGCCCGATTGTTTGCGATTACATAAATGTGTTAGCTAAATCGGGGATTCTTCTGACTATCTGTTCTTGTACAAGAGAAGAATACCTTGGAAACAAGCATGCGACGTCATGCGTCGGTCACATCAACGTTCGAGCCCCGTTTCATCACGTTGATTCGGCTGTAATCAAGCACAAACTGGCTGACCACTATTTTGTGGGCTGCCATATTTATGTGCCCATGCCTTAAAAAGTATCATCCAACCAGTTCCAGGTATCAAACTTCGACACAGCCAAATTCGATAGTTTGGTTAATGCTTTTGACTGGAATACACATATGGAAGGGGCAACCGAACAAAATGCTTACACTAAATTTGTTAATGTTCTTGGCACATTTAAATACAGGGCATGGAAAGCCATAAAAATTAAAAGAAAACGCAATACTAACTTGTCTTGGCTTACACCAAGGATTCTTAAGGTGATAAAAGAGAAATATAAATAGTGGGAAAAATATAAGAACTAGCCTAACAACAACGCTCTGAGGAATTTATACAAGGTTCATAGAGATAAGGTAACTGAGTTACTTCAGCCTGAGAAGCGCTCATATTACAGTAAATCATTTTACGAAAATAGGCAGAACCCTCGAACAATGTGGTCGACGATTAATCAAATATTCGGTCGCCATAAAACCCAATCAGGCGACGTTTTTGGCAAACATTTCGATAATTTGGAATCTGCTGTTACTTATTTCAATGTTCACTTCGCCAAAGCATCGTCGATTACTCAGCCAGCTCACACTCATGGTTCCGATAATATTCTTAGTTCAGAGTCCTCTGCATTACTTCCTTTCATCACTACTTGCGATCTGCACAGCATATTATTCAGCCTTAAACAAAAGAAGCCACCTGGTTTAGATGGCATATCAATGTACGAGCTGCAACGTAACTTTCCCGTTCTAGAAAATATGCATTTATTTATGCTGAACGGCGACATTGAACGCGGTTTTCTTCCAGATAAGCTAAAAATTGCAGTTTTTAAACCATAACGCAAGAAACGGCTCTTTTAAACAGGTTGACAGCTACAGGCCGATTTCAATTTTACCCGCAATCAGTCAAATTCTGGAAAAACACTTATCTAGAGTGATGACTGGCTTTCTGCAAAAAAAAAAGAAAACAATTTATTGTCAACTTCTCAATTTGTCTTCATTACTGGGAAGGGGACTGTGGTACTTTTGGAACAATTTAGCTGATTTAATCTTCTCTGCTTTCGATAACAACGAGGTAGTAACGGCTGTTTTCCTGGATGCAAGCAAAGCTTGTGACTCCGTAGGGCACACATTACTTTTGCACAAACTACATCTCTTGGGATTTCGGGGGCAATTTAACAAATTATTATTTACTATTTTTTTAATCGCTCACAGCTAGGTACTCAAGATAGGGGATCACGTTAGTTAGAAAGTTTTCTTAAAATCTGGCGTCCCGCAGGGATCCATGTTATATCCACTACTATTTAACGTTTATGTAAATGATCTGTCTAGAGTTACATCCCAATGACAAATGTTTCAATACGCCGATGACACTGTTCTTTTTACCAAAAACTCTGCTTTCATTTCATCGGTTGCAATGCTACAAAGTGACATTATGTCTGTCATGGACCGGTTTTCTAGAAACTCTATCACTATTAACAAACAAAAAACAAAACTGCCTTGTTTCCACAATCCACATAGACGAATTGATCCCACTCTCCCAATCTTTCTTCATGGTTCACGATGTACCAATTGTCAATGCTCTCCTCTCCTACCATCGCCGAATTTAAAGTACATGGGAATTATCTTCGACTCCGATATGACATGGAATAGTGACTTATCTCTTCTCTGTAATAAACTTTGGGCGTTATCATGTACTCTTCACAACAGCCGCTTCATCGTCCCCTTTTCTGTGCGCAAGATAATCATTCATGCCCTTGGTTACAGTATCCTGATATAAGGTACAACAGTATTTTATCATTGTTCTTTCACGTGGCGTTCAAAAATAAACTGTATGTTAATATCACTGCTACGAAATGTGGCCTATAATGTTAACATTCCCGGTGGTACTAACTTGTTTTCAGCTATACAGTTGCCTTCCCTTGACGCATAATTTTTCAGACAGTTATTTGCCGTCATCGCTGGAATAGTGATTTTGTGTTTCCTTTTGTGCCCACAAGACCACTCGGGCGTCATCCCATGTTTTGTACACCCCGATGTTATACGCGGTTGGGACGTTTTCTGCGAAATTGTTATCTTCCCGATACATTTAATTCCATGCCCACGGAGATTTTTTTACATTTCATCGAAACGTGCCCTGAAATTGTATTCAAGGGAAAACTCATCTGACACTGCTTGATGTCTGTTTGTTTTCAGTATTTCTTCGTGTAGCATTGGACCCCAATTTACTGCCTCCTCTATCCTTTTTTTTCCTCACTCTTGTAGTTTATTGCGTCCCTGAAACTGACTGCCGAGTACAGCCCGACAAGTCTCATTGGCTTGGGCTGACCCGTTTTGTATGTGATGCTTTTACGACAAATGATGCATTTATTATTATTATTATTATTATTATTATTATTATTATTATTATTATTATTATTATTATTATTATTATTATAAGCCATGTTTTACCGACAATACCAATCCTACATCCTTATTAATGTATACGCTGCCACCCTCACGTAATCCTGACGTGAGCGTTAGTCGAAGATGCATGCAGGATGCACGAACAAGAAGAAGAAGCAGAAGAAGAGTATTTAGGTCAGGGTGATCTGAGGCCAGAACGCTGTTGTTGCTGTTGATCTTTTGAGACAACAAAAATAACAACATGCCAGTGTCAGAATCGACACAACGTATTGTGCCTGTCGGCGTTGACCGAGCAATTTTTCCAGAGGCCGAAGCCGTGGCCATGTCCATTTGGCTGTCATCTGACGCCGAATCCTCCAGGAGAGTGCTACACGCTCTGCACAGCAAGAGCCATTCGTGGAGAAGCCTCATGAGGTAGGCAACTGCACAGGATAGAAGGAACTATGCAGCAATGCGCAGATACAGGCCATTCACACGAAACTTGAGAGCTCTTACTAATTAGAGGCGGCCTGCTGGAGTGGCGCGGAGTAGATAAGGCACAAGATACTTAACGGCTAGACGCATTGCTTAAAGGCGTAAAAAGGAACAGATGAGCGAGATGAAAATAGACAAGGTGATGCGCATTTTTAATCCTTTAAGCAGCGCGTCTATAGCAAGACCCCGTTGCAGCACTATACGTACTGCATTAGGGTATTATCTATTAAGTAGGGTAACGAGACTGGTTAATCGGAGAAGTCAACAGTTACATAAAAAAACAAGTGGTAATAGAAACTTTTATATTAGTAGACAACATGCTGTTTCATCTTTTGTTCATGTTTGTGAAAAAGAAAACGGAAAAAGAGTGTAAGAAAAGGTAGGCAACAAGCCACAACCGAGACTTGGTTCGTGATAGGCTAAATGAATAAACTAGCGCAGACGAAAACTCAACACGAGCAGAGCCAAATGTCACATCATTTTTTGCGTGGGTTTGATTTTGAAAATACGATGAACGAAGTCGCGCTACATTGAAACCAACAATAGTTGAAATGCCCAAGTTCCACTGGATCCATCAAGATCAGCCTTTGACGAAGTCATTTAGAGCTCACTCACTGCAATGACCGAAATGCTTAGGCTTTAGGCTGTTAGTGCCACCAACAGCCATGGCGGCGGATGCGTGAATGGCTATGCAACCACCACCGGTTGGTTCGAAACCAAGCGGTGGCTCGTTGCCTGCCTTTTCTTACACTTACGTTCCATTTTAAATTATTACGATTACGAACAAAGTGTGTATTCACGCCCTCCCTAAAATAAAAGAAAGAAATTAAATGCAAGTAAGCTTATTATGGTTCCAGCGAAAGTCTGAATCAATCATCTGTATCAGTAATTACTTTGCTCATTCAAACCCCTCATTATTCGGAATTATTTCGCGAGACGGTGGTTAATGTTGATACTTTGCCATATTTACTCTAAACGTCCCCTTTAATAAACGAGGCTCCTGCTTCTGTTACCCGATTTCTGCAGGTCTGCGTCCTGGATGTGGTTTGCCATGTTCTTGTTTCTCTTTACTACGACTCTATTGGCTATGTTCGCCTGGAAACGTCTCAGCAACGGCACCGCTAACAATGAAGAAAACCCTAACGACGCCGACAGCAATAGCGCCTTCCTTGTTTCTGTCCTCAACGAGAGCCAACTGCAAGCCCTAAGTACTATCTTTCCATCAGGGATAAGCGCACGCAAGCGAAGACCGACTAGCTCTTCGGCGCCAAAAGGAATTAACGTCTCCGATGACACGTACGAGCGTCTCCCTAAAAGCCACTGGACGGAAACGGCGCCAGCACCTCGCGACGAAAATACCTCCAGTTCGGACTCAATCTCGACTTCGAGAAGGATATTTAGTTCGTATTTTATCACGACAACCTCTCCTGACGGCGTGTCCCTTAACTCGGACCCCACGACATGCGCAGACCAAGAACCACTGGTGAGAATCGCCGTCAACAAGGCAGAAGCGGTTTCCGCGACTCGTTCGCGCGACGTCGTCTTCGTGAATACCACTAAAGGCGCCGTCATCGGGAGAAAACGGAAGATCCACGGCACAGACGTGGCCGCTTTCCTCGGCATACCATACGCTGCGAACACGGGCGGCTCGAACCGCTTCTCTGCTCCGCAGCCCGCCGACGGGTGGGACGTCGCTCTGGACGCATCGAAAGTGCGAGCGCCCTGCTATCGCTTGCCGGAGCCCCGTTTAGACGAGCATTCTCGCAGTGCCGAGCGCGGAGACGGCAGCAGCCACGCTCCGCCATTGCCGTCCGAAGATTGCCTGCACGTTAACGTGTGGGCGCCCATGTGTAACAACTCGTACTGCACGGGGCTCACAGTGCTTGTCTTTATTCACGGCGGAGGCCTTCGCGCGGGCGGGAACGCGGACCGTCTGCACGAAGGCGCAGTTCTGGCAGCTCAGGGCCAAGTTGTCGTAGTCGTGCCAAACTACCGCCTTGGTGTGCTGGGGTTTCCCAGCAGAGACATAGTTGGTGCCGCCCGGAACCCGGGACTACTGGATCTCGCGATGGCACTCGGCTGGGTGCGCGAGAGCATAGCCGCCTTTGGTGGAAGCGCAGAGAATGTCGTCCTGTTCGGCAGCGGGTGGGGCTCTTACTTGGCCGGCCTATTCCTGGTCTCACCGAAGCTCAGGAGCTACTTCGCCACGTTCAGGATCATCCTCGGCAGCGGATCGCCCCTGCTCAAGTCTAGCCATGAGCAGCAGACCGAAGAACACTGGAACGGCTTTCTCGGCGCCGCGGGCTGCGCTGACACTGACCAGAGTGCTACGCTGGAGTGTCTGCGAAACGCGACAGCTGCGAGCCTCGCCGTGGCACAAGACCAGTTCCCGGGCGCTGTCGGAGTGCTGTTTCCCGATGACTTTGTGCTGCCGGAGCAGCCTGCGGAGTTCGTAGCTGAAGTCCGCACGTACTCGCCGGCCGAAGTGCTCTTGACTAATGTCGTTTCGGAAGGACGGGCCGAATACCAGCGCCTTCTCGAAAATAAGTCGGGTGCCATTGACTTTAGCGTCGAGAACCTAATGAGTGTGGTTGGACTCTCCGCTTCTCAACTTGCCTACCACAACCATGTGGAATTGCAAGGTAAATGTTTACTCTTTTGTTTGTTCTTTATACAAATACATCTGTCTCTTACCTCTGTATTCAGAAACGAGCCTCGGCTTGAAACTCTACCTGGACGCCATATCATAGAGCACAACATTAGACGCCGAGAGCACCCTGTTACGAAATGTTTGCTAAGAAATTCCCCTGGGGTGCGCTGCCACCCACTTTCTTGAGCAGGTGGGCTGTCGAGCGGACGAACGTTCTGGAATACGGGGTTCAGTATTTCAAGCTTAGATAATTCAAATAAACCTCAATACTTTTCTTAGTTCGCTATGTTTGCAAACGTATTGAAACCAGTAATTTCAAGTAGGTCAAACTAGGAATATGGTTAATTCGAACTTGTGGGCTTCTTAAGATGCTGAAAATGGGGCGAGGAACGACTGATGAGAGCACAGCTGCAAGACACGAATAGTCAGAACGCGCCTACACTTTGTTTTGATGCTGATATTTATGTTGAAGGCGCTACTACGAAATGACGTCACAGAATTGGTCGTGGCGAAAGCATGTCTCTCAGAGGGACAACCATTTGTAAACCCGTTCCAGTCAGTTCTAATTAGCGTCTACGCATCTGCACGTGTAAAAGGACGCGGTGCCTCTTTAGGACTTCACTTTATTATGTTTTTCTCATTCAATAAAAATTGGTTATCCATAGAAGCTTGAACTCCTCACAAATATTTGCCAAACCCTGTTGAACGTGGCCCGCATGAGGAAGCTTTTTTCCCTTTTGTATCTTTCACCAAGGATTCTGGATACTTCGAATTCAACAATGTCAAGATAGCCCTTTTAGATAAGTTTCACGAGTTCTATTTTTCTACACCCACGCGAAAGGCTTCAGAGTGGTCCCACGTATCGCCCTAGACATGCTTCAACAGTCCATTTTTCTATTTTAAATGACGTGAAATATGTTTATATGCCACGAAGCGCAATGCAAGATTCCAAAAGACGGACGTCAGGTTTATCAGTATGTACTACGAATTATTTCAGCTTTCATGCAGTCTACTTCCAGCGTTACGCCATGGCTCGCTCACGGTATAAAAACAGACCATGAAGTGGTTGGCAAGATCAGCGTTTTCATTAAGCACTATACAGCTTCATAACAATGCGAGAAAATTATTCATGTGTGTCAGTTTTGAATTCGAGATAGTGGCGTTCTGTTGTTGCAATAGCGCGTCACATCATATAGCCAAGCCTCTGGCGTACTGGGTAGACACCGTTGTGTTAGGATATACGTCATGAACGATGGGGAATGCAGCAGTGTAATTCATGTTGTGTGATGACATACGCAGTGATTTAACGGAAGAAATGCGTGCGTATAGCAATAGCTTAATGAATTCTCGCACAGTGACAGGGGATCTTACCATGTCTCAGAGCCACACAAAGACAAAGAAAATTTTCCTAGTCCTCATTTAAGACCAACAAGTCTACCAGCAGAATCACCCTTGCCATATCCAGCAACCACAGAAGGAGCCAGTCTCCCGCTTGAATGCCACACAGCCGTAATTTCTGATATAACATAATTGTTTGCACATACAATGTGTGTGCATGTCATAGTATTGTACTGCTAAACAATTTGCAGTTCAGCCCGAAAGGCGTAGCACCGATTGCGATAGCAAATTAGTGGATAGCTGTACGAAGTAAGGATAATAGTTTGATCGGCCGCATAAACTTGTAAACATTCGCTTGCTAACTAAATTAACAATCATAGAATATGTGAACGTGACACAACGAGGACGTAGAAAGAAACAGACACACGGAGGCAGCGCTGCCGTTGTGTGTCTGGTTCTTTCTACGTCCTTGTTCAGTCGCGCTTACACATTCTATCATGAATCCAAACCAACTAGCACGTCAACGTGTTTTAACTAAATTAACCAGCACGGTGTCACGCGCGCGCGCATATAAACATGAATACATCTCGGTCAATGAGCGCGGAAACTCGCTGTGAAAATTCTGGAGTTAGGAATCGCAGCAGCAGCCGCGAGCCAATTGACCTCCGTGCATCTGTCGCTTTAGCTCGAATGCATCACCGAAGGCACAGCGCATACGAAGCTACCGGCATTACGCGCACTCTACAAACATCGCAGATCGCTTTGAAGATGAGGCTCGCGCGGGCGTGCACTTTAGCCACGTCGCAGGCCGCCTTCAAGACACACGAGCGCCGGCAACGTATTTCTATGGCTCCCGCTAAAGGCGTATGGCGCCCGCGATTCGCGTGGCCAACGCCGTAGTAGACGCCGCGGTTGTCTCCACTCTGTGCGGAGCGGCGGTCGAGGACACCGAGGCACCCTAGCAGCCGCCGGAGAAGAACGCCCGTCCTCCTTCGCTTCACTACCCTTCCTCCCGCGCCACAGGAGAGGGCACGCATCCGGGCCGCGTTCCTCGCTGGCGCACGCTAGATTGAACCGCGTTCGCCGGCTTATCCTCACACGCTTTCACTCATACGAAGCCTCACGGTGAAGGCGATGGCAAAATTGCGCGTGGAGTGTCTATATAATTGCTATCGCAATAAACGGTATTGTCGCATTCTAATTGTGTGATTTTTGCCGGTGACCGTTTTTCACCGAGTTATCACTGCCGTCAAGTTATCCCTCGGCGCGAAACGCGCCTACTATATCCAGAATTTATTTTGTTGCCGCTGATTTTATTGCGAAATAGTCTTGTTTAATCAAGTGCGTGCGCTGTGCGAAATACTATTGTACATTCTAAAATGTGCGCCAGCACCAATGATCACTCTGGAACGTACGCTGGTACACTGATACAGATATACATAACCGACGGACTTGACCAGTGAGATCAGATTTGACGACCGACGGACGTGATCGCAGCTATCGTTGTGATTTGAGTGTTCCTCACCTTTCTGGCCACAATTTCACCAAATAAGAGCTTAGATTCTTAGACCACACGTCTGGCAGTGTTTGCTTGCTCACCGTCACCGCAACCTGACACTACGGAGTAAGGGAGGAAGACCAACCCTCCTATAACTTACGAAAACACAAGGAACGGAAGTCGCTGCGCGCGGTGAAAGTAGGTTCGAGGCGAGTCTAAGATCGCATTTTGTGGAACGCAACGTTTCAGCTGCGGTGAGCAACCTGTACAAGGAACACGGCACAGGGCGCGGCAGCGTGGGCGCCGAGTTCCTGGGTGACGTGCGGTACAACTGCCCGTCCGTGCTGTTCGCGAAGAGACTGTGCAGGGGCCGGGCGCGCGTTGTGCATTTGCTGATCGCCGAGCCGGCTGCCGCCGGACATGCAAGTGTCACTTTCTCCTCTTCTATCGAGTACTCCTAAACGACATCCCCACAAAGACAACTTAGGGAACTCGATCTGTAAGTGATTATTGTTAAGGAAAATGAAGACACTGTGCGCTTCGCCGTGACTGCCTTTCTAGCGAGAACACCTCAACAGCACTGCGCAAGGGCAAGGGTTTGAATAGAGAGGAGGGTAACTTGGCTTAGCATGGCAACATGCGTATGCTAACACGCTCACAACACGTGTCTAAGTTTATAAAACTACCTATAATGTAATCACCTATATAACGTAGGAAATTTAGAAACAGCGGATACCAACGGAGCGTGCGCTGTCCACCTAACCGAGGTATATAACACATGTTATTCAGCATTATCAACAAGTAATGGTGATAATTATAAATAATATATTTGCTGCTACCTTTCAGCTGGCAACATAACGCATTTGTACCTAGTGCGCATGCGAAGCAGTAATTTTGAGGACGAATTCAAGCAACATAAACGAGCAGTATACAAATAGTTGTCTTCGTATAATAATGAATCATTTCTGAGGTATTACGTGCCAAAGCCACGATCTGATTATGAGGCACGTAGTGGTGGGGGACGCCGGACTAATTCTGACCACACGGGGTTCTTTAACGCGCACCCAATGCGCGGTACACGGGTGTTTTTGCATTTTGCTCCCATCGAAATTCGGTCGCCGCAGCCAGGATTTGACGCCGCGAGTTTGTGTTTACCTGTGTCCATGTTGACCGTTCTTATCGCACCCCCCCCCCCCCCACCCCTCCGCAGATGAGAAATGCAACTCACGGCGATGACGTGCCCTTGGTTTTCGGCGCGCCCATCGCGAGCGTCGTTCGGGAGGGGACGGCGTCTTCTGCCGCCGGAGGAGACGTGGCCTACTCTCGAAGGGTCATCTCCATTTGGACAGACTTCGCCAGGAAAGGGTGCGAGAACGACTCTGCTGTCAACGGCACAGAACTTGACGCGACTAATACGTGCTGCTGGGCCACAGTTGGTTCATGACCCAAGCTTAATATGGCGAAATAATAGCCATGGACGCACGTACGCGCGCATGTCTCTCCTGTCCGTCTCATCTATGCCTTATTTTTGGCCTGTTGATGATTGATAATGTTTTATGGCACAATGGCATCTAGGCCAAAGAGCTCCATGGACTTCGCATTTAATGTCGACCGGGGTTAGGAGAGCTAAATGTGGGGATCTTATTTGAACGAAGCTGGACTGACACGGCTGAAATAAGAGTTTTCTAAAATAGGTGTGTAGGGTCTATGTGGACCGTGAAGTTTAATATAAACGTCATATATGTTAGTAAAGCGAAATAAATAGATAATGTATTATGCCAGAACAAAATGACGGAAAATAAAAACGAAGGTGCGGTGTGAGTGGACGAAGTCAGGCATCCCTATTTATTTACTCTTGCCTTGGCAGGGTAATACGAAACTGCTAGCGACTACTAGAATAATTTCTGCTACCCAATGCTTCCATAAGGAGGACAAGGCTTCAGGTTAGGTTAAAAGAATGTTTCTTAAAAAGTCGATGTCTCTTAAAGAAATGAACAATCTGTTAAAGGAAAACCTAGACTCATCTGAAAGGAAGTGAGCAGGGTGCAAAGTGGGGTACCTTCGCTGTCTTTCTGTGCCTGGGCAACATAACATTATATGCAGTACAGAAAAAAGGCTCTCCACATCTGATAAATATTGGTGGTGCTCTACCTGTTACGTACCTGATTGGATATACCACCGTACTTCGTTCAAAGCTTGAATATGCCTCATTTATATGGAACCCGCACCAAAGGCATCTTATTAACAAATTAGAATCTTTTGACAACAGGACAGCGCGATTTATTACAGGCAACTATTCACAACAGTCAAGCATCATCAAAATAAAACATGACCTAGGACTCATCCCATTGCAGACTACAAGAAAGATATCTCGGCTAACTTTCTTCCATCAGCTTTTTCATCACCCAAATATCTTCTCTCAGGCACACATCTTACCAGCCAAAGGAAATTCCCACACATGGATCATGAATTTAAGGTAGAACAACCATTTGCACGTACTAAACTATTGCAGTTTTCATGTCTGCACTTAGCGATTTCGGAATGGAATCATCTCCCAAGTAATATAGCCGAAACAACTGATCATATTATATTCAAACAAGCACTTAATGAAACATTCGGAAATTAATAACATTAACATTTCTTCCTGTATTTCTTCAGATGTCAGATGATGCAAGATTATTGTTTGCATAATGTAAGAATTATTGGCGTATGATGTTGCCGAATGAGAAGTGATGTAAAGGTTGCATAACATGTAGGACATCATATAAGAATATTCTACTTACGTGCACATTGCCTTATACCTTTGTATATCAATTGTTCTCTCTACCCCCGCACCTCACCCCCCCCCCCCCCTATGTAATTACCAAGCTGCGCCTTTAGGGTAAATAAATGAAAAAAAAATGACTGCCGTCAGACTATTCAGTTGCAGAATGTGTTACATAAATGAAGACCCCAGAGGAGGTCACAGAGCACGAATATGTAAGGGGACCTCTTGTTAATTAGTGCACAATAGTAATGACAATATTCAGAACAGGGTAATACGAGTGAGACACAAAAAATAGCAAAAGCAGAAAATACAAAAACAAGAAATACAATAAAATTTCATAAATAAAAATATATATCAATGACTTTGGGCAACAATGCTCTAACATACAAAAGAATAATAGAGATTATGCTGATAGAACAAGAAGAATACAACAAAATAAAGATATATAATATTTACAAAGGATATTTAAAGAAATGAAAAGGACATACAGAACATCACTAACATCTAGTATGTCATGGAAGCACAACTCAGAACTTAGTACGTAAGTGTTCGGGTGAGAAAGGTGATGAAGAAAAAAAAATCAAACATCAATTAAAAAAAGAAAAAGAAAACTTCCTTTTTAAAAGATAGAAATGGTTTGACGTGAGTCGGGAGGCGACTCCAAAATGACATGCTAGGAAAGTGGATTGGTTGTGTGTCGCAGTTAGTTTGAATTAAAGGTAAAATTATGATTGAAAGCAAATCGTTGCATTATCGTTAACGAGCTGGAATCCCCTTAGTATGTTGCGCGGCAAGAGGTCATGAAGAGATCGATACAAAATGATTACAAGATGAAATATGTACAGCTGAGCCATTGCTAATATTCGGCATTTGCGAAGTAGTTGAGAGGCACTGCAACGAAGAGAACTGCAAGTGAGAATACTGGTTGTTTGATTTTGAATGTGTTGTAATGAAGTTATATAAGCGTAGGATACGTACTACCCCATGTCGCAATACAACAGGCAAAATGACCATGAACAAAAGCAAAATAAAGCGTTAGCAATGATGGGGTAGTAATATAATGTCACGCTTTTAGCTTTAATTTTATTTCATGAGCTGTTTTACGGAGCAAACTAACGATGTGAACTGTGTACTTGATATGAGAGTCTGGTGGGACGCCGAGAAATGAGCATTGATTAACTGCGCAAATGGAGTGAGATTTGATGGTTACTGCCGGCGTATATGAGAGACTTTTCTGATCGGAATGGAAGATAAGAATGTGGTTTTGGACGGGTTAATTTCGAGGGAGTTACAGCTGCTCAAGTGTGTTATTTAGGTAAGTGTTGAGTCTAGTTGTAAGGGAACCAATAGACCGGCCAAAAGCAAGTATGGCAGAGTCTTCTGCATGTAGAACTAGTTCAGCATGAGTTAAAGAATTAGGGAGATCATTAATATAGATAACAAATAGAAGTGGCCCGAGAATCGACCCCTGGGGTACATCTCTCTGAGAGGATAAGTGATTTGTTGGATTAATATAAGCAGCTTCTGCGTGTTACATAAATAGCTTTTAAAGGGGCTTAGTGCGGGACCAACAATAGCGATAGAATTAAGTTTATCAAAAAGAATGCAGTGAGCTACGGTGTCAAACGCTTTGGTTAGATTGAGTTACTTGAGTTCATCTTGAGACCAGATGAGACTTGAGACCAGACTGCAGAAGACGGCGGCGGGCAGAGCCATCCTCCACCGGACCGGAACGGCAACGGAGCTCCGTGCCCTCGATGGGCAACGATCACTCCCGCCTGAGGTCAGAGGCAAAATCAAGGCGAACCCGATACCGAAGCACATGAGCCATGAACTCCATGAAGGACGACGCAAGGCTCGCGTCGACAGACAGCGCCGACAATTCAAGGGTGACCCGTACGTAACGTACGTGGACGTGGCGGCGTACCCTGTAGGGGGCCTCTTTGCGGTAGCCGCCGTGAACGGAAGAGACAACTCCTTGACCCTCGCGGCCTCCGTAAGGGCAGAGACCCCAGCTGCGGCTGAGACCATAGCCGCGGCACTGGTAATAAAGCAAGAAGACAGGGTAGGCAGGGAAGTCCATGTCGTTACCGACTCGCAACAGGCCTGCCGTAACTTTACCAATGGACGAACACCGCTGCTGGCGGCTCAGATTCTAGGCCCGAGGCTGCAAGAATACCATCAAATCACGTGGACGCCGGGCCACGCGGGTCTGGAGGGGAACGAGAGGGCGAACGCCCTAGCTCGAGCGCTAATCAACCGAGCGGGGCAAGACGAATCGTCTCATCAATCCCCACCATTTACCTTCATGCCCCTGCCGTCCAATTACTGCGACCGACTCGAGATCCAGCGACTCAACCGCAGGATTTATCCTCCGCCTCACAGAAAGCTCAGCACTGAAGATGCCGTAGCTCTCCGACTTATTCAGACAAACACATTTCCTAACCTACACAAATACAGCAAAATGTTCCCACATACATATCGCGGCATCTGCCCCTGGTGCGACGACACACGCCCTACACTCTTCCACATCTCGTGGGGGTGCGGGGGCAAACCTCAACACTTAAAGACGCCTAGCACGCAATTTGAGCGGTGGGAGGTACAGCTGACCGGCGATACCCTGGCGGGTCAAGAAGCTCTCGTCCAGCAAGTACGTCGAGCAGCCATGGCCAGTGGAGTCCTGGAATGAGGACACCACCCACTCGACCTCAAGAGCAACCACCTCGATGGTTCTAATAAATGTTTTTTCTCTCTCTCTCTCTCTTTGGTTAGATCGATGAATACAGCCCCAGCATAGTCGCGTTTATCGATGGCCTGTTTAATTTTGTCAGTAAAAGATACAACTGCCAGGTTAGTAGAGAAGCCGGCTATAAACCCGCATTGTTTAGGTGAGAACAAATTGAATTTAGATAGATAATTATTTAACAGTTTTTATTATGCATTTTCTATTACCTTACTGAAGAAGGTAATAGAAAAATCTCCATCCTTACTTAAAGGATGGAGATTGATCGATAGCTAGAAGGACTGGTTCTGTCCCTATTTTTATGTACCAGGATTAATTTTGCCTTTTCAGTTGCTCTGGAAATGTTCCAGTCCTGAATATTAGATTGATGATATGTGAAAGAGGACCAGATATAAGATGCGCTATCATTCTTAAACTTGCGTAATGAATCTCATCACCCTCTGCACTGGATACCTTTAGATGATTCATAATGTTTAGGAGTTAATTCGGGTCTGTAGGAAAAAGGTAAAAAGATTGTGAGGAACGTTGAAGTTATGCTCGAGGAGTGTGAGAATGACTGTAACTGTACTTGATGTTCAAGTACAGTTATGTACTGTACTTGACTGTACTTATAACTACACTTGACTGTACTTGACTTACTTATAACTGTACTTGACGTTCACAGCTGCTCAAATTCCATGACCTAAAATTTATCTGAACGTCGCCGACATAGACTGTGTAGGAAATTGTTGGTGGGAGTGTGGTGCAGAGAGAGTTCATTTTTATTAGAAAAAGAGTAAAGCTTAAAACAGCTTAGAGCTCCTGCTTGCGCGATTCCGTGTTCCTGCGTGAATATTCTTAACAATGAATTACCGACCCTGACGCGAAATTTTATTTCCGAGAGATAGTCATGAATCACGTATAACATATTACCAGATATTCCATGTGATGACAGATCAAGAACTATACCGTAACGCGAAGACATGTCATATGCCTTCTCAAGATAAAAAAAATACTGAGAGGAAATATTGCTTGTGCACAAACGCATCGGGAATATATGTGTCCAGAAGCACAAGGCTATCTGTTGTATACTTCTTACCAGCTCGAAAGCCTGTTTGTCGCTGATATAGTGTGTCATTGTATTATAGGAAAAACATAAGACGAAGATTGATAATCTTTTCGAGTACTTTACACAAGCAGCTCGTCAAAGCTAATAGTCTATAATTTATTACGAAAGTAGGGTCTTCTCCGGGTTTGAGGATGGAAATAACTATGGCTTCTCTCCATGTAGGGGAGGCGGCCTGTAGCAAAAAGTGCATTAAACAAGCCACAGAAACAATCTATCATACTTTCAGGTAGCATTTTCACCATACTATATGTTATTCCATCCGCCCTAGGTGCGGAGTTTTTGCACGAATCTAGAGCAATCTTTAGCTCCTGCATAGAAAAAGGCTGGTTGTTAGCATGTGCAGTTGCTTCCCGAGTAGATATTCGATTTGACACCCCGACCTTTCCATGCCTTGAAAAATTTTGCGTTTAATGCTGTGAGCTAGATACAAACTAAAAGTACTCCCCAAATGTATCGACCTGTTATTCCAATGTGTTTAAGAGTTTAGTAAGAAGTGGAAGATGAATAAATGTATTCGCTTTGAGCCTCTTCGCTCTGTTATAGACTTCTTTTGTATCTGTATAAGAGTTGAAAGTGATATGACCTCGACCGGGTGAGGTGAGCCTTCACCGCAAGAATCAGGAGACGGCAATGAAGGAGAGCATCCCGATGATGAAAAATAGAAAGAATGTATTCCCTTCAGCGGTACATAGTTGTGACTATAACAGAGTCCCGAGCGGTTCTTCCCAACAAGGGGGCCAGGATGGCCTTTAATAACCCTTCGAGTACAGCCATTGCAATAGGTGGAGAGGTCCCCACCGAAAAGGTGATTCACTTGTGGTCTTGTGGTAGTCGAAGTCTGCTTCGGGTAGCGCCCATGGAGGTGTCAGTGCCTGCGCATTGAGCGCAGTCTTATGTCCCCTTGTCAAGTTGTGAAGTCGACGGCCTCCTCACATTCCTGGCCTACTGGTTACCCCTGTCAGCTCAGAACGTGGAAGTGGCCGTAGGGGTGACGATGGAACGTCCCTCTACGCCCCCCCCCCCCTCCCTCTAGCGAACTGGAGCGTTTCCCATACTTGAGAGGTCGAATTACAGGCCGATCACAACAACAGATGAGAGCTAATTGGTCCAGCTCGTTCTTTTCTCATCGCGGCGGATGCGTCTGCGTTTGCCTTCCATCGTTTCTCCGTTGTAGGGCAGCGGGAGAATATACTCCGAGACTTGTTTTGTTTCTTTTTCGCTTCTTCACAATCGGAGTTCCACCAAGGCTTTGATGAAGTTCTTCCGCTAAACGACTGAGGAATTGATTCTTGTGCGACATGAAGGAAGTGCTCGGTGACATATGTACACATTTCTTCCACCCCCAACTGGCTAATTTTTATTTCTCGTAGAAGTAACGGCCACCTCATCGAGTAATTTGGATCAAGGGTTAGAATTGTGCTATCTGCCACAGGCAATATTTAAAAAAAATTGGTGCAGCTAAAAGAAACACCCCTGTATATAGATTTCTGGACAGTGAGTACGAGAGTACGAGAATTTTTTTCATTCCTTAAGGCATTGGCGCTTAGGGCATACCACATGAACTCCGCTAAACATCCTGTTCTTTGGTTAGCCCGGCGGTCGCAGGTAACGTATAGCCAGTATACTTTTACCAAGAGTGCTTTAGGAATCCTGTAGGGTCCACTTTCTAATACCAAGGATAGCCACATGGCAGTGGTTTCTTTCCCGCATTAGGGGACGGCCCACGAAGTTATTTGTTTTGTCCTATAGGCCCATCAAAGTGTGCCGAAAGATTTGTGCACAGACCGCGCTTCCGTTGTGTGGTCCACAACCAGACCAAATCACCAGCTTCATATAGGTAACGGGTTGGCGGCGGCTGTCGTATATCGCCTTTGATGTATCCTGCGAAGATAGCGTGCGCAGACGAGCAAGCTTACGAGCCTCTTCGGCTTCACTGTCGTGGGACTCATGACAGTGAGTCCCAGCTATAGAACCATCGTGTCAGTAGTCGACAAAGGGAGGCATACAATATTGTTTTGGCGCTTATTTTCTAGTGCTTCATGTGCATAATCGACAGATGATTCGGGCGCAGGTTCCAGGCCTTGTCGGCAGAGTTTCCGGCATTTTGCGATCCCGAAACCAACGGCACGTCTTCGGTGTTGTTCCACGATCGCGTCATTCGAACGAGGGGCTGGAAGCAGCGGCAGTGCGACTTCCTCAACCGGCACATGATGTACCACGCGACGCGAACGCTGGGGCCTTTGGCTTCGCTGCAACGTCACCGTGACCGCGAGTGACTCCGTCACAGCACAGCACCGCTGGACCCACATCTGCCGGCCGGCGCAGTTTTGGCGATCTTAACTGCGATGAACTGGAATCGCAACTTGGAAGCATCGCTTGTGCATACACGAGTCGCGCAGAACGTTCGGGTGTCCATGCGCTGTGTCAGTCGGCCGCTTTCCGATACCAAACGCCTTTTTTCTTTTTTTTTCTCATTTCGTTTCTCTTGAACGCGCGATATATGTAAGAGCAGCACAGACAATTAAGAACGCACTAAGGTCGTTGTTTCTTTTTTGCTTCTCCTGAACACGTGACATATGTAAAGGCAGTATATACAATTCGCGCATTTAGCCTAACTCTGGAATCAACATGCCACACCAAGATTTTATTTCTTTGACTTTTATCGGCTGCTGAATCTGATCTTCCACGACACAACAAGTGACGCTTCAGTGCCAGCCAAGCAATAACGCCGCGCTTCAAATTGCTATTCGTGTTTTTGTTTTCAGACGACGTTGTTTCCCGCTCAATACGACTGGCTTCGGCCATCTAGCGCCATCTGCGAAATAATTCAGTCAGTTCAGCGGAAGGCAGTTCCATTTTCACCTACTGATCGTCGCTGCAGAGTCGAAATCAATAAAACTCATTTGCATGAATACAAACGAACGCGACTGCACCAGAAAAAGTTGCTTTCAGCTTACCGCGTCTTCTCGGTACGGAGACGTACATGGACGTACCGAGATGCCCCACACAAAAGCGGCCGCGTGAGCTCTTGAATTTCGCCGCTCCATGGCGTATTCAATTTCCGGCTACGTGCCTTGTTATTATTACTGCGCACGAGAGTCCACAGCCCTCAATTTACCAAGGTAAAGAGTTATCATGGATGAAAGGGCGGAAATTGAAGCTAGTTGGTCCTACATGTTGATTTTTAGAGCACTACAAAAACAACAAGGACACAGAAAAGAACACGCAAAATACACGAAGACAAAGCAAGAGTGGTAAAAAATAATAGAGGTGAACAAGAAACTGCAACGCAGTAATCACCGAGGCATCGTAAGTGCTACATAGATCAGAAAGGAGGGGAATAGAAGAAAGGGTCACGTCCATTTCGCTGCATTCCGTAGCTAGGTTGTTTTTAAAGGCTTTTGTAACTTACCTTGCTTTCGACCCCGCAGAAAATGCGGAACTTGACATGGAAATGTTAAAAACGACGTACAGCTAGCCCAACTAGCCCAAGCAACCACCCTAGTGGAAATGTGAATGAATGAATAAATAAATAAATAAATAAATAAATAAGTTTTCCTGCTCTGGAGTATAGTGACATTACACAACGTATTTGACACTTTTGCGCGTGCGTGTGCATGTGTGTATGTGCGTGTGCGTATGTGCGTGTGTGTGCGTGCGTGTGTGTGTGCGTGTGCATGTGTGTGCGTGCGTGCGTATATGTGTGTGTTTCTTCAAGTGTTACTCGCGCAAGAAAGTGAATACTATCTAAAGAAATCGTTAAGGCACAGTTATATTTTATTATCAGCGGAATAACTTTATATATTTACCTCTGAAAACTACGTTGCTACTTTTTTTATTTTGCGATATTTAAGTTACTTTGTTCATCCAGGCGCTGACAGTTATGCCTATTGGGGCTGTGGCGGGCTGAATATTTTACCATGTATTTATTTTGACGTAGTAAATTTATTATTATTATTATTATTATTATTATTATTATTATTATTATTATTATTATTATTATTTAATAGACCACATTGCCATAGGCGTACATACGGGGGAAGGAGGGGGGCAAGGAGGGCACTGGCGCCCCTTCTCTCAAAAGTGGGGGGGTGCAAAGTATATCATATCCCCCCTCCCTCCACTTCTGAAAGCAGGCACTTTCAGCTACACGCTGAAACGTTCAACAAAACTACAGCTGAGGCAAAATTTTCTTTCTTAATAGCGTGACCACATAAGTAATGATTTTCTTTACTACGCATCCCCTGCTTGGACAGCGGGGATTGTCTTTTGCGCCTTCTCGGGACACCCTGAAAACGCGCGGGATTCACCATAAGCGCCCTCGTTGAGGAAAATGCCTGTAGCTTTACAGTTTCCGCCCTAACAAATGTCAACTTGCACAACCTGCATCATGCACAGTATTTTGGGACCGCTATATCCGTATTCAAAAACACAATCAGCTTGCTATATTTAACTTTCGGGCGAGGGAGAGGTCCCGATAAGGTATTGTAATCAGACGTGTCCAACGACTGGTGTGCCTTAAGGCATGAAATCGTTAAATTATCAAATGTTAGATCTATTTAATCTCCGTTCAGAGATAGCCTACATAGCGTTACAGTCTCAGTATATTTTCACCATAAAAAAATACAATCAAACCTCTCACAGGTATAACTGCCGAATTTCATTGTGTAATCATCACTCATTGTAGGTGTGCTCATGAAAATGACCTTGATCGCACGTGCAGAGCCATTACAATACCAATAGAGCACTGAATTTAATTTTTTATAAAGGCATGTGTCACTTCTGACTTTGACGATTTCATTTTCAGGTTGTTTGTAATTTTTAGCTGCCCTAATACTTGTTTCCCGGACGGAGAAAGAACAGCAGATATTTCGTATTTTGAGAAAAATGAGGGCCACTTTTTGGTGACGTCTACCGAATATTTACATTATGTAGGTTGCTAATGTGCGCGCAAAATAATTAAGTTACTAAATAGTCCATTTCTTCCAATTTTATGCGTTATACTCGGCGTTTAGTTCTTTTCTCCCAGTATCCTCGGTAAGACATGCGAGGCACTGTGTTTATATTTATTCGAAGTACGTACAAAGCAATGTTCAGAGTGACGAGCGTTATATGTTTATTCTGTGTAGGTTCATTACAGCCTTTGTAGAAACTTAGTAATTGAAGCATTCAGGGTGCCATACTGCCGCTAACTGACATGTCTCCCAGACTCCTAAAACAACAGCACGGGAGACGGTTGAAATTCCGTTAAAATAGAGAGAATTCTAAACGCAATGCGTTGCGAAACTTTCACTTTCCTGCTTTAAATGCAAGTGTCGCAGATAATTACTAAACTCCCGTTTTCTCATGTGTCTTCGTGCATCGTACGAGATCCGTAGTTTGTTTCTCCGGTGTTCTCAGTGAGCTAATCAAAGCATCTTGTTTTTATCTGGGGCAAACTAGGGGCATGGTACGGCCAATGTCTAGGCAATGTTGTAAAAGGGTGGGATAAATGCGCATTCTCCAACAGAATACGTATGCAAGTGATCCATGACGTTATTAGTCTGCTTTACAAGCGGTGTAAAACTTAGACGGCTGCACTGGCATAATTAAAACTACAAGTGAGGTCAATTTTTGCGAACATAAGGGGAACAATACGCCAAGTTTATGTGGGATTGTAAATGCGTGTTGATCTAATACAGCGATAAAAAAAAATGTAAGCAAGTGTTCGAGAGTATCACGCTACTGCTATTACCTAGGTTTCCCAATGTCCCAAGAGAACTCTGCTTTTCAGATATTTTATATACTTTGAAGGAAAGCCAGCATTTTAAGCACAATGTGTCGCGTACTTTTAACGTTTCTGGCTAATTTAGAAGCATTACGAATATTTATCGAACCCTCATTTTCTCTTCTTCTTACTTTTTCATATGTGATATATTTGTTTCGCATGGTGCCCTCATTGAACTAAAGCAGGCAGCTTCGTTATTTTTCGGAAGCTGTAAGGACAAGTTAATGGGTGATGTGTAGAACAAGTTCAACATACATGGGTAATTGGGGTTTTCGAATAAATTACGCATGCAAGCATTCTAGAGTGTTGTAAGCGTATCTAACGAACGGGTAATAATTGAGCCCGCTGCCCTGGCACAACTATAAAAGCCAGCAAGACTAAATTTAGCGCAAATTGGTAGTACGTTATGAAAACTCTCTGTGCGAAATGAAATACTGTTGAGTCAAACACAGCCTTCATTGAAATTTGCTTATCAAAGTGTTAGCGTGTGATAGAGCCGCTTCCCAGTGTCCCCACATAGCTGTAGGTTACAAAATGTTTATATTATGTGGAAAGAGGAGGGGGGACATGGTAACTTCAATGAGCGGTAAAAAATGTACGTGCCATGTCCAGTTAGAAGACGCAAATAATTACTGAGCCGTCGTGTTTCTTTCCATACATACATACATACATACATACATACATACATACATACATACATACATACATACATACATATGTATGTATACCTTGAGCGCATGTAATGCTTTGGAGCACTTCATGTTGGGATTTTTTTTAAAGCCAGTAATTCATCAACACACATATTACTTCGCCATACATAATATTTACCGTGGTGTCCTTCCCTCCACCTCCCCGTCGTTCTCCCAGGCCAACGGGATAAAATTTTTTATTCGGCAAATACATTCATAAATACATTCATATATATATATATATATATATATATATATATATATATATATATATATATATATATATATATATATATATATATATATATATATATATATATGGATGTATGTATATATATATATATATATATATATATATATATATATATATATATATATATATATATATATATATATATATATATATATATATATATATATATATATATATATATATATATAAGGGCAACTTTTTTGCAACTGCTTGAAAGAAGCACCTTCGATGGAGATCGGGCTGTAATTCTTCAAGGTCGCACACATCTGCTGCCTTTTTTTCGTGTGAATATTGCAAGTAATTTATGTTGATTGTACTGCGTTGCGTATAACCTCGACAATAACATTACCTAAACTAGCGATACATTTATTATGTAGACTTAAACACCAAGTACGATTCTTTGCTTAATTATTAAAGCTGTTTGTAGCAAATATGAATTTTTTATTCTATACCTATACTGTATTTTATAAAGCATGAGCTGTACTGCTCATACTGGGCGGGATCCGGCACCTCTATGAGGCATTCATTTCCTTTCGAGACGTGGGTTCGTATTCCACCTTATCAGTTCTTTAATTAGTAAGTACAAGTAATGTTCCCCATGTTGTACTTGGCATCATTTTTTGTTGGCTTCTTATGATATGATTAATAAAAATCGGGCCCCTCGGTTGCCTTTCTTTTCGTTCATTACATTACTGGGGTCCCGAATCCGGCAACATTGATGCCTTCAGGTAGCATGTGTGGGTTAATTGACCAGTTGCCGTCACCCAAAAAAAGATAACGTATTCGTGACGCCTTGGGCAGGTTTGTGAGGTTTGTGATGGTGATTGTGAGTGAAACTACTTCCTTCACTCCTGAAGAGTTGCAAAATAACAATAATGTCCGCAACGCATGTTCGTGCCCAGGTTTCGCTATTTAAACAAGACAGCGCCTGTCAAATTACCATGACATGAACGAGCGGGTGCAAACACAGCCTGCTGCCTAGGTAAAAGCGCCTCAATGGAAATCCACAAAGCACGCATAAAGTTAGTGCAGGAAACTTAACTGTAGCACATTTTATATGCGCTTTGTATGCGCCCTGTGCCTTGAAGTCAAATAAAGATAAATTCGTAAGCGAGAATTCAGACAAGCGTTTCTGCACAGAAACAGTTATTGAAACCCTCGACATCTCCAGCGCAACTATGTGTTATCTTTCGGTGAAACGGGTGGCAATGCACACGTGGAGTTACCAAACAATATATGAATAAAACTGCGCATGTGTTTACAGGCATGTCGCGTCTCTTTCTTTATTCAAGTCGATGTAAATATCCGAGACAAGATTTAAGCGCTTGAACGGAAAGTACTCCTATTCTTACCGTAGAATAGTGAGAAATCTTGGCAAATAAACGTTCAGAGCTCCATTCAGTTTGCACATCCGACCCAAACAAGTTATTAGAATGCGCAAATCGAGAAAAAAGTGGCATATTCCCATTCCATGATAGAATGTGCAAGCGCGAATGAACAAAGTACGTAGAAAGAAACAGATACACAGTGACAGCGCTCTCTCGTTGCTTCAATTAAAAATTATCGTTGCTTCAGCACTCAGCTTACATTTCACGGTTGCTTACAGTGCTTTGTTCTCGAGAGGAAGTGCAGATTACACCTTTTTCTTTTGACGCGAATCCGTTGGCTGCAACGAAGTAAACTTTTCTTTTTTCGCGCATTGGGCTCAAAGAAAACCGTTTTTCGACAGAGGTACGCGATATTGCATTGCTTGCGCCCGACACTGATACCCACATTAGGAAACGGATACGGCGTTTAATGCTCAAGCGACACTTTTATATATATATATTATTATTGAAATGAAAATAAAAGAAAGATACGTAGTAACACTATAATGGTGACGGTTACTTCTTTTCTCATAGCAGACACTTCATCGTTCGGCTCCTTGGGATGATATATATGCTTGAATCCGAGAACAAAGGAAATATGCATAACAAAAATGGGCGAGGCGGTGCTCTCTAGCCGGAGAAACGGGATTTCGGGCGAGGAGGAGAGCTTTGGCGATGCGGGGAAGCCCCGCTGGAGAAAGCGACGGCATCGTGTGCGCCTTCCGCGTCGGCCGCTTCGATCGGCGAGTCCCGGGAATCCGGCCGGGCACGCCGACGCCGGGTTCAAGGTCGCTCGGCCGGGAGCGGATGAGGGCGGCTCTGTCAACAGCGCGTGCTCCTGCCACCTAGCAGACCTCGGCGTCCGGCTGAAGGCCGCACCGCATAGGGAAAAACAGCTCGTGCGAACCGGTGGAGCCAGGCCGAAATGTTGTTTCGGCATTCTGCGTTGAGCCAAAGCACGCAACATGGAATTGAGAGGTGGGATCTGTGAGGTAGCTTGTATTTCAAACCATGAAGCGTTACCTCTTGATTCAATAATAATAATAATAATAATAATAATAATAATAATAATAATAATAATAATAATAGTAATAATAATAATAATAATAATAATAATAATAATAATAATAATTCTTAACGCTTGCTGGAAACTAGCACAAGAATAGCAATCAGCTTTCACAAGATCCCAAGCTGCCTAGATCAAGTTGCGCAGTTTCGTTTTTTTTTTGTCCTTGGGTTCAGTGGGAGAGGAGATAGATTTATTATAAGAGAGAAGCTGTGTGATCGGCCACAACTATTGTGTTCTAGCCTGCTAATCAGCATTAAGGTAAGAGGAAACGTGAACAAAAAGAGAAGGAGGAAGTAGAGATGATGATGATACGGATAAAATTGCATGCGCATTAATAAAATGAAGAGGAAACGGTTCTGTAGCACACGAGAATACGTGCTACTTGGGAAATTGCTTCCGTGACGGCAAGTGCATTTACGCGTCGTGTACGTGTGCAGCCGCCGAAAATCGCTACGCGACGGAGCGCAGCTCCGCAAGGTACTCGGCGAGACATGTTGAACACTTGGCGGGCGCGTATACTGAAGACCGCTTGCAGTTGAGATATCTTTTAAAACAACACGTGACCCGTAGCCTTCTAGCAGTGATATTTTACGCATCTGTCGTAAACTTGCGAGTTCCTGGAAAGCGTATGTGGAGGAAGGCCGTCTTTTAGACCTTGCACTGTATCAGTTGAAAAAAAGAAGGAAGCATATAGTTTCTGTTTACGCAAGAGAGAATACTTACACAGGCGTGCGTGTCTGTCAAATATATGTGCATTTGCATTGCAGAACATTTCTTTCCTGAGCTTAATGGTCTTCGAATCAAAAGCGAACATATAACACAAGAACAAGATATCGACTGCCAATATTAAGAATGACTCCATCGCATTGGAAGGTTTAATAACATGCTGGTTTAAAGAAGCATAATGAAACGCAAAGAAGAGTGATCCGGATAAAATGCTCACTGGCTCAAAGTACAGGCAACATAGGTGTATCTACAATAGCCTGCGTCTGAGAGTTGGCGTATGTACCGTAACCAACACACTCGTCTTGCTTGCAAGCATGCTTCCATAACTTTTATGCGCGACGATGGTGATAATATATACAGCCTTAACCATCGGCAATAAATGGCTAGTCGCTTTATTCATCATCAAGCGAGTCCGTCCCTGCTTATACGCTAATGTCCGCGACATCACTCCTATTCCGTCAGTACAATCGTTATTAGTTGAAGTACGAAATTTTCTATGTTTAAAGAACAGCTTGGCCAGACATCATGAACATGGTCGTGTATATTCTCACGTTGTAGTGACGGTCAACAACACAGTAGCAAAACTTTGAATAGTGAAACTAGCTTTTTATTGGGCGAACTTATGCCCTTAAAGCAAGCGACATTCAAAGACCGACGACAGAGGCGAACAGAGTCGGCGATCATTGAAAATCTGATCTCCGGGTCAAGCACGTCGGCTTTTATACATGACGAAGCTTTCAACGTAATCGCTGGAGCCCTCGTGTCTTCCAGAAGCTACTACACAATTCGCGTCGCGCAAACTATCAGATTACACGAGTTTCGATGGCAACAGACAACGGATAGAACCGGCGATAACAATCGAGAAACTTCCAATACATGTAGGCACGTCCCCTGCAAGGCGGTAACGTTTAACATTTGTTAGCAGGTGAAAAACAGTCACCAGACAAAGTTAAAACAGCACACGTGTCAATACTATTACTGCGTCCCGTTTGGTCCCCCCACAAGCAACACCGTCTAATTTAGATAATCAGCGTAATTCCCTGCGGTTAAACAGACGGCCAGAGTTGCTCTGACAAACGTGTGGGAGCCAATATAACGCTTCAGCCCAAGCACGAGAGCTGCTTTAAAACAACAAAATGCCGCGCAAAGGCATCTTTTTTCAAGTCGAACAGCTTGCCTTGTGGCAAGTGAATCACGTGAGACGGTCCCAGTTGAAGAAACGTGAAGTGGCGACGGTTTTTCGTGAGCAAAATTTTTGTTAGTGGAGAAAACATCTTTTGGCTCCTTTCTTAACATATTGTGCGCGTAAAAGCAATCAATGTTTTTTTTTAGCCATAAGCAAATACTTTGGTGCAGAAGAATTATACAACAACAACAACAAAAAATATCGCGAGAGCTGAATAACGTATACGAAACATCGCGAGTCATTGATGACGACGCCGTATGATCTTGCTAGTGGTCATCATACCTACCGACTTACTTTGTTTTTATTGTGGTCGAGTTGTATACCGACGTCGTGCCGGTTTGTTTTATGCAGTTGTAACGACGTGGGTAATTAATTGGCACGGATATGTAAAAAACATATATGCCTTAGAAATACAGGAACAGTGCTTATCAACCTTGTACTAAATGATTTGGCTTTTTTGTTTACTCCTGTGGACATTAATTCTGAGGTTTTATGTGCTAAAATTACGATTCGATTACGAGGCACGCCATAGTAGGGGACTCCGGATTAATTTTGACCACCAGGGGATCTTTAACGTGCCCACAATGCGCGGGACACGGGCGTTTTTGCATTTCGCCCCAACCGAAATACGGCCGCCGCGACCGGGATTTGATCCCATGACTTCGTTCTTAGCAGCGCAACACCATAGCCACTAAGTCACTGCGGCGGGTCCTGGGGACTTCAATCGTGTTATATATGCATAAATCGGTGCAAATTACCATCGTTTTACGTAGAAGGTTACCATGTGCGCCGTAATCAGTAAATCTCTCATATAATAAGTTTGATGTAGTATGATGAAGGCCCTGCCATGGACTTAAGCTTTCAAAAACTTCAGGTGGCTTGTTGTCTCAGGAAAAAAAAGGCTTTTTGGGAATACAATGCTATTGATATGCTTTATGCTCCTTTCAGTTTCCGCAACACAGCGTTTTGTTATTTTTTTCAATTCAATTTACACTTATCCACTTGACCTTTCAGCTAGTTTCAGTCCTCGAGATTCAGCCTCACCATAGAATCGCCACTGCTCAGGAGCCACAGTCTACACGATCGTTGAGCGGTTCCAGTGTCAATCCTCGGTAACGCGTCGATCAGCCATCGGCGCGAAGCCGAGGTCAGTGCTGACGTCACAGAAACGCTTGCTTCCGGTACGGCTTTCCGGACGGCTGACCCGTTCCCCATCAGGACCGCACAGTCCGTGGGTCCAGAGAGATCGATGGCGGTGCCGCTCCCTCCGGCGGTATCGCCATTCGCAAACAGCCGCGTGCTCGACGGTTGCCTGGTTGCCTCCCTCCCCCCAACCCGCTTAAACACACACACACGCTCGCACGCACGCACGCACGCACACAAACACGCACACACGCACGCTCGCACGCACACACGCACACACACACACACGCACACACACACACATTTCCCAATAACCCAATCAGCACTGAGTTGCAGCCAAAGGGTTTTCACCAAAACTAGACTATTAAAAAAAGCTCATACTATAGTTAATACTCAGTTGTCAGACCACCTACTACCTTGCATAGCTGCAGTTGGTAAATGTAGAGTTCGTAACATTACTGGCTCAACAAGGTAGTCATTGTTTCTAATGTGGGTCTCAGCTACCAATTCCAAAGCTTATAGCCTGCAAGGTATACATCGGACAAGTTCTGGCATATTCCAAAGTGTGTTCGATATAAACTTTGTATTCGGTAGTGCTAACTGTGTTGGGAATTGACAAATGAGACCCGTTACCAACAGTGACTAATTTGTTTAGTCAGTAATGCTACAAACTCTACTGTTACCAACTGCAATTATAGCAAGGTAGTATGCGGTGTGAAAACTAAATAGTAACTATAGCACGACCTTTCTTTTTGTTAAGAATGTAAAGGGGTCTTGTTAGCCCGGTTCAGCATTTACAAGCAGTTTTGCACCATATTTCGGCAATCTTGCGAACGTGAACTCAGATTAAACCTCACACAGCTGACAACGTTTTGGCAAGCAAAATATTTCGCCGTTAATAGCAGCGCGCATAATTTTCTATCATTCGCTCAATCTTGGCTTCATATGGCGAGCCCACATCAGAACTCGAATGCCCAAAACTACTCTTATGTAAATTCTCTGGTGGAAGAAGTCTCTCTCCGGAAACTTCGGGCAGGGGCGGCCCTTACACCTGCCGTCACTTGTGCTTGTTGTCAACCATACGAAGACATTGTCCAGTGTCTGAAGTGCTCTGCTCCTGCGTCTGTAGTGGATGTCCGCCATCTACTTTCGACGTGTCCTGGGACAAAGACAATTCGCGAAAGTGTTCTTAAGGGTGTGAAATTGAACAATGATCAAGTTGAAGACTATGAAAGATGGATTATGCATAAAACATTTTATAAGTAACTTAATGCAGTGTCTCTATGAAACAGGCCTGCATGCTTAAATTTAAATCCATTGTAATGTTATGCCGCGTGCCAACCCAAGGGAAAAATTTTAAAAAAATGCTATCCGTTTGCAACGAGAGCGTCTCGTTATGACGCAGATCACTATCATGGGTGGCGGGCGCTCAAACAATGACCAATGAGGAAACGTTCTTACGTGAAAAACGTTTTATGCATATGGACCCATATATATTTACCTTAAGAGACAGTTCTGGGCGCGTTCGCACACTGGTTGATCCAGCACCTCCTGGGCTGGTTCCACGCCTCGCGAGACTACAACGATCTTTTGTACCTTAGTCAGTTCGTTAGCTAGTTATTTGCCTGGTTATTCTATAACTAATTATTAATTAGCTGAATCAAGCCTGTGTTGCGCGTTAAGAAGTATCCGTGGCAATTTGTGCAACGTTCATGTCATTATATCTAGTTTTATTTCATTTCATTTTCATTTCATTTCATTTATTAATACTGTCAGCCTCATTGAGGGGCTATAACAGGAGTGGAAAAAACGGAACTGAAGAGCAAAATAAGTAGTACAGTACATATTGAAAAACCATGGTTACACATTAGTTAAGAGGAAAAAAAAAAGAAAAGAAAGATCATCTCGTGAAGTGCACACATAAACAAAAACAAAAATGCATCACTCAGAAATCAGAACAGCAATCTTATACAGCAGCAATCTGATCTCTTCGCCCTATGCTAGTGCCATAGATGAAATTTTCTAAGTGGCGTAGGAACTCGGCTAATGATGTCGACCGAACAGCAGAATCTGGAAGAGAGTTCCAGTCTCTACAAGTTCGGGGAAAATAACTAAACTTGAAACAATTATTTTTTATAGTCGGTAATGGGATAAACTTACTATGTCGATGCCTTGATGTTTCATTAGTTTTGATCTCAAAGTAATCTGATTTATTTATTTTGAGATAATTATTGATAATGAGGTAAAGAGTTTTTAGTCTTTCATATCTGGTTCTGGTTTCTAGCATAGGTAGTTGGGCTTGTTGGCAGAGTTCTGTTGGAGAGTGGTTCCGGCGGTATTTATTAAAGATAAACCTTACAGCGAGTCGCTGAATCCTATCAAGCTTGTGACAATTAGTTGCAGTGTGAGGATCCCATATTACTTTAGCATATTCGATTATCGGTCTGACTAGGGTTTTGTAAGCGAGGCACTTTACATCCGGAGTAGCACTGTGCATGGTGCGTCGCAGGTACCATAGTGTTTTAAAAGCTTTGGAAATGACAATTTCAATGTGGGTGTTCCATCGTAGATCTGATGTAAATGTTATGCCTAGGTATTTATACTGATTGACTCTTTCAAGCATATAACCGTTGATTTGATAATTGTAGTCAAGAACGTTTTTCTTTCTAGTTACTGACATGAACACAGACTTTGTAAGGTTTAACTCCATCTGCCAGTCGTTACACCATTTCACTATTCTTTGCAAG
This sequence comes from Dermacentor albipictus, assembly GCF_038994185.2. Lineage (NCBI taxonomy): Eukaryota > Metazoa > Arthropoda > Arachnida > Ixodida > Ixodidae > Dermacentor > Dermacentor albipictus. The sequence continues at coordinate 316,814,815 of NC_091821.1, read as the reverse complement.
TTTAAATTTAGTTTAATCTGATCATCAACTGTATTTACGGTATTGTACATCACACAGTCGTCTGCAAAAAGTCTTAATGGAACATCAATGTTACTTTGTAAATCATTAATAAAGATCAAAAATAGGAGTGGGCCTAAGACGCTACCTTGCGGTACACCAGAAGCAACGGGAAGTATGCTGGACTGACAACCTTTAACAGTTACATACTGTTCACGGGAGGATATATACGCAGAAAACCATTGTGTGAGTGTTCGATTTTGAAAGACCGCATTTATCTTATGTAACAATTTTTGGTGCGAAACTTTATCAAATGCTTTTGCAAAGTCAAGGTAGATAATGTCTGTTTGACCACGTGAATTTATTGTTTCTGCGAGGTCATGAACTATTTCTATCAGTTGGGTAATCGTGGACAGTCCCTTTCGAAAGCCATGCTGACGATAATACAGGATATCATGCTGGTCGAGATAGCCGAGTAGGTGTTTGGATATGATGTGTTCAAGTAACTTCGAAACTGTACTAGTGAGCGAGATCGGGCGATAATTACTAACAGAATTATTTCCGCTTTTATGAACCGGTATAACTTTTGCTCGCTTCCAATCAGTTGGAAAGCATCCGCTACTCAAAGAAGACTGAAAAATTATGGACAAGTATTTAGATACCCATTCAGCGTATCTATATAAAAACTCATTAGGGATACGATCTGGACCTTGGCTTTTCTTAATGTCAATATGTAATAGCAGATTTAAAACACCTTGCTCGTCAATATGTAAATCAGCAATAGGAGGTCTTTCAGTGTCAACATTAAAAGGAGGCAGTATACGATTATCACGTACGTAAACAGATGAAAAATATAGATTAAAATCTTCAGCACGCTTATGGGCGTTCTCCTCGGTCTGAGCAGGGTGCAGAACTTTAGACGGATTTATATAGCGCCAGAATTTGCCAGGTGACTCGCGAAGAAATTTTGTGAGCGTCACATTATAGAATCTGTCTTTTGATTCCTTAAGAAGTCTCTTTAAATCCTGACTCATGCGGCGAATACATAGTTTATTTTGGGGGTTTGGGTTGGGTGAGTAAGCCTTACGTTTGCGTTTAAGTCTTCGTTTGAGATGAAGTATATCTCTGGTTATCCAGGGATTCTTTTTATTCGTGCGCTTAGTTTTCTTAGGAATAAAGTGATTAAGGCACCGTTCTGCTAATTGCGAAAAGAATTCCCATAGTTGGTCCGTGCTAGCACCTAAGTCATACAGCTGCATAAACTCTGAATATGAATAATCAAGACAGTCTATCACAGCAGCGTCATCAGCGTCATGAAAATTAAAGAAACTTTTTTTGGACGAAGTACTTATGACATCTGGTGATGCGTTTAATGACAACAAAACCATCCTGTGATCTGACAAGCCCTCCAGTGTTTCACATTCGCAGACAGAACTGTGTATTCGTTCGGAAACAAAAATTAAATCAAGTATGGATGATGTTGTAGGACATATCCTTGTGTAACCAGACACAACTTGAACTAAATTATGACAAAAAGCCAGTTCAAGTAACTGCTCACAACTAGGCACTTCTCGTGTTCCAGGCAATTGCGAACACCAGTCAATGCCGGGTAGGTTGAAATCCCCAAGTAACAATTTCCTACTATCCTGAGGCAGGTAAGTGTCCATAAATGTTCGTAGATTTACCAGGACGTCCAACGGAGCATTTGGAGCCCTGTAAACACCCCCAATGAAGACTGTTTGTGTATCTAATTTTATCTTGACCCATAGTGCTTCTACGCCATTCACATCTGGAAGTACAGAAAATGCTATGTTGTCTTTGATAATTATCGCAACTCCCCCCCCTCTGTCTTCTCGATCCCTTCTTACTATTTTATAGTTCGGAGGGGTGACTTCAGTGTCGAGTACATCCTTGTGCAGCCAAGTTTCGGTGACTACTATTAGGTGAGGTTCATGTTCTATGATTAGGCTTTCTAATTCGACAAGTTTATTTAATATACTTCTGGCGTTCACATTTATAACTTTGAACGGTTTTGACCCTATGTTCCTGCGTCAATTGCCACTCCCAGAAGGGGTATGGCATTTGTACCTTTGTTTCGTAGTTTCATCCCAGGCGTAAAGGATTTTGTTCACCTTCATCTTATCGAATACCATCTTTACCTTGGCCCCGTTTTTCCTTTCGTCAACAGTGGTATTCCAGAGTTTTTTCCGAATATCATGCACTCTTTTAGAATAGTCCTCTGAAATGCTTATTTTCCCTCCTTTAAGCTTGTAGCAATTATTCATAATCTTGGTTTTTTCCCTAAAATCACCAATCCTAAGGATAACTGGACGATGATTACCCGGATTCACCTTACCAAGACGGTGTATTCTCTCAATGGTACTTAACTTCTCTCCGAGTTTTGCCTCAAAAACGTCGTCATTTACTTTTTTCAGCAATGTTTCTTCGTTTTCATTCGCTTCTTCCAGTATACCCCTTACAATCAGGTTGCTACGCCGGGATTGATTTTCCAAGCCATCGACTTGTTTAGCTAGTGCATCAATTTCCGCCTGACAATCACTCATAGTAGACTCAATGTTTGATAGCCTTATTTGGGATTTCTCTAGGACCACGAGTTTTGCTTCGATGGAATCGAGTCTTGTTTGCATTTTCACTATACCTGCCTCAGACGAAGTTTGTTTTTCTTGAATTTGAGTAACTTTGGCCAAAATATCTTTTTGGGTTTGTAGAATTTCATTTAGGGTGGCTTGAGAAATAGGCCCCGGGTTTTCCTCTACATCCCCTGATAGCTTAAGTAGTATGCATGCCATTGAAAAGCAGTCGCAGACACAATCAAGCAGCACTTGTGGACACGGCAGCACAACTAGACAAAGGTAATCACCACGAAAACCGTATCTTTTTGCACTAACCTGCACATACAAAGGCACTTCAGGTGACATCGTCACGGCAGGGCTGCCGTGTCCACTGATGATCGTAGGTCTCGGTAGCAGATTTATAGCTGGCAGGCTCCGTGACGTATCACGATGGAGTGACGTCACTGTGCTCATCGATGGTGCGCAGAGGCCGTTTTCCACGAGGCGATGATCAGTCATATTTGCTGCACGGCGATGGGCGTCGGCGATGAATCCAGGAAGCTGCCACAGCATTTCGTCGATCGGAGCCAGGGAATCGGAGCGCTGCCGTCCAATGTCCCCCATAACCGGCGATGTGGCGGAGGCTAGGATGAGGATCGACGCGCAAACCTGCACATACAAAGGCACTTCAGGTGACATCGTCACGGCAGGGCTGCCGTGTCCACTCGAACCTGAAGTCGAACCTGAAGCTTCTGGTATCCGTTGCTTACCTGATGCATTTCCTACGACAAGTTGCAAAATATTCTGAACACAAGAAAGAAAGTTGATCGCGGCAACCAACACACTGGAAGTTCAGCGCAGACATGAATAACGGTTATCTCAAAGCTGCCTTGACTCAGCCACAACGTAGAGCACACAGGAAAACGTGCGCACGTCAACATCGCCACCCCCCTCCCCCCTGTCCCCCCCAAGATAAGAGCTCAAAGCAGTGCTGTCAAGTCGACGCCTGTTGGAGTCCGACACAACAGTGCAGATATCACGGCTCATGCAGGAAAAACAAGCGGAATAGTTAGAGAAACGTGTTCCACTTATCTGTAGTTATGCACATTTGATCTTAATTCGATGAAAATGAGATAAGTGACTGTATTCTGTTGTTCGGCAGCCGCTTCTCGTACGTACGAATAAAGTTTATCGAACTTCCTTCAAGAGAGCTGCGTTCGACATTGTCGGCTTAGATATATATGGTCGTTATGTGCTTTTCATTGGAGCGTCAGCCACAAGATGCAACTCACTGATACGTTGGGTTTTCCAGGGTACCCCTCTGGATGTGATCTTCTATCTTTCTGTTGTATTTCCTATCAGAAATAAATAAATCTGCATTTCGTGAGTCAGTGAAATTTTGCGTTTGTTACTTACTATGCTTTTCTTTTTTTATATAATATGGCACGCTACGGCCAATATGGTGCGTGAGTATATGCATTGCGTCGGTGACACAAGGACCTTAACAACCATCCACGCGGCTGTCGGAGACGTAGGCGCGCGAAGCTGGTTTCTCAAATTTCGATTTATGTTGTTTACAGTTCATTTCAGAGGCTGGCTGGCGTGGAAGTGATGGCTTCGCGTTCCCTGAACACAAGCCAGGCGGAAGCCTCAGACTAGATGTAAGTGAATTTCGGCGAGTGAAGCCAGAGAACAGGCGATACTTAACATGCACTACACCAACAAAATTATAATAGTAACTTTAAAAAGAAAGTAAGCACTCGTTCCAGAGCAATATGATTGCGAGACAGGAAACAAAGAGGTCGGGAGGGGCTTGGACAAACGGTGGCGCGCGCGAGTTTCACAAAGTAATAAGCGCGGACCAGAGGGAACTGGCCCCAAGTGCGACGCCGAAGGCGCTATTTCTATTTCGGGAAACGCTAAAAGCGAGCGGGTCAGATGCGATAGAGAGTGGGTGAAAGAGCGGCGACCTACTGCGCCGCGAAGACGGAGAGCTAGGACAACGACCAAGCTAGCGAGGCTCCCTTTCTTTCTTTGATTTATTTTTCCTCGTTGGTCTCGGTTACTTTCCCAAAAAGGTCCACGAGCGGTCGCTGCGCCATCCGGGCTCGAGCGCGCATCGACCAACTGTGAAATGTTCGCGCCGTGGACGTGCAAGGTACTCACCACGTGGTCGCGGGCAAGTTGCAGAATTTGCGTGCGGTGCACTATGTCAAGAGGACTGCACGCACGCGCACGCGCACAGCACGTGCGCAAGGACATACAGGCATCGACATTGCCATTACGTCTCCTACCATTTTCTCATAGCATCGCACGTTTCAAAGAAATTTATCTTGAAGAAAAAACAGCGTTACAAAGACGTGGATTAAAAGAAGAACATGTACGACGGACAGGCGCTAACTTCCAACTCGTACATGTTCTTCGTTTAGTCTGCGTCTTTGTAGCACCGTTCTTTCTTCAAGTATGTTAAACCAACTCGCCCACATCAAGCTTCTGCTGCAAAGAAATTTATCTCCCGTGTCGCGCGTGCCATTTAAAGCCCCCCAGTAATGTGGGAGACATAAAATATACAGCATCTTGCTATTCCTGTTCCATCACGTCCTCAAAGCCGTAACAGCCAACCGAAGATGTCACGCAATCAGTAAAACGACAGTGCCTTGTATGACGTAATCGAGTGCTAACAAAACTAGAAAATGTGAAATGACTAGCACGAACGCTGCGATATATGCTGAATACGACGCGCCCCATTGAATAGAATTTAGCCGTAGGAAAATTCCCGCTATGTATGGCGAGAAAACAAATTCATGCAGTTATCGCAATTTATGTCTTACCAGTTGTCAACACGAGCACAAACCGAGCGCTAAAAAAAGTATTATAGGGAGGACGGCAAATAAAAGAAGTAAATAATGTATGTTAGGTCTGGCAATGCTTCATTTTATTAATGATAATAGTGACATTGCGCGCAGTGTTCCGTGCGTCGCTTCTATTGGCCGTTTATAGAAACAAAAACTCACTCGGAGACAAACAACGCGCGAGCAAAAAAGTGGCGGCCAGCAACGACCCAAACAGCCGCCAGTGCGCGCTGCATCTGGCGTCCGCGTGATGGAAACCACGAAATAAAGAAAAGGAAGGCGCGACTGAGAGGGAACGCTGCACAAAACAAGTAGAAAGTAAAGGACCGCGCGATGCACATTTGCGGAAGGGGGCCGCTTGGCTTGTCACGTAGACACGGCTTGGTCGACTCTGAAAGGGCCGCAGCGTGACGTAGGTTGTCGTCGCCGGTTGACGTCACGGCACGCGGTCCTTGCCAAGCCTCGTATAACGCTGTTCGAGTGAAACTAATTCGGAGCGCGACAAGTCTCTCCGAGAATAGAAATCCATCGGCGCTCCGCTCTTTTTCTCTTTCGTCTTTGTACTTTATTGCTCCCTCTTCTCGTTGCGTTTTATTCTTTCTTTTTTTGCACTTTCGATTTTTTCTTCTTCTTCTACCAAGTGATTTTGCCTGGCAAGGGAGGGTGAAAATTACACCAGAGCTGGCTTTATAAAAAATACAGATGGTTTAGCTTGCTGAGAAAAGGAGTTGTAACGCTGCATGGAAGCGTGTTCAGCACTCGAGGTGGCGCATCGTTAAAGTGGTGTTGGCAAGCGTATTCGGTGTCGGAGAGATTGTGCTGCCCTCCGTTTGCTGATTTAGGTAATAAAGTCACCTCACACTCGATTGTTTATGTCGATTCATTTATTCAACAAATCGCGTTAACAGTAATCACAGGACGACCCTGCAAGAAAGCATCAAGCGCTGGCTGGTTTCTACAAGAGACATCAAGCGAAAGCAAGTACCAGTTAGGCCGACTGCATGAAGCTTACAATTCTTGCTGTCTCTGTTACACTTGACGGCATAAAGTCGTTCACTGACACCCGCAAGTTCTCAGGACTGCACTACCACGAGAATCTTACAATGTATTCACCGAGATAAATTAGACATATCCTTCATCTTAAGAAGGAAACCTGTGCGCAGAAGAAAGAGCTTTGCTGCGTCACTGCGATGCGTAACGACCAAGTTGCCCAAGATTAAATTCGCCAAAGGGGAGAGCTTGAGCGAAAAGAAAAAGAATAATGTCCACTCTTTAATCATGAAAGCGGGCGCTATGAAACGCTGCCCACTCCTCTCCATACAATGCTATTTTCGAGCATTTATTTTCAATTATTACCGTGCGAAAAAAAAAAAGAGGGCGAAAGTGCAGCCACTTAGTATAAAAAGCCAGTGCCTGACCTGAAGTGACAGTTATATTACGAATGCTGTTACTGTTGCAACGTTTCCAAATCGGCAGCCATATTGGAACACATGGCTTTTACTGCACCTTCTATTCGAAAAAAAAAAGATCCGCGTTTTGTTTTTGCTACTGTGTGATAGAAAAGACCTTCAGCCAAAGTAACTATTCCAAACTTCGAATACAGTGTCATGGCTGCAAGGAGGCTTTTTATTGGTACCACTGATAATTTTCACTCGTATTAGAGTTCATTTGGCTCATCTTTGACAACCTCCAGATCATCTGTCCTGCCCCGAAGGTTCTACTTCGTACTTTTGAGAAACTTAAGACTGATCTTCGCGCTGATTCCAATATTGTATCAACCCTTATAACTTACCACAGTGTGGATGACTTTATATTCAGCAGAGCTGCGCAGATTCTTAGCTTATACGGATGCTAGTGCTGTAGCAAACGCTCCTTTTAAAAATAGACAGCGATGGCTCTATTGCGTATCAATTACCGAAACATTGAAAAAGAATATTAATTTGATGAGTAGCCGCTGCTGATCATCGGCACTGCTACGATAATCTAAATCTCGCAGATACGTACCAGTTTAGAGCTCAGCTCTTAAGCACCCGTTTCTGCGGCGAGAGTCCGCGGCGGCGGCGTAACCGAACGAACGAGCACAGCGAAAGATGAAAGAGCGAACGCGGAGCGGGAGATGAAAGACGCGAGCCGCGAACAGCGGAGACAAATGAGAGCGCGGCCCCTTCAGTGACGTGCGCGCGGGAAAGTAGTGCCCTGCGGACCCGCCCGACCGCTCGTTTCGTACTATCGTCTGCTCGCGTCAGCTCTCGCTCGCGCTTGTTTGGTTCGCTTGGTATGGCACTGTTCGCGCTTGTTTAGATTGTTAAGGTTTGCGATTTTTGTAATCCGATTGTATGCGCGACACGAATTGTTCATTACTTTTTGGAAGCCACGCAGGCACCTGTGATTACACTGGAACCTTCGATGAGTCACGTGTCAAAGTCAATGTGCTTGACCCGCAGATCATATTTCCGATGATTGCTGACTCTACTCGCCGCTATCGTTGCGCTTGAGTGTTACTTGTTTTGCTGGGAACAAGTTCGCCCAATAAAGAATTAAATTTGTAGCTCATAGTTTCGACACTGTGTCGTTTTTTACTGTCACTACCACGTGACGATATAATCATAATACAAAATAGTGTCAGCCAGTTCTTTGTCAACAATGAACGACGCAACCGGTGGAAGTGCTTCGTCTGTTGCAGCTGCTAAACTAGCTGCCCGAGCAGAGACTCAGCGCCGCCGCCGAGAGGACCTTGTCGGTCATAATGAACTTTTTTGCCACAATATATCGAGAATTCAAAGCACCTAAACAGCTGGCTCAAAATTTGCATTAATGAGTATCGTAATCGTCAGTGATTTTTTTTCTTTCTTTTTCTCCCTTTTTTTGCACACGACGAAACGGTCTGTAGATGCAGTCTGAAATGGGTTGCGTTAATCTGACGCTGTATCTTGGTCTAACGAAATAGTGATGTGCTGAATGTCTCACGTACGAATGTTCTGTATGCCTTGGAAAGAGAGATAGATAAAGAGAGAAAATTATGCAGATGCCACGCACTACTATGGTAATAGATGCATGCGAAGCAATTTGCAGGTACCTGGCTCCGTCCATAAGATAACGGGAAAATCAGAATCAAGTGCTTAAGACGCTTTGAACCACACTGTTTACAAACACCACGTCAATGCACCATTTCGTGCGCCGACTTAAAGATGTCCTGGAGAAGCAAACGAGAAAATCTTGGCTGGATGCACAAAACAACAGACATCTTGGCCACCGCATTGCAATATAACTGGTGTTGCTCAAAGCATGAGCTGGTTTGCACAGTTCGCTCAGAGAAGCGGACAGGAGAGCGGTGCTCGCGTCAACGGCGATGCCGATAGCGACGGCGCCTGTGCTTCCAGCCCGAGTGCGGGAATACAGTCTCGACCAAAAGGAAGAGGAGCGAAAGAGAGGCGCCGTGAAAAGGCAGAAGGGGAGAGTCATGTTGTCGACCTCGAAAAACCCGGTTGACGTCTGTCCGGGATCCCCGCGTCGCCCGGGGAAAGGCCGCAATCAATACGACGCTGCTGGCCTCACCCAGCGTCTCGCTCTTTCCGACATCGTCTTCTTTCTCTCACTTTGGCCTTGCTGCGTTGTGCTTCTCGTTGTTGCCTTTGGAGAAACGCCTAAAAGTTGTGCCTCTTTGTTATGTCCGTTTTGTTTTGCGTCATTGCAAATTCCCACAAAGTGCGCCTATACGCCGTGCACACTCCGTGCAATCCGGAGCAAGTGAAGCACAGCTTTATGCTTCGTCTTGTGCAAGAATTTGTAGAAATGCGATTTCTAATGCTATTTACACAGCATCGAATGTCGAAGCATACACTGAAGTTGAACGATAAACACTAAAACACGGGGCTATATACAGTACAGTAATTACTATTATACCTTTACTTTAGCATCTGCTGCCTTTGCAGCGCCTAATGACTTCGAGAAGCAGCTCCGCCCAACTTTATACGGAACAATGAAAAATATATTTAAAAGAAATCAATGCGTTTGGACATGCTAACTGCGGTACAAGTAGTTAAGTCACATGAAAGAGCGTCAGTGTCTTAGGAAAGAAACGCTAGCACTTAAAGAAATTCTCTGGTTCACACAGCTACCGCAGATTCATATGCGCACAGTGCAAAAAAGTTCGTAAAGGAAACAAGTTGTATAACTTGTTTAGTGGTTTTTAACGCTGTGGTGTGTTAAATACTAGGCTGGTAGGGACTACACTAAGTTCTTACCTGCCCTTTAACGCGTCACTGTACGACGTAATGAACTTCCACTCGCAACTACAATCTGTGAGACAGTCAGCAGTTCCCTCCTGAAACGTAGAAAAATACCGGATGACGCCGCGTAGATTTCCGACCGACTGCACTTACTACTTGTTCGCTTCTTTAATTAAATCTGCAATACAGCGGCATGTCTAGGTTTGCTCTGACGTCGCCTTCCTTTATGCAAAATTTGCAACGCTAGGGTAATTCGCAATGTGACAATTTCAACATTAAAGCGATGATTTGAGCACACACGCACGCACACACGCACACACGCACACACGCACGCACGCATGGCTCAAGCATAGATTTGTGCAAATGCGCGTAGCTGCATATACGCGTCCACGCAGGGCGTTGCGCGACAAGAGTGTGCAGATAAGGACTGTGTACCAACCGGTTGAAGGATGCGCCTGCCGAAAGATCACGAAGGAATATTTGTATCTCCTTTGCCGAGTACGACAAAAAGGTGGAGGCGCACAGGCGCGTGGGAGCTATATACAAATGTACAATCTCACTTACATAGATGTAGAAGTCAGTGCTAGTGCAGTAGACTTTTCGAAGGCGCTGAATATTTGTCTCGCGTTTATCCATGAAGCATCCCATACTTCCGATTCGCTGATTCGATCACCATGGTTGGGGTGTTAGGTCCTGCTGACACACTTCAGTCACGTACGACACCTCTCCTAGCAGAAGAGCACGCATTCTACAACAAAAATGAAGCCATTCATGCTTCTGATATCACGCACAAACACACGCGCGCGTCCACTGCCCCCCCCTCTCGCTCTCCCCCTATCTCTTTCTCTCACTCACTCTCTCTCCCTCACACAAACAAACACACACACACACACACACAAACACACACATACGCACGCACGCACGCACGCACCATTCACGTGACATTTTCCCTTTTTTTTGTTCCTGTAAAGCGTGCTTTGCCTGTGAAGCACGAATGCTAACGGGTGAAAAAATTGCAGTCCGTCAGAGGGAAAAGACAAGGCGAGGCCTGTTGCTGGCGAAGACCGTTGCTTTGTAGTTTGCTTAAGCTATGTTCAGCAATCATTAAAGAAAACAATAATCAAGAAAAGCAAAAGTGCGCAAGTGAACAGTGCACGAAGATAAGGGAAATCCAGCCGTGCTCGCTCGAGAGAGAGAACTTATAGTTGAATAGCAGAGCGGCCGGCGTGCACTTAACGAGCTCTAGCCCTGCTAGTTCTCGCTGGTGTTGTAGTGTACTTTGTTTAAAGTACAGTGCGGTCACTAGCATGGTACTAGCACATCACCGGATGGGATTACCAATCGTTCATATTTGTGTGTAGATATTCTTGGAATTAACTATGCCGGTCATTTCCTTGCTGGCCCACCCGAACGCTGCCGCATTCCTCGGACCACTGCATAGTGTCAGATAGTTGCCCTTGCTTCAACTCGACGATGCCTCAAATCGGCAAAGACAGCAAACCATTTAAGGCCAACGACAGGAAAATTAAGGTAGTCGCAGCACCCAGCCTACAACCGCCGCCGCAGTTTGACTTGGAAAACCCGGCGGCATGGGAAAGATGAGGTCAACAGTTCGACGACTACTGTTTTGCAACGAGGTTCCACGCTGTCAACGACGAAATTCGCGTCAGGGCGCTCCTTTGCTGCATGGGAACTAAGACACGGGACATTTCATCTTCGATGCAAGTGCGCGACGAAGAGGCGCAGCGCCATCGTCCGCAAGCTCGATGCGCTCTTCGCACATCCCGCCACTGAGCTGTACGGGAAGTTCAACCGGCGAGTGCAGCAGACAGGTGACTCAGCTGACACGTTTTAATGCGATCGCTGAAGGCCCCGCGTTGCCGAAGATCTGGCGTTCCGCGTCCAGCGTCGACCATCGTTTCGACAAAATTCATGTCGAACAACGCATACCCAATCACGCAGGCCCTCCATGTTGCGCAAGGAAGTTACTGAACTAATTGAATCTTTCAAGGCGAAATACGTCAGAAAAATCGTAAAGTACGAGTTACACACAACCGACAGACATAATAGCGTCGGACTGTAACTTGAATATACGAGAACACATAATTCTGTTACGCGGAAACTAAAAATACAAGCCCCTTTTACAGCGTTTCTACAATTCATATAGAGGCCATAAAGCGGCGCGCCCGGTTCTTTGCAACAGCTACAGATGGCGCTCGCCGTCGCCACATCGCGGCCCACGCAAGAGGCCCCGCAAGAGGCCCCGTTTCTACCAGAAAGCTCGCCTCCGTGAATAGCATTCGCCGTCAGCGTTTCCCTGCAAACATTACGGTTGCATAAGCTGCAATTGCAGGGAAGCGTGAGAAGTAGTTAGGGATCTTTGAATAACATCGCGTTCCGCTCTCGACTTTAACGCAAAAATATTATCTGTCCCAAGAGGCCGAAAATCCGGCGTGATCAAGCGATGGTACTCAGAATGGCCGTCAATTACGAATTACGCAGTTAACCACCTAAGGCAGTCAAAAATCCAACGATCAGAAGAAAAAGGGAAACTTTAAAGCAATCCGCGCTAAATATGAAGGGCACAATGTGTGCGTCTTGAGTGTGACCTCGAGCAGAGAGGAGGTTGCACTACTGAAGGTACGTTAGACCTGCACGTAGGAGCCGGCGGTTTAGACTATGGACCAGCCACTCGCGTCTTGGAGGTTTTCGAATTAACACTCGCCAGGGGATTTACCACCACAACATGCGGTACGTATGCTACTAGGACCATTGTCAGAGAGAGACCCCTGAAGCTTCAGCGATGTGCATACCTGTAAACATTTATTTTATCGTCATGGTCGTCAATTTCGCAGTAGCCTCTTGTGGGATGAAGCCTGCCTTGTGCAGGCACTAGCCTGACGGCTGCGCCGCCACCGCAAATAAAGCAACGATGAAGATAACGTATTATGCAGTCGAATATCATCCAGAATATCCACGCTTAAAAAAAAAAAAGCTTCGAAGGCAAGGAATATCTTCGCGGTGTTGATATAGCGCAATGCACTTTATAAATTTCTGAATATTGAGTGAATAATCCGAGAATAAAACAGTGCTCCTCAGTATCTATGGCGGCAGGACTCTGGTCGCGATGTACTTCGAGTCGCTAACAATAAATGACGGGAATAGAGGGACCTTGTGGCTAAGATACCCAGCGCACAGACGAAGTGTTTAGCGTGACCGAACCGTTCGACTTCTAATTGATAAAAAGGGCGGCCCAACCTGATGAATACTCAGCAGCAGCTGAGCGCAGTGAATATTGCGATCGGGCTAGTGACATGTACTAAATACTTTACGCCTCTCGTCATTTGCATTCGCCGCTGGCGCGCAGTGCTATCACCTTCCTTTCCCAGCGCCCGTGGAGTCAAATCGCGCGCTCATAGCCTACATTGCTTTCCAAATTTGTCATGAACAGAAATTCTCAATAACGACTCTATACCGCGTGTTTCTACGACGACTGTCCCAAATTATTAAACATAGAGCATCCGCGACAATATGATAATTTTTGTTAACCTAGCTTCGTAACAGCGGCTGACATCATAATTTGCGCAATAACCGCCAGTATACTTGATAATAAATTGAGTGCTTAACATATAGTTAATCATACAATGTGCAAATAACTGAAGTTCATCGGGGCTCTAAGCATAACTCCTATCTTTTTCCGCCTAGCACCAGTTTCAAGAAATACGGACTCAAAGGTGCCACAAAAGCTTGTGTTATGCAGTAAAATTTTTCCGTACGACATTTTTCCGCAGTGATGAAACACAATAACTGTGAAAGCAATGCATTTATTTGCAAATTTTTGTTATATCGCTGCATTTCTAAAAATAGAATGGCACAAGACACCATGCTTGTATCAAAATGTTAGGCTTTGCGTACTGGCTGACTTAAATCAATTACAACGTGTACCGAAAAGAAGCAGAAGTCCCACCGAGCGGCTCTGCTTATTCGGTGATATATTTTCTATTTTCTTCGAAGAATCAGTGTTGTATTGAGACCTCGCTGTTGTCCAGGGAGAACAGACATCTCGTGGGATTCCTGTGTGCTAAAGATCACGCACAATATCGCGTGGCTCTGCTGCGCTCCGCAGCGCATCTACGCCTACCACGGCGTTAGGCAGCGAAGAACACCGGCACGAGCCACATGTCCGACAGCGTGTTCCTAGGCGCATGAGTGCCGCAGAATCGGCGCCGCACTCGGAATTGCCGCAACACGCGCCTAATGTCATCAAGCCGGCGACGCTAGTTTTCAACGCTGCTCTACCTTCCAGCGCACCTTCAGTGAATATGGCTGAGACAAGCCAAAGTGAAGCCAAGAAACCACGCGTTGACGACGACAGGACATCTACCTGTGAGCTAAGTGAAGATGAAGACATAGACTGCGATGAAACGTCGTTCTCCTTGGTAATGTATAAAAAGAAGCGGCCTGAGGGAATTCCAGTTGTTTTTAGACCCTCACAGGAAGGACGCAACTTCTGGCAAGTGAATCAAAATCGCACTGCGTCGGAAATTGTTTCCGCGGCAAAGGAATAAGTACAGTCATTCCGCGTGAACAGAGATGGAAGTTTCTGTGTCAACGTTACTACAGTATCATCTGCAAGACATCTGCTGTCGATGAGTGAAGTACATGGTTATGGAGTCAAGCCATTCATTCCGGAATCTTAGACCAAGAATGTTGGCAAGATACACTATGTGCCAGATGAGTATACGGAATAACAACAGGTCGACTTCCTGAAGTATTTTGGCGTGACATCTGCCCATCGTCAGGAGCGCTACAATCGACAAGAAGACGGAGCGGTAGAATCACGCCCTCTGACAACCGTCATTCTCCATTTCAGAGAAGACAAACCAATGCCGCAACGAGCGCATTTAGGTTTCACGAGTCATCCCATAGAAGAATACCATGGCCCTGCTCTGAGATGCTACACCTGCCAGCGATTTGGACATTTATCGAAAAATTGCCGCAGTCCACGTCGCTGCAAGATATGCTCAGAAGACCACAACCATTCGGAGTGCAAGTCTGCGTGTAAGCCAAAGTGTGCCACCTGTGGCGGAAACCATAAAGCTTCCAACTCCGGGTGCCCTCAGAGCAGAGCTGCCTCAAGGTTACGCAGACATGAGTTGAAATACGGAAGGATGCCTCCTCGTAATGCGCCTCCAGCCAACCCTGATAGCTTAAGATACGTGCCTCCAACTCACAACAAAGAAAAAGAGCAAGGGGTCAATTTGAACTATTCTGCAGCTCTAAAGCACTCAGGTCGACAACGTTCTGATCGCGAGCGACACGATCCACCTTCAAAGAATACTACTCATCTTGCCAAGGCATCGAGTGAAATTCGCCGATCTTCTCAGCAACGCCCTCTGCCATTGACACAGCAACCTCATCTAACATCTGAGCGACTGCCTCAGCATTCGCCTCAATCACACCAGTCATCCCAGCGACCATCTCAGTCAGCTCTTCAGCCACCTGCTTCGAGCACACATGAAGCTTCAGCGTCGTTTGGTGATTACGCGTGTGTACCCGTGACACAGATGATCCTGCTCATGCTATTCACAGCTCTACGTGCAATTCTCAGTGCCATTTCACACGCAAACAACCTACCAGAGGTAAAAGCACTGCTTTCTATGGAATCGTTGGTGTTTCCACAACCACCAACAGCTCCACGGCAGGCTTACAATGAATAATCGTTACAACAATGTTTTAATATTTCAGTGGAATGCTAAGAGCCTTCGAAATAAGTCAGCTGATTTTCGCAAACTACTAGTTCAACATAACTTTCTTGTTTTATGTATACAGGAGGCAGGCGTACGAGATGACTTTCGTCTTTCAAGCTATGTTATTTATAAATCATCGCGCATTAGTAGAAATAGCAGAGCGATGTTATGCGTGAGGAAAGACCTGCTGTTCTACTTAATACAGTCGAGCGATGTAGGTATACCGGAGATCGTAGCATGCAAGATCTCTTTTAGAAATACAAGCGTCACAGTGATCAGTCTTTATCTACAATGTTCTAGCAAATTATCAGTAGACAGCTTGGTGAATGTGTTTGGTATCGCAAACTCACATGTGCTTGTTTGTGGGGACTTCAGCGCACATAACGTCATCTGGGGCAGTGAATATAATGATTCCCGCGGAAGTATTTTGGAGTCTGCCACAGAATAAAGTAATCTGATCGTGTTAAGTGACAGCTCTCCAACGTTCTTGCGGGGGTTTCGTTACTCAAGCTGTATAGATGTTACGCTGTGCTCACAAGACCTTTTCGATGGCGTTGAATGGTTCACGGACATAGAAACGCACGGTAGTGATCATTCTCCGATCCTGGTAAAACATCGTCTCATACGGAGTGAAGGGACCCGGCGCTACTCAAAATATATTAATTGGCAAAGTTTTCATCACTGCTTAAGTAACTCATTGGGCGAAAACCCGAACTTTCAAAGTTTTGCAAATATATTGTGCGAGTCTTACAAGATCTGCACAAAGCAAGTCATTGTTCTAAATGAATGCGCTGCAGTCGACGGGGAATATGAATGTCTAAGAGCAATTAGAAGACGCGCAGAACGTGCTTACCGCCGCAGTGAAAAACTAGATGACTACAATATGGCACACAGTCAACTTCGCGCAGACGCTTACAAAAGTTACGTACGAGAAGGCCAGAATACTGCGCGTCTTTGTCTCCCTTTACTCCAGTTCCCAGAATATGGTCGGTTGTCCGATCTTTTAGTGGTCCAGTTGCCCAGAGCCATCCCTTCCGAGCCCTTGCCGCAGCTCGAAGCACTCCGGAAACATCTGTTGCATACGAATTCTGACAACTTATATCCGGGCCAGGAATTCCGTTTACTTGCCTACAATTTACAAGTTCGACAACACTAGCAGACCAGAAGGTTCGTGCGTGCTTTATGTAACAACATCCTCAACTTGACTGTGAGTTTAATTTAAATGAATTGAAATGTGCTCTTTCGTCATAATGTTCATAATACAAGTTCATAATGCACTCATAAAACAGAAAAAAAATTGCTTGCTCGGCACCTATTCTCCATGGTTTATCGCAAAATTCTGAGGAACGTCTTCAACGTTTACTCGCAGGGGAGCTGCGAGTGTGTCGTGGGGTTCCGCAGGCTACCTCGAGTTCTTTAGTAATTGCTGAAGCTCGTCACCCACCATTTCCAGTCATATGAACGGTTGAAACGTGCCCACATATTTATCACATCTTAACCCAACACGAGAAGCATCCGTTAAACCTCGCGCTTACCGAAAGAAACAAAAGCAAAATTCACGATGTTGTTCGAGAACATAAAGCATTATTACCAAGATTTGAAATATGCAAAGTGGATGTTAGTTACCCTTACTGGATGTTAACATGTCCTAAAATAGTATAATCGGTTGACAGGATAATATCTAAGACATGTTCATATATCCGCACAACCACTAGCACTCTTCCAAATTTACTCATTATATCCCCAGTACATCCACGTGTATACAGATGGTTCGTGTCATAAAAATTCATCGACTTCAGCATTCGTCATTCCACATTTAGCGCTAAAGCAAACATTTAAATTATCCCGAGAAACATCTTCCACCGTGGCAGAACTGTTTGTAATCCTGTGTGCTTTGCGTTTCATAACATCAGAAAAGCATTCGCAAAAATGGGTTAACTTTAGCGATTCGCAAGCAGCTCTCACATTACTACAGAGCAAAAAGAGAAATTCTTTGAACACTTTGCTATTGTATGAGACGTTTAAAGAACTTACAAAAGCAAGCGCAATGAACCACGTAATTGCATTTCAGTGGATACCTGGCACTGCAATATTCCTGATAATACTTCAGCGGACGCAGCTGTGAATCGGGCGCACAATAACGCAGAGACAACCAATGTTCCCCTATTGCGTAGTGCGGTCCGTCTGATCCTAAAACAGATTTCCTGTCGCCTCAGCAAAACTACCTGGTTTGATCAGCAAACTAAGAACTTGGAGTTATACTTTATAGACCCATGTATAAACTTATCAATGCCGGAAAATCTAAGAGACAACAGAAAATTTGAAACATTGGTACAACGCCTGCGTCTTGGTACTGAATTTACGAGACACCTCTTGTACAGGATAAAACGTGTCTCTGGTCCGCAGTGTTCTTGTGGTCATCCCGACGAAGATGTGCATCATCTTCTCCTCGAGTGCACGAAATACGATCTACAAAGAAGGGTGCTGCAAGCAGATTTGTTTATATTAACCCGCCGTGGTTGCTCAGTGGCTATGGTGTTGGGCTGCTGAGCACGAGGTCGCGGGATCGAATCCCGGCCACGGCGGCCGCATTTCGATGGGGGCGAAATGCGAAAACACCCGTGTGCTTAGATTTAGGTGCACGTTAAAGAACCCCAGGTGGTCAGAATTTCCGGAGTCCTCCACTACGGCGTGCCTCATAATCAGAAAGTGGTTTTGGCACGTAAAACCCCAAATATTATTATTATTATTTGTTTATATTAGACAGAAGACCATTCACCCTAAAAAATAAAGACACTTGGCCCATGGCCAACTGCGGGCCTTCAGAAAAGAGCGCTGCTTGCTCTGAAAAAGTTTTTAGAGGACACCAACAATTTTGGGAAAATATTAGGTTTCAGATGATCCTATTACGCTAAATGAGTAGCATAAATGTTGTGCTGGGTTCAAAACTGATTTATGTGGTGATCGCAACTTTTACGCAATATGTATAATTCTGTTCAGTACTTGCAGTGTATTACATCAGTTGTGTGTTTTGGCTGTTCAAAATATCTGACTTTATATACGCGTACGTGTACTGAACTCACGCACAAATCTTTGCGTTTGATGTACTGTTGGACTGTATATATTTTATTCATCCAGTTTTCTGCCCAGTGTAATATTTTGTGTCACTATTCTCCCTTTTTACGCAAATTTGTTTCCTTTGCCATGTGACAAGGAGTAGCCGGTGCCAGCATAAAGGCGCCAACCTCTCCACCACTCCACTTCGAGGAAGAAGAGAACACCGGTCCTCCTCCCCCTCCCCCACAGAGCACCCCTTTTCTGCCGCGAGGCTTCACCTATTAAACGCAGAAATAAAGACGTTTAAAAAGATCATGGACCCTAAAGTCATTATAGAGAAGTTAATTACCCAAACGTTTGGTAATTAATTATTGTATTGATGATTAGCGCACAAATTCTGATGTCTGCCACCACTATTTGATCAGCGAAAATCATTTTGTCTCAAAATTTTTTATTTTGAATTATGCAAGAAAGTTGTCGCAGAGAGTGGTATAATGGCCGGCTGCTAACCACAACATTACTTTCGAAGGTATCGACCGTGTTTGTCACTATCGCGACTGTTGGCACTACCCAGTGCTTGCTTTGTTTTGTGAACGAATGTTTGCGAGAGGATAAGACTTCTGCATGTCGTCTGCTCGCCTGCACTGACATGACGCATGCCACATGACTACGGCCTTAGAAAGGAAAAGACACTCCTGAGTTGTTGACCAGTTAGTCGGCAGACGTCCGAGACAAAGTGAACTAAACGCTGCAAAATAGATTCGCAACTGGCCAGGCAAACAGAAAGCAGGTTACATCATTCCTATATCGTCGCCGAAATGTCTCCTTGTCAGAGTAAAAAACACACGCGTGATACTTGACGCCGGATGCAGGTTGTTCTTCAAAAGCTTATATAAACGTTGGGGTGGCGTCGTCCCAAACGCATTAGCCTGGATTACACCGGCCCAATACCATTGGTCAGCTAACGTGGTGTATAGCATCAACTGAAAAACAACGTCAGCTTTTGCTGCAGCTAGTACGTGAAGTAAAATTATAAAACATGCCAATAAAATGCTCTGCGAATACTGCCCAGTGCCCTTATTGACCAAGCAGTTTCAGTGCTAGAGTAATTCGATAGGACAGAAGCCGGAAAATCGCTGTAGCTAACACATGTAGAGAAAGTAGCCGGCTAATGACGATCAGTTCTTACAAACGAAACCGTATGTGAATACAGCCCCAGATTTCATTACTTTTTCCACTACACACTTGGAACATGTCTACAATGTTGTTCTACACTGAAGGAGGTGTCATAGTTGGTAGAAGTACGGGGAACTCCTATGCCGGGAAGATAAAAGAATAAATTGAAGAAGCAAGACATTCTGAAGAAGCTGGGTACTAAAAGAGTTGGGTACTAAAACAGCATGCCATACAAACTGCAAAGCCACAAGTGTAATATTGAAAACAGAAAATGATAACTGCAAAATACGACAAATAAAAAAAAGAATTTGTTAGCGAGACAGGGAAAAAGAAAGCAACGAGAAATTCGACAGAAATTTTGGCTGTGCTGTACGTTTATTCCACTCCTGTCTTCGATGCTTAAATGCGCAGCGAGAAAGGTACAAGGCGTAAGTCTTCTCTTCTTGATTTCTTTGCCGGAAGAGCCGTTGTGATAAATTATAGGTGACATATATGCTCTCTTCGGTCAAATGTGTCCATCCTACCAGCGCTAGCCTAGTGATGCGAAATGTCAGGGCTAGCCAAAGAGCTTGGTGACAATTCAACAAGGCATAAAAAGAAAAATCGTTCGGGGCACAGATGAAGAGCGGCGTACAGTTGAGCACAAGTTGGAGTTATAATGATATTCTCGCTGAAGATAACTCCTTCTTGCCCACGCCAAAACAGACCTTCTGAGGTAGCCTCAATATAAATAAAAACATAGAAAGCTTTTATTGTCAGCAAACATTTTCTGGTCAATATTATAGGAGATGAAATTGCAGACGAGAAAACTTTTTTTTTCAATTATGTCAGTATCAAGCAACTTACTTGATAGTAACTAAAGGCTCATTGCATAAAACTGCGACTGAAAGGACGTACGATAGCAAGTCGAGGTTGCTTAGTTAAGGTGCCACTGATGCACGTGCTAATCAATCGCAGCTCCAATAACACGTTGACAAACTTACGATGCGCAGTTACTATGTGCCTTGGAGAAGTGCGTGTGTTTACCGCGCCACTGCGCTGTGGCACCATGCAGCGTGCACTGTGCGAATGAGTTCTGTTTGCCTCCGACATTTCGGTGCATGTAACTTTCAGTCTTTTCCCATCTTTCTTTCTTTCTTTCTTTCTTTCTTTCTTTCTTTCTTTCTTTCTTTCTTTCTTTCTTTCTTTCTTTCTTTCTTTCTTTCTTTCTTTCTTTCTTCCTTCCTTCCTTCCTTTCTTTCTTTCTTTCTTTCTTTGGTTGAGTAGGCATATGATACCCAATAGGTTTAAGATAAGATGACATGAACCACTGCTAACACCAAGTATAACTTGCTTTTGCAAGCAAAACGCCGGCTGAGTGCGGATTTCCGAGGCACGTATGACACACAAGCGGCATCATACAAGAAACTTCACGAGCCAGTGCGTATGCTAAGTATGACTAGCTATCCTTAGTAAAAATGGGAGGTTACAATTAAGGGTTTCGCGCATCCATGAAATCTTGTGCCCGAGATCCAGTTCCGATTATTTTCTGCGCAATGAGCACTTCGGGCTATAGGCGGGATGAATTCGCGCTCCAGCGGTGTCGACGCTCTG
This sequence comes from Dermacentor albipictus, assembly GCF_038994185.2. Taxonomy (NCBI): domain Eukaryota; kingdom Metazoa; phylum Arthropoda; class Arachnida; order Ixodida; family Ixodidae; genus Dermacentor; species Dermacentor albipictus. The sequence goes on along the minus strand of NC_091821.1, from coordinate 316,793,588 downwards.
ATATTCATAGACAACATGCATAGGGTCTCCACAAAATTGGGCGACGATAAGAAATTATTTTGGAGCCGAAAGTTCACTGCCCTACCATCACCCCCAGGAAGTTCCCGGCTGATTCAATAAAATTTCCCGGTTAATACTAAAATGGAACAAATGTTCTTCACCGACAATGTTATTGTTGTTTATGCGCAGAATGTTCCGTGCATGTGCGTAAAACTGAAGTAACATGGAAGGCAAATAGAGCGGTATGCAGTCAGATGGAGCAACAGAACATAGGTTGAAGACGTAGACGAAGATTTTTAATGGCAGAAAATCGGGAGAGGAGAGAATGTGCTTTCCAGTGAACATAATTTCACTGATAATGGTGGTGCTGGTCAGAACCATGATGTTGTGGATGCGCAATATCTGGAAAAAATTTGCTACGTTTTTTTTTCTTTTTACTCATTCGTTCAGAGATGCAGCAACGTGACTCGCTCATTTTTCTAAAAAGTTTTCCAGGCTTTGACGGTAAAAGATTGCTGAGGAGCTATAGCATCGCGTCGCTCTAGAACCAAAAATTAAAAAGAAATATTTTCTGGTGTTTCACGCGCCAAATTGAAGCAAAATTCGCAGACACATTGTGGAAGGACTGCAACGCTAAAAGGCATACGCGTTTTTTCTCTTCTTTTAGAACACTGCAATTCTATTCTCTGTATCGTAAGCAGCACACAAAGAATGCTCACTGTATTCGCAAATAGGTTTCGGAAGACCCGGGGCAGCTTTTTGCCAACATTTCTGAACACATGCATACTGCCCAGCGGAGTCAGATCGAGTTTGAGTAAGACTAGGCTTGCGATCACATAGGATCGAATCCAATAGGGGGCCGCGTCATAGCGTTGCTACTTGATTGGATACGCACGTCAAAGCAGACGCATGCGCGCAAGCGCGGACGTACGTGCGTACGTCGAAGACTTCGCTCACAGCTGAAGCAACCCACGGTAGTGTTGTCGGGCATAACATAAAAATAATAATACAAAAAGCCACGCAACCGACGCAACAACCTGCCTTGCGCAATCACACGCGTCTTTTTCCCCGCTAGAGCGACCTTGCATTCCTAGAAAGGCTCGGAACCAAGCGCCTTTCCAGAGCCTCCGTGCACGACGTCTTCCGTTTGAACTGTGGCGTAACGTTCTTTTGTTCCAGCATTTTATGTAACCCCCTGCCCCATAATTTGCAATCCCGTGCAGTCCTTATAGCCCTTACAGCGTTGCTGGCGTGTTTTCGTACGCCGTCCGCTTCCAGACTCCCCGCGAAAGTACCGCGTCAATCCCGGGCAAGTCCCGGGAATTGGGAAAGGGCGACGCCCGCTCCCCACAGCCGCCGCCGCCGGCCGAAGGCCGCGTGCATGGCCGAGTGTATTACGCGCCCGCAGCGCAGGCAGTGGGCGCGGTTCCTCAGGGGCTGAAAAGGCACATTTCTGCAGCGGGCTGCAAGCCCCGATGATTTTCGCATCAGGCTATGCTGCTACAACATACTCTAAAGCCATATAGTTTCGCAAAACAGCAACGTCCCGCTTATCCGCGGCTCCCCAATTTCGAGGTTCCTGCGCACCAGGCTGTCGTAGCTCTTGCTTAAATATATTGGCGTCGCCTTAAGCATCGCAAGGCACCGCCCATTATATTTCTCATGCCCCCTTATACAGCACATTTTCCCAACTTGGGACATCTCGATCACGGTCTGCAGTGATTCCTGGAAGCAAGAAGTGACTCATATTGGAACCAGCGATATTGAAGTCTGCACTTTCTGCGTCTAGCACTAACACCCGAATCATTTTTCGCAAATACTTGAACAAGCACGTATGAGGATCGCTGCTATTTAATTAATTCAAATGTCTCGATGATCCAAATAAATGTTTGTTGCCAGCTATACTTCATGTCTCCACTCTCGGTCATGCAAGTTACGCTTTGCATGTTACCAACACTGTTGCCAATGTACTACGATGAGCAAACTAAAGCCAGTTGTTTTATATGCCACTTAAAAAGTTATGGCCACGCGTAAGAACTTTAGGTTGTGCGATTGCGCTTTTATAAGCAGCCAGGTCAACGCATGTGAGCCACGTTGCCGTGGAGAATGAAGAAGGCGAATTAGAGATGCATTGTTCGCCTGAAGCTACGCTTGTGTTATAAGACAGAGACGCCGTCGTAAAGCATTTCTCGTTGAAGTAGACCATCTAGGGTTCCTTATAACGATTACTTTACGATCGTGATGCTAGCAGCGTGATCACCATCATGCACGCGGGTTCACGGCCATTTAAAAGAAATACCAATATATATTCGAGTCTAGTACTATTTGAGATATTTCAGCAACCGATTGAAAAATCTACGTTGCCATCTAGTTGGAAGATCGGAAAGACTGTTCCGGTCCATAAATAAAAGGTAAAATAAAAACTCGCGTTTTAATTCTCGCCCGATATCCTTAAAAAGCTCGCCCAGTAAAATTCTAGAACATGTAAGTTATACAAACACTTTTCACTTCTTTGATATAGGCTCATTTTTCTCAAATGTACCACATGACTTCGGCAGACACCCTTTTATGCGAAACACAACTGCCATTTCTATTACGTAAACTTCATGTAATTAATTCTTGACCAACGGTTTATACCTGACCGTATTCCCTGAGATTTTGGAAAAGCGTTTGAAGAATTTAGTCACAGCGTACACTTTAACTAAGCAAACTGAATTTTAATAGCAAAGTAGTCACATGGCTCGAATATTTTTTGGCAGGTAGCTCATAATTCGTGTCTGCTAACACCTCTAACTCCCCGTTGAGCCCCGTTCCTTCTGGCGTGCCGTAGGGTTCAGTACTTAGCCCGCTTTTGTTTCCTAATTATATTAATGACTTGACTTACTGTGTATCTTCTACGATTCGTTTATTCACGGATGAATGTGTAGTTCATCGCAACAATAATGACTGAAATAATGCTACCACACTTCAAAATGACGCTTTAGCTTACTGGTGTAGTGTATGTGGACCTTTTACGAAAATAGGTCCTCCTATCGAAACGTTGGCCAGCCTTTCTAAGGCACCTTATCCCTGTTTATAACCTTTATACCGCAGTGTGCTATTACATCTGTCAGCCCCTTTCTTGATTTTGGTGTAGTGTATGGATGATGAAACTTAACCGCACTAATGTGAGGTATTACGCGCCTCTCCTGCTTCTTATCCTTTACTGCTTGCACCCTTGAATCAGTTACGTTATACTGCTTCATGCGGTATTCACATAATATTGTCTTGGTATTCCCACGTTATCAAAGTAATTAACAGCGCCACCCGTTCCTTAGGATGCCTCCGTCGTAACTTCCCTTCTGCTCCTGTTTCATTCAAACTTCTGTATAAAAAGTCAGTCTAATGTAAACTCGGACATCCTGCGTCGATCCTGGACCCCAGCACTGGTATATTTACTACTGCTTTCGAGCGAGTCCAAAATAACTTTGTTCGATTTGCGTTTCGCAAGTGCAATCACACCGCCAATAGAAAAATAATTAAATAATCTTCTAAGCTTACTTCCTTCGCCTGTCGTCGCAATATGTTTGTCTGTGTTTTTTTTTGCAAAATATAAGACGACCACATGCTGCACAACTGCCTTGTATATCCTTGTTCCGTCGCACGTTTCACCTCGTTGTGAAATATACGCGATTAGGACCAAGCACACGAGGAAGTGCGCAACACCATCGCAGTCTGTAAGGCAATCTCGCTTTCTTTATATAGTCTCGTGTGACTTGTCGTAAGTGTTCATTTTAATAGCGACTATCATTATGCAGATCAGAAACAGGTCTTCGCGTAATGACTTTCTCCATTTGGTCGGACAGCCAGCGGGTCGGTCTGTTACCACGAAATGCCGCGAAAAAGAATAAGATTGCACAGATCCCACCCACTGTGAGAATCGATGTCATGCAAATGACTTTGCAGGCTGTCCTGCATCTCTGGGATTTCCCGAAGCTTTACCAGGTGGACCAACGCATTTGCGAAGAGCGAACAGTTGTGCATGTGACAACAGTAGCAAGACGATGGTTACGACGATAGTACGGCGGCAAAGGCATATTATCCACCAAGGTTACTAATTAGAAGCTATGGTGTTGCGTTGCTAAGCACGAGGTAGGGGGGTCAAATCCCAGCCGCGGTGGTCGCATTTTCGATGGGGGCGAAATGCAAAAACGCACGTGTCGCGTGCATTGGGGGCACGTTAAAGTGGTCAAAATTAATCCAGAGTTCCCCACTACGGCGTGTCTCATAATCAAATCGTGGTTTTGGCGCATAAAACCCCAGAATTCGTTCGCTAAGGCATAATTCCTACTGTGCTCGTTCGATGCGCATCTGTACGACATGCTGACTGTTGAGTTCTCCATAGGTATTTAACTGGAGTAAGCGAGGGATACACGGATTGTGACGTGATCTTTGAATGAGCAGGAAGATATGTTCTGCCGTTCGCAGCGCGCGCATCTCGTCACCGTCCTTCTCGCAACTCACTGCCTTATTCGTCTCGCACCAACATTTTTAAGCATTCATTTTTTCCACGCACAATCCAGGAGTGCAATGCCTTGCCTGCCAGTGCATCATTATCAGATACGGTCACCGCATTTGAGCGGTGGCCATATCTTCAAGCGCAGCATGCGCTTTGTGTTACAACACCGTTAGCACAGGCTTTGGCAGGTGCTGATTAATATTGGCGACTGTAATGCGAATTCTCGCGTCTCATGATAGCTCTGATAGACTATACCTCATTGCCTATACGAAGGCCCCAATTAAGACCAGCAATTTTCTGCAGCTTTATGGAGAGGGCTTATTATAGTCATTATATTCGTCACCCCCTCGCCTCTTCACTGAGCATATTTCTGTTTCAGTTAGCACTCAAGCTTCATAAAGGTAGCAAACTCTTCCAAAGCACATTTGTATTCAACACGACCTACCATTCTTCATTCATGGTAATGGATTAGCGAGCCTCTAGGCAAGCACTGCATAAGAATTTCAATTTACCGACACCTAATGATGTTTATGGGTACCCGAAGCTTAATACAGAATAACCTTCCGATTGGCATTAAAGGTAACTGTAATTCTGTGCAGACAACAGAAAGTTCGTCACGTCTACAAATATCTTTCCTAGATTTAACTGACTGTAATGTTTCTTGTGACGCAGTGTCAGCTCTAAAAATATAGTGTCACGTTTGTTCGACCTTATTATAATAATGGGTTCATGCATTTTTGTTCTAGATGGATATCGTTTCGCTTTTGATATGTTTCGACCGTGAAAAACCGTGCTCCCTTGCCCTTTGTTTGTGATTGTTTTTGCCATTACTCTATTCCAATCTCACCTGCTTAGTCTTATTTAAGACCGCTGTATACTTGCAAATAAAAATAAGTGTTATACAATCGTACGCACGTGTGTATATATCGCGTGGTCTATGTTAAAATGACGATGGCATTTGTACTACGGCAAAGAAATGTTAAAAACGTGATCAACCTTTGTTTTATTATAGAGGTTCGAAATGAGGCGAGACAGGAACCTACCTACCGCGAGGCATTCTTGGAATTATGAGTCAAACGATTATTTACATTAAAAAGAAACGATGCCCCCGGGTAAGGTTCGATTTCACGACTTTTCTATATGGAATAAAGTGATCTTACTACAGCAGCACTGAAGTGAATCTGTAACTGGAATAGGTTATACTGTCCGAAGCATGTGCGAAAACTCAATTAGACGCGCCATTTCGTGCATGCTTCGCCGAGGACTGGAGTCGACGTTGAAAGCAGCGTCATGCTATGCATTGCAGTGAAAAGGCAGCTTTTTTTAGCGTGTGCAGCCACTTGCCAGGTGGAATTTCACACTTGTCAGAATAAATGTCAGTGAACGGGCGGTTTCTACATGCCGTAATGTGGTGTGAACACATTGCAAATGAGAAAAACGCGTCGCCAAGCGCTTGCACTAATGTATTTATTAGAGAACACCTGTGTTCCCTTTGGCTATCCCGGTTACATATCATTAGGTCCAAAAAGCGAGGAGTCTCGTAGCTTTTCTGCAATGCAAATACTACAAGTATAATATTATAGCTGGTTGCATGTGATTATAGAGCTCTTTCCAGACAGCGAAAAACGGGCCATTTATTTGACTTGTTTTTTTTTTTTTAAATCCTTTCTACTACCGAACGACTGCCGCTCAACTATAATACGTCCTTTAGTTTGTGACTTCCTAGACAGTAGGCACGTTGGCCATCGTTGTGGCCTCATTTTAAAGAATGTAAACACATTTTTTCAGTCCCCATTTCGGGAAGCCCTAACAATTGCAAACGAAACGGTCGTACTGGCACTGAAACTGCAAATATTGCGAGGCGCTCAAGTGAACTGATCGCGCTTCCTAACGGTTTTTAATGGCTTCTATCTTCTGTCTGTCGTTGGATGTGCTCAGCTTATATGTGCTGTTCGCACCGACGAGCGCGGCTTCTTCCCCGAAGTTGGCGCTAGATCTTTTCTGCGCAGAGGCCGATCCTTCGAGAAATGATGACGAAACTTGTTTTTGTGGCGATAATAACCTCTTTTCGCCGCTGAGAGAGTCTCTTGGGCAGTGCGACGGCAGTCAGTAAAACTATAGGCATATAAGCTGCAAGATGACGCTACCACACGTCCGTTGTTTTACTTTTTGTCGGCGATATGTTGGCATAATTATCATCGACATTGTATTATACCTCTCGCGCAAGACACGTTTGCTGTATCGAAACCTACGAGTGTTTGCACGAGGCGTCGTGCTCCCAGTGTAGAACGCCCCAAGTTTTGAAAGCAACCGGCTAGACCAACTTGACTTTTCGCTGCGCCTTCGCATCTCAACTGAACTCTGCCGACGTGAGATATGTCGGCAAGGCTAGGAGTGACCTTCACGAAGACTTTCACTTGTCGTATCGGAACGGCCAACAACGCTACATGTGATGACTGTGGTCGCGAAGAGACCATTCAACATGCTTTGTGTGACTGTCCTCGCTACCATACGGATACGATCGGCCGCAAGGGCGCTAGCTCGCTTTGATCACGGACCATTGTTAGAGCAAATCATTTTGGAATGTATTACGGTGTACTTGTGACGTAAACAAATTGAAACAAGACCACGACAGGAAGAAGCGCCAGCCGCAACTAATTTTATTCATGGCGGCAGGTTTACTTTTATGGGGAAGGCGCCAGCGTGCGCAAATGCACTTGCGCAACACAATCAGACCACGAAGATGAAGTAGCGAAAATGCATGCCTCTTCAAACATACAATCAAGGGATCAATTTTCAGTGCTGCGCAGAGCCACTGACGTATCACTGATACAAACATCGCGCTTTTTTTAATGTAGTATGCCTCCATTAACTCACTTGCCAAGGTATCTTTGTTTCTGCCGAGTGAGCGGATGTTAGAAAGACTTGGCCCACGCATGCAGGAGCCACAGTGCATAAGCGAATGCCCAGCAGTCTCGTTCCTGACAGAAATCTCACGTTCCCTTACCCTGTCATTACTGAAGTGCCCTGTTTAATTTCGTGCATCACGTCGACAGCACAGCCAACATACGGCTTAACATGCTTAACATGACCCGTTCGTCCTCTTTCTGCATGGCGGCGACGGTGTTCTATGCAGTCACGTTATCTTGAATCTCTAGCGGCGTCAGCGGCATCCAGCGGTATCAGTCGGTCGCTGCTAGCGCTGGGGGGATGAAAGGGGGGCGGAGCTGGTTACGAGGCCGACGACAACGCCGACGCGAAACCCAGGAACGGACGCCAAAGAGCTGCGCTCTAAAAAGAAGAACGATGCGCCGCCAGTCGTCTTATAATAAGTAGTAGAAACTCTGCATTATCAATCATTCCAGCCTGAAACCGAACATTCAGCCTCTCCGCTCTCAGAACCGCGCTCGTGTGGCAAGGATAGTAATAGGTCTCCTGTAGTACGGTTTATGCTTTCTGGTGATGCTGGCGGACGTTCCTTCTTTTTCTGTACCGCTCTAAATTAATATAAAAAAATTACGTATATGCAGGCCTATGCATCACATTCACTTCTTATTTTTATTCTTGCAAAAATAAAGCGAAAATATGAATTAAAAGCCGTGCACGTCCGCGCCAACAATGATGCAGTAAGCTTTAGCAGTAAGTAACGTAGAGGCAACTCTAAAGAAACGTTAAATCATGCTAGTAACTCCCCGCGGAATACTGCGGAGGGAGCTCGGGCCCCGTAGTCCCCCCGCCGTAGTCGGCGCCTATGCACACACACACACACGCACACGTGGCCGCCTGCGCGGAGCCAAGCAGAACTTTCACAGAACGCGACGCTATATTTCGCGTTTCGCTCTACGTGGTACTCCATCTTCAAGAAGAAAAAGAAAACTCTTATCAGCCATCATAGCCAAAGCGCCTCGTTGGACTTCCCGCTTCGCCCAGAGCCCTTGAATCCCAATGGACGGTAAGCTACACAACCAGAAACCGCACTCGTTTGCCCGCAGCGGTAGATGGCGCCACTTTCCCAGCCACTTCAATCCATCTCCAAAGCACGCGTCCCCGCCCACTGCCCACCTCTTCTGCGCCCAGGCGCGGCGCAGAGCGACGTTGACGACGCAGCCTTCGCACAGTCGGCGGCGAAACGCCATCGGCTGGTTGCCTTGGTGCGTGACGCCAGCTGTGAGCGCAAGCGTGAAACGAAACCGCCGCGCCAGTCGTCGCCTGCGTCAGGCCGGTCAGAGGCGCTGGATTAACACGCGCATCTCCGAATGCATTCGCCCGCGATGGATCGCTAGAAAGCTGTCGTGCCGCGCGTGCCGCGGACAGTGCACACCAGAGCGACGGGCAACGTACGCACCTCAGAGTTCGAGCCACGGCTCGGCGCCAACGGCCGTTCGAGACTACGGTACGGCGCCGCCGCCGGAGTTCGCGAAGCGCTCCTGCTCGTTGGACCTGTGGTGCGAGGCGGGCGGCGGTGAGGAGCAGCGGGTCGGGATCGTTGCGGTGCGCGGTTCTTGAGTCGCGAAGGAGACGTGTCTGCCCGGGAGGCGGACGCCGGTGCAGCACCAGCGAGAGTGCGCCATGACCGCGCCGCGCTCGCGGAGAGCACGGCCGCGGAGGCGAGCGGCCCAGAGGCGGGGACCTGGCGTGCACCGGGTCCCCCGGTCCCGGCACTGACGCTGGCTGGAGCGGCGGAAGAGGCGGCTGACGGCGATGCGACCTCACTCAAGGCCTACATGGAAGGCGTCAGCAGGCGGTAAGTCTTCTTGCCCACCCCGAATTGAAGCGGGGGTGTGCTATACGTTCGCGCGCACTACCGTTTCGTCCGCGTTGCACTCAACTAGCGCATATCAAAGCAATGCGAATCAAATCAAATGCAACCTTATTACTTTGCATTAGACGCTAGCAAGATAACGTATAGAAGATACACGATACAAGATATGCAAGATAGGCTGTTGCCTGCGCTCTGCGCACTGTTCGTTTCTCACAGAAAAAAAAAACAAGAACAAAAGAACGTTGATTGTAAACCGGACAGAAAGTGCCTCAAGTGAACGGACAAGATAGCCTTAGACTTTCGCTGTGGCCACGGATTTTGGTATCGAGGCCGACAACGATGTGTACGGATGCTGGGCTGTTCTTACATAAACCGTGGTCCGTGAACAAACAGGGACCTCGGAATCTTCACTGGAGCCTATGGAGACGGACGTGCAGACGGGGAGCAGGTGACAGTCCTACAAGAAAGACACGACATTTCCGGTGACTTTCCTGAGCTGTCCGCAATATTCACGCACGCACACGCTTGGTGCAGAGCTACAAGGTTGAGAGGCAAATGCTGCTGACTTCTAGAATTGTACCCGACTATGGTGTTCTTCGGGAACCTTGATTTAAAAAAAATACGATAGAAAGAAAGGTTGAGGTCCTAAATGAAATGTCTTTGCTCCAGAGCCAATGCAATGCATTCTTCTTTCTTAAATGCAACAAACTACGTTCTGATCGGTTCAGCGGTTTTTCAGATGTGAGCATTTCTGCGCCCAAGCTATACCGAATATGACCGCCACGTGTCTGAAGGAGGCTTTCACCGCTTGATAAGAATGACGCTGATATTGCCCATTTATTTATCCAACACTCTGTCACTCGTTTTCACCACTTACGCGTTGTTATACGAACACACTCCTGCATGAAATGCTTCAAAGCCGTCTCCACATTAATTTGCCATGTATAGATGTCGTTCCTTGATGATACTGTATTCTACGCGTATATTGTTCCGTTGCTTTTCAGCGGAGTAATGCATACACCCTCAATCTCCTTTTTCTTACGCTAGTACTCTTCGGGTGAATATACTTAAATCATCATCATCATCATCATTGTAAGCCTATTTTACGTCCACTGCAGGGCGAATGTTTCCCACTCCGATCTCCAATTACCCTTGTCCTGCGCCAACTGCATCGGTGAATTTTCGCGCCTGCGAATTTCTTAATTTCATCACCCCACCTATTTTTCTGCAGTCCTCGACTGCATTTCCCTTCCCTTGGCGCCCATTCTGTAAATCTAATGGTCCACCAGTTATCTGTCCTACGCATTACATGGCCTGCTCAGCTCCATTTTCTCTCTTAATGTCAATTAGAATATCGGCTATCTGCGTTTGCTGCCCTATCCATACCGCTCTCTTCCTGTCTCTTAAAGTTACGCTTAACATTCTTCATTCCATCACTCTTTGCGCGTTCCTTAACTTGTTCTCGAGCTTCTTTGTCAACCTCCAAGTTTCTGCCCCATATGTTAGCACCCATCGAACGCATTGATTGTACACCTTTCGTTTCAAAGATAGTGGTAAACTTCCAGTCAGGATCTGACAATGTCTGCCGTATGCACTCCAACCCATTTTTGTTCTTCTGTAAGTTTCCTTCTCATGACCCTGTGAGTAACTGGTCGTCCTAGCTAAACGTACTCCTTCGCAGACTCTATAGGATGAATGATGCTTTTGAACTCTTGCTCCCTTGCCAGGCTATTGAATATTACCTTTGTCTTCTGCATATTAATGTTCAACCCTACTGTTACGCTCTCTATGTTAAGGTGCTCAATGATTTGTTGCAATTTGTCCCCAGAGTTGCTAAACAGGACAATATCATCTGCAAACTGAAGGCTGCCGAGATATTCGCCGTTGAACCTCACTCCTAACCCTCAATACTTCTTCCAGGCATGCAATGAATAGCAGTACAGAGATTGTGTCTCCTTTCCTGACCCCTTTCTTTATAGGCATCTTTCTCATTTTCTTGTGGAAAATCAAGTTAGCTGTGTAATCTTTGTAGATATTTTCCAATGTATTCAAGTGTTCCTTCTGTACTCTATGATTGCGTAATGCCTATGTGGCATGGTATCTCTACTGAATCAAATGCCATTTCGTAACCTATGAAAGCCATATAGGTAGGCTGACTGTACTTTGCAAATTTCTCGATTACCTGGTTGGTGACATGCATATGGTCCATTGTAGAGTATTCCTTGCTGAAGCCATCCTGTTCTCTTGTTTGACTGAATTCAAGTGTTGCCCTTATTCTATTGGATATTATCTTGGTGAATATTTTATACAATACTGTAAGTAAGCTAATGTGCCTCTAATCTTGCAATTCTTCAACGTTTCCCTTTTTGTGTATCAGTATAATGTTGCCACTCTTCCAGTTCTCTGGAACCCTGGAAGTCGTGAATCATTTCGTATAAAGGGCAGCAAGTTTTTCAAGCATCAAAGATCTCCTCCATCTTTGATTAAATCAAGTGTTATTCCATTTTCTTCTGCCGCTTTTTCCCGATTCATGTCTTGCAAGCCCTTCTAACTTCATCGCTAGTTACAGAAGAGCTCCTGTATCCGGTTCATTACCACTTTGAGTGAAGGTAGCGCGGTTGCTCTGGATACTGTACAGGTTAGTATATAATTGTTCCACTGCTTTTACTATATCTTCGAAATTGCTGATGATATTACCCTGCTTATCTTTCAGTCCATATATCTTGGCTTGTCCTATGCAATGTTTTCTTCTCCCTGATTTCATGCTGCGTCGATTTTTACTGCTTTCTCAGTTTTCCTAACGTTATAATTTCGATTATCTCTTGCTTTCTTCTTGGTGATCAGTTTTGAAAGTTCCGCTAATTCTATCTGATCTCTTGAGTTGGACTCTTTCATTCTTTGTAGCTTCATTACAAAGGGCCCCTCACCAGGTGTGGCCATTTTGAGCTGACAAGCGCAGAGCATACACTGCGCAATAACGATCGCGTCTGCAAAGTATTACATCGCTAAGCGCAGCGGAAAGATCTGAAATTTCAAACCGAACGCCGTTTCCCCTTCTCCTCGCGGCCATCGCGATCCAGGCCGGAGGATGACGTACACGTGCTAGCGCGCCTACGTACACGTGTTCGTATTGGGACGTCGCTTGTGGTGACACGTGAATTCGATGATTATTCAAGGGCACACCTGTTATTTGTGTAATATGTTGCTTGAGTTGACGAATAAAGCTTTGAAAACTAATAAAACACACAAACCGAATATCTACGTGTCTTTTCTTTTCTTTTTTTTTACTTCGCACCGCAGCAGAAAAGATGTACTTCCGTTTCGTCTGCTTGTTCCCACGCCGTGCAGTCGCGAGCGCAGACAACGAAACTATGTCATTTTCTACCGTGTTCCAGCGCGGGATCGTGCTCTGTGATCCTTTCGTGTCTGCCTCAGTATTCGTGCACCATTGGCTTATACCGCCAGTCAGTGCCCTCGTTCACAGTGCGCAAAATCGTGCGCTGCGCGAAACGAGACGAACAACAGCTCGCGCGCGACGCCGTCAGCGGAAGAGCGCCGCGCCGCAAGAAAACGAGGAGAAAAAGAAATGAAGGCGGGGCCCGTGACGTATGCGTCACGAGATCCTAAAAGTCCGGTATATGGGAGAATACAGGGACAGAATTTCGCTTGCGGAGGTTAGACGGGGCAAGTGGAGAAAGTGTCTCGCTTGGCAGTGGAGTTCCCTTCCTGAAGTCATGGGTTTGCGGCACTGAAATATTTCTATCTCAGCTATTAATGAGCCGATTTGCATTTTTTTGCGGCAGAACGCTCCCTAGAGGACGCGTAACAAATTCCAGCGTATAACCAAAATTTGCTATGGGGCCCGGTGAGGGGCCCTTTAAAGAAGCGCGCTGGATGGGCCCATGGTGGCGCGCCGCGGCTCTCGCAACAACTTCATTACTTCAAGAGGTCGCGTTACAGAAAGAATAAAGAAAGAAACACATGCTTCCACCCTCAATTCAACTAGCTGGCAATGAGAGGGACGCCAAGGTTGCGTTAACCGCAATTACTATACGCCTCCGCTAGGTGTCAAACGACCCTCGCGATAAGAAGTGTATGCCGGAAGAAACACACACAGTTGTTACTTTTTCCAGACGCAGCCATTCAAAAGTGTCTGTCACGTAGCTATCGTAAGACAGCAACTTATGTGACTCCTTGTTTCTTGCAAAATCTTTGTGTGTTGCGACAATCCGGTGGGGGCGAAATATGAAAACACCCGTGTACTTAGATTTAGGTGCACGTTAAAGAACCATAGGTGGTCCAAACTTACGAAGTCCCTCACTACGGCGTGCCTGATAATCAGAAAGTGGTTTTGGCACGTAAAACCCCACAGTTTTCTTTGTGTTGAGTCAAAAAAGTCATACCGTATAGACTCGTGTAACGGCTGCACGCATGTAAAGGCCGCCACACTGAATTGGTAGTCTAAAATTTGGAAAAATAATATTTTGAACGGAGAAGCAATCGCGCTCGGAGCCCAAAGCCGCGCATGCGCATCGGCGAATTTTCGGACGCTGCTTGCTTCCGCGTGACGCTAGTAGATGGCGAGAGCAATCTAGTCCTTACAAGGGAGCAATTAGCCCTTACGCGGGACCAAACCAAAAGGTTTGGCCCCATGTAAGGACCGCACCTCGTCAAAAATTGTGAAGTCGCGGCCGTTACACGAGTCTATACGGTCGGTATTTCTATGCGTGGGTTTGAGATTACGCACAGGACAGTTTGTGAGTTAGTAAAATGTCAAGTTCGATTGCCTTGTACTGGAAGTTCATCTGCACACGATGTACCCTACAGTTATCGTCTTAATTCACGCGTGATATAACATCTTATAAATAAGAGTTATCGTGCAAGTTATTAAGAGTTGAGTGAAGCGAAAACCTCGCATGTTGAGAGCATTTAATGTTCGTAAATTAATTACGATAATAAATGAGATATTATATATTACGAAAGGCTGACGTAATTTTTTGAATTCTTCGGAAGCAATAAATAAAATTGGAGGACGCTTAAGGTTCGCCTTTAAGATTGTAACGTGATAGCATTCAAAGATTCCTCACTGCTTCTCATGCTTCCCGGCAAGTGCAGCTTATGTAATCGCAATGTTTGCCGGGAAACGCTGGCGGCGAACGCTATGTACGAAGGCGAACTCTCTGGAAGAAACGCAGCCTCTTGCGTGGGCCGATTCCGGAGGTAGTGCACAGCCGCGCCAATAAAGTTACATAATTTTCAGGTTTCTTTTATTGTTTCGCACTTTTAATATTTTAGTCTGAGAATATTTAACATAAGAGGCATGCGCTGTCAGTGTTTTGTTTCATGACATTTGTTTGTGGGATGTCATCCTCAAAATTTCTAGGAATAAGTTTGTCAAGAATGTAACACAAGGTGTGAGCAACTTTAGTGATATAATAGTGTGGCAATATAGCCCGCATATACCACATGTTTTATATCAAGGCGTGGCATATACATATAGCTAAATATATACAGAGATTTTCGCTCACGGGGACGCCGACGCCGGATTTTCTGCGACACTGGGCCCCTAACGCATTCGTGTCAATAGTACCACATTCTGGCGAGTAAATACATCAATAGGAACGCCACAGCATATCACAAATTGGTGTCATTTCACACAACACCGGTCGCAGCCAGTATGTAGACATAAACAGTTCGTGCACAAGTACCGGAGGGCTTCAGGGATACGTATTATGTACGGCATTATTCACCATTGTGCACGTTGCAGATGCACCTGTGTACAGATAATTCGGCACTGCATCAGTACCACGTCTTACAAAGGCATTATTCTCATATCTCACAAGGTCATCGCATATAGATAACATTTTCTCTTCGGCACAGAAAAAACATGATTTTTGAGACATAAGTTAGGCAATTTATTATCTTCACTATAGGGATGGTATATAGCGTAAAAACGATGCATTTGATCTCTGCTAGGATATTCTTGCAGAGATCCTCTGCATTCAGAATATGTATTCTCTAGAATATGCATATATCGATATCTATATATCAGCGATTGAAAAGATACGAGGAACGCTTTAAAGAATGCGACGCTCTGAAAGAAATTCTGGACTGCTGACTTGGGACCAGAGGACAATCATCGTCATTTTCAGCTTTAGATCAATAGATGGTGTGTGCATGACACCATCTAGCGACGGCTTTCTTAGGGCAGAGAAACTCAGCGGCACCTAGTATCGAAAGGAGGAAGAAGTAGAGGAACGGTTCTGCATTGACATCTTGGCTTGGTCGCGGCAGTACAACAGGCCATTAAGTTACATGCAAGCATCATAATTTTTGCAATCATTGTCCAACTTTATAGCATTGCAATAAAATTCTGAACAAGCATTATGTTTTCCGTGGCTTCCGAGAGAGCAAGAAACAAACATCTTTACTTAAAACCTAGTCCGCTACATTATGACTGCGGAACGGCCATCATATGGGACACTTCGTACTGTGGGAGGAGCACAAAACGTACGTATGATAGGAAAGGAATGACCGACACGAACGCAACCTACACTATGAATTGTTATCAACCCGCCAAACTGCCAGTTCTAATGGGCACTATATAGGGTTTCCTGTAAGGTTACTGAAAGGGCAGTAGAGGGAATGAGGCAGCTCCATTGGGATGTGGGGTGAATGCGGCGAAGTATTCTCGATAGGGAACTTTGAAGGGACCTTTGTGAGTGAGGGCTGATTGCGCCGTTCCGCTGTTGTAACGGCTCGTCGCGCCATAGTCTCGAAGACAGTGCTTTGGGCACAGTGCAATGTCGCTGCATGTCCTCAAGCAAGCAGAACGCAGTGCGCACGAGCTGAAAGCTACAGAAAATGCCCAGTATCGCCCACTGAACTGAATTTGGAATGTTAAAGACTTGCACAGCGAAGAGCCGATTGCGAAGCACGCTTTGGCATTAGTTTGTCAGAGCACTGATACGAGGCAGTGGACGCTGGAAGCAATGGTGACGAGATGTCGCATGTGTTTCGGACGCCACCTATTGGTCTCAACAGCGCAGTTATAGGCGAGGCCCAGAACAAAGTCGAACCCGAGGTCGAAGAGGGTGGTTATATTGGATCGTTATTATTCGTAGAACATCTAATTGGTTAAAGCGCATGCACATCGACAGAGACATAGAAGACACAGGAGACAGACATGTGTGTTGTCTCATGTGCCTTATGTGTCCGTGTCGTTGCGCCTGATCAACCGATGTCGACATGTGTCGAGCAAGCAAATAGAGAGTAACGTATTTAAATATTAGTTCAGCGTGCGCGGACCGTGTTGCACACTGCAGAGTGAAAGCTTCCAGCCGGGCGCCCGGTAGGCGGCGCTGCTGGCAATGATCGCGCATTGCGCAGTGGCAGCCCGCGGTATACGGAAGCGTCGCGGCGTCTTAATTACGCAGAGGGTTAGGGGACGCAGCAGAATATATTCTTCCTATTCGTTTGCCTTCTTGTTTGTGGGTTTTTCGCAATGCGACAGCGCGGCTTCTGGCGGTCTTTGCTATGCGTAAGAAAAATAGAATAAAAGAAAGAGAAATGGTCGCGCGAAAACAACATGGCACCAGCGCGAGCGCGCCGCGCGCAAATGTCAGAGGTCGAGGGAGCGAGCGACAGGTGAAAGGGCGCACTCGTCCGTTCGTGCGTTGATTTAATAAAGCCAGCGCGCGGGCTTTCACCTTAAACGCTCTGCGAAACACAACGAAGCGGTCCCGCAGAAGGTTGAAGGTATCCTGTTTCCTTCGCTTTGCTACATTTTTGTTATTCTTCAATGAAATTTGATCAGCCCTGCCTGTCTGCGACTTCCTTTTTTCTTTTGTCCGGCGCCGAAACGCAGCCGCTGCTGCTGGAAAGCGCCCAGAAGACTTAGGATTCGCTACAGGTGAAATAGACAGTCGAGAGCTGCAGAGTTGTAAGTCATGTTGAATTACATTCACCAGGCGGATCGACCTCGTTGAAGTGGAGATTTGACTGCGACAAAGGAGTCGTTGCTTCGTTAGTACTAACTGCAGTACATAGGTGACTACTTAAATGACATGGCCTGCATATTTTTGAAATGATCGATTGGTCGATCGATCAGTCGACTGATTGTAATCAAACACCTGTGCTGTGAAACATTCTGTACTAGAGGTTGCCTCCGCCTTAGTATCGGGCACCCAACGTTACTTAGGCTGACTTCACACTTGGAGACGTAAATCAGGCTAATCCGCCGTCACATTAGGGCTCCAATAAAACCTACCACGGGCAATCCCGGCTTCTTCTTCAACCTATTCCTGCGTATGCAAATTTCCGTAATTGCAACTCTACGGACGCATTCGCCTTGGTCTCGCACGTAAAGGCACGCAGCCCACCGCCAAAGCGGATTCACACCGAGCACAGCTTACAGGAAAGGTGCACGACAAGCATTCGATTCAAGAAAAGTTAGTCCTTGCTCACAGCGCCGGATGCACGTCGTGCAGCACAAGTCTGCTTGTGCATAAATATGCATATCCAACGCACATGTTTTAATCTATGTGAAGCGATGCTTTAGTGAAGTGGTTAATTAAATGCCGTCAAAGTAACGGCGATGTGTAAAAGTGCATTTATCCTTTCAATCCTTTACAACGTGTAATCTCGTGCAATGCTTATGTTTATCCACCACAAAGGTCGCAACTTTATTCTAATGCAATTTTTATGTTTATGTACTGCACCACGCACAAGCTATGGCGGGATGTAAACACTAAATCAGGCGGATGTACAGTGTGTGACGTCTACACAGCGATTTCACGTGGACGAAGGCGATGCATGGTGCTTGTCGAGGGAAGAATCGCGATGTCAGGTGTATGTACGGAGAAGTACGACAGATAGCTAGCAACATTTAAGGATTATGTACCTTTGGGTCGCAGTGGCACATGCTCATGCTGAACCAGTAGTAGCAGCATAAACTTTATTTCTCTTAGGGGTTTTGGGTGGTGGGTGGGTCCCTCAGTCCGGGGGCTTCACTGGTTTCTGCGGTTCGCTGGGCTTGATCGAGAACTCTCTGGCTCTCCAGATTTTCGCTAGCAAGCCAAACCTCCCACTGCCCTTTACTCAGCATTTGCGCCATACGAGGCGAATTGGAATTTGTATAGATCGTAGTTTACACGCTCACGTTGAAGGATTGGTCACACCCAGTAGCACACACTGAAGCGCTAAATAAAGGAGAATAAAGTAACTTAAATAATCAGTTAAATATAATGCTCTCTTCCACTAAGAGGTCGGTGTGCTTATGAGCCGATGTTATAAGTCAAGGTTATATGTAGAAATTTCTTCTTTTATTACGCAGAACAGAGGTGCGCTTACTGGCACTACAGTGGCGTTCTGTTTACAGAGTTTATATACTTATAAGCACGTTTGCTGGTATTTGCATTGTGCACACATATAACGTCGTCATATCTTTATGTCCACTGCAGGACAAAGGCCCCTCCACGTGATCTCCTATTACCCGCGTCTTGCGCTAGCTGATTCGAACTTGCGCCTGCGCATTTCTTAATTTTATCACCGCGCCACATGGCCTGCCCAGGTCTAGTTTTTTTCTCCTAATATCAACTATAATATCGGCTATCCCCGTTTTCTCTCTAGTCCGCATCGCTCCCCTCCTGTCTGTTAACGTTTAGCCTAAAATTTTTTGTTCCATCACTTTTTGCGCGGTCATTAACTTGTTCTCGAGCTCCTTTGTCAATCTCCAAGTTTGTGCCCCGTGTTTTAGCACCGGTAGAACGCAATGATTGTACACTTTTTTTTCAACGACAGTGGTAAGCTCCCAGTCAGGATTTGGTGATGCCTGATGTATGCACTCCACCCCATTTTTATAAGTTTCCTTCTCATGATCAGGATCCCCCGTGAGTAAAAGACCTAGATAAGCGTAGAGGCTGACTGGCGACCATGAATTCTTATTCCCTTGCCCAGCCATTTGTCTTTTGTCATATTCCTATATTATTCCTACAACCTCACATATATATATATATATATATATATATATATATATATATATATATATATATATATATATATATATATATATATATATATATATATATATATATATATATATATCCACAAACGTAACCTTCGAAATATAACCGCGAGAACACAACGTGGATGGGTCATTGCGGCGACCAAGACTGTGGAAGGTGATGCTAAGTACGCGAAGCAGAATTTTCATTCGTATTGTAGAGTGGCTAATTCGCAGTAAAAAGGCGTTTTTGATTTCACGCCCATCGAAATATGGTTGGCGCTGTCGTGGCAGTCAAAAGCGCGAATTGCGTAGCTACGCAAGCAATGCAGTCAATGTTCCCGCGAAGAGGTTCCGTTTGTGTAATTTACAAGACAGTAAATTGAGGTTGTAGAAACACAAAATAGAAGGAGCTTCACGCAGAGTCCGAAGCAGTGACAGCAATATAGCTCGCGCAACTCTGGACAAGCGTTAAAGAAATGCGCGAACAAAAATTTGCTTCTGTGTCCGGCCAGACTTGAGTCCACAGGAGGAGATAGACATTACTTCAAATTAACAAATTACCGAGTTTAACAGCCCGAAAATGCAAAGTGAGTTTTGAGTGAGTGGAGGGTTGCAGGTCTAATTTTTACCACCTTGATTTACTTAACGATCACCCAAGGCACGGCACTCGAGCGCTTCTGCGTTCGGCACCCATCGGAATGCGACCGCTACGGCTGGGAATCGAATTCACGTCCTTATGTTTAACAGCGCAGCTTGATATCTACAGAAAGGCCGGTCTGAGCGCACAAGCTCAGGCCCAACGTTACTAGACTAGCTTCAGTTGTAAAACTCCCCGCCCGCGCGCTTACAGCCGCTGTCGCCACTTCTGTGACAGCCGCCAGAGGGCAACGCTGTTCCATCGGGCTCCACTGCAGACGCCTCGACACAGCCTTGAGCTCGTGCGGATAGGCAGTTTGCGCGTGTTTCACGCTCGCTGGCGTTCTCCCTTGTCCAAATTAGTGATACCACGAGAAAGCGGTATTCACCTACAGCAAGAATATTTATCGCGACAGTTCGTTAATACTGAAAGAAGGGTAAACTGTACGAAAGGAAGAAACGCATACAGCGAAGCGCAGAAGCTGCGTTTCTAAATGTCGTGTGTTTCTTCCTGTCGTCTTAACATTTCGCGCAGTTTAGGCTCACGAGCCTGAATATCTGGCCAGAGTGCGTGATTGTAGAATGATCTTCATCCCCACCGAAGCTTCTCACCACGCCAAAGAAGCGCTGCAAAAAGAAAGATGAGGTCGGTCTTGGCGCACACAAGCCACAAATAAATAAATAAATAAATAAATAAATAAATAAATAAATAAATAAATAAATAAATAAATAAATAAATAGATAAATAAATAAAGAAGTTGGATTTTTCATTCCGGGAAGATGCTTAATCAGCGGAGCTGAAACGTGCAGCCCCTGTGTTTATCACTGGGTTAATTCCGAGGGATCATTAAAATATTTCTCAGTCATGAGGTTACACACACAATCGGCTGCGACGGAGAGAACGACGTCACTGACGGTATACCCGCAGTCCGCAGTTGTCGCTTGCGTTCGATGTCTCGAGTTTGCTCGGTGGCGTGGTTAGTAGCCTTCGCCTGTGATTTGCCGCTTGCGATTCTTCGAAATTATTTCTTCAAAATTAAATCGTTCTGTTACGTAAGACCATGAGTGGCTCATACTCCCTTAAGCAATGGCTCATACCCCCGTAAACGCGGCCTCCCCATTACGACGACAGAAGTGAAGTGAAATTCTACGGTGGAAAGATGAACGGCCACGCAGCCAGGGGAGTGGGTATGAGCCATGGTGTGTGCTGACGTGTCTCACATGTGCTCCTCGATTTTTCGGCAAAAGGCCCGGTAATTCGCCCCAGCTCATGCAAGGTCTCACACAACGGCATCCGTGAAGTTACAAGGACCGTGTGGATACCGAAATCTGAGGTGCGAAACCATTTCTCTCCGATTTAGGAGGATTTTTTCTACGAACACAGTGTCACTGCGAGCTAAGCCTGAAGAAAGCAGGACCTAGCGGCCGTGCATAGGCGTGGTCCGGCGGGGCCATCGACCTTGCCGGGGACTTAGAGGCGACGTGCTTCAAGAAAATGGCGTCCGCTATGCGTGTGGAAGTGGACGGTGAAGAAATAATGCCGGAGCAAGTTTCCGAGAAGTTTGGCTGGCGCGTCGCCGGTGAGAAGAAGACCCAAGAGCAAGAGAGCAAGCTAAGTCTAACCCCGGTCAACGGGGGGCCGGCGGCTGCCGGGCATCGTCGCCCGCAGCGGAAAAATTTCAAGAGCAAGCTACTCAAGGCAGCGAGGATGCCTGTGTTGCCGAGGCAAGATATCAAGATCGTCATGCGTCCCAGGGGAGGTCTGGACATTGGGGAAGTATCTAGATTCGAGATCAGCCGAGCCATCGTCGCAGCTGCGAATGTGAGTGGCGAGGAGGTGACGCAAGATGTTGTTTGCCCGAACAAACAGCAAAACATAGTTGTTATCAGTACGCCTAAGCGAGAGAACGCGGACCGCTACTCGGCAGTCAGAAGCATCACTATCAACGGCACGGCACACGAAGTCAGCGCCTACGAGACCGCCCCCCACGGCACCGTTAAGGGCGTCATCAGGGGTGTCCCGATGACGGACACTATTCAAGAAATCAACGACTACATCGTTCAAGAGTATAACCCTACTGCTATGCAAGCCAACCGCATCGGCAAGACGACAACGGTGGTCATCGCATTCGACGGCGACAAGGTCCCGAACTACATCAGATACGGCAACCTGCTGGTCGAGTGTTCGTTGTATCGCAAGCAGATCGATATGTGCTACCGTTGTGGTCGCCTCGGTCACCGGATGGACGTTTGTCCTAACCCCGAAGACAAGATATGCCGCGGTTGCGGCATGAAGAATCCTGAAGAAAGCCATGTTTGCAGTAACCCCAAGTGCAGCCTCTGCGGGGGCAACCACTTCACCGCGGACAAGGAGTGTACAGCGAGGTTCAAGACGCCATACGTCGTTCGTAAACGGCGTTGGGAACGTCAGCAACGAGAACAGGTGCAGCAGCAGCAGCAGCAGCCGAGGGGGCCAGCGTGGCAGCAGACAGCGTGGCAGCCACCGAGCGGGCGTCGTAGCCGCTCCCAGACCAGGCGAGGGAGAAGCACGAGCGATACCAGGTCACCATCGGCAGCTGGGGCTCGCAGGCGAGAATCTCGTTCGAGGTCCAAGTCGAAGACCCGGCGGAGCAACGGCGCCGAGAAACAGGTGGGCTGGGCAGCGGGGTCTCCCGTCGCTCTCGACAATAGCAATTTCCCTCCCCTCCCCTCCTCCCGCCCTTCCAAAGACAACGAGTGTAGACACTGTTTGGAACTCAAGGAGATGATAGAGAGGCAGAACAATCAAATCAAGGACCAAAACAATCAGATAAAAGCAATGATGGAGCGTATCGAGACGCTCAGTAGAACAAAGAACAGTGATAATGACGTCATTGCAGTTAAAAGGAAAGTACCCAAGAGAGACACCACCAGCGCTACTCCAGCGGTGACGAAGCTGATCACGTCATCGGCGCAGATCACATCACCGGCGTTGACGCAGTCAGTGACTCAAACTCCACAGACGGCAGTGGTTGCCATGGAGGAAGAGAAGGCTGAGGCCGCCGTTGCTCCGACAATGGAGTCGGTCATGAGAATGCTTACGCAAATCTCCAGCCAAGTTTCCCAAATGTCTGCGCAAGTGAACAATCTAACAGTAAGAATAGATAATGTGGAGGCCAAATGCAGCCAACTCTCCGTTAGAGTCATGACGATGGATGCGAAAAATAAGCATCTCACCGTTGCCAAGATGAAGTCACCACGGCTTATTCTACGGGTCAGGCCGCGAAAAGTTGGTTCCGTGCGCAAATCTACCGCTCAAAAAGTAGAAAATGACGAAGACTAAAGGGAAGCAGAAAGAGACTGCGATGTTATTTCAATGGAACTGTAGGAGTATTAGAAACAAGATAGGGGAGTTACAACTATTCGTTGATAAATTGGACCAAAAACCGGATATCATAGCGTTACAAGAGACCAACGGCCGGGCCAAGCTCGCAGGATACATTACGTATACGGACCCTAGCGAAAAGGGTACTGCGATCTTGGTCCGCAGCAACGTGGCGGCCACACAACACGTGACCGCTCAGCGAGGCTGCGAGCATACGCTCATCGAAATTCACAGCAGAAGAGTGGGGGGGGACAAGAACTTTTTCGTCCTGAGTGCTTATTGCCGACCGTCCAGCAGGGTCATTGACTTTGAAGGCACCATATTGGACTGCATTAAAGAAGCAAAAACAAGACCGATTTTAGTGCTAGGAGATTTTAACGCCGCCCACACGATGTGGGGTTATAAATATTCGTCCAAAAGAGGAAACCAATTGGTTAAAGCTATAGAGGACCACGACATGGAGGTGGTTAATGAACCGGGTGTACCAACCAGGACAGGCACTAGCACGGTCAGAGACACCACACCTGATCTGACGCTAGTTCGGGGGAACCTCGACGTAACTTGGCGTAACACGGGGGAAAATCTTGGCTCGGATCACGATATAATTTGTGTAACCCTCGGGGGGACTGACATCAAGGCGAAACTGGGTCAAGCCAACATTACAGACTGGGACCGTTTACGTAGAAGCGCAGACAGAGAAGGCGAGGATGAAAACCAAGACACCAAGACGTATGAGGCATGGGCCAAAAAGCAACGCGAATTTGTAAAGAAATTTACGCAGAAGATTACTACTACCACGCAAATACCCTTCGTAGACAGCAGGCTTAGTCACATGTGGGCGGCCAGGCACGGTCTTACTCGAAGGTGGAAGAGGCAAAGACATAACAAGAAGCTTCGCAGACGTATACACGCGCTCAACAAGCAAGTGTCCGAGTATGCGGAACAACTATGCAGGGAAAACTGGATGAAGATGTGTGATGACCTGCAAGGCACACTGTCTACGAAGAAGACTTGGAAGCTGTTGCGACACCTCATAGATCCATTAAAAAGCAAGAGCGCATGCGTCCGAGATCTCACAAGAACGATCAACAGTTACGACGGTGACGGGGAGAAGCTCATTCGTGAACTCACAAGTAAATACCTCAAGACCGAGAAGAGCGGTAACCCGACTCACGAGTATGAAGGCGATAGCAACGTCGAGATGGACGAAGCCTTCACCGAACTGGAGCTGGTTGCGGCCATCGATGAAAGTAATCAAGGCAGCGCACCGGGAATTGACGGCGTTACATACAAGATGCTAAAAAATATGGGCGACAAAAGCCGAGCAGAACTGCTAACCCTCGTCAACGCGTCCTGGGAGAAGGGTTCGTTACCAAAAGAATGGAAAGAAGCGGAGGTGCATTTCATTCCCAAGCCGGGGAAACCACCCCACGTCGACAATCTACGCCCCATCTCCCTCACGTCATGTGTAGGGAAGGTGGTCGAGCGTATGGTGTTCAAGAGACTACAGAGACATTTGGATGTCACTGATCAGATGCCACCGACCATGTACGGATTCCGGAGGCACCTGAGCACGCAAGACGTCTTGGTGCAAATACACGAGCTGGTTATCAAGCAAGCGAAGACCCCTACGCCAAGAGCTATCCTGGCGCTCGATCTCAAGGGGGCCTTCGATAACGTCACACACGAAAGTATTCTTCGTAACCTGCACCAAACTGGATGCGGAAAGCGGACATTCAAATATGTGCAGGATTTCTTAACCAATAGAACGGCAACCATCAAAATTGGAGAGGAGAAGTCGGAACCGATAGCCCTGGGAGACAGAGGCACTCCGCAAGGATCGGTTCTTTCGCCGCTTCTCTTCAACCTGGCACTCCTCCCTCTCCCGACTTTGCTTCAAGACATAGAGGGCATAGATCACGCTCTCTATGCAGACGATATCACTGTGTGGACGTCGAGGGCAGGGTCGGAGAGTTGGATGGAGGAGACCCTTCAGAGAGTGGCAAAGACCGTGCACGAGTTCGCTAAATCGTGCGGCCTCAGTTGCTCGCCACAGAAGTCCGAGTTACTCGTCATCAAGCCAAGAAGAAAGAAAGGAGACCAAGAGAACGTACGCATCACCATCGACGGGACGACCATAACACCAACCACGCAAGCACGTATCCTGGGTGTCATCTTCCAGAACAATGGCAAGGCGGGAGCGTCGATCGACAAAATCAAAGTTTCAACGGAACAAATTTCGAACATGATCAGAAGAGTCACAAACAGACAAAGGGGATTGAAGGAGGACGATTTACTGACGCTCGTCCAGGCCTTCTTGACGTCGCGCATCGTTTACGCGGCGCCGTACCTCAAGTTGCTGAAAAAAGACAGGGACCAGTTGAACGTCATTATACGAAAGGCAACCAAGATGGCGCTGGGCATTCCGAAGCATTCTTCGACCGACAAGCTTCTCGGCATGGCCAAGCACAACGTCGTCGAAGAGCTAATAGAAGCTCATCTATCTAATCAAAGAGTTCGGCTCAGTCAGACGTCGGCGGGACGTCGCGTTCTTGCCAAGCTGGGCTGGCAAGAGGCAGAGCGGAAGGAAACGGGGCCGTTACCCAGGTTGTGGGTGCATAAAATCCACAGTAAGCCACTGCCTAGAAACATGAGGTCGGGTCGTAACGACGGCCGCAGAGCAGCTCGTATAGAGGCCTTGACGGAGACTTTGGGTCAAATAGTAGAAGAGGAAGAGGGGGTCACTCTCTTCACAGACGCTTCGTTACCCAAGTATTCATCGAAAGCAACGCTGGCAGTTACGACGCGGGATGTGCTCGTAACCTGCGCCTCCATCAAGACGTCTTTTCCAGAGGTGGCAGAAGAGGCCGCTATAGCGCTAGCACTCGCGCAGCCCAAGGTGGGAAGAATTGTCACCGACTCGCAAAAGGCGTATAACAACTACAGGAAGGGGTGGGTGTCTCTTGCGGCACTAGATATTCTCCAAAGTAAACGCGACGTACCTGAAAGGAAAGTTGAGTTAATATGGACACCGGCTCACTCTGGGCTGGAGGGCAACGAACTTGCCCACCAGTTCGCCCGAGAGATGGAACACCGGGTTGAGGAAGATGAGCCACAGTCCATATTTACTTACAGAGACATTACGAACCATTATAAGACGGAGAGGCGCCGTTACCCCGATCCTCACAAATCGCTTAGCAGAGAACAGCAAGTGATCTACAGGCAATTACAGGCAGGATCCTTCCCGCACCCTTACCTTCAAAACAAGATGTACCCGGAAAGGTACGAGAAGGATTGTACCTTCTGCAAAACTCATTTAGGCACGCTCCGACACGTCATTGGAGTATGCAATTTCATCAAGGCGATCCCCCCACCTCTTAACTGCCCCACTACCCTACCCCATGCCTCATCCACCCTTACCGAGCGATGGG
The DNA here is from genome assembly GCF_038994185.2 of Dermacentor albipictus. Classification (NCBI taxonomy): domain Eukaryota; kingdom Metazoa; phylum Arthropoda; class Arachnida; order Ixodida; family Ixodidae; genus Dermacentor; species Dermacentor albipictus. The sequence goes on along the minus strand of NC_091821.1, from coordinate 316,766,891 downwards.
AGACCTTGCTAACCAGCACCGCCCTGGAAGACCAGCTCGTCCTGATCTCCAGGGGCCAGGCGGCTAGGGAAGCATATGGGTCCCGTGAAGAGGGAACCACTTCCATCGACGGCGTCTAAGAAGATGTCGAGCTCGGCTCAATAAAGTTGTTTCTCTCTCTCTCTCTCTCACGCAGCCAGCTGTGGAAGACGACGACGAACGCGGGAGCAGTGGCACGAGCACGTGCCGTGGATTTCGCAGAGAGTTCGCGGTCGGCACGAAGAATCGCTCTGTTCCACGCCGAGCGAAGCGTCGCATTGCTGAGAGCACATAATAATAATAATAATAATAATAATAATAATAATAATAATAATAATAATAATAATAATAATAATAATAATAATGCCTTTATTTTCCATCCCAAGGATGTGGGAGGGGGAGAGAAAAAGCTACATATCCAGCTTGACGGGCTCTCGCCTCCCCGATACAAAACATGATGTTTAGAAAAAAAAAAGGCAAACAGAACAAGCATATGAGTACAGACAAAAAGGAATATCACAAATGACAATTTTTACAAAAATGCACAATTCCAAAAAAACATAGTGATGTGCATAATATCATGTCGTACATTTCAAACAGAAATCTGTGCCGCCCTTTCACTTATAAGTGAAACAAAATGACGCAAATCTTTTGACCGGGTGCGTTGGAGATTTAAATTGTAATGTTGGCACAGGTTTAAGAGATGTGGAAGAGTGTTTCTGAGCATATGTTGTCCGTAACCTGTTCTGAATGAATGTATGTGCCAAATATCAGTGTTTCTGGTACATCGTTCCGATAGCGTCCTATGCAGCCAGGCACGCAGCACTTCGGCATCGTCTGCTGATATTCTTAAGAAACTCGACGAAGGCTACGGTTCCACGGATGACATGCTTGCTGAAATTCGCTGTCAACAACGATCCACAGAATGCACAAACGCTGCAGCGCGTGCTTAGTCCGGCCTGCCCGCGTAGCCGGCTAGTGAGGAAGTGGAGCCGGGCGCGACTGCAGCGCCACGAAGGCAGGTGGCGGTTCCGCGCAACGGCGCCGAGTTTTAAAACTGAAGCTTAGTAACGTTGCTCAGGCCGATGGGAAAACGAAGAACAAAAGAGGGATGCAGGATAACAATGACAGAACGCTGAAGCGATCAATGTTGGCAGCTTAATACGGAAGAAAGGTTAAAAACGCAGGCATTTCGCATTCTTCGTGAGGCAGGCGAGAATAGCGAAGAGATAGAGGGAAGCAGGTATAACAACAGCTAGCGGACAGACATCTACACGAGGAAACAAGTCATTGTCGGCATCTCCAAAGCCAAGCGAAGGGGCTTCCTTGTGCCGCACCTAGCTCCTCGCGCAATGCGCACATAACGTTGCATACAGTATCCTCACAATCTTTCTTTCTTTCTTTCTTTCTTTCTTTCTTTCTTTCTTTCTTTCTTTCTTTCTTTCTTTCTTTCTTTCTTTCTTTCTTTCTTTCTTTCTTTCTTTCTTTTTATTCGGCGCTTTTTCACAAACTCCGTCCACGCCAGGAAACAGTGGGGAACATCTTCATGCGTGTGATATCCTGCGCGCATGTCGAATGACAGCAAGTGCGGCTTTGCGAGCGCTTTCCTGCTCGACGTGCGTGCCGACAGGAGAAGCGGAGAAAGAAGGAAGAGCGCTCCCGTCATCGCGAATCGGAAGCATGTGCGCGCGCCACGCTCTCAACCGCGGTTCGAGTTGCGTGGATGCTGCTGCGCGCTCAGGCGCTGCGAAATGTCAACGACTCCTGGTCGTTCTCGGTGAACCCTGAGATTTGCTCTGCCTCTGACGATGGCGCTGCGCCGGAGGTGAAAGAGAGAAACACGGGAGCGGCGGGAAAGCAGGCGAGGAAGCTTGAAGGACGATGCTGCGCGTGTGGGAGTCGCTACCTGCGCGAGCGCTGAATTGTTAATTGACGAGTACGAATCGCCGAGCTGCTACGGCTACAGATTCAGAGCCGACACGGAGTGGAAGCAAGAGCTCGTGCAGCGGCGCTGTGAATAATGAATTTGGAGAGGAAAAAAACGCATGGAATAAAGATAACGGCCCAGGGCTGCGAGTTTTTTTTCTCCTCGGTAATTTTTATATTTTCCTTCTGTGTCTCGCGCAGTGGAAGTGAAGCGATGGAGCTCGCAGCCGAAGTGTCAAGTGAGGTCGCTGGAGCAAATTTAACCAGTAACTGCAGAAAAGAAGAGCTCTGTTTCGGATATATTGAGAAACGGCCATGCACTTATTTGGCCTCGGTGCTTTAATAAATAGCTGTGTTTATGAATGGCAGTTGAGCTAATGTGGCAACAATGTCCTTTCGATACAAAGAAGAAAAAATAGCGTTAATCGTTTACCACTCTAATTTGAGCCGTCTACGTTTGTAGAGGTCGCGTTCCTAGGTGATGGAAAAAATGACTGAGGGAGTGAGAACAAATATAGCTGCAAAAAAAAAAGAAAGGAAAAGGAAAAGTGCGCTCTCTTGAGAAAGGAATGGTGTAGCATGAATGAATGAAGACCAAGGAGCAAGAGCGGGCTTGTTAGCGATTAAGAAATGCGTTTTTGTCAGCGATGAGTTCAGCAAAAGCAAAAAGTCGGAAAGCAAAGAGTAGGCAGCAGATGGAGGGAAGGAAGAAAGTTTCCTGTCAAGCACTTGTTCGCTTTTTAGCGTTTTCATTTTCGCGAATGTTTTCTTAAATTGCATTAGGCAGACCAAAGTAAGATGGAACGTACGCCCTTAAAAGATCTAAGTTTACTTTTGTAGCTAGAATAAGTAAGAAGAGGAACAGCAGAGGGCAGTCGTCGCTGAGTACAAACGCAAGGGAAAATGCCAAGCGTGAGCGGCCGAAAGCGACGACGATGGCTATTTGCCAGATGAGTGAGGACGGGTATCGAGCGAACGCAAGGACCTGAAGAACAGAAAGCAACTGAAAAAGAAGTGAAGAGAAAATAAAGGAGGCAGCAGAGAATGAACTGAATCGCGATGAGCACGAAGACAACGGTGTGGGAGAGAATTTAATTACCTAAATCATGGGGTTTTACGTGCCAAAACCACGATCTGTTTGTGAGGCACGCCGTAGTGGGGGACTCTGGAATAATTTCGACCACCTGGGGTTCTCTAACGTGCACCTAAATCTAAGCACACGGAAATCGAACATAGCAAGCAACAGCAAGACTGTTGCTGATGGCACTGCCACAGAAGCAATATAAGTTTGTGCCGGTGTAGAGAAAGCAGCGTGGCGGCGTTTGCGGCGGTGTTGTGCAGGAAAAGGAGAGTAACCAGCGATGGCCGCACTCCGCAAATACCCACGCTCAACTCTGACCTTTCCAGCGACGTAAACGCAAACAAATGGACGGCGGGGCTTCGCCGAGGAAGCGGTCGCTGTGCGCGCTCGTCCACAGGCTGCCGCCGCCGCCGCGCTCGCGTAATTCCGCAGAATTCGGGAGCGAGGGAAAGGGCAAGGCCGCGCCGCCAGCCGGCTTCGGGAAATTCGGGGAGCAAAGGAGCGCGCCCCCTTCCACGAGAAACGGAATGCCGGAGGAAGAAGAAAAACCGCACGCGAGTCAGCCCTTCGGCGTGCGTCTCTCGCGAAGGACAGCTTTTCACGCGGTGGCTGCGGCGTAAATCGAACGGAGTTCTCGCGATGTTCCTTCCGTCACAGCGCTAGAGCGACGGCGCGCGTGGGGCGGCAACCTGTTGGGCGCCGTCGTCACGCTGCGTTAGGAGGAGGACGAGCCGCAGGTTCCGCAGGCGGGGGGGGGGTCTTTGTGTGAGGCAGAGAGAGCTCGCTCGCAAGCAGAGCCGAACGCCGACGTTCCGCACGCAGTGCCATCACGCCGCCGTAATCGTGTGGAGCTTAAATGCAGACACACACTAGCGTGTGGGCCCGCTAAAGCATGCCGTGCTGTCTGGTATACGTCTTAACAGCTGCGCTTCTATGTTTATCCACTTGGACCAAGACGCCCAGACGCGGAAAAGAAAAAGAAAAAACGTAAAACCATGATGTAATGCTCCAGTGCGAAGATTTACGGTATCCTTATAGCTAACGTATCTAACGACGATGTAGAGCCGAACAATGGGCAACCCAATCTCTGCACTTGAAGAGTTGATATCGGATTAGCTAGGGCGTTGTACAACCAAGACGACGGGACACCTTCGACAACGAGACAGAACTTGTAGGAGTGACCCGACCATCAGAATGTCGGCAGGTACCAGTTACGATTATTGTTTAAGTCTCTAAGTTATGCGTCAACATTCGCACAGCACACACAGTTTATTCAGCTTCCATTTACAGCCCCGTTATGTTTGTGCCCTGGGGTTTGCTTGACGGGAGGCCAGAGCTATGGTGTAGCGACCGTGTATGCCGCATTCATCCCCCCATTGTGCCTGCTTCGAGCATGCGACGACTGCGTGCACGGCTCGGGTTTCTTCGCGGCAGCACGGCGTCTACGACGGATGCGGCCACAGGCTCACGGACTGCTATTTGGCCACTCCCCGTGTCGGCAGCAATGCACCTAGCTCGCCTGCGTCCGGCGGCGCCCGCACCACGGACGACTACCGCTGTGTTCGGGACGATTTCCAAAGGAGCGCTGTGTTTCGTCCCCGTGCCTGGCAGTTCCCTTTGGCCTTAGCTGGGTCATAAAACTCGCCCGGCACACCACTTTGGCCGACCGCCAGATCGACCTGACGCCGCAGCGGTTGCAGGAAGCGCCGAAATTGGCGTTAGGACCACGGAGGCTGCCCGGACCCTCTCTCCCTCGAAGTTGTTTCGTACTTAGGGGAATCGTCTGGGGAATCTGGGTGACTGGGCGGTGTTATTCAAGGACCTTGCAGCTGCTTCCGTTGAGCTCTCCTAGTAACCATCACAACACGTAAACACTGTATAAAGAATTATTTGCCGAGAAAGCTCTCCTCGTCTCTGACTCTCTGTGAAGTGGGGTCAAGACGTCCTGCTGGCTACGCACACACAACAGCTCATTGAGCGAAGCGTGACGGGGCGTCTGTTTAACTTGGTCGAGTTTGCAGCCAAACGCACTGCGTCCGTCTCTAGGAACCTTCTAAGCTCTAAGCCTGCATGCCCGAACCGCGCATGCATAACGGTGGCGGTGCTCTTCTGCTCAACTGTCGCACGTATTCCGCGCCCCTTCTAAATTGGTGGCGTGTCACAGAGCAGGTACTCGCTTACACCGCTGCAAGCCCGGGTTCGATTCCGCGCAGGGAATAGATTCTTTCAAATTCTTATTACAATGTCGTCATATCGAGGCCGGCATATGGCAGCCAAAGAAATGGATCTCGCATTTAAGAAACACCTGTTATGCGATTGCAGTTATGGCGTTCGCCATTCCAGCGAAATCAGCGCATACGAGAAGGAATGCCGTCTGATAGAGAGAGAGAGAGAGAGAGAGAGAGAGATGTGATAAAGGGAAGACAGGGAGGAAGGGGAAAGGTGATTGAAAGATGAGAAGCTCACATTATGCACGGCATACATACATTGAGGCGCCCATCGTTCAGTTCATCACAAGCGGTGATACAGACTGGCGTATCTCAAAAGTCGTGGCAGCTGTTTTGTGGCTTTGTACATCGCAGACGCACGAGGCCGTGTGCGCAAGCTATGCTCGTCTGTTAAAAGACTGTCATCTAATTGCCCTAAAGCTGCCTGAAGGCCTCTCACATTCGTATAATGGGCAGTCACAAAGGAGGTGTTTTAAGGTTCCACCAAGAATCTAGATCATACGGTGCGTCCGTTCAGTGTTGATATATTCAGCCAATATTTGCACTGCATTGCATCATTTGGTGAACTGTGTTCTGCAATACTTGGTTATTTTTGCTAGACAGGTTTCGTTTGTCTTGGCTTAAGTCAAATCAATTCACAGCCGCAATTCCGTGGTGTCGCTCATGCGTGCATGCATGTACTGTTTATGCAAACAAATTCGGTTGTGCCCGTGTCTGTTGAGCTGACGCATGCGTTCGCTGCTCGCTTGACTGAGCGGTGATATGCACGGGCACCGTAAGCGTACCCTAGAGGACAGCCCGCGCGCTTATGCGCCGGTGACGTTCTGCTTCGCTGATCACTACATCCATGTACGCTTGAGTCTGTGACCATATATGCCTGCTCGCAGTCATGTTCGCATGGATGAATTTGACGAAACATTGCTTTTTCTCGTGAGCGACTGTCAGAACTGTCAGTACAACCGTAGGTGCGAGTGCAGCGTTTTGTTTAGGTCTGGGCTCAGGGCTTCGCTTATACAACGTCGCTTCTTCGGAGTAACCGACCATCGAAAATGCTTTGGAGAGGCGGGAACGCTCCGCCTAATCTACGCCTTCGTAATTATGCGAGTCATGTACGGTCTCACGTATACCTAGAACTCAGTGAGGCCGAGCTTGAACAATCCTATTCGGTCCTCCGTGCAGCCTATAAGACTGCCCTCGGAATATATACCAACAAGAACGCTCACGGAGTGGCTTTTAGTTTTAGGGATCGGCAACACTTTTAGGGCCGTGGTCCTCATCTCGCAACTAGAAAGACTCAGTCTCACGGGTACGGAGGTCTTATGTGGCTTAGGGTATACCATGCGGTCGCAATACGGTGACAAGGAACTCGCACTCCTTACCGCCAATATCTGTACAGAAATAAATACCGGGTCTATACAGAAAGACATGAATGACTTTTATCACCGAGCGCGTCGCGACGCCGGAGCCGGACAATTCGGAAAACAATACGGAACGGTGCCAGACACACTTCACACGGACGCAGCCCGCTGTGGCACACATGTCTTTTCGCTAGCTGCCGTCGGCTCGGCCCACAAGCCTGGGCCTGCGCCTTAGCCAAGACCAGCTCGGCAAACACAGCGGAAGCCCTAGCGGTCGCCCTCGCAATTAAAACCAAAGAAGCCGCTAAGCAGGGATCTTATATATCCTCACGGGCGCGTGCTGTTATTTCACTAGCGGCCGCGTTCCTGCGCGTGTCGCCCGCCCATTAGGTGCAACACTAAACCAGGAACATTGAATCATATGGCGCCCGGGACACATCGCAGCCACGGGTAACGACAGAGCGGACAGTGCAGCTCGAGCTTCTACTCACCGAGCGACTGGCAGCGGACAGTCCTCCCCCCCCCTCCCCCCCCCCCCCCACGCCCCGGTATTTCCTGGAACACAATCGTCGTAAAAGACAGCGCTACCCCCCGGCACACCCTCAGCTATAGGTGTAAGGGAAGTGTATGAGTGACGCCGCCCGCAGACAAATACACACCTGCACCTACGTTTAAAACGTGCCGTTCACCCCAGCGCATACGAGGGCCTGTGGTGTGAATGGCAGCCAGCTTTCGCCCACACTACGTGGGAATGCGAGCTCAGCCCACCCAAAATTATTAAGCCTCATGTTCCGGCGCAAAAATTGACAACGGAGCGTTGGGAGACCTGGCTCACCAGCGAGGAAGAGGGAGCCCGAGTGGCGCTCCTCGACCAAGCACCGCGGGCTTCTGAGACCATTGGAGCCTAGGCGCCCCACCCACCTGCTTACCTAACCCTTTCCTTTTGCAATAAACGTTATCAATTCAATTCGGCAGAAGATTGCAAGAGAGAGAGATAGAAAGAGGAATGTAGGAAAGCGGGAATGTTAACCAGTCAAGAGTCTGGTTGGCTACCCTACGCTGGGGGAAGGGAGAAGGGGGAGAGAAGGCGTAGAGACGTGTACGGACAGTACTTGAGTTAAAGCCGCTCGCGCAAACCAGACGTTCTGAGAAAGCACAAAAGTACCTTCACTGCCTTCTGAGCCGATGATCGGTGACCTAGTACTGTCTGTTCACTCGGAGGACGATCATCTAATTTCCTCAATGTGTTGGACAAAGATTGTCTTTGTGCTTTAAATTGAGGGCAATGGCACAATAAGTGGTCAATGTTCTCCTCACATTCGCAAACGTCACATGCAGGACTATCAGCCATTCCAATTAATGCTGAGTAGGCATTCGTGAAGGCAACTCCAAGCCACAACCGACACGGAAGAGACGCTTTGCGTCGGTGCAGACCGACCGGAGATCTGAGTTGCAGCGATGGGTTTAGTCTACGTAGTCTTGTGCGCCTTGTACCTGCGGTATTCCACTCTGCTAAGGAGATCGTGCGTGCTAGATTGCGAAGTTGTCTCGCGACGTCGGTCCTTGAGATAGGAATGGGGACGCAGCGGTCTTCTTGGTTTGACGTCCGAGCTGCCTTACCTGCGTCATCATTTCCTATGATACCGCAATGACCTGGTATCCATTGAAACGAGATATCATGGCCTTATATCTTAAGTGATGGAGAAGTTCCACGATTTGGCACGTGAGCTGATCGTGAGTTCCATGTCGGAGTAACGACTGCACGCACTGCAAGGCCGGCCTTGAATGGCAAGAAGACTGCGCATTTTCTAGTACTTTAAGCATTTTTCAGCATCAGAAGCGCGTCGCGGAGAGCCGCAACCTCTGCAGCTGTAGACGTAGTGACGTGGGAAGTCCTGAACCGCTGGGTTATTCTCAATGTTGGTATAACTACAGCGCCAACGGAGCTGGTTGATGTAGTTGATCCATCAGTATAGACGTGTGTGCAGTCGCCGTGTTTCTCGTACAAGAGAAGTTAGTTGCTTGAGTGCTGATGACTGCAGGTCCGACTTTTTCTGAAGTCCTGGGATTAGTCAAGATTGCAAGAGGACGGCGCAACTGGCGGTCAAGAGAAAAGCACGCAACTCATGTGCTAGAAACAAAAGAACGATATGTCAGAAGAACACGCACGCTACACTTATATTTTATAGCCATCGAATTAAATCGTTATTTACTTACGATGTCCATTTAGTCATTACGTGTATCGAGTGTCGGGAATGGCGTTACGATGCCCGCGACTGAACACAAGAAGCTATCATCAAGAAGCGGGCAAAAACGGAAGCTTAACCGGTGTCTTGGTTACTGAGTGATTGATTGGGTTTAACTAAGACTACGGAGTTGTTCGATAGCCTGGCGAGGGAAAGGAAGTTAAGTGATTGGTAGCCAATGTCTTTAATCTGCACAAGAGTACATTTATCTAGATCAAGTATAGTCACAGGGGACTCGAGTCTTGACAAGGAAGTTTCTCGCCGAATAAAAATGGCTGGAGCGCGTATGACAGGCATTTCCTATTCACGAAGGGCAGCTTGCTGATATACTTGAAAATGATAGTGTGGAATCGCTGCATTCTATCAGTGCTAACCAATGGTGCTGCAACTTTAAGGATAACACTTAAGCTCAGTAGAAAGCAACCCCGTAACATGCGATGCAGCGATATATGATAAGCGTAACATTAAGAGATAGTGCTTGCTCAAGAAATAGTGGCTTGAACAACGCTCTACAGTGTTAGTGAATTTGCCCGTATACATGGTAGCTGAAGGTGTTTCTCGTTACTGCCGTGTACGTGCGTGTGTTTGTCCGTCCATATATTTTATTGCGATAGCAATTATATGGACACTCCAAGCGAATTTTTTGCCGTCACCGTGAGGTTCCATATATATTCATATCTATGCTATATGCCATGCCATGCTATATGACATGCGCTATATGCGGTGTTACGTTTCGCCTACGACGCGCGGTATAGCCGGCGCAGATGCAACGGACGCCGGGGCTTCGTTCAAAGCGGCGGACATTTTGGCCCGTTCGGAGCGGCCGCAACGCATCCCCGCCAAGCGCGTCCCGGCATGTTCAGTGCCACGTGTCTTTGTGTGTGCGTGTGTGTGTGTGTGCCCACGCTTGTCAAAGCGCGGCAGCCGGGGAGAGGAGCTCCCCAAGTGTGACGCGAGGAGGTCTTACCGGCGCCGGCCCGGCTGATGCGTCACTACACTCGTCTCAACATGTCTCTCAGCTTGTCCGTGCCTCGCTGTCACGTGACCTCGTCCCATGACGTTCCCTCTTGCCCTCAACTCCGAGAGTATAAGAGCAGCTGCCCCCGGACGCCAGGAGAGAGGCTCCGATTTCTTCTGTTGAGTAACGTGCTCTCCCGTCTCTCCACTTCGGTCGACCTGACCGGCCGCTATTTTGCGATGCTAGAATAAACAAGTTGTTCTGTTAGCAGTCGACTCATGCTTTGCCAGGACCTCCGGATGCTTCCAGTTGTGCCCCAGGCCGCCAGGCCAACGCTACCCTTGGGGATTGCGACCCATTTGCAACAACTCGTGCCAGCGGTGCGACTGCAATAACGGGTGTCAGCACTGAGGTTCCAACAGCGGGTTATATTGCCACACCATTCTATCCCTAAAGTTGACTATACCAGGTCTTACATTCTCGACAAAGGTATTCCTTAGGATTTTGAGAATGGCAGTCCACAAACAAATGCCATGAAACAAAACACCGACAGTGCATCTATTTTATCTTAAATCTTCTCAGACTTAAATATTAAAAGTCCGAAGCAATAACAGAGCTCATAACCTAAATAATATGTCATTTTATTGGCGCGGCTGTGCACTACCCACGATATCGGCCCAGAAAAGAGGTTTGAAGTGTACCCGATACAAAAAAGTGCTGGTAAAGTCGCTAACAAAGACGTTGGCTTTAATTAATAAACAAAAATGCAATTATCCCATGGCAGGATTCAAACAGAGGACCCCTAGCAGCTCGTTTTTACTTAGACAGCTTACGTTTACTTCATGTTGCCACTACAGCTACGGGTCTTACACTTCGTGTAATATTCTAACATGTTGCTATCGCATTCATTGCTACGTTCTTATGGCGAAACTGTGATATCTTCTTTTTTTAGTTTATCTATCAGCTTTAACATTTAGACTAGTGTGTCAGCCGTAGCCAAGCATATCTTGACCTCTCCAGCTTTCATTAAAAGTTCACTTTATTTCATCATCGATAAAAAAAAAGAAAAACATGAACCCACACAGCGCACATTACGTGCTATTTTGGATTTAAAGTGTGTTGGATTTAAAACGACTGTGTTACCCCGCGTACAACGGCGGCTCTAACGACCCAGACTGCGCTTTGCGTTGACAATTATGAAGTAACCATGCCGTTACGATTAGAGGTTAAGAGAGCTGTGTGAGTTCCGACAGTTCGCGTACGAGGTTAGTTGTAGTACAATGTCACCAGTTAGATCAGAGCGCTTCAATAAGCGGCAGAAGGTTACCATTGGTGCAAATTAAGTCAATTTTCGTTTTTCGGCACTGAGTACATTTGCTGCACGATGCACCAAGAAACCAGAGCGACATAACAGAACAACGGAGAATTAACAATGCAACCCGAGAAAATGGGAGAATTATTTTCTTTTTCTCTATGAGGAGGGAACGGAAGAAAATTAAACGCAGCTATCACAATTCGTTTCGCCATTTGCGGTCTAATATAATGTCACGATTATTTACTTCAAATCGATGCAGCAATGCTCGATCCATACGGGCAGCCTTACTTTCTTACATTCCATCCTCCTGTCAGTGTTCTTTAATGAGCCCTACACTCATCTCTGCCCCACCTGCCACGCTCCGAACTCTCTCTAACGATAACGAATGTGCTGATGACGGTGAATGTGAAGAAGACAATTAGAGAAGAATGTTGGGCTGGTTAATGTGTATTCCAGACTTGAGACATAGTTGACTGAGTGCAGGATCGGTTCCTGTGTGGTTCTGGATCTCGTCGCACGTCCTTATTTCATTTTTCCTAGTTATATATATCTCAAGTGAAGAAGGCATTCGATATGATGCTGAATGTTGTCACAAATGCCCATCTCGTTCAAGGAGAAGTAGTGAGAAAGAAAGTCTTCCTGTAGTGCAAACAAAACACGGGCCGGTTTATGGTACGCACTGCTGCATCACCGCGAAGCCAACCCGTCCTCGTTGCCAGTCCCTCGCATACACAGAAACTGATGTCGTTCCCTACGCGAGTCGGAAACCCGAGCCAGCTTCTGGATGTGCAACAGCTCCCGTTCGGTAGCAGGCACATGGGAACTGCTCGACCGTGTCCACTGCTGACCCCTCGAAGGCGGCTCGTCGTCGTGCTCGTTAGACGGAAGGAGACGCGCTGCATGTTCTCACATGCAGCGCAATACTGTGCGACGGCCGAGATTGATTTCGCCTATTTAAATTCACCGTTGCCCACCTTCTTACAAGGGCGCCACGGAGGAACGTGGCGCACTGCTCAGAACAATACCTCGCCAATGCCCCCGTCCCTCCCCCCGCAGCAAGTTATAACATACATCGTAACATATGCTAATAACATAAGCTATAACATAGGTCAGCCGTCAACGATGAGTTGTGCTCTTTTTCGCCATGCGGTGATGCTGCCGTCTCAATTTCTGAAGCTTTAGCCTTGTGCACCGACCGCAGGATATTTCGCGACGCGCTGGTCAATTATCTTATTGATGAAGAGATATCTGCGGTGCGAAAAAGATTACGATTGGCATACGATTTGCATTCATTCTAATTATCAGCTTGGTAGCATCAGTTTGTAGCTGCGTCCATATGGCGCTTTTGAGCTGCTTTTTTATGTTATAATGCACATCTATAAAGGATTTACTTTCATACTTCTTTAATTATTGCTTTTTTATGTAAACGTTCTTATATCTCTCTTTTGTAGTTTATTCTTACTCAAAGCCATTTGCACACCTCTTGCAGGATTTGCTGGCCCACATTGTGAAATAAATTGGAAGCGTCGGCCATCATTATGACAACCACAATGACTGCTGGTTGCAAGAGTGATGATTCCACCAAGTGAAGACCGTACGATGTTGTGTGCCATAGGCACAATGTTAACCGGGGTGAGCGAAGCAGTACAGATACAAATGTAGGCACGTCTTATGATTTCACCACAGTAGCTGTTTCATGCACAACCTTCCTGTAGCTGCCAAATTTTGCGACTTCAATGGAGAGAGAGAGAGAGATAAAAGGCAGGGAGGTTAACCATGACTGATCCCCGTTGGGTAGCCTACAATGGGGGAAGAAAAAAAGGAGTGAGAAAGATTAAGAGAAGAAGGGAAAGTCTACTGTGGATATCGCTGACGTGGTAACAGCTTTCTGCTTTATATTACTGACGGTTACTCAGTTCGTATCACAGACGGCCACTCCGTCCGGTAGCTTTCGAAAATCGCAGGAGCACTTTTGTGGCCGTTTGTAGTTGCGATATGCGAGACCATGGTCCCAAGATCTTGTTCAAGGTGAACGCTTTTCTATCTAACTGATTTAGAGCTGTGTAGAGGTCATGTCTTTCATCTTCAAAAGATGTGCAGTAGCACAGTAGATGTTCTATAGTCTCCTCGACACCGCAGGCACCGTAGGCACCGTAGGCACTCGGCGCTATAGTATCCGATACAATCAAACACGTATATGCATTGGTGAATGCAACGCTCACCAGGTGAATGCAGCGGCACGCCATTGTTTCTTCATTTCGCGGAAGCCCAGGTAACACCCACACTTGCATAGATGGGTCGAGAGAATGCAATCGATGCTGGATGAATTTAGGTGTGTTCCACTTCTCCAATGTCAAACGGTGCGCTAGCTTGCTTAATTATCGGGCTGCGTCAGTCCTCGATAAAGGTACAGAAACAAGGTTTGCTCCTTCGTGTGCTTTCCTAGCAGCTTTGTCGGCGAGGTCGTTGCCGAAGATACTGCAATGACTTGACAGCCACTGAAACACGACGTTGTGTCCTTTCGCGATCATATAATGGTGCGCTTCTCGTATCTCCGACACGAGTTGTTCGCGGAACCCTCAACAAAGAGCTGACAGAAGAAATTGTAGGACCGCCATTGAGTTGCAGAATATTGCTCACCGATTAGCCGGTTGGTTTTTAATACAATCAATAGCACCTAGGAGGGCAAGAAGCTCCGAACCGGTCGATGTTGCGACTTGAGAAATCTTGTATCTGATATGCTTGATCGTGATGGTATAATCACTGCGCCGGTGGTGTTGGTCTGAGTGGAAGAGTGGACTCTTCCACTCAGACCAACTCCACTCTTCCACTCAGACTATATATGTGGACTCGGTGAAAATAGAAAGTGTGCAAACAATCCAGAGCTGCTTGCTTCAAAGTCAAGGTAGGCAGGTCAATCTTATTTCTTATTTCTGGAACGGAAAGGCGCACTTGAGGTCGTTTTAAACACCGCAAAGCTGACGGTGAACGTTCCGAGAGTGTGACGCCCAATGGCAGGGAGGCACGATGAATGCTGGCCACGTTGGAGAATGACTCCTGTTGTCGTTCTGGCAGGCAGGCAACAGAACTTGATTGCATCAGTGAAACGTGGCGAATATAAGCCCATATTCGGATGGTCTTGAGCCATTGTAACTGTTATTGATGTTGATGCGCTCTGCGGAAGGCCGAGGCAAGTCCGTAATGCTTGTGCTTGCACGCTTTGAAGTGTTCGAAGTTTTGACTTGCATCTTTTAGCAAGCACGGGAGAGCTATAGCCTAGGAATTCGATAAAAAGTGCTCGGTACAACTGTAGCATGGAGCCCACTGATGATCCTCATCAGTGCTTTGCTGCTTTGCAAACCCCGGTTAACATTGCGCCTATGGCACACAACATCGTCGTCGGCGTAAATTGAGACAACTACTGTTTCCGGCAGGGCGTGAGGTTGAAAAAAATAGGGCTTACAACACCGCCTTGGGGAACGCCATGGTATGTGTAGTGGTCGGTAGTCGGACCATCTTCTGCAAGTAGAAACAAGGACCACACTGTGTGTCAAGTTGTTCCGGATCCATCGAAATACTGGCCCTCCTAATTCAATTGTCGAAAGTGCGTCTAGGATAGCTTGATAAGAAACGTAGTTGTAAGCGTCTTTCACGTCAAGAAAGAGTGCTACTGATAATCGCTTCCAAATGTTTTTTTTTTTTTGTTCTACTGATGACGCCAGATCGATGACACTGTCAGTCAATGAACGGCCTCGTCGGAATCCCGCCATGGACTCAGGGTAAATTTTGTGGTGTTCAAAGTACCATCCGAGATGCATAAGGATGATACGTTCCATGAGCTTCCATATGCACCTGGCGAGTGCTATAGCCCGATATAATGACGATTCCAGCGGTGACATTCCTGCTTTCAGCAGCGCGGTACCAGGCGGCTATGGTTCTATTTGTGTGGAACGATATCTACTTGCCTGTGTGATCGGCTATGATTGGAACGCCTTTTCTGTTACCTGTTTCCTTTTTTCCCTCTTCTCCCTCTCGCTCTTTGTCGTCTTTACAACTCCTATACCCCCACCCCAGTGCAGGGTAGCAAACCGGAACCTCGCCTCTAGTTAACCTCCCTGCATCTCTCTCTCTCTCTCTCTCTGAACTTTAATTCAATCATAGATCAACTAACCACGGACACTGTGCAGTGCGAACAGACAGGCGCTGCACGATAAGTGCACACCCACGGTTGGAACGCTAGGCAGTTGGGAAGATCACCACTTACAGCGCGTACACAGACAGAGCGACCGAAGGAACGACGAAGACTTGGTGTCTTGGCATATATGCTTGTTACTCAATATAAAAATCATTTGGAAGTCAGCGCTTGCCTTTGTCGTGCTTTCGGTCCCTCTGTCTATGCACGCGCCGTAAGTGATGTTTACAAAGGAATACCAACTAGCCCGTACCCAAACCCTGCTTCGGTTGGGAAGTTCAGAACATGTTCCAGAAACGTCAATGTTACGCGGCGCAGAAGCACCTCCTCCACGGAGTGTTGCGTGCGTATGTGCTACAGTGCACATGTTGCCGGTGTCTAGCGCCTTTGAGGTGCTTGGAACAGTCCAGACGGCGTTGTGGTGACGTCCAGGGAATGTCAGGGTCCGAATTTGTTGGGCTGCTCGTTACTGCTGGGCGAACCTGTCGTCGACTGCTATATCACTGGTTTATAGCGGGCTAAGTATTTTGCATTCATGTTATTTCAACGATATAACGTCGATACTGTAAACACGCGAACGCAGTAGTTCTTCTGATGTTCTTTTGCAGCAAAAAGCTGTATTTCTGGAAAACGCGCAAGGACCTAAAAGCTTCTGCACTCTCTCTTTCTCTCTCTCTCTCTCACGATGTCCAATGCCGCCTTTAAATTTCAAAGTTCTCCCTTCTGTGAGCTTTCAGCGGTTGAAAGGTCTATTAGATAATCTACCTCATTCACTTAGAGAAGGAGAAAAACGGGAGAGAAAGGTCGATCGGTCGTAAAAAATGTGCTAGTCTAATTGCTCGCTCAAGGTGGTAACGGCTGAGACGCATCAGGCGAAAAGAACGCCATGAAAAGGGAAAAAAAACTCCACGATACGTCAAGTATTTTTTACAAGAACGTACGCAAAACTTTCGGAAACGAAATGCGCAGTCAACTTCCGCCAACTCGATTGTGTCTCAACTACGATAATGGTTCAAATTGTGCCTAAAAGATCCAATTATACAGAGGCGGGATAACGTATTGCCGTTGGCCGCGACGCACTATTGGATTAAGATAGCAAATCGGGTTAACCGGCTTTGTAGGCACATGCGTATGAAGAAAGAAGCGAAGGCGTGTCACAGGCGTGCGCAAGGCACTGTCTCATTTGCCAGAGAAAAGCAACGCAGTGATTTGACGATTGCGACTGCACTGCTACACGGAACTTGACGTGCTTCAGGCCCGTTTGCGCCCTTTACACAGCACACGCTTGTATAGCTAAATATTAAATTAATTAAAATTCCGTAACAGCGCACTATATGGTCGTTTATGCCGGCACATATCGCTGTATGCGTTGGCGGTGCGAGGCTTATCACCAGACAAACTGGTTCGCAACCAAGGAGGTTCGCAACAAGGACCCCGCATAAACATCGACACCAAAAACATCTTTCACGTGCGACGTGGCTCCGTCAGCAAGGACTCGGGGTCTCTTTACCTGATCAGACGCAATGTGGCCTGCAGTAGCTATCTTCTGTCACAGAATTAAAGTAAGACTCGTCAATGTGCCCATGTACAATCTTCTGGAGGATTCGCATGATGTTCTTGGGACTCCGGCCACCACACTTGTAACATAGGCGGTGCCTAAATGTCGCCCTTTGTCTACGTTGCAATTCGTGCAAAAGGGTACGCGGGAGTTCCGCGGGGAAACGCTGCTTGTTTACGAAGAGAAATACGAAATGCGTTGTTTAAGGACGAAATGCCTCAAGCTGTGGTTGCCTCAAGCTGAGAAAACTACATGACTTGCGAGGAGCGGTTTTCCTTTCGGACGTCCACGAACTGCGAATACAGAGACAACTTCGTTATCGCGTGCCCGTCCACAGATTTGCGCAGCTCTCCCCTGTAGGTCTTCCTTGTCGGTCGCTCCCCAAGCGATCCACAACAAAGAGCGCTGGAGGCCGTACGAGCACCTCCTTTACGTGCAGACTGGGTACGTAGCTTACACACACACACACACACACACACACACACACACACACACACACACACACACACACACACACACACACACACACACACACACACACACACACACACACACACAGAGAGAGAGAGAGAGAGAGAGAGAGAGAACGGTAAACCAGGGGAAATGAGTGCGTCCCCTTCATGCACTGCAAACAGCGGGAAGGCCTTCGAGAAAAAGAGGGCTATCATTCGCTTTCTTCCGTAGCAATCCCATTCCTGGTTCTCCCCGACTGTCGCTAACACCGACGGAATAAGAAACAGGGCCGTTGCCGCAGCACGCGGCGCTCGGAAAGGCAGCAGGTCCTCCCGACGTCATCAAGGTCGCGCAACCTGTTGTCATGGAAACGCCTCGAACGGCGAACCAGCGACCGAGGATATGGCGGGGAGGCTGTCGGTAGCCGGTGACGCGAAGCGCCGACTTTTTTTTCCCCCCCCACCGTTTTTTAAACGCCGGCCCGGGTGCGCCGGGCTCGAGCAACTGGCTCAACTCGAAGGACAAGCCTGCAGGCGGAGGTGAGCTGTCGGATGGGCAGTGTTCGTATTTCTGCAGCGCGCGTTAGGATGGCGCCACAGGTTGCGCGGTGTCGCGTCAGTGCGTCCCCTGCGCTTCGGTGCGCACAGCTGTTTCCAGGCGGTCGGAAATAATAATATAGAATATGCGAGTGCGAATAGAGAGAGAACGGTTGTCCCCTGGCAAATAGCGGGGTTTTCTTTTCTTTTTTTTTGCTTTCAGCTTTGTAGCGCTGTAAACAAAAAACAGCCGAGACGCTACTTTGCTCGAATTTCGACACGCTTAACTTTGGTTAACGCAATCTCTGGTGTGTTGCGACGGGAGCCATTTCGAGCAGCGCTCAACCTGTGCTACTGAGACGCCGTAGCCCTGAGACAGTCTTTGCATATGTGACGGTAACTGCTGCGCCCAACGCACCTGTAATTCGCGTTGTTGGGCCCGTAGTGTATAGTAGAATATATGCACCCAAGTGATTCTCCAAGGCCAGAACGAAATAACGGTAGCGGCGGTGACAGTGCCGCATGCCTAAGCAGGTTCAAGGGCGGCGCTCAAACGGCCTTCGAAAGCAGTAGACCACGTGAAAAAGAAGCTCACGGCGGCCGAGAAAAAGAGGTCTCCCGAGCGAAGCGGATGCACGACAGACTGGCAGACTGGCCACAAGACGGCTGTGCGCCAATAAACTTCGGTGCCTGGCGGTGAAATCGCAAACTAGGATCACTTCGCGCCCTGCCACAAATAGGAGAGGGCGAAGCGCCCGGAAATATTGATTTTCCGTTCCGGTATGAGGGAGTGCGGAGCTGGGAGACTGACGGCGGAGAGAAAGAAGAAGGAGAAAAGAAGAACGCGAATGAGAATACAGAAAACACGACGGCGCAAATGCGTAGCGTTCTTCCCGACGGCCGTTTATTTCTGGTGTTCTAGGCTTATACCCGCTCTGCGCAGCCGGAAATTTCCTGGAAGCATTTAAAGAGCTAATCAAATGCGGCCAACTCGTGCGTGAGAGCGTACATTGTGTCCAGGCACCGGAGTGAGCGATATTAATGTCTCGTGCAAATGAGCACCGCGAGCCTTCATTGCAAGACTGGGCTTCTGAGAAACGGGAAGCGTTTCTATAGAAGTGGATAGATCTAAAGCGTATGAGTAGAAAAAGAAAAAAAATACCGCAGTAACGCTGCAATTGCTGGCATGCACTGCATTGCTATGCTTGCCCTGCGTCTTCTTCATGGCTCGTCGATGCTGTGCGTAGAGCAGGAAAAATTGGCGCGCCGTCCACGGCGTTCCGCAACAAAGGGTGCACTTGGATGATATTTGTACACTAGTGTTCGAGGACACTAAAATTCATGAAACAGTTTGCTTTCAAGCTACGAGTCATGTGAGGGAAGACTTTCGAAGAAGCTAGCGCATTCAACCGACTTAGGTACTGAGTAAGCTTCGGTAATTCGATACAGTTTTACAGTGTGCCATACCTTTCGAGGCTGGAATAACTCTTTCTTTTACTTAAGGCTGAAGCAGTATTAAAGCAAGCGCCAGACGTAGCATTATTCTTGGAAAACCTTTTAGAGAATTTCACTCATAGAGTACATAGGCTGGTTCACATACATGGTGTTTTTTTTAGCTGCACCAATTTTTTTTAAAGATTTCCTGTGGTCATCATCATCAGCCTGTTTTATGTCCACTGCAGGACGAAGGCCTCTCCCTGCGGTCTCCAATTACTCCTGTCCTAGTAGCACAATTCTAACCCTTGAGCTAAATTACTCGATGAGGCTGCCATTACTTCTATGAGAAATCAAATGCTAAATGGAATAATTAGCATAATTACGCCAATTAACATGTTAATTATTTACTTTACCGCACATATTTCAATCTACAAATTATAGCGGCTGAGTGCGCAAGGCGTATCCACTTGGAACGAATTCTCTGGACTGCACCAGTTTCAAGATCATAATTTTCAAGGTGTCCGACGATATGCGGTGACGTTCCAGTTACTTTTTAAAGAAACCGCTCTTTTATGCATTGAAGCACGAAAGTAACTGGAACACCAATGCATTTCGACGGCTGGAAGGAACGAAAGAAAGTATACGGAGCGGCAACTACGAAATGAACGAACCCAATTGTTCGAAGCACTCTGCTTAAACAACTTTTTTTTTTATGCGAAGCATATTACGAGAGCTCAACCCAGCTCCTCAGGCGCGGCGGTGTCGCCTTCAATACCACGTGACACCGTGACGTCACGACAGAGGAGAAACGGGGCTCCAACTCGCGGCGTCGCTCGCGGCGTCGCGGCGGTATATAAGCAGCTGCGCTTGCCTCTGCTAGACACTCACGAGGTGAGATGCCTCCTGGAGACAGAGCTGCTCGTTGGAATGAGAAGCGAAGGTTGCGGCGTGCTACAGAGACTGATTTTCTAGGTGGCTTTGGCTCAACTCTTGCAAGATGGGCTGGGTGAGAATCGAACCAGGGTCTCCGGAGTGTGAGACGGAGACGCTACCACTGAGCCACGAGTACGATGCTTCAAAGCGGCACAAAAGCGCCTCTAGTGAATGCGGTGTTGCCTTAGAAACGAGCTGTTTCTAAGGCTCAGGCATGCGTCGCTTGCTCAGGCGCACATTTCGTTGCCGCGCCGAACGCTGCGTTGCTCGACGCTCACCGCGTCCAATGCGGGGCGCGTAGTCGCTGCGCCGTAGCCCATTGTCTTACACCCCTTGGCGGGTCGACGGGAACGCTGTCGCGTTCCACTCTTGAAGGCGAAGCAGAGTAACGCATGAGTTGCTTCTTCGTCTAGCCGAACCAAATATAGCCAAGCAACAGCAGTTCACCAGGTTGAACAGTGGTTCATCAACTAAAATAAAGGCTAGTATGCTTCGCATCCTGGGCTTAACCTTAGCTAAGCCACAGCCATTTTTTTTTTTTTTGCACTCAACCACGTACATAATCTTCATCACTGTTCACGACAAATGCGCACCCGTGACCTGCTAAAAATAACACTTTGTAAAGAAAAGTGACAGCGCAAAGCTATTCTGCAAAGCTGTGCTGTTCTGCGAAGAGTGCCCAAGGCGAGCGCGACGTGCTCGCCGTGCGAAGTTTCCTTAACCTTTTGCTTCGAAACAATGCGGCGAAGCTTGCAATGAAACTCCAGCTGCTAGAACGAACGGACAGACGAACGAGCGCGCACTTCTGTCCACAAGGTCTCATTACGAAATTATTTTCGCAACATCACTATAGGCACGGTGCTTCCTTAGGGGCCGAGAATGTTCCGTATCTCTAACGCAGCTGTGGGTGAGAAAAAGTAGCAACTGCACTCACGATTGAAGAGAGGGCGCAATTAAAAGTGTATACGTCCTCGGGAATGTATAGCTACACGCTGTGCATGCCGAGGAGTGTTATCTTACGATGAAAGTAATTGACGTGCTCCACATTTAGTCTGATCGTGTGGAAGCACACTTAATCTTGCCAGCAGAAACATGTGGAAAGCTTAATCTGAATCAAATTTGTGGAACTTTCTATACTGGTGCATGATTCCAGAAAGGGCTCCGTGAACGAGATGCGGTACTGTGTCAGGCAGCGAGGTCGGTTTGCCTACTAAGCCACTGAAATTCAGGTGTAGCAGTTCGCAGGTTCTGTTGTAAAGGCATATATATGACGTTATCGGCGAGCTATTTATTACTGCATACGATATGACTGCATATTTTGCAAGGTCGCTTGCGAGTCGACGACGACTCAGGCACGAGCAGACTGCCCGAGAATGCCACCGAACGCTGCATGCAGTGGAACTAGTTCAGTGGCAGTCGCAGAAGTGCTGTGGCCGAGCGTGCCAGTGGTACGGTCGGATGGTGCCCAGACTTGAAGTGCAAACGACATGGATGCGCCGCCTTCGATGATGAATCGCTGCGGTGACGCAACCACCTGCTTGAAGAGCAACGTGTTTAGCCTATCGATGCCCATCCTAGACTAGAGTATTGGCATGGCGCGCGTGATATAGAGCTGATCAGCGTCGAGGCGCGGGCTAGGCCGTTACGCAGTATTGCTAGACACAAGCTTCGTTACCGTAACCTACTCATGCGATTTGAGAAGTGGTGAGATTAGGGGGTCTGCAGGCACAATGCGGGCACAGCTGGCGAAGGACACGGCAAAGAGGACGATCACGTAAACGTAACACTAAATGTAACACCGCCATTATCACCGGCACTCTATCCTAGGAATCGACACGCAACCGCGATTTGATGCCGCTTTCCGCCATATCATCACTAATGAAGACGATTTGCAGGCCTCTAAAAACGCTGCCTAACCATATTTCATGTCTTTCTTCCAACCGATTTCGATGAACATTTCAGATATTGAACTCTGCACGGTTACTGACGTTAGCCACTCTTCCGTCGAGACACGCAATGCCATTTCTCAAAACGAAACGAGAGGAGTATGGCGCTTACGGCGCTCTGCAGGAAGCACCAACAGTCCAGCAAAGGTTAATCGAAGCCAGGTGCTACCTCCGCAGGAACTAGGCACAACGGCATCGGGGCGAGAAGACGGTCGGCGCTTCGGGCAGCTATCGGACGCGACCCATAAACGGCGCGTTTGCTTTGTTGCTGGCGGCATAGAGTTTGTAGGAAACGTTATGGCTGGCGGCAGACGCATCACGTGATGAAGACGCGTCCGTCAAAATGCAGCAGCTGTTTGTTCCCCGCGACGGGAGTTCGCGACTGCGGAAAAGACGGCGGTGCGGGCCTCACAGAATGTTTACGCCGCTTTCCGTGGCTGCGACATTGTCAGGGCGGTCGGCACGTGGCTGCCTTCCTGGGACACCTGTAATGCGCTCCGCAGGAGCTGCCGGCTAAATAAGTTTCACCTCTATGCGGATCGAATAGCACCAATAACAGCGCTATAGACAGGTGGTCTCGTTGCCTGACTTGCGCGAAAATGATGAACCGCAACGTACAGGGTGAATGTGTGTACTTGTGTACATGCCGCTCGAATTTCTCGCGAGCGCCGTCAGCGTGTGCACGGGGTCACTGGGAGCTACATTTAAATACATGTCACGTCAGAGTCAGCCTTTTTCGTGGATGCAAATAGCACTTGTGCGTAACCACTTGAACGACAGGAAAGTACGCATTTGGGCTGGTTGGTTCATGATTACACGCAATAAAACAGCGCTAAACAAGGGCACGAGGAGAAGGACACATACAACACCGCTGACTAACTACCAAGCTTTTTACCGAACTGACTAACAACCGAATTAAGCTTTCCACATTCATGTTAGCAGCAAAGCATGTGCAAGCCTTCCATCTATTTTTCTCCTTTCGAAGGAGATTGCCTTCCTATCGCATTAATTGCACTTTTCTCCCCTGCTTATGCTGGATTCTGTTGATTCTGTGCTTCGAGATAGCGGCGGAGTATATATATATATGCTGACTGAATGAATAAAGACATTTGGTTGTTAGTCAGCGCTGTTGTCTGTGTCCCTCTCCTCGTCCTGTTGTTTAGCGCTGCTTTACTGCTCGTAACCCTTGGACAAGGCACGTGCTGGCCTCGCGCGGATCTCGACAGGAGGCAGCGCGCATATGCTCAAACTAGTTGGAAACGAAGCACGCGTGGGTGAATTCGCGCGGCACATCATCCCGTCATTCTTTGGCATTGTAGGGGTTTGGAGTACTGGACGTCGGGATGGAAAACTCAAAACTTGGGAGGAATTTATTCTACATTCTATACAGGGACGAGAGCGTCAATTAACAGTCGTACTGTCATTACGGGCCGGCAGCAACTCGGACGCTGCGGCCCGCGGCAAGAAGTTCGAGAGAGGTGAGTCAGGGAATCAGGGCATATCCCAGAATCCTCAGGTCTCTCTGGAAGGCTTCTTATAAGCCCTTCGAGCACTGCAAGTCACGTCATGTTTGACCAATGGGAGAGTCCACTCCGATGACGCCACTTGCAGCCAATGGTAGGCGCCCGTGTCGCGTGGCACACCTGTCGGGGCTCTCTGCGGTCTTGCCACGCAGACTGGCAATCCACTTGTAGGCTGGAGAAGGAGCGGGGGGCGCTCGTGCACCTGCTTCATTGTCGGATGCCCACCTGCTAACCCCGGCGGCGCACAAACTTGTTGGCACGTAAACTTGTTGCCTCAAACTTGTTTGCTCGGCCGCTTCTCTGGAATGCGCTTTCCTGCTTTTGCATTCCTCAATTAGCTGTGCTGCAATCCGATGTGGTCTGGGGAACTCGAAGTAATCGCAGGAACCAGCTCCATATCTAACAGCTCGTCCTCGCCCCGATTGTTCTGAATGGCCGGTGAACTCAATTCGCTGGCCATGAGGAACGCTGAAAGGAGCTGCAGGGTACTGGGGTCGAGCCTCGTTTGACAACCCTCGGGATCCTGGGCCCTGGAGAACAAACGTCAAACAAACAAAACAACACAGCGCTGCCCCACGTGTAAGCGCAGGCTCTTCGCCCCTGACTCGCCAGGCTATTACTGCGTCAAAATGAACCCTGATCTCTTAGTTCCCCAATTTTGACAACAGTTCCAACCACCCTTCCAAACAGCTATCCATTTCTCCTCGATTGCCGACAAGACCAGAGTACTATTGTTGTTGCAAAACAAAAGGGTCGTTGACGATGCAAACAACAAAATGAAAACAGCCGAACATAACTTAAGTGGCCTAACCACACGAACAGCATGTTTCCAATCTATCGCAGTGGCGTACTTATTGCACGTAATAGTGCCACTGAACAATCTGGTCAACCTCACAAGTACGTAATCACAAGCGCACTAGCCTTGTGGTCACTAAACAAAACGCGTACTTGCGTTGTAGGCAAACTTTTCATTCACGCTTACTCACGTTTCTTTCCTGAAAGTCCTACAGGACACGTGACATAAACGAACAATTAAACTCGCGGGACTTACACACTCCGCAGAACTCTTAAAATGATGCGTCTTCTACTAACTCTTTCCACGCACGTTCACTAAAGAAGTCAGAATACACGGCTGCCCTCACACACACACTAGCAACCCAGTCATAAAGTCTGCTTCCTTCCGTGCACACAGGACACGCGCTAATGGAACTAAGAACGCTTCTCCGTGCAAATCATGCACTCACTCAAATCTACGCGCTTAACCTTACAAAATTCAAAAACGCTTAAAAAGAAAGAAGGTTAAATAACACACACGCGCGTTACGATAGGCCTCGCAACAATAACCTTGACCCTCAGGTTACTCACACACACACAAAAAAAAAACCTATCTACTTATTAATGAGCATCTCGCGAGACTACAAGTTTACTTAAAACGCATCTTTCAAATCTCGAGCTTCTCAAACGAAAACACAAAGCTCATACCTTTACCTTGAAAGAAATCCTAGTCTCAAATCGCGAAAACATTCCGATGCTCAAAATAGCAAAATAACATTTCACTTCTACGGAAGCGCTCTTGGCCTCCCTTTGCAAACGCTTACGTCTGACTCATACTTTGAGTCTAACCCGGGGTGGACGTGGTCTGAAAGCTACTCTGGCTGCCGAGAGACAACAAAAGGGCTGATTCACTATCAGCTCCCCCAAGACGTCACGGTCTCCTGCCAATTTGCGTCCCCGCGCCCCGCTTTCAACACGAACTCGATTGACCGCGTCGCTACTCCCCACCTGGTCTCGTCCTGCCACCTTGCGTTTCTTCGAACTGCACGCTGAGCTATGAAAAGAACTACGGAACGACGAGGAGCTTAACTGCCTCGTGCCCTTTGTCCGCGTCCGTGCAGAACATTCTTCGCGGTCCCCCTTTGACCTGTGGCTCGAACGTTTTGGATGCGTCCACATCGTCCTAGACGACCGCACCTGCTTCCTCGCGCCCTGCCCTTTTGGGTTTCTCGCCATCTTTGGCGGCGCTACATTAATTACCGGCTTTCGGTTTTTACTGCGCTTCTTTTTACGGCGCTTTCTCTTTGCACTAGCCTTCATGTCGCCTTCTCGTGCCTCGTGCTGGCCGGTACACATTTCGTCGGCCCGGATCGGCCTCTTACCCGCACAGTCTGAGTGATTTACATTTAAATCTACTCTCACTTTGCCTCGACTGGCGGACAGCCCAACCGACTCTGGCACAATGCAGCAGGCTTTACTCGAGTTAGACAACTCGCACTCTTGCGAACTGCCCTCTGCTACATTGCCCAGCTCACGCTGTGCATCGGCACACAGCCCGTCGGTATCGATCGCTGTCTCACGCGCACAGTCAGAATGATTAACTGAATCATCCCTATCTAGGCCATCTAGACTGGCGGAGAGCCGCACCGATCCCTGAACAATGCAGTTGTTCTCTCGTGAGCTACGGAGCTCGCCACCCCGAGAACTATTCTCAACTGCATCGTCCAGCTCGCACTTCACTTCTGCACGCACATCTGGCTCTACATGGGTGCTCGCTTCTGTCGGGTCAGAAGTGCCCTTCTCTTCGCTAGCAACCTCGCTAACCTTACCAGCGACGCACACACGCGGTAACTGTGCCAATTTGTTCGCAGCTGGCCTAGCTGTCTCCACAGTCATCTGTTGGCACAGCACCTCATCGCTCTCACTGCGGCCTTTAACGGCCTCTGTTGCCACTAAGGCATCGTTAGCAGCTAGCCTTTTCCCTTCACTTATCAATCGGCAGCCAATCTCACAGGCACTACTCTTTTCATCGGCTTCTGGCGAAAACCTGCTAGACACTTGCTCTGTACTTCCTACAGAATTCTCAGACAGCCGTTGTCTCTGTGCCAATAACTGATCACAATATTGTATCTCTTTGATCAGTGCTGCCTTCTCTCTCTCATACTTTTCCTCTTGCTCAAGCTTACGTTGATTCTCACGTTCGCGTGCCTTCTCACGTTCGTGACGCTGACACCTAAGAGTAAGTTCTTGAAGCTCCTGCTTCCGTTCATTCTCGCGTTCTTCACGCTTAAGCTCACTCCTAAGTTCACGACGCGCTCGCAAACGTACACGACGCACACGCTCCCGTGGCTCCTGTATCACCTCCCAAGCAAGCTTAATGCTTTCATCATCATTGCCACTATCTTCAATCGCCTTTATGATAGCTGGCGTTTTCATCCGTTCGTCCGCCTCAACTCCCAAATCGTCGCACACCAACAACAAGTCTAACCTCGTCAACCTTCTAAGATCCATGGCAGCTGCCCCGACAGGTGGTTAAAACTGTTTTCCTTAATTAATTTGTGCAAACACACAATGCAACAAACTCCCGATTCCCAGAACTATCAAAATTGAACGCACAACCATTGAGTCTGGCGAATCATAAGGAAAAAAACCACGCGCTCACTTACGGTTGCAGCGCCCTGCCATCCGGTTCGCTCGTCCGCTGTTCCCGGTTCCTTCCGGACTCCCTGGGTCGAAGGCTCGCTCCTTCTTCGATACTCCCAGTTTCTTCGGACCTCTTTCGACGAAGGCTTTCTCTTTTTCGTTCTTCCCGGTTCCTTAAGATCTCTCTCGACGAAGGTTTCTCTGTAGCGCTGCCACCAGCTGATGCATTCGGAGGCGATCCCACCGCTGCCACCAGATGTAGGGGTTTGGAGTACTGGACGTCGGGATGGAAAACTCAAAACTTGGGAGGAATTTATTCTACATTCTATACAGGGACGAGAGCGTCAATTAACAGTCGTACTGTCATTACGGGCCGGCAGCAACTCGGACGCTGCGGCCCGCGGCAAGAAGTTCGAGAGAGGTGAGTCAGGGAATCAGGGCATATCCCAGAATCCTCAGGTCTCTCTGGAAGGCTTCTTATAAGCCCTTCGAGCACTGCAAGTCACGTCATGTTTGACCAATGGGAGAGTCCACTCCGATGACGCCACTTGCAGCCAATGGTAGGCGCCCGTGTCGCGTGGCACACCTGTCGGGGCTCTCTGCGGTCTTGCCACGCAGACTGGCAATCCACTTGTAGGCTGGAGAAGGAGCGGGGGGCGCTCGTGCACCTGCTTCATTGTCGGATGCCCACCTGCTAACCCCGGCGGCGCACAAACTTGTTGGCACGTAAACTTGTTGCCTCAAACTTGTTTGCTCGGCCGCTTCTCTGGAATGCGCTTTCCTGCTTTTGCATTCCTCAATTAGCTGTGCTGCAATCCGATGTGGTCTGGGGAACTCGAAGTAATCGCAGGAACCAGCTCCATATCTAACAGCATACGCCTGCATCACCCTTTAATACGTCACCATGAAAAACGAAATTGTACTTCACCGGGCGCCGTGAGCACGAAAGAAATATCCCTGATTGTGCAGTACCTTGTCCTGATCAACTCAGGCGACGTTGTTTTCCACCGAAACGGCGGGATCGCGAGTTCTCAGGTTGAGCCTATCTCACTCTTGCAATCACAAACGTACAGTCAAGTCAGCGCTCGCTCGCTCGAAAGTTAAACCGGTAGAGTGATCACCGTGCTGTATGTTAAGAATGAAGAGCGTTCAGTGCGATGTCGGCAAATCGCTGAAGCATACCTCAGCATCCCCACCCTTCCAAACGTCCTGCCAACATTCGCCCATGCATGCAATGTATATAGCGACTGAAGGCCGTCCTACATAATTCACCCTAACCCACGGCGACTTTAGCGTGCCCGGTTCGGGTAACAAAGACTACATGTGCCCTCTTCCCCTATTCCTCAAAGAGTCTTCTTTACACCAACGAGGACAGCATGATGCGGGTCTGGCGGTTTGTGACTCAACAAAAGACCTGTCTTTATTCTAATAGTTATGAAATTAAGTAGGCATTGTGACTGGTCGCCTGCAACTCTTATTCCGTTTCATTGCAGTAGGACGTAAACTTGGACGACTTGGTTCAAATCCATTATTTCATTTTTTCGCCTACTACGCGTGGTGCTACATAAGCGATTGGCAAGTCGGGTTTCGGCAAAGCACAATTTTTATTACTTGTGATCGGTACAGCAAATCGACGAGGTTCGTCTGAACTATGTGGAGATCAAGCAGCTGGTTGCACAACAGAGCAAACAGAAATACATATCAAATGTCTAGGCATCGACCTCGACACACATATCTTCACCTGCTTGCGCGTATTCGCTGTTGTGTGGCCTAGTTCGCACTTATACAAATTACGCCTCTATACTGACTCGTCATTTTGGTCTGTAAGCGTGCTATTGCAAGTTTCCTAGTGTGCGTCAACGTCAGTGTGCGCTTCGTGCCGAATAAACCCACTGACGTGCCTTTAGATATTATCATTCGCTCTGTTTTTTACGTGCTCAAACGTTCTCCTTTCGCGACTGGCAGTTATTGATGCTGTTCCCAAAGGTACAGTGCAATAGCCAGTGCCTACTACATCGGTCATGCACCTAGTGCATCGCAGACGCTTACTGCCATTGGCCGGCCCAATCTGTCATCTTTTGCGCCAGCCTGCCGCCTGCTTCAACGAAACGAAGCACGCCGCTACATAAAATTAAAGAGAGGGTCAGGTGTTCGATGACCTCGTCTCTCCGCTCTCGCCGGGCGCGCGCCACGCACGCGTTCCTTTGTCGCAACGGCCCTGCGCACCTCGGCTGTCGTGTGCCGGTGGCGTGGCGCAGAAGTTAAGAGGGAGGAGGAAGAGCCACGAAAAAAGAAAACGGGAACGCCGCAAAGGTGGCAGCAGACGACGCGCGCGCGCGTGTGTGTGTGTAACTGCCCGCGCGACCCCTGGCCCAGCAGGCACGCGCACTTCTCCGCAGACATCTGTCGTCTCGCCTCACCTGCTCCTGAAACCGCTCCTCAGGCGCAGCTACTTCATCCCCACAATTTCTTTCTTCTTCTTTATGTTTTCTTCATCTGGTAGTTGTTATTTCGGGCACCCTGCTTCTCGTTTCAATTTTGCGCCTTCGGTTCGGCGCCCCTCTCGCTGTTTTCCCCTCGGCTCCTGAATAAGGTCCTGGCCCCATGCGAGGCACGCTCCCCGCAGAGATGGCGCGTGCGAGTTGGAATAATGCAGACTAGATACCACGGGTCCCTTTAAAGACGGCCGTTCAAGCTTTTCTCAATGCGAACCAAGTGAAAGGGGGTGGGCGAGATGGGGGCCCAGGGGCCTACGTGACGCTCCCTCCTCTCTGCGTAAACAGCGGACGACCGCCGGGTGGTGCAGCCGGGTGGCTCACCACGGGACACGAAGGCGAGAGGTGAACGCGCGCTCGCACGTGCGCCACTCGTGCGCGTGCCGTGTGTGAGGCCCTCCTCGCCTGCCTTGCAGCGAGAAACGGGCAAGAAGTGCGCGGTGCTGCCGCCAGGTGTCAACCCGCTCTAACGCTATAAAGGCAGTAGGGGCTCTGGCAGTACTGTCATGTACTGTTCGTCGAGGGAAAGCTTCTTTACTCGACCTCGTCGGTGCTGAGTTGTGTTTTTACTATAACTTTCTTTTCTTAAAAGGCTGTCTTCCCGTGACGTTTCGGCTCATAGCGGTCATAAATCAGAGCTTTTTTTTTTTTTTCATGAGGGCCCTCTCCCAAAGGCGCTTCACTCGAGCACCTCAGCAAAGGTGTTCACACGTGCGTTGTCCCACTTGATCAGGGCACGTCCGTGCTGAACCAAGAGAGACAAGGCACGCGTGAACGGCGTTGCCAAAGCGCTCCGAATGGCGCTTGTAGAGCGAGACATGGTATTTACTTCAGTCAGGTGAAATGTGTAACAAGCGCACTCTTTGATGTCATTATGTGAACTTGTGCTGGAAACCAGGAAATGTGCTCAGTTGTCGAGAAATATAAAAAGTGCGAAACAGTGGGACACAGACAAACTTCTGCGTTACGCGAGTCAACACCAGAACTGCTGCCTGCGTTCGTTGTTTCGCGCATTTAAGTCTGAGCTTATATCGACTTTTCCTTACCGCCACTGTTGTCCGATTACCGAAACAGTGCTATAGCTCCAGCGGTCACTGTGGACTTTAAATGGCCCAGTTACTAAACCAGACGTGCTTATATGGTGTGTAACCCATGCTAATGAAGGTTCATGTCGCAGTCAGAGCTTCGTTGTGCGAGTGTTCTCGGAAGATTAGAAGATTAGTAAAATATGACTCAGACATGCGCAAACGCTAAAGATGTGGTTGTATTCCACGAAATAAAACTTACTATTGTGACATATGCGTAAAGCGTAGCACATAGCGGGAAAAACTCGGCTAGCTGGTGCGCACTGATTGTGAACGAACAGCGCGACGAAGATGCAGCGCAACAACACGCGTTGAGCACAAACTTTTTTTTTTGTGCGAGATCTTCAAGGTACTTGATTTCAAGGACGCGATTTCCTAATTATTCAGCAGCTTGTTTGTATGATTCCGTCACGACCAAAGCGCTTAGAATATCTGTGATGTGACAAAACGCATGTACAAGCTCCGAGGAAATTATTATTACACGGAACAAGAAAAGATGGACTTGAATACGGGACGCTCTGTGGTTCCACCTAATGTAGTGGGCTCGACCACGTTGTGGTGCGCAGAGATGTGGACCGGCAGCATTATGAGCACATATATTGCCACGCTAGTACTTGCGACATTGTGTGTTCCGGACACGATGCCTTGTACGGCATTAGGCGAAGGACTATACGTAGCGCTGGAACATCCGCTATATCGGGTCATATATACGTGTTAAGAGACCGTATACAGGCCGCAGCATGCGTGGGCTGCAACGGTCCGTGCATGCAATGCAGCGGCTCATGGTCTGTAAAGTGGTCCAAGCAACACAGGTGCGTCTAGCGAAATACAGCAATAATAACTACAAAAGATAATAGTAAGCGCGACACTTACGCACTGTGCATGACAAAAATAAGCAAGGTTACAACGTACACCCGTGAGAAAAAGTATACAGACCACAGGGTCGCCGAAAAAACAGAATTTTTTCGTAGTTAACACACAAAAACGGAAACTGACGAGTGCGCTATAAAATTAGTAATGCCAAGTCAGGCCTGCAGTCTTTCATATCAAGTTGCGTTCACAGACAGAGGAGGAAATGAGTTTTATCGCGCAATCTCTAGACCGTACACTTTTGCTCACGGGTGTACGTACATGTAGTAGGTACGATTCCGCTGGAAAACTCCATTCAGATATTGTGCGTTGCAAAGAAAGCAAAACAAAAAAGTGTTAGTCTAGCAAAGTATGTAGCTCAGGGCACAGTGGCTGCGCTTGAGATGTAACGCTTCCTGACCACTTCCGTCCCCCAATGAGGTGCTATTTAGGCCGCGCATTCACATACAGCTGAAACCAGCAGGAATCCAAACCCATTCGACAAGGGAAAAGATGGCTCCCCTGCGCGACGGCGGATATACGACGCGCAAAAATAACGCATACACGCACCCTCTGCGGTAACGTCCCGCATCGCGGCGGCCAAGAAGGCTCATCACCGACTCCCTCATGCTTTCATTCCTATTCTGCCAATTGAAGCACGGAACAGCAACTTTTTGCTTTTAAGAGAGACACAAAGCTGAAATAAAAAGAGGAGTCTGGGGAGCAGACCCTGGGAAGAACGACGGGGTAAAAGGAAAACGTACGAAAGAAACAGCGTTTCCAACACTGGCGCCTCGGGAAAAGGGAAGCAGGGGAGCGGGAAAAGGTCCCGAGAGAGAGTGAGGGCCCGAGGAGAGGGCAATGACGTCATAGAGGAGCTATTTTTAGCCTCCGCCGAAGCCAAAGTTGGCTCGCGGCCCATTTCTTGTTGTTGCCACTGGTGACGTCCCCTCTTGATGGTTTTGTTGGCCAGCGCTTGGCCTCTTTGTTGCTCACTGCAGTGACGGCGGGCGCGTGCCCGCCACTTTACTGCTGCTTTTTTTTTTCTTGCGCGACGACGCCATGCGCATTCGGGATGTTTCCTTTTTCCGCCTAGCAGCGGCCGCTGTCGCCGTGTGCGTGCTTCGATTGAGTGGGGCTCCGGAGATAGCAGCGAGGTAGGCGCCTATGCGGAGCCCTGGGCGCATGTCGCACTGCACTGTATACGTCTATGCGGGCAACGCGCAGTTAGCGCGGAGCTAGCCAAATGCTGCCGCCTCGAATTTTGTCTCTTCGCATGCATGCGGAAGCGTGCGCTGCTCCACCGGTCGTCGTAATGCTAAACGGGGATATGAGACTGTGTTGAAAGGCCGTTGAAGCTTCGGCTCAGTTCTTTCTTGACATGCTGTAGAAACGTAATCAACAACAATGAAGGAGCACAGTGTCGAACTCGTGAACGCGCTCCCTAGATTTGCAGTACAGAAGCGTCTCGCGGCTAGCGCTCGCAGTGACTTTGTGTCTGGTATGTAACTGCAATAGAGACGCCGCTGGCGCGCGCATTTGAGTCGGCGAATAATACTTTAAGATGTCCAACTCGGCTCCGGCCTGCTACCATTGTGCCGCGCTGTGGTCTCGGTAAAACTAGCAAACATTTCGACCGTCTCTGAGATACTCCCTTATAAGTGCCCTTGTCATTCTAAAGTTTTCTTTTTTGTTCCTATAAGCTTTTGTCAGAAACGCTGCAAATATTCAGTATGCGCTTTTGCAAAGGATATGTGCTTGGCATTCTTGGCTTTCACCCCTAATCGCAGCGCTTTGCTTTGTTATATTTGTTGTTTCTCATGACCATTATCGAGCGTTTGTAGCCAAGTCTCCCAGACACTTCCTGTCAAACGTTTACAGAGGAATTTGCGTCAATTCTGGCATACATTTGAATCATCACGCTTTTTGCAAGCTCCGCATAAGCCGATTCTAGCTGAAATTTACATTCTTGTTCTGCTGAAACTGCGTTCCGAAATACCTCGAGGCATGCACTAAGAGTGCTCATGATGCAGACGCACAATCTGCACCCACCCATCTTTCGTCCTAAAAGCGCATGATCATAAACTTTTTAATTGCAAGCTCGTTCGCTTACTGCTTCCCGAAAACAGGCAGCGTGACGTCATAGGGCACCCATCTTCGTGCGCCATCTGGGCCACCAGCATCTGACCTGTGCATTTCACGGCATGCCCACATACATATCGACCGGTTTCACATGGATAATTTAAATCGTGGCGTTTTACGTGCCAAAACCATATGATCTATGATTATTTGATTTGATATATGATTGATTCTGACCACCTGGGTTTCTTTAACGTGCACCCAATACGCGGCACGTTGGCGTTGCTCGCATTTTGCCCCCATCGAAATGCGGCCGCGATTAGTTCCCGCGCCGCCTTCGGGTTTAGCAGCGCAACGCCAAAGCCACTACGTCACCACGGCGGGTGATTTCATAAGGTTCGACGACTTCAGAAATTCATGTAGGAAAATATCGTGTGAAAAAGTATATCCACTGCGATCGCTGAGTGCCTAAACGGCATTAAAAATAATATCACACATTATCTTGTTATCTGTGCCTATTCAAATGAATATTTTGCTTTTTAAAAAATCAGAATCGTCTCTAAACGTCGCGACCTTATAGTGCGCAAATTTGAGAGAGCTGTCACAGCGCAGGGCGCAAGATGCCATCGACCAGTGGAGTCGTTTAGTATACATAGTAGTGTATTCGTAGTGCGTGTATATATAGCAGCGCACATTCGTATAGTGCGTCGCATGTGTAAGTCGCCTGCTCGCAGTCTCTCAAGCGAATGCTGCCCGCGTTGCATGATCGGCCTTGAACACGAACTTCGCTTGTTAACGGCATAGCGTTCTCAAGGTGCCGCAGCGTGTCTCTTACGCAAGCGGCTATTATTCGCGTAAGACTTTATGCTGCTTTGGCTTGTCTCGCCATAGCTTGAACTGTGGGCTGAGACTAGCGCGCACGTGAAGAAAATTCGGGTTATCCTACATGATAGTATATGCGATTCTGGTTGATCAATTGCGTCTTGCAACGCTCCTGTGTCACATGGCTTTTTGACATCGTACACATTGCGTCGCAATCACGGAGGTCGCGGGTGTCCGCGATGCGCCTGTGCCTTCGCGTCTGCGTCGCACACAACCTACGCGGAACACTGTTTACGCGCCTGACGACGCGTGTGCGCATTTCGGTGTCAATACAACTGTGCTATACAAGTCACGCGCGTGCGTACGTGACAGGCATTGGCGCATGCGTCGGAACGGTCGGAAAGCCTGCTGGCAACCAATAGGCAACCAATCTTAGAATACGGATAACACAAGGCTGAAGCGTGCAAGCATGCAGCGCACGTTGGCAGTTGCACCGTGTTACTGGTCGCCCTTCGTATCGTCTTGTGCTCGCCGACTCCTCAAGTGGGTTTCGAACTCACTTTGGTCACACCGCGAGGGGCCCGATGCAGGTTTCCTGTATACTACGTCTCGGTCTGCGAAGTTCAGGAAAGTGAGAGGCCGTTTTGAGAGGCCCCTTTAGTCTGAGCCTTCAAAACAACGACAGTTCTACAAAGGCCTAGGGCACGGTCCAACGACAGGTCCTGTCACGGGCACAGTGCACGGCTTCATAGGCACAGTGCACTGTTCGGAGGGCACTACGACGTTTTCATTTTTCGCCCCAGTATCGCCGACACCGGCCGCTATAAGTAGGCGATGAAAATGACACGTCGTTCCAAACGACAGTGGCTCACTTTTCATCACTAGTCGGAGTGTTATGCACTGCATTTTGACGGGATCAAGCTCACGATTGTTCGCACTTCACATATCGACGGCGAACGTGTGTAGTCATATTCGGAGCACGCGCACTAGGACATTTTCACAATGGGACAGTGTTGCTTCGGGATAAGCGACCGAAAGTGTCAGGGCGAATGTACGCGGCGTCTCTCCTGTTTTGCTGGTTTCGGCACTGGCCGTCCCATAATTTCACTTGTATATGGCGTAGAGGTCGCGTGCACATTTCACTGTAGGGTGCCTACAGCTTTCTTTCTTTTTTTCCCCGATGACGGCACGCAAATAGTTGCCATATGCCGCAGTCGCGTCGCTCTCTGATCCGGTGCGCGCTGCTGACAGTTGCAAGTAGGCACCGCGGCACATTTGTGATCGTGTCTGCGGGTATAACATAAAAGTGTGTTATAACACAACATAAAGCGAATTGCTCACTTGTGCCACAAAACTAAAAAAAAAAGGCTTTAAGCAAAAGTGTACCTGTCGCTTTACGTGCTACACAGTATATATTTTCAGTTCTCTGAAAAGAAGAGAAATAGAGAAAAAAATAAATAGATAACGGTGTAATGAGCAGCAAACGAATTTTTGGCACGCATGGTGATCGCCTAGCGCTTCGCTGTTAAGCACGAGGTCGCGGGGTCAAATCCCGGCGGCCGCATTTCGATGTATAGGCAAGACTCAGCGCGCTATCCGTGTGCACTGCGCATGAGCTGATGTGCACCCGCGCTGATCCAAAGACTACGCGTGCCCGATTCAAATGACAAACGTGCAGCACTGATATAAATAAGGAGGCGTTAACTGACATAACGGCCCGTGCGCGCCTGGTCATGAAAATGAGAAAGTATGGCGAATAACCGTATGCTATCAAAACACACATCCGTGCCGCCCTCCGCAGCACATTTTGTTACGCTACGACCACGAGCAAATCCCCGGATCGTAGTCGAGCGCGCCTGTGCTTGACGCATCGCGAAGAATCACGGATGCCTCGCCTGTCTGGTTTGCCGCATGACCTCCGCCAGCGCTGCATGCGAGCTGTTCAGTGTTTGCATAGCGTGGCAGAAAAACATACACACCTCGGTGTTATGACTCAGTGAGCTCGCCCGCGTCGCGTCCTTGACACGGACGCTATCCAAGCGCGTCCCACCTGCACGGGGTCGCAATGCAAAAACACCGTAACTCAGCGCGTGCCTGCGTTTCTTTGTGTTTGGTGCAGGGTTGACGCACCGGCGGAGCCAAGGGCCGCTGAAACTGCGCGACTGTGTCGGGCGCAACGTAGTCCGGTGTAAAGGAGGTTGCGTATCGCGACTTGTTAGGGTGCGCCGAAGAATTGATTCTTCGTGAGCTTGAATTCACTCGAAGTGTTCCTGAGCTGCACTGAATGGCGCCGCTGTAGCCCTGCCCGTCTTGTGCGCCCCTGCGAGGAGGCGTGATTCGGCGGCGTTGAGCCACGCCGTGCTCGTCTGCCGATTACTGAACACGGTCCACCGTGTGAATTAAGCTTCAGCAGCCTGATTCCTGACGTCCATGTCGTGATATATATATATATATATATATATATATATATATATAAACGAGAAGAAAGGGGGTTAACCGAGGGACCCGATAATTATTAGTCATATAATGAGAAGCCAACAAACACTGACACCAAGTACAACTTAGGGGAAATTGCATGTGCTTAATAAATGAAATAAAGTAATGATAAATTAATGGAAATGAAAGTGGATGAAAAAACAACTTTGCCGCAGGTGGGAACCGAACCCACAACCTTCGCATGTAGCGTGCGATGCTCTACCAATTGAGCTACCGCGGCAGCGTTTCCCCATCCACTTTCTTGGGTATTTATGTGTACTAGTAGAACCCTGGGAGTGTTAGCCAGGGTTCTACTAGTATACTAGATGAGTGGGGGCGCTGGCTAACACTCCCAGGGTTCTACTAATACACATAAATACCCAAGAAAGTGGATAGGGAAACGCTGCCGCGGTAGCTCAATTGGTAGAGCATCGCACGCGACATGCGAATCGAATTTATCGGTGTATATTTCCCGCTGCTCCTTTTTTGTTTTTCCAGTGTACGCATTAATTCATAACACAAACATGACCATATGCCATGCTTTTTTAAAATGTGCTTCTTACCGCTGCCTTTCCACTCCACTGAACTTGCCAGTATCTATAGCATCGACAAGTTCATAGACCAAACCGTCATGACATTAGTCGGGCAGCGGACTCGGGCGAGCGTCTCAGTGCGCGTTTTCAGAGCATTGCAGACCGGGCGCCGTAGCAGAAATCTTTCTCGCCTCTGTGCTTGCTGCATACCCGAGTTGTAGCCGATGTTTGCCGGTTTTATGTTTAGCGAGCCAAACTTCACGCTGCTTGTCCGGCGGCTACGTGTGAATAAGGTTGACTGCGGGCTCCGTTGCGTACATCCGGCATTGTGGCACCGAGCAGCAGCCTACCATGTTGCGCGCCTTCAAAGGCAGCCACTACCTACTGTAGTGCTTTTAAGCGTTGTAAAGGAGACACTCGAAGCGGGAAAATTTCGCCACTAAGTGAGGATCGCAGCGTACGAGGGAATTAAAACTCTCGTTTTCAGCTCGCTTCGGCGCTCCCGAAGCAGCCGACGCGGCCGCTCTGTCCACGGGATCCCTCCTAGCACGTCACGCCGACGGTGGCGCCAGCTTTTCCAGTGGTGGAGCTCGAGGCCAATAGCGCCTCGATATACGAAGCTCGGCGCTGCTATCGAGGCACTCCACACTGAGGGTGCACTGCGCTCAGCTCTCAAGCGTCGAGGCACCGATAACATACAGTGCGACGCAACTCGAGAAATAATATTGAAAGGTCAAAGAATTTACAATAAAAAAAAAGATTGAATCGTCGCGACGGCACATCACAGTCCCCCCGTAAGCGTCGAAGTCTCTACAATGAAGTTATTTTTGAACAGCTCTGATAACACTCACGCAACAATGGTTGCTTGTATACTGTCAAATGCTCATATTCTGCGGCCTAAAGCTCATGGCACGGTGAGAAAACGCGCGCGCAGAGAAAACGAAACAGTGCGCGGACAAGCATCCAGACGCGCCGGTAGCCGGGAATCTGCGCGATCGCTGCATTGAGGCTTCGTTCTATTACGCTCCATTTAGTAATACAAACACTATAAGTAGGTATTTCAGATAGCTTGCTCTCAGCGTTTACCTACCTTTCACGCAAGAAACCGGTTCGGGAGACTCCATCGCAGCGACCGCGCGCAGTGGCTTTCACTGTACGTATTCGGTAAAGAGATAGCGTCTGTAAACGATTGTGTGCTTTCAGTTTGCCCAAGATTATTATTTGGACAGTAAAAAACTTCTCTCGTTTCGAAAGTACTTACAGAAATGTCCGGGAGAGCTCGCGCGTGGTGTTTTCAGTGAGCGCTGACAGCAAAACCTATGAGGAGCGCGCCGCCTGATCCCTCATACTACGCCAGCGAGGCGTTTCCGCTAGATGGCGACTCCGTAACTCCTCGCCGCCAATATAGGCCTGTCTTAGTGGTGCCGAGCGGCGTTTTCTGCGGTCGACGTTTGCCGCTGAAGGATACCGTATAAATCTGCTGCTTGCCCGCCGTGGTTACTTAGAGTCTATGGTGCTGGGCTGCTAATAGCGAGGTCGTGGGATCGAATTTATCTATTTCGATGGATCTATTTCGATGGGGTCGAAATGCGAAAACAACCGAGTATTTAGATTTAGGTGCACGTTAAAGAATCCCATGTGGTCCTAATTTCCGGAGTCCCTCACTACGGCGTGCCTAATAATCAGATCGTGGTTTTGGACGTAAAACCATAGCTTGTGCCTGTGTGTTTCGGTCGAGCGTGCAAAAAATTGTAAGGTTTACGTAAGAGAAAACCGAAACGGCGTCTGGACCATTCGAAAGGCCACAGGATAAGACCCACGTAAAGGTCCGTACTTTGTTGTTAAATCATAGAGCCGCTGTTCAACCCATTGTTGCCATAGCGTCGTCGTCACACATTCGTTGTCGTATACCGTCGTCGTGATGCCGTCGTGGTCGTTTCATGGTCGTCATTCCAGCTTCGTCATCCGATTCTCGTCGTCGTCACGCCACCGCAGTCATGCCATCTTCGACACACAGTCATCGTCCATCCCAACGTCTTCATGCCGTTCTCGTCATGACGTCGTTTTGCCATCGTCATCACATCAGTAACTCCATCCCATTGTCGTCATACCGCCTTCGTCGATCCATAGATTTCATTCGTTCTTCGTCATTTCATCGTAATAATGTCGTCATTCAATCGTGATTATGCCGTCGTTGTCATCCCACCATCGTCATTCCATCTTCGTCACTGGTCGTCCTTTTACCATCGTAGCCACGCCATAGGCGTCATACATTCGTCATCATCCCACTGTCCATATTGTCGCCGTCACGCAGGCGAAGACATACCATCCTGCCTCATGCAGTCCCGTTCTCCGGCGTGGTCTAGTGGCAAGAGCCGTCATCTCAATGTCGTCGTCGTCATACCGCCTTTGTCGTTCTATCGACGACATTCAGTCGTCGTCGTCACTGCGTTGGCGTTATACAGTCATCGTCAAGCCGCCGTACTCATCGGCGACCATAGCAAGCGAGTGCCACAGCAAAGTGGGACAATACGGGAGTATGTCGCGTATAGCCGAGGCAACGGTAGTCTCAGAATTACCACTACAGATGTTACATAAACCTGACCTAAGAAATACGGCGTGTCGCTACATTGCTCGAATGCTAATCGCATTACAGTCCATATTCATCGACAGATGAGTTCTGCCGTAATTTTTTATGTACTTTTCTCCTTCTTTATGAGCGGCAGGATGCGTCTTTCATGCCTCTTCTTTTATAGTCGAAAGGCACAGATAAACAATCGAGGCTCTACAACCGTACGTTTCAGCGAAGGCCAAAGAAGTCCAGAAACCGTGTCACAATAAACAACTGTTCGAAATGCGGTTGGGTTTCGGTGTGAAGGCACGCCGCACTGCAATAATTTAATTATTCTCGTGGGCGACAAGAACCGAGCCAGTCGCCGTCACGTTTGCGACGTGCCATTTCGGCCTTTCTTCGCTCTGCCATTGCAGCCAGGTGGACTCGCAGGCCTGCGCGCTTTCGCGGTCGTCGACGTCAACGCGCCGTTCGGGCGGGCAACACCCGGCGGGTTCGATGGGGCCAGGTGGAAGGCAGCGCGCACCCCGGCCTGCAGCCCTGCGCACTGCCGCCGCACGTGGTGGTCGCGTGCGGCGCCCGCGACCGTCGGATCGAGGTCGTTCCTCCTGCCGCTCAATTACGCGGACAGAAGGCGTGGTCAGAACTTTGGAGGGGGCGTGGAAGTGCATCACAGGAGCACACTTTCGCAATCACAAATTAATGGCTTATATTGTGGTTTTTTATCATCTTTTGTTTTACGAGTACTTTATTTCGTTTAACACGGGAGGGGGAGGGGCGTTTCTACGTAGATGGCACGCATGTTTCTAGTAGTTTCTATGGACAAGCAATATGATTTGGCTCTGAAACACTTCGCAATTGGTGAAGCAAGAGACTGCCATCACATAACCACTGTAGTGAATAACTTTGAATACCTGAAAATAACGATTTTAAAGTGTTCAAGCAATAAACGTCGATGAGGATACATTGGTCGCAATGCGCGGCGGTGGGCACCGTGGGAGCTTGCACTTTTGAGTTTTAAGACTCAATAGAAACTCACTCCTTACGACCTTCACTGCTTCGCAGGCCGGAGCTCGTCCTGACACTCACCCATGGAATGTCGATAAAGGAGCAGAAAATGTTATCTTTGCGTTCTTGGGGGACACTGTCGCCCCTGCAAAGGAGGGAGTAACACCCCACAACGCCGCAAGCATTTAGGCGGCGTTCTCGCGAGGAGGTATAGTTTGTGAACTTTCATCCTTCGTTAATTGCGTCACTGAAAGCTTGTCATTTTGACCAACCTGTACTCGAGCTTTAGTTAAGAGTGTGGCACAAAACGGGCCGCACGGACATGGCAGCCGTATAGGTACACGAGCGCCGCATGCACCTTGAAACCGACAGCTCTGGTCAAACTCCACATTTGTAACTTTGAGGCCCAGCGCTCGAGCGACAACGTTGACGCTCTCACCGGTGAGCAATACTTGCTGACATTCATGTACCGCTAGGGCTCCGTACCCAATCGGAAGAGGACAGAGGAGCAGCATCTTTATCAAGCGCGCTGGACAAAGATGTAACCTAATCTAAGCCCAGCCTGCTGACCCGACCGGTGCTCGACGCCAAATCCGGCTCGCCTGCGAACGGTGCCCCGCTGCTCGCATTCGCTGCTGCACGGTCGAGACAGGCAGGTCCCGCGCCTCCTCCCCGCTTTCCGCTCTCCTTTGCCGTTCGCCAGCCGTCGCCGCGCTGGAGCCGGCGACCACCTGTTGGGGCCGAGGTTGCGGCGCCGCTGATGTCGACGTTACGGGGGCAAGACGGAGGGAGGGAGGGGTGGAGGGTGGCAGCCCTCTCCCGCGAGCGGAGCTGCCCTTCGGGGCGGGCAGCAGCTAACGCCGAGCGAGCTGTTGCGGCGCCGTTAGAAAGGGCTCCTGCGCCGCCCTGAACCGGGCCTGCGGGTCATGCACCGGGCCATTCCGGCAGGCAGACAACGTTTGCAGGGCAGCATTCTTGCAGTGTGACGATTGCCTGCTGGACACCCGTATCTCCGCGAGAGAGCGCAGCTGAGCGTCCACTCAGAATATCGCGGTTATCTTTCGGCACAATAAATATGTTCCCCAGAATAATTTGTTGGTTCGCTTGCTTTCCGTTAATCGACCGTTAAGAGAGGGGACGAGAAAAAAAATTCGAGTGTATTGAGGTCCTTTATTGATCTTTTTTGTTTTGTTCTTTCGGTCGTTTTGTGCGCGAGATCACAAACTGCGGTGTGAAATTCTTTGCACAACGATGGTTAAAGCAGGCTCCAGTAAACAAGGTGCAAGCAGTGCACTGTAAAGAAAAAAAAAGAACTCTTAGACTGCGGAGAAAACAGTTGGTAAAATGTTGCCGCAATCATTTCCGTAATTACAAAATGGAAGAGCAGGGGAAACGGACAATCCGTAATACGAAAAGTATAGTCTATCACGTAGCATCCATTCTGAGCAATACGTACTTATTACGTAATTTACAAGACCAACAAAACAGATATGGCAAATCACTACACTGATTCGAGAGTTTATGAATGCGACAAACGCGTTTGTAACAGATCACAAAAGTACAGACAACCACGCTGGTTAGTACACACGAGATACGAAGGACAGCCGGCACTTCAAGACACATAACAGGAACCAACACTGTATGTATAGCCATGCTCTGAATAATATTGACTGGCCCTTGTAGCAGATGTAATCCTTAAAAAAGAAATTAAGCCTATGCCCCGTATTCTAGAACGTTCTTTCGCTCAGCCCGCCACCTTGATTCTAGGAAGTCGATCGCTACGCCGCTCCTCGGTAGAAGTCGTGGTCACTGCCCTTTGTTCAAGCCACATGGCAATACTCGAGAAGCGCGGTGTCTCTTTAAGTCGACTGTTAATTGAGAAGACAGTAAAGAAACAAACGAACATAATCTCGGTCGCAGTATTCGCAGATATTCCGTGCATGCCGTCGCGAAACTCACAGTGTTTCCATTTTCAGTTGTGCAGAGGCAATGTCCGTTTTAGAGAAACAAACCTTTTCCTGTTTAAATAATAACAAAGGGAACGTCTGTGAAACGCATGACGGGGAAACATTCCGTGCTTTTAGGCACATTATGTCCGCACATATTTCATTTTCATAATGGAACGATTGCCTGTTTCATTACGAACGTTAGAACCGTATTATGTCCGTCTAAAAACGCGTCCCTCGGCAATGAGTGATACGTAGTCTCAGTTAACAATTCAGCGAGAGAATAAAAAAATATATTGCACATAAAACGGCAGCCAAAGTTGAACCCAGCGATGACGCTTGTTTTGCATTGTTCGCACCTGAGAGAAGCGGCGCTTACATATATATATATATAGAAGACGACGAAGCGGTGTGGAAAAGATGCCCAAGTGTGATCCGTTCATCGATATACATATCCAAGTCGTTCTATGTTGAAAAGAATCCAACACCAACAAGTCCTTCCTCTGTGAACTGCTAAATATTACAACATTTAGGCGACAACACATGCACGTTATTTTCAAATTCCAGCTGCAATCATTTCACTGGCCCGTGGTGTGTGACTGGATACAGCCAACCTTCGACCAGCCTCTTTGTAGACCGACAGTGTTCGGAAGTTTTCAAAGGTGCACGCGCGCCTCAGAATCATTTCCTCGAACGCCGACTTTGAATTTGAGTCAATTTCGTACGTTCCTTCCGGATACGGTTAATTTGACTGTAAGGCTTAAGAACATGCGATTGTCGACATAGCGCAGCGTATA
This sequence comes from Dermacentor albipictus, assembly GCF_038994185.2. Taxonomy (NCBI): domain Eukaryota; kingdom Metazoa; phylum Arthropoda; class Arachnida; order Ixodida; family Ixodidae; genus Dermacentor; species Dermacentor albipictus. The sequence goes on along the minus strand of NC_091821.1, from coordinate 316,723,105 downwards.
AGGAAGTGACGCGCCGATCTGACTTCCTCAACCACAAAGACGTTTTTTACCCGAGTATGGGGAATCAACAACCTTGGCGACACTACAACTCGCTTGCGATTTCACATTATCACGTTTACTGCGTTTATGTCACGCTTACGCCACCTGGGTCTTTGACCCGAACGAGAGCGCATATTCGCGTGCGTACACCCTTTCTTTCCTTCCCACATGTGTGCACAATAACAAACGCAACCACGGTTTTTACGCCACAAACTTCGTACGCCGCATTTCTGCGCTGTGTGGCGTCAGATATCACGTCACCCGCGCAGTAAACGCGGGAACGCGCACGTCGGCCAACAACTGGAAGCGGCACCCGCTGCATAAAAGAACCCGGGTCGGGGCCGCGGGCTTCTCCGCGTGACATTTTCCGTGACGTCGGCTGACGTCAGAGCGCGTCAGGCTCGTCACGTTTCCCGAGAACAGCAGCCGTTTTTCAAGCCTCTTTATGGCCGACACGCGGACTGAAAAAAAGGGAGGCCCGCGAGCGATGGCTCGGTGCTCGAGTTTTCGATCGCTCAGCGCGTCCGTCGGCACGGCATGTCGGCTTCTTCATCCGGCCATGCAATATGTGGTGAGTGTAGCCCCTCCTTGCCCCCGTCGGTGGCCGAGATTCTGCTGTGGATGGCGATGGGCGACTCGTGGAGGCCTGCGACGACTTGCTCGAGCATTTTTTTTTTTCGATCAGGCATCGTCAAGAGTATGCTGCTGCTCCGAGGGTGAGGCGGTTCCTATATATATACCTCGTGCGTCGGTTTTTGATTCTCGCAGATGACACGGAGAAGGACATCTGCTTAAGTTCCGTCTGAGCAGTGCACATCGGCTGCCAGTTCGATCGTGTTCACATTGCTCATGCTTGATCCTTAATTCATGCAACTAAATTTCTATATCTGATCATCATATTATGTTCATTCCGGCGCTCGTTGCGCGGTCTTGATATCTTCCTCCCAGGTTTCGTATTTATTTTTTTGTTAGCTTTAATGTTTCGTCTGCAGAGGTGAGTACTGGTAGAATACAGTGGCTATAGCATTTTCCAAGGTATCAGTCGCGTAACAAATGTAATTTCCTTAGCAAGTAAGCGTACAAAAATCCCTCTTCTGTTTCTTTTTATGTAGAGAACATACTGGGGAAAAAAAGGTGAGTTCGTCATCAGAGAACAAAATAGAAAACAAAAACTACCCCCTGCGCACAGCCAACCTTACTTTTATTTTTTTTATTTTTTCCTCCAGCCTCACAGGCAATGTAGAAGGTAAGACCACCCCTGAGGGAACGTTTATGTCTGCCACTGGCCTGATTGTTATCAGGGCAGTATTATGTTTCAGTCGCTCAATTTTTATTTTCCCTCGTAGTGAAGCCACGTCAATTCGTATGGCCTTTAGCTTCACTTCAATTTTCTGTATATATATGCAGATTTAAAAAATATTAATTAATTCATTATTTCTCGAAGTATACAACTCGAATTCTCGAAGCGCAATTCTCTAATTGATTAATTAGTATGTCGAAGTACAATCGATACCTCGGCGTTAAATGTACGACGTTCAGAATCGGATTTGTGCGACACTGTACATATAGTGCGCGGCCGCACGCAGTCGCGATCTCTTCAAGCCAGCGTCGACTTCAGAGATCGCGATCGCGTGCCACATATCTATCCATTGATTCCAACCGTGAATTCTTTCCCTCAGTCTTCGCCTTTCGCAGTGTCGATGGGCGAACTGAACGGTCCAGCCTGTGCTAAAACGACAGTTTTATTGCTAATCACTTCGCCATTGCTCTTATCGATGTTGCGAAACGCAACATCGATAACGCCGCTTCGCTGGCTGATTTCAATACTCCTGAACTCGCCAGAAAAAAAAAAGAAAAGAACTACGGTATATATAACAGAAATTCTGGAAAATTTCAAACTGACCGAACACGTACCGCTCGGCGCGCAATGTGCACTTCCTTGTGCACAGGCAGGCACCGAAGTCTCGACGTTGGAACTTGCTCGCTTCGGCTGCACTGCCAATGTGTTGCTCGTTGCTTCCGAAACAACGATCAGCGTCCGGTTCTTGTTTTGCTCTTTCCGTTTATCTTTCACCGAAGTTTAAGAAGACAGCGTGAAGTGCAATGAACCGGAATTAATAAGCTTTGAATCTACAACGAGTGAAAGCCCATTCATTCATTACGCAAAACGCACTGACGGTGTGATCCAGACAAGCCTATTGTGCGTGCGCGCGCTGTTATGCATATGTACGCGGCTAATGTGTCGGCCGTTGTTTACGCGCGTTAGATTTCTCTGTCTGCTAACTTTCTGTGTTTTCTTTGTCTGCGACGTGTGTCTGCAAGGCTGCTTGCTTATGCAGAAGGCGCTCGTTAACCACTTCTCGCGTGGCGCGAGCGATGCCTGCGGTGAAAGCTGTAAATCAGGCAACGAACGGCGGAAGTTCGACAGCTATCCGGCCCCATCACAGGGCAAAGGGTGGGTGAAACAACATGGCGTCCTTGCGGGGCTGCCAACTCGGGGAAAATTCGCTTTTATGTTGCGTGCAAGCTTTCGGGGTCAGCTGGCAAAGGTTTGGAACTCAATTTTGAATCATTTCTTTGCATGCTGCGTTATTCGACCTCGTCATAAGCGGGAAGCTATCCGAAGAGAAATATGGGTGGCAGCCGTTATCGGCCAGAGGGAAGTAAACTTAAGCTGCAAAGCGCAGACGCCGCGCCTTGCTCTATACAGAGCGTCCATCCGCGTTTGTTGCGATGCTTTACTAAAAGCCTGTTCCTCTCTTCACGCGTCCAGGTTTACTTGTTCCTCTTTGCGTCCGTGTGTTTTGCACATTACGCGGCCTATACTTTCGAAATGAACCAGCTAGCCCAAGCCAAGATATTGATACAATCTGTTCCTCCCAAATCCCAACCGGACTATGCGAGAGAGCGAGCGAGCAAGATTATTACAGCATGTTCCATGTGTTCAATGGAAGCAACTGCGAACTTTGCTGTCTTTTCTTTTTCTATGCGTCCTTTACACAAATGATTTATTTGTACTGATCCAATCTTTGTGGTACTGATTGTCTTGAGCTTTTGTCGGGGTGCTGCTTTCAGCGACTCGCGTCCACTTGTAGGAACTGCGGAACGTGTCATTTAGTTTGTTGTGCGTTTCCTTTCTTTCTCTCTCTATCACTTTTATTGTGTGTTCAATTTAGTGTTCATGCACTTTTTAGAAAACGACTCTATTATTACTGCAATGCGACAATGAATCAACAAATACATAAACCATATATTTGATGAAGCTGGTCGAATAAAGAGAGTAGTCGATTCTTAATCATCAAATGGTGTGGGTTGTCAGCATTTAACAATTCGTGAAGTAACAGTTCGTGAAGAAGCCAACGACAATATAGTTGCCAGCATTTCTAACTGCATCCATATGGATGGTTCATTATTCCTTCTTGCTTTTTAGTCCTGAATGACTCCATTTAGTCGTCGTTAACTGATAATTTAACTACTCGCGGCGTCGCATTTCTTATTGTAATTATTAAAAGCGTCACAGAATTTTTAATGTCACGATTCAACGAGTCATTGACTGCGAGTTTGAGACCTAATTGTCGACTGTATTGCCTCTAGGCATAATGTCTTGAACATATGGGACTGTAAGGCGTGTAACTTTCAGAGGAATGAAAATTTGATTGATAGCATTAAAAAGATTATAGGGTTTTACGTGCCGAAACCACTTTCTGATTATGAGGCACGCTGTAGTGGAGGACTCCAGAAATTTCCACCACCCGAGGTTCTTTAACGTGCACCTAAATCTAAGTACAGGCGTGTTTTCGCATTTCGTCCCCATCGAAATGCGGCCGCCGTGGCCGGGATTCGATCCCGCGACCTCGTGCTCAGCAGCCCAACACCATAGCCACTGAGCAACCACGGCGGATGATTGATAACGTGAGCGGCGTGCGATGATACATGCTGTTTGATTGATTGACGGAAATAAATAGATTGACCTGGAGGAGAAATTTTACCTTGCCATGTTGTAAGCTCTGTGACGTGGTTGTCTCGCTAATAAGGTTTCATCATTTTTGCGCTTCAATGGCTTAGCGTAAGTAACAGAAGGAATTCGGCTCGGTGTGCGCAAAGGAACGCGCTGACTGGTGAAAGCCGCTCTTGTTTGATGTGTCTATAGGGCGGTCGGCATACGTGTATAAGAGATCAGCCGTATGTAAGACACGGAACTTATCACTTCACCAATGTGCCGCATTTCTTTGGCGCCACCATTATTTTATCGTGGTCATGTCACTTCAAACTATTCTTATCATTACCCTTTCCCGCATTACGAGGAACTAGTCATCCCTTGCGTATGAAAATATTCTTCATTCAATAACTTGTTCGAGTATTTTATAGCTTTTCTTTCATTAACGTCATTAAAGCCACCCGGCGAAGCTGGCCCCTGTCTCTATGGGAGGCTTATTTCAGCTCGCTTAATTTTCACACTAAATCGTCGTAATCAACCTCAAAATATTGTCACTTCCTCTCCCTCCCTGTCGTAAACTATTTGCACGTGCAATCAAGAAGCATTACTGAATACACGAAAGAGGCGTCGCTGAAAGTCTGTCCTCAGAAACGCGTCTTGTGTTTCGCTCTCTTTCGGCGCGCGCGCAACGTCGTGCACCGTGAGCGTTTGACACTTCGCAACCCTCCCACTCGCTCTTTTCAGTAAGAAAAGCAGTCGCCTTCTCAAAGTTGTTTTGTTCTTTTGTTTTGTAGTTGACTTTTCTGTCACAGCGCCGGCTTTCCGGGAGCCGCTGACTCTACCGTCACCGAGCTACGCAGCGACCGAGATCGAAAAAAAAAACAAAAAAGGCTTTTTTTTTCGTTTAGCTTTTCGCTGCTTTCACTTAAAGCTCCTTGATCGACGCGCCTTCGAGTTTCCTGGTCGGCGGGGAACGTCGTGGAGGGGCGTTGCTCTCACTAGATTGAAACCTCGCGTCCCAATTCCTGTCATCGAATTTGTTGCTACCTGCTCCAAAATGCCGAAACATACGGGAGTTGTGACATGCTCTCCCCCCTTCCCCTTTCTTTTTCTCGAATAATGCATTTGTGCGCAATTGTATGCACTGGTCTGTTGTTCAAGCGACAACAGCTGCACGTCATAAGCAAACGATCTGCAGAAGCTCGTTTTCTTTTTAGTCCCTGCAGCCAACAAAAACAACCAGGCGCATCGACATGATGTGCGACTGTAACGAGCGCGTTGTTGACTGACGCACCTCGTGTATGCTCCGACCGCTCCCCTCCCTGTCTCTATCTTATCTTTCTATCCCCTTTTTCCCATCTCCCAGAGCAGGGTAACCAACCAGGCGCATTTCTGGTTAACATCCCTACCTTCTCTCTATATTTCCTCCTCCCCCTCTTCCTCCTTTTCCTTCTATACTTGTCACGCGACGGCGAACAACAGGACGACAACAAGCTGCGTGCTGGAAGAGCTGGACGAAAGCCAAAGGAATAACACTGAAAAAAACAAAAATAAGAGAACATCTGGTGGAAACTTTTGGCTCATCTCATATTATAACCAGCAATAGCTGCAATGCTGGTGGGAACTACGGTGGCAAACTAGGGTGGCAAAAGTATCGACTGTGTGGTGCGTGAATTGGTGCCTAATGCATGGACAGTCGGTATCGCCTAAAGCTGAGTATGTCCGATGATCGAGGTTCGATATTTTCGAAATTTTGTGCAATCGGTGCACTTCTCTGGAGCAGATGTACCATTTCGAAGAAAATCGTAGTCGCACTGCGGCATCACTGCTGTTGTTGTAAGGGGTGACGATGTCCAAGTTGTTACGAAATTATTTGCACGAGAAATTACTTCCACGGAAAATCTGAACACGTATTCAACTAATTAACAAAAAATCCATTATTAAGTTCTAAATTATTTACTTTACGGCCTGTATCGCAATTTACGAATTGTAGCCGGTGCGGTTGCAAGGCGATATCCAGTTGGAATGAATTTCCAGAATGACACCAGTTTGGGGATATGCGCCATCAAACTCGCGTTAAATTTGCACTTTTGTTCCACTTCCTTTTTTAACAAAACGGTCTTTTATCCACTGAAGCGCAAAACTGGGACGCCCATGTATGCTGTCCCACACTTTGGGAAATAACTCGAAAGTGGTGTCGTCCTTGGATACGTCTTGTAAGCTCACCGGCTACAATTGTTAAAGTGTAATATGTGCCTTAAAGTAATTCAGGCATTAATTAGTCAAATTTCGTTAACCAGTTGAACAAGTGTTTTGACTTTTCGTGCTAGTAATGTCCGCCTCTTCGAATAATCCTGGTCAAGGACAAGAATAATGCCACTGCCACAGGCGGTTTTTAAAAATTCCGTAGAACTTAAAAATTCTCATCCCGTATAGTATAAACATTTTACTGCACTGATCAAGTTAACCATGTCCTTGCCTTTTTTTTTATATTTCCTCCTTAATGTGTTGTTCGTTTGACTCACTTGGCCCGATTTGTTGCCGCTTCTTGCGACTTCTGTTGGCTCGCACATTTTTTGCACCCTAGTTATTCCTGCTTGTCGTGCCTTCTTTTGTGCTTTCTTCGCTCCGCCACGTCCACGCCACTTCGGTCTTTGCATCGGGCTTCGGCACAGCAATGAGCAGGCACTCCTTTTATGAGGCATCCATGCGTGCAACTGGCGAGGCGGCGTTGAGCTCCGCTTTCGAATTGTGCTGACTCTACGACGAGGAAGCGTGTGTAAGTGTTTACACCAAATGCTGTGCGAACCTCGGTAGTATTTGGTGTATCAACATAATTATATTAACGTCATAAACAGGGAGTGGGAAGGAGAAAAATTAGAACAAGCGCACGCGTGCGTTGCTTCTTTGTGCTCGACAGTGTAAATGTCTACGAGTTCTCCGATAAAGACGCCGCGCTAGCCTCTTAGATTTTAGCGCATGTAGGCAACTGAGAGTGAAAGAGTGACAATAGCATGCTAGTGCGTTTAAATTCTGGCATACTCATGTTGTTCATAAAAAGAAAATTCATTCTTCTTACGCAAAATAAGATGCATAGAAGCTATTAACGTGAACATCTATCCATACCTGCGAGCACAAGTTTGTTTATAGAGGCCAGCAGGAGTCCGTACACTGCAGTGACGTTCAATTGCAAACACTGCCTCTTCTAAGTTAAGCTCTGCCGCTCTTAGGGCGCGCGCCGCAGAAAAGCCCACTTCTATGCATCGAGGCTGGCCGACTCTCGCCGTAGACGGACGAACACATTAGCCCAACCCTTCCTCTGCACGTCGTCGGTGTCGATGCGCAGAGGCTTTGATAAGTGAATACATTAGTTGTTGCGAGTTGGTTCATTGCTGTAATGAAGAAGTGTAAGGCGCGAAAAATTATGACGAGGAAGCACAAATGAGACAGGGTGCAAAGCCCGTGCACTTGTCTTACTACACCGCTGACTTTTTTCACGCCACTCTCTTATTCATTAGAACTTTGCTAAGGCAGCGAAGCGGCGACGCCTTGTCGATGTAATTGGAAATAGTGTCGCGTCTATGAACGCAGCAGTTGCACGGTCATCCGAACACAGAGAGGTGAAAAACACGTTTACTTCAGTCTTCTCTGGCGTTGTCGCGCGACGGAGACGGGACGAAGAAGCGGAAGGGGGGTAAAAATGATCTCAAAAGGTATGAACAAAAAAAGAAGAAAGAAAGACTTAGTTCACGGCTAACGCTTCATGCCAGCTAATGCCGATACGCAAAGCGCAGCTGACGACCAAGTCAATAAGTGCTAAGCTGAAGATCTCGATGTGACCATCGCCGTTGCTTCTAAAATTATTGCAAGTGACGCCAGCTCGGTGGTGAGCTTGGTGCACGTTTACCAACTCTCCTCTGGTGCAGGACCTCCTGATGATTGTCTTGGCCAGCTCATTATATTTATTTCGAGCATCAAACATGATCTTTTAGCCCTTTTGTATAACTCGATTGGCACCGCGTTATCATGTCCGCCTAAAGAGCAGACCTGAGGGTGACCCTTGAAACTTTCAGCTTTCGTTCAGGACGATGAGGAAAACGAGAACAAGTGGAAAACAGGAGCCAACGTTTCGGCAGGTGGACTTTTCTTTTTCAAGGCTTGTCTTTTTTATGCGAAGCATATTACGAGGGCTCAACCCAGCTCCTCAGGCGCGGCGGTGACCATGAAATCACGTGACACCGTGACGTCACGACAGAGGAGAAGTGGCTTTGGCTCAACTCTTGCAAGACGGGCTGGGTGGGAATCGAACCAGGGTCTCCGGAGTGTGGGACGGAGACGCTACCACTGAGCCACGAGTACAACGCTTCAAAGCGGTACAAAAGCGCCTCTAGTGAATGCGGTGTTGCCTTAGAAACGCGCTGTTTCTAAGGCGTGCGTCTCTTGCTCAGGCGCACATTTCGTTGCCGCGCCGAACGCTGCTTTGCTCGACGCTCACCGCGTCCAATGCGGGGCGCGTAGTCGCTGCCCTGTAGCCCATTGTCTTACACCCCTTGGCGGGTCGACGGGAACGCTGTCGCGTTCCACTCTTGAAGGCGAAGAAGTAATGCATGAGTTGTTTCTTCGTCTAGCCGAACCAAATATAGCCAAGCAACAGCAGTTCACCAGGCTAAACAGTGGTTCAACAACTAAAATAAAGGCTAGTATGCTTCGCATCCTGGGCTTAACCTTACCTAAGCCACAGCCATTTTTTATTGCGATAGCAATTATTTGGACACTCCAGGCGCATTTCTCCAGGCAGGGCGGGTAGGCGAAGGAGGAGGGGCGTTCTTCTCCGGCGGCTGCTACGGTGCCTCGATGTTCTCCTCGCCTGCCGCTCCGTACAGAGTGGAGACAACCGCGGCGCCTACTACCGCGTTGGCCACGCGAATCGCGGACTTCTACGTCCTCGTTGAGTCACGCTTACATATTCTATCATTCTTAATTTAGTTAGTAAGCGAATGTTTACACGTTTATACGGACGATAAAACTACTATCCTTACTTCGTACAGCTATCTACTAATTCGCTATCGCAATCGGTGCTTCGCCTTTCGGGCGGAACTGCAATTTTCTTTTAAAGACAAGCGGACTTTTCTTTTCAATGCCTTGAAAAAAGAAAGTCTACTAATAGAAACGTTGGCTCCTGCGTTCACCTTGTTCTCGTTTTGCCCATCGTCTTTAATTTCCGTCTCCCGAATTCCCCGTATGTTCCCTAGCTTTCATTGAGGACACATATATACACACGAAATGCACACTCCACCGAATTCTTCTCGTTTTTCAAACAGAAAAATAAAATACCGATCGAATGAGTGAGGGTAAACAAGAACGGAACCCTCTTGCGATATTCCTCAACAATGCAACGGCTGGGCTAAAGATGCAGCCAGTTTCATTCGAAAGCTGCCAGGCGGTAAATACACACGGTTGATATGCGACATTTCCACTTCGACGTCTTCCTTTTTTAAGCGCTGTGATGATGAGGCTTCGCTATATGTAATTCTTGCAGATACCATAGCCGCGTTTGCATATACATGAACGAGGCAGTATACCGCATTGCATTCATGTAAACGGGATTGTTGTGGCATGTAGAAAGACGCATCGCGCTCACGTACCAGCGGAGGAGGACTAATGCACCATGCTGAGGCATGCACATCGACAGGCAGAAGCAGCCTTTGGCGAATCCAGCTAACGGCCAGCGCATGAGATCGGTGCGAAAGGATGGAGAACGAAGAAGGTGGTTAGTGCACTCTTCCCAATCCTGCTACGAGTATAAGGGTCCACCAACCTAGACATGCAAGAAGATGAATACATCAAATCAATATTTTCTGCTTTCCAATTGTGTTGTGGCTTTATATTTCAGCGAAGAAGTGTCAACAGGTTGTCCGAAGTCAGCAATAAACGAACTCATGCGGGCACCGAAACCTCTCTGGGTTCACCTTTGTCTTGGTCAGTGACTGTATCTTTATTATGATACTTGGCTAAACGAACTTTCATTGAACCATTGACTACCTTGGAAGCAAGCCTCGACGGTGCCAGTGAACGCAGCACTGAAGCTAACTGACAGTCACGTGAATGATCGAAGCCTGTGAGGGCACGCCAGAAGGTATAGCAGATGAGCAATGGTGGCATAGCGCTGGAAAACATGGACACGAGCGAGACAACAGGACGAACGCTCGTCCTGTTGTCTCGCTCGCGTCCGTGTCTTCTAGCGCTATGACTCCCATAGCTGTATCTAACCAACTAGCCCAAACAATCATACTTCTTAAGAGTAGGTGACCCACGTAGATGGCAACAACACTGCGAGAGCAGCGGATCGCTTGACAGGCTTGTGGGTCCGAACTTGTCATAGTAGAAAGGGTTATGACGGACTAATGAACATAACGAAATAATCGCACTTCTTGAAATTCCCGCAAAAGCCATGCATTTAAAATCTCGCTTTAACGAAGCGAAAATTTTCTTTGAGTGGATGTAAATAACGATGTTTTAGTCCAGAATGAATATTGTGCAAGTCAGGCCGACAAATAGCGGCGCACGACCCTGCGCGTAATTTGCTTTAATCACAAGTTCAAAACTCCCGCGACAAAAATGCGACAGAAAGCCGCACTTTTTCGCCTTGATTCGGCAGTGCGCAGCGGGCTGTTGCTTCGGATTACCCATTGGTTGCACCCCGCCTGTGCGGGCAGCCAAATGGGCCAATGTCTGCCGTGAGTGTCGACAATCGTTATAGCGGCTTCCCCTTTTACTTCGTTGTAGCGAGGTTTTACTATACACAGATGACATTGTAGAGCACGGCAGCTGAGAGAATGTATAAAAAAAAAGAAAAGTACGTGAGACTTGGAACGCGCATCAGCGACGCAAATCAAGTACGGCAAGCGTGTATCAGAGCGGTACATTTCATGCTCGAACTGAATAAACCTAATCTGGCGGATCGCGCAGGTTGGATGCGTCCATGTTCCTCCACGCCAGCGACAACGAACGGTGCGGTTGCACGCTGTGCGAACGACCACGACGCGTCTCGCGAGGTTTCCCCGTCGTCGACCACGTGCGTGTCACGTGCCCACCGAAATAAGAGGAGCCAGTCATTGTTCTCGCAGGTGTGCGCGTGGTCACAATGAGCACGAAGGGAAAAAAAAATAATAATAAATCTTGATGTAGGAGGGTGGAAGTGTAATATTGGGAAGGGAATGAAATATGGCAGGTAGGGTGAGGCCGAAGGAGAAAAAGAAGGAAGTCAAGATGGCGGCGGGTGCTTGCACAAAAAGACGAAGGTGCTCGCTGTGTGTTGTAAGAGTACGTACTCCGCGGATCTTGTTTGGCTGGGCCACCTAGCGACGTAGCGATGCTTCCTCGGCGGGGAAGCAAGGTACACACGCATGTTCAGTGCACTTACGTGGCATTTGCTTAGCATGATTTATTGCCTGGTTGACCCTAAATCACGTATACATAGAAAGCTAAGCAGAAAATGTGTAATTCGACGTGAGCTTGAATTCGCCGGCTGGATTGATGAATCGCGGAATATAGCTGAGAGAGAGAGAAAAGAAGAGAAAATGCTAAGGAAATTATCTTTACTGGTAAAAGCTAGTTCGCGAGTATATAGTTTGAATGTTAAGCGAAGCAACCCATTGTTTGCTGAAATTCCGAGTTTAGAATTTAATTAGAGAGTCTATGAGACAGGACAGGTTATATTATGGAATATTCGGACGAGCCCTTCAATGCGCTCAGCAATCACTAAAAGGCAACCTATCGCGTTTGTTGAAGGAATATGACTGAAGCTCTGAGTATAACTCATCTAAGATTGCCTGATCTATCTATGCCTTGCTTAATCTTTAAAGGCTTCCGTTATGGCCTTGCAATTTTCTCCTTTTCAAGATGCGCTTGTTCGTTCCACTTCTGACGCATTTTATGTACTTTTCCTTCTTTTTAAGTGGGCGCGTTTCATGTTTGCCTCTATAAGGTGCGTTTTTCTGATATTGCACGAAACAGTGCGAGTTTGACTGCGTGCAATATGCACTTTCTCTCTCTCTCTCTCTTGCAATTTGGTGAAGCAGTGGCTTGTTTGCAGCTGCTTCTTGTTAGGATGGAGCTTTGCACAGCGGGATTGAGGCTCGTATAACTTTGTAAATCGCCAATTAACATGAAAGCAAGAAGTGTTCCCATTAGCTGAACAAAGCAAATGTCGGCATGTTGTGAGCCATCCTTGATGATGCCCAACCCAGGGCGTTGTTAATGTCAAAACGAAACAAGCGATGCATTGCTGGTTGCATAAGTAAGTTGTATCTCTGCAAGGGTTTGAAATACCCTGCACATGAGCGGTGTCGAATCGTGGGGTGACCCCCTACTCCCCAACCTTTCTTTATTTTATTTTTGCGATGCAGTAGAACTCAGAAATGTCGATAGGGCTGGCAGAGAGCGCAGCCTCCGAGTGATCGGCGGCAGCCGAGGGGTCGCCGCTCGGCAACAACCTGGGGAGAAGAAGAGACGATGGATTTAAAGAAAGCCCGCGGGTGCTGCATCACCCTCCTCCTCTGGCGGGAGTCCCCCCGCCGTGTGGACATTAGCAAAGAAGCCCACCTGGCGACCTGGCACGGGACGCGATCGTGCAAGGACTCTGCTCGGTCGGAGGAGCGGTGGCAAGCTGCCAGGCGCGGGCACAGACCCCCAGCCCGCGCGCCGATAGGAGACACCCTCGCCGGCGGGCTCTGCTTTTCCCTCTCGCTGAAGCATCGGAGGGCCGAAAGACGATGTCGGGTGCTGCGGGACAGAGGGGAAGCCTGCTTCGCCCGCCTCCCTTCGGAACGATCATCGCGGGCCTCGAGCCCGGCCGCCAAGCAAGCGGACTGCCGGCTGCCGCAGCGCGCGGGGCAGATGGGTGGAAAGGGTGATGTGCCCCCCTCCCATGCTCGCTCTGCAAACCGGTGCGCGTAGTCGCGTGACCGGCTCGCGACTGTCGCGTGACCAGGCGCGCCTGCTGCGAGCCGACACGTCGCAGCCGCGGCACGCTGGTGCGCGCGCGTGCCACGCGCCGCTTGCAGAGGGGCGAGCTGGCGCGATGCTGCGATTTCGGTTGAGGTCCCCGACGGCTGCGCACGTATCTAAATTTCCACGTGCTGAGCGATGGACGCAGATGTTAAGCGGCCGTGCGCAGAGGAAATAACTATGCAACGAAATGGAGCGGCGTTTCAACAGAAGCGGTGCGCTTCGGCAGCAACTTTCTGAATTCGCGTAGAAACGCTTACCACGCTGCGGATAACATTATCAGTGTTGTGCACGCTGCTCATCGTGCAAAGTATGTACGGCAAAGCACGAAGAAGAGCTTCTTCAGCACTAAGCGACCTTCTCGCTTGCCGCTGGAAAGCAGTCAAGAGAAGAGTTACTGTATTGGTAGCATATACATGCCCGAAATGAGATATACATAACATATACACACATGTAACATACACAAAACATATACATACTGTATATGCTACCAAAAGTACCATATACAGTACCTGTAGTCAAGAGTTCGAGTCACGGCAGTCATCGCAACGCTCGCCTTTCCCCTTCCCAGCACATGTCGATGTTCTTAGCCACACCTGATGTTCTTACACACCTCCTGCATTGAGGCATAATTGCGGTGAAGTGGACACACGTGCCTGCTAATTATATTTAAAAAAAATCAGCGTTTAACAATTCGCTGCTTTTTTTTTTCTTCTTGCCCCATCCAACGGCACGGTGCGAAAACTCTCTTGAACTGAAAAATGCTTCGATTGCAAATATGACGAATGATCGCCCCTGGAGGCAAGGAGAAGCGCGCGGAGATTCTCCAGCGCTGTTAAAGGAGTCTCTTCTCCGTTGAACGAGTTTCTAATTGATTTAAAGCGGTTCCCTTTCTGTAGGCCTTGTTTATTTTGTTGTTTTCCGTGCACTAGTGTGAAGCGATTGATGGGGCCCTATAACGTGAAACTATTCCAATCTGTTTTTTATTCCTATCTCCTGACGTCAAATTTACGTAACCGCCGCCGCAAGCATCAGGCGGTGACCTGCAGCGTTGTTTGAAAAGCCCAATCAAATGCGCTCCTTGTTTAGAGGAGGTCACTTTCTTTTTCTTTCACAGCGAATAGCATTAATTGCCTACATTGAGCATTTTTTTTTTATAGAATTGGATGAAGAGGGGTGAGGAGCGCGCTCAAGTGAAGAGGAGTTCAATAGGGCCGAGCCAGCACAGTGAAAGTAGATAACTGGATGAGGAGGGTGGTGCCGGCATCTGTTATTCAGCCGCTTCCCCGTACTAGCTTGCAGTGGCTCACAGAAAGTCGCGGCGATGTGCAACGGAACGTTAAAAATGCCACCAGAACGGATCCTCAACAAAGAGTTGGCACAGCGATGTTGTATACGTGCCGAAAGGGCTTGATAACGTTACACTGCCACGGAAAAACGTTTATTATGCGCAAATAAATCCATGCTCCCTGGCCGCTCTTATCGCAGCGAGTGCCAGAGCAATCGGCGGGCAGCCATCTTCTATTCCTTTCGGAACAGGGCAGTCTCCGGCTATTAAAGAAAAAAAGTAATTTTTGTTCTGCAGATTAATGCGTCTTTAACGCGTACACGTCACTTTACCGCGGATAGCTTTCCCGGTTTTGTGATGTCGCGTGACAGACAGGCGAAGTAGGCGCAGCCCGAAAAGGTTTGATCAATGGAAGAGTATTAAAGCGAAAAAAGCGTCGAATCAGAAATAATTATTTTTCTTTCGTTCGGCCTAATCATGCATAATCAGTGTGCACATATCATATCAGATGGGGCGTTTTCGTGACGGCGCGTGAGAGACAGGCGAAGTGGGGGCGGCCCAGAAATTTTTTGACCAACCATGGAGGACTGATTACAGAATTCGAATAGAAAAGTTTGGAATATCTTTACGTTATAGCGCCCATGTTTTCGACCTTCTATATTTGTTTTTACGACCCGCCGTCGTTGTTGCGATGGTGTTGGGCTGCTAAGCACGAAGTCGGTGCTTAGCAGCCCGATTTCGATGGGGGCGAAATGCGAAAACAACCGAGTACTTAGATTTAGGTGCACGTGAAAGAACCCCAGGTGGTGCAAATTTCCAGAGACCTCCACTACGGCGTGCCTCATAATCAGATCGTGGTTTTGCCACGTAAAACCCCGTAATCTAATCTTTTTTAATATTTGTTTTTACGATTGTCGCACTCATTGCCGCTTCCAACAACACTCGAATCTTGGCCAATCTCCACATAGTGAACATGCATCAATATCTACAGAGAAATCAGACCACGTAACAGAAGAACAACGCGAATAGGAGCGTGATGGCCTGGAGAAGACTGTTCGCATTCCATCTAAGCAGCAACAGCGGATGAACAGGTCGGCTGCACAGATGTTCAACGCGACCACGGTTCCTTTCACTGTCAGCAGGTATGTGGACTCGATATGCGAGTCAATTAAGTGAAGACGTCGCCAGAGCACCTGGAAGCGGGCACACTGGCCGGGCACTGTGACCTCCTCGGCCATCGCTGGACGCGGTCGGCGCAGGTGGCGTTTACGTGACGATCCCATCCGTCGATCGAGATGCCCTTCACGGACTCGCTCGCATCGGTGTCCTCCGGCGATAAGCAATGCTGCCTGTTATAGCAATGAAGCACCTGTAAGCAGTTAGTTTTCTTCTCTCCGCAGCTCGGAAAACACCTGGGCGACGCGGCCACTCTGGGTCGCACGAGGAGCTTGCATGCGAAGCCCAAAAGTTAAGATGACGAGTCGCTTGATACTATGTTCATTAATCAAAGTTGTATATGCACGTTTATTCTCGTGGATAAAGACGCTGCGAACCTTCGCTCAACGTGTGGATACTAGTAAGATTTTCGTATATTTCAGCATTTCAGCGGCAGTAGCGCAGCAGAAAAAAAAAGAAAGAAGAAATACCGAAACGACTATAAGAGAAAAGTACGCAAACAGGGATGAGAAAAAAAAAAAACAGGCGTTGAGTCGCACACAAACAAAAAAGTAAACAGCGGTGAAGGTAAGAAGTGAGAAGAAACGGGACGAAGAAAGGTCGCGCAACCTCTGAACCCTGCCGAATGTGGACGGATTTCTTCTTGCTTCTTTTTCTTCTTTCGTCTTTGCATTGCTTACCTATAGCGACGCCCGCAGATCTAGAAGGGGACAAATATATAGACGGAGACAGGAGGAGGAAGCAGCCTTGCCCGCCGAGACCCCCGCGCGACCCCGGACAGAAGGAGCGCGCGCCCGATACACACTCGCTGCAGCAGCAGCAGCAGCGGCGGCAGCAAAGAAAGCGGCGCGAGAGCCCCGGGCCGCTGGCACAACAGGCGGTGCCTCTCTTTCCGTCGGCCGGGGGTCCCCACGGCGAATGTGCCCTCGAAGTGGGGGGAGTGCAACGGGGGTCGCGCACACCGGCGCACCGCCAGGCGCGTGTCTCGCACACCCCGCGCCAGCTGCCGCCGCAACAGATGCGCTCGCGGGGAGCGAGCGGCGGTCCCCCCGCCGTGCAGCGTGCTTTCTCTTCCCGTAGGCGGGGGCCAGCCCATCGGACCCCCCTCCCCCCACTTCGAGGCTACGCCGGCAGGGAGGAGGGGGGCAGGCGGGATCGCCGCGGGCTCAGATCTTTCGGACCGACAGCCCCGCTGCTGCATTTGCGCCGTCGATCAGTGCCGGTCACACACGTCGACTGGTGCGCGGTTGTGCAAGCTCCACTTAGCGTGTTCGTTCGCTCGCGGTTCGGCGTCGACCGGGCGACGCGGCTGCCGCTATGGTCGTACTCTGCCTGGTCTACTCGCGGCCCGTGCGGCCGGACAGCAGGCCCAGGAGACTGCGTCACTGCCACTTCGTTGTTTCGGACGAGGAAGAAGACTCCGGCAAGGTCGTCGTTCGCACCAGGTCAGTCGTGGACGGGCGTCGACTACGGACGCCGCAGCTGCTCTCGTCTTCATTAGTGAGCGTTGCAAAGGCATGTTCCGCGCGCTGCAGCTTTGGCGTGCTGCTTTCAGCATTGCTACTGTATTCGCGTTATATATAAACGTACGACAGGAGAACACTTTGCATTTCAAAGCAGTGCACGAATGCAAAACGCTTTCACATTGCAAACCCACCTGTAAAATTATTGATAGGCCCTGGGCACATTGCAGCAAGTTCATATATATTGTCATTAACTTCGCCTTCAGTAATACCTTATGCGACAGAACCTAAGGACATCTTGTGTGCGATGACCAGACAGAAGACCTCGGCCAGAAAGCGTACTGGAATGTATCTGATCATTTTGTTCATATATGTCTCGACAAAAGCTCACCGGCGTTTCTCGGGGGAAACCTCCGAAATTGTCCTTACCGTACAAAGTATAGCAGTCAAGTAATATTATTCACCGCATTCAGTAAAAAGCGAGAGGACAATCGTACTGAATATTAAATCTACCACTTGATTATGGTGCAAATAGCAAAAGAAGCTCCGTTGGTATTCAAAGCATTACTCTTCGCGCACCTCCACCCGGTTTGTTTAGGTGAGATGCAAATATCATATGAATGCCTCTGTAACAGAACTGAACCGATGCGAGCTTTCGTCCAGCATGTTTCTGACCGGGCACGCACACCATGAAAGAAAAGGAGCGGTATACGCTTATGTCCAGCCAGTCTTAGTGAATGCAGACTTTTTTTTCTGCATGTCTTATCTCTACGGCCAATGATCATCGAGCGGTATAACGCTGTGCGCGGTGCATCAAGCGATAGTTGTTGCTGTAAACCATAACGCAGCCGCATGGTAGATACTGTGCGCGCCTTTTAGCTATAGGCCTATGTAATGCACTGAAATTCACATTTTTGCTATAGTGCCGTGGTCTCTAGATGCTTGCGCGGGACACTGCATGGCTGTCACTTCGATCGTGGCAATAACAGTGAATCTATCCTCAGGTTGGTGTCACACACGTGCGAGCGGCAACAACTCTCAGGCTAAGTTCTGAGGCTAACGCAAAAAGAATTAAAGGAACGCGAGGCTGCTGACTGCACGCGTAGGCTTAGCCGGTCGTGTTCAGGGCAACGTGTATCGCACGCCGTCTCCTGCATGTCGTGCGACGCTATATTTAGTCGGCGTCCGAAATTTCCGCAACGCGTCGAGGTCTGGCGCCACACGGATACCTGTCAGAGACACAAGACAAATAACGCGTTTTTCAACACGCGCCTTCACAAGGATCTACGCCTTCGGCGAAATGCTCGCGTGAGGCAATGACATTGGACGTTCGTTGCTACCGGCGACGAGAGGACGCACCCTTATCGCCCTCTACCTGCCTCTTCTGTGATAACTGGTGTGACGACGGGCCCTCCTCCGTTTGTCGGAACCGCCATTTCAACAGCCGAGTTCGTTGGCGCACAGACGCGCCCCACGTTTCTGCTGGCTTTCCCTATAGTGACTTCTCTGACACCAAGTGCCGCTTCGCGACTGGTGCGACGATTTACAAAAATCCACCGTTTAGCTCCCACGCGAGACTCCGCTCTAGACGAAAACTCATGGTACACAAAACGCTGGCCGTCTTGAATGTGGGTTACGCTGGGTGCTCTCGAGAGAGGACGATGCCTGTGATGTCGTTCTGAAGGGCAGGTGGTTGAGAATGCGACAGTATACCCCATTCCTGGTTACTACGTGCAAAGCGAAAGAACATAAAACAGAACGAGTCGTTTTCTGGATACGTGACACTTATCCGCGCCTTCGGTAGTACTCTGTGGAAGACAGTTTCGTAAGCAATTATAACGGGGCTACACGCAGCATCTGACTTTCAGAAAGACAGACGGAGAAAATGGACAGGTCAACCAGAACGCTTCTCCGACTGACTTCCAGAAACATGCAAAACGACCATCGGATACTTGGACTGTATTCTTTCCTAAACGGTTTCTGAGCACGCTGCACATTCTTTAGCGATTTGCTGCGTTTCGCCTGTCTTTCATAACGAGTTCATAAGTCTGGGGAATCGGGTTCGTGACCAAATATATGCAACCGCGCGGCAAGATCCCATATGCGGTTCACACCGGCGAGGGCAACTGCGAGAAGTTCAGTCAGCTGCGGCCAGAAACCTTCCGTTGCACAGTTTTCAAATAGCACCACGATCGGCCGGCACACTTGACGGGTTTGACGAAGACATCGTGGGATTCTCCGCGCCGCAGACGTGTGCCGTGATGCCGCCGGCGGCTTACCGTCGCGCATCCACGCCGTGTGTTGTTTCCCCAGTGGCCCAGTCGGATTCATCGCTGGGTCGACAACCAAGCGTTTGTGTCGTGCGTGATGAACGACTCGGCGGCGTCCGTCGCGCGCTCGCTTGCAACGCGTCGGGCGAAAAAAAGCGCTCTTTACGGTGACGCCAACACTTGCGCGTCCGACAACTCGCGGAGCGGACACCAAACGCAGGCCGCACACGCGCGAGCGAATGCGAGGGCACATTCACACGTGTTGCTTGTGGAGAGAACGCCGGCGTGAGGGTCATGTCTGCACGTGCCGCTCTTCATACTGAGCCGTGCTCCCATTAGAGGGTACGTTGCAGAAGTATGCGTCTCTTCCTAACCTCAACGTCAGCTTCCTCTATAACAGGCTGGAAGGAAATTGATATCATGATCCGCATCACCAGCGCCAAAGAATACCACTCACGCAGAAAGAACGAAGCATGACGTATTTAGATTGAGGCAGGGAAATAAAGCGGTGGTATCAGCACCGGCAGCACCAAAGACAACCGCGCACGCGGTTTGTTAACCACGAATGAGGTGTAAAACTCACCAGCTTAACTGCACCAGGTTCTCTTTTTTTTTTTCAAATACGAAATGTCGCAATGTTGACCTTAATTTCACACTGCTGATTTCGCCGTCTAGCCACTGGCAGCGCGTTAGTTGGCGAAGCCCAGCGTACGTGAATAGGTGCCGCAGAAGCAAAACGGTATCGCAACCACGAGCGAGAAGGCGAAACAAACGCCACTTGGCCGCTCTCCCAAAGGGGGCATGATGGAGCGCGGTTTTCCCGAAGAGCGTGCTGTTGCCGGGTGGCGCCACGGTGGTGTATCCCCGAGGTGACGTCAGTGCGGGCACCGTCGCCCCGCGCCTCCTGTTCGACAGCCACGGTTTAGCTGGCGCCATCCCTATTGTTAGCCCATTAAGGGAATTTACCGATTGCAGTGCGGTCGCTATTGGGCCGCTTAATCGTTCCCAGGCTCCGTAAAATGTTCACCCGTGTGACCGGCGGTCTGCGCACGTGCATCTGTGCTTGTGCGTGCTGCTGCATGTTTTTTTTTTTAAGAAGCGACTTGAACTGCGCCGCAACGTCCGCTAATCTTCTTCAATTCATAAAGTTTTTAATCAGCCAAAGGAATCAAAACTGCTGCTGTTGCGGCGCATCAGTTGATCGTTACAGCGCGATACAAGCTAGCATTGAAGTTCGCGTCAGCGCACGAATCCCTCCCGCTCGCATGCGTTATATTTCTGGTGTATTTCACTTACTTCGGGTATAGCAGAATGCTTGCTGATGATTAATTGACGGAGCAGTCACCTAAAGCAGAGGAAATCTGTGGTTGTCGTGTCATTTAAATATATGCTGCCATTTATTGCATAATCTTTTTCTTTTCAACTTTGGTTGCTATATATATATATATATATATATATATATATATATATATATATATATATATATATATATATATATATATATATATATATATATATATATATATATATATGCGTTTTATCGCTCTCGATTCGCCTCATGTATACGCGCAGACAAAATTGGGCATGCGCCTTGCGAGTGGCCGCCGCCGCCGGCAGGTGACCGGCCCAAGGACATTATTAGGGTGGCTAGAATTGTATTCAACTTTACGGCCAAGGCCACGCGGCGGGTCACGCATAGTTCGCGCAGCAGCAGACCGACGCCGACTGGATCAGGAACAAGCGCCGGCTGCCCCCGACGGTGCAGCTAACTTCAGCTACAGCCAAAGGCGCGTGCTGTACACAATGCAAATTCTGAGAGAAGCGTAATACGCCATGCTGCAAATTGACCATGCCGGACGGGTTGCTTGGAGCTGCGAGCTGTGCTACTGCTGGACGAAGCTTACACGTTCTTCTCGTAAATTACTGGACAGTCATATTGCGCTAGACGAGCTACGCTTAATTCAAGCTGAAACTAGCATGGAGTCACCTAGCGTCGCTGTATGACGCTAGTCGCGCGCCGCCCATGCGTTACTATAGCTACTCGAGTAATGCACGCAGGGAGACCCCACCGGCCTTGGTCTTTTGGAGATTGTTACAGCGCTCGGTGTTGCCACGCCATAATGTGCGAAATAAACCGTGTGTCTTTCTTGCTTGAGGCGTCACTCAGTGTGTGCCGTGCGTAGGCTGCATTGCGTTGTGTATCAGAACAAGGTTACAAGAGTTCCAAAAAAGACATCACCTATGAGACAGCGACTGCGAGGATTCGTCAATCAGTTTTTCGATCGTAAATCCATTGCGACTTTACTATAACAAGAGAAGCCACGGAATTTCTTTCTCTGTTGATTTCTTCGCTGCAGCCATTCAAAAATTTTGGCCTCAAGTGCAGGTTTAGAGGTTTTTCATTACTGCCATTATTTCGTTATAAAGAATGGTTAGCATGCACATGGCTAAACTGTGCTGGCGCATATTTTCTCACGATGTGCGCAGGTTGACCCGCACGCTTTCGACGCCCAAGCGCTGCTCCACATGCAACAAGATGGTGTACTTCACGGGCATCCGGTGCAAGCAGTGCGGGTGAGTACCCTTATAAGCGTGCTTGCGCTTGTACTAAAAATAACTGCTCCACTTAGGACAATTAATGTGGGCATAAGTTTAGTTTCACGACTTTTGCAACGCCTGTAAGACACTCTCGGGCATTTGCCGGCATATTTAATATTTGAACGCGTCACATCGCGCGCACTCCTCTTTTGAAATGCAGGCTCCAGAAAAAATTAAGGGAAACAATAGGACGGTGAAAGAAAAGGCTCAGCAAGGCGCAAGGCACGGCAATGGTGCCACATTTGTCCAAAGGTTTCTTTGGTTTCACGCGTGTAGGTGCTGTTCGTGCGCGCGTTCAGGGTCAAACTGTGACCAGCTGTTGTTATATGAAGAAAACGAGAACGACCGTCAGATCTGTTTTGCACTTATGGGGGTCACTATTATCTACTGTGCTGATGGATGACAGCTAATCAGAATGAAAAGTCGGACGCATGAGTCGTCAAAAAACGAAGGGCCGAATTAGCGAGCAGCGGACTTTTCGCGTTGCCTCTGACCTTTCGCTCCCCGTTCTGTCGCAGCTGTGCATCTTTTGCGCCCCATCCGTCCACGCCGGTAGACAACTCGCGCACTCAAAATACCATATATGAAAACACAAAAATAGCGCGACAGAAAGACAATAAGATCTCTTTCATCCAGTAGACACGAAAGAAACACTTTATTTAAACCCAGTTGTTAGATTGCGTTAGGGCCCCCAGTCCAAGACCCCCCTGCAGCTTTAAATTAGAATGTCTATTGTATTTTGTATAGAATGTTCGTGTCAAATCTAAGCTCTCACGAGTCGTTGCAACCAAAGAAACAATTACTGTACTGCAGTGTTATTAACGAGAATAAGCACAAGTTTTGTTATTGAGAGTTAATAACGTAACAAATGCGCAGGGGAAAGAAAAAAAGAACACCAGTATAGCAGGACTAGCATGCCACACGCGTATTGTCGCGTTGTAGTGACGGTGAAGAACCAGACGTCGCCAAAACACTAAAGAGCAAAAAGGATTTCTTCCGTCTCAGTAAATTACCCTTCCACAATATCAAAAGCACCACTCTTAGCACGATAAGACGCTTGGTAAGCCGGAAATAAAAGGACAATACCTAAAGACTAGTGGCGACGCCTGCTTGAAGTTCCCGCAGCAGCTCGCTGTGACGTCATGGATTTTGACGTCTTCTAAGGCAACTCTGTAGCGGTAAAGATCGACTACATTGTGTTCTAAAGGAGGTTGAATTAGGCGTGTTGCGGGAACGTTTACTGAGCCAATCCGGCCTAAATACGAAAAAGAAAGAAAGAAAACAGTGAAATCCGTGACGCCACAGTAGAAAGTTTTAGATTAGTCTACGCAAGCGGCTTGCGTACGCAAGAACTAGGGGCGATGGTACTGCGCAGACCCAGACGTAGGGGTCTGCGCATGCGCAGTACCGTGGCCCCTAGTTGTTGCGTACGCAAGCCGCTTGCATCCACTAATCTGAAACTTTCTAATGAACGTCGAAATGAAACTGAAACTTAATTTTCTCCTCTGATAATCAGTCTATTATTTCAAAATTAACGACAACAGACTATTGAAAGAGCACTTTATATGTCTAAACTGTAATGGTGTTTTGTTTAATGTCCCTTTAAAGACATGGCTACACTTAAAAAAAGGAGGCGTATATACGGGAGAAACTCTCTGACGAAAGCGAACTTCATGCTAAAAGAGGTTTTCATTGGCCCCAAATCTAGCATATAGAAGATACCATCGATTTTGTTGGCACTCGTCACGCTCGGCGGCGCGCAATGTATAGCAACAACGCACGTGATTGCTTGCGCGCAGCATATGGCGCTGTGCAAATCCCTCCATGAAAAATTGTAGTACCGGACCTGGACTCTTTACATCTTCAAATCCCGCCTTATAATGTCGAATTCGCAATCTTGTCTGCTCTGTCCAGAGTGTTGCTACACGGCCTCCGACTGACTCAGAAATGCCGTCATTACAAAATTTGACAATATGGCGCGGAATTTGACGATGTCGAGAATAATATCCTCGGTTTCTTCACGTGCGAAACAGGAATAGCCAGATTCGAGAAAGGAATACATAAGTCCCCTTTCTTATCTGCAATTAACACGGAAGATAAAGCTATATTTTTCAATACTTTTGCGAAGTTTTATTTCTTTTTTCCAGTCGGGGATACCAACAGCGGATATAAGTTATACGCTATGCGTCAGACGTCGCCGGTTTCTGCACTTTGTGCTCAGTTTGGGCCATGAATTTCGAGGAAAGGCAGCACTGCCTGGCGAGCTCCTTAAGCTCCTTGAAAGAACAGAAAAAAAAAGAAATGTCTCTTTATTGGCTCCTCGGTTTGTTGCATGTCCACGAAGTACAAGTTGTACAGGTTTCCTAATGCATCACTGACTTTTCGTATGTTCTGGCGCGCGTGAATAGCGACTGGACATGGGCGGCAGCTTTAGGGTTCCTCGATATATATCGCGCAAGTAACCTCTCGAAGACCACTCTGAGCAAGGGCATCGAAGCGTCCGATATGTGAATTTCGGAAAAGGGCATAAGGAGATGAGAGTATGCTTATTAAAACCAGCCGGGCTAAAAGAAACACCAACAAGCAGCGTATAGTTAGATTCGAGTCCGATCACTCCTCCAGCTGTGATGGAGATCAGGGTTCCAGATGTCACCGTTGATTGAACGCGCTCAGGGCCACATGCGCGGCGCACGCGACCGAAAGGATCAAACGGTAAACGTGATCTCAAGAAGAGAAAAAAAAAAAGAAGAAAAAGAAGCTGAGGATTTCATGCTGACATTCATCATTAAAGGCAGTTTTTGTCTCATTTGAAAAACGGGCACGAAAGCAGAACGGTATTATAGATGTGGCGAAAAACAAAGGGTCGTCTTTCAGAAAGCGATAAGAGGGGAGAACAACGCGAGGCGTCTGAGCTACAGGCTTCTGCGAGGGGGCCCCACTGTAGAACGCGTGCATCGGTCGAACAGCTGCTGGCACGGAGCGCGTCCGTCGCCGCCGACAGCGCGTCCCCGGGCCCAAGCTGCCGGGCGGCGCTGGGCCGCCGTTGGCGCCGTCGAGGCGAGCAGCAGACCGCGGGCGGGCGCCTACCGCCGCCGACCGGCCTCGGTTCGCGCGCCCCTTCGGCAGCCTGGGCGCAAGCAGAAGCCGCCGCAGCTGCGGTTTCGGTGGCGGCAACCGCTGACCGCGAGTGATGGCTCCTTGCAGGGCGCTTTCGCACGAGTCGTGCGCCAACCACAGCCCCCACTGGTGCTCGCCGGTCACCGTTGTCGACATGGGACGCCACGGCGCCGCGGGAACCCACCCACCACAGGATGCAGGTGAGCACGCGATCACGTTCTTTGTTAGTCCCCAGCCACATACAGCCCTAACCTTCCTCCGCGATGGTGCCCCGAACGCGGCAGCAAGGGACGAATCTACGACAGCAAGCTAGCTTGTACCGGAAGGCAACTAGCACAACACGCGCGTAGCCATAACCGATATTCCTCAACTCGGCGACTCAGATCAAGAGACTGCATGATTTGTTTCGGCTGCATGCATATCAGAGGAGATAAGGCCCGCCTTTTGACGTCCACTGTAGTGCGTGCGACGGAACGTACCCGCCTGCTAGCACAGTGACATTTAAACACGCAAAACCACGGCACACGAAACAAAACAAATCGAAAACGCTACACTGCAGTGGCACTTGCGACTTTTATTTAGAAGAAATAGCAATGCGACAAAGATTGCACTTCGCAAAAATTAAATAATGCTTTTACCTTATATAAATACTCGGATTACTTCCGTGGGCCTTGCGATGACAGCTTGCATTTGTGTATTGTGTGGAATGGCTTGCCGATGCGCTGGTCATTCTGCTCTGCAGTGCTTGGAAGATTTTGGATACGAGATAAAATACACGCTCATTTGGAAAGGCCTGATCTCACGCTGTCTTTCACGCGCAGCCGAAGACCGCTGCGAGGAGTGGCGCTTCTCGAGCGTCGGCCACGAGGTACTCACCGTGAGCCCGCTGATGGGCCAGCCGTTCCTTTTCGGCAGCGGCGATCCCGGCACTGCGGCGCCCGCTGCTCAGCTGCAGCCGGCGCTGCCGTCGGCGCCGCCCCGCTCCCCGACGCTGGCCGTGACGGGACTGCTGAAGGTGGTCCACTGGCTCTCCCAGAGGCGCAAGGCTACGCGGCCTAACGCCGGCAAGCAGCACGGCCGCTCACGGCTGGCCGACGAGCAGCTGGCGCGCAAAAAGCACAAGGTCCTGAGCTCGCACCAGCCGGCCGCGGTCACGCCGCCCTGCACGTGCCACACGCGCAAGGCTTCGTTCGCTGCCGGCATCCTGTCGCCCAACGGCAGCCTCTCGTCGAGCGGCTACATCTCGTCGTCGGCCTCGTCGGCCGTGCAGACGCCGTCGGACACCGAGCTCGACTGCCGCGGCGGAGCCCGGGCGCACCTCGAAGGTGGCCACCCCTGCCGGCTGCACTCGACGCGCGGCGCCGGCCTGGTGCGCCAGAACGCGGTGATCAGCGAGCACGGCCGCACGGGCCGCCAGTGGCTGGCCAACAAGGCCCGCACACTCAGCCTCGAGACTAAGGCCAACGACGTGGAAAAGCTCTGCGCTACGTGGCCCCCTCTGGGAAGGTCAGCTGGAAATCCTGCAGGTCAGTCCCATACTAGGATTTTTCACCTGCCTCGCTGCACAGCAAGTCCAGAGCATGGCACTATGGTGGATTTTAATTGGAGGATTGAGTTTGCTCACCTTGGCAAGTGACACTCACTAGGAGCCCGTAGAACTAGATAATATTGGCCTCTATAGTACACATGCCCTCAAAGACATTGACCCCATTGATTTCCTTATCCAAGCTTGAGAATGGAGCCCATGGGACTTGTGTATTCGAGTAGACTTTTGTTTGTGGTACTTTAAACTGTGCATGCTGTGTATGGTACTTAAAAGATATGACAATCACTTGATCCTGGAACATTCTTATGCAGAAATCTTGTGTACAGAATTAGAAAACAGTACAATAATGCTCTATGGCCCTGAGGCTAACATAAATAATAAATACAAAATGATCATATCAATTTCGTAGGCTGTTTATGTGACTCAGAAACTCGTAGTGCATCCTTGAGTGTGAACATGTCGTGAACTTTCCCTCTTTTATCAAGGCCAATGCAATTCTCTTGTTTGTTCCATGTACAGATAACTTTCCTGAAGAACCAGAGTCTGGCATTGAAGAGAGTGAACAGGAAGACAAATCAAAGTGAGTTGCAGGAATCCAGTATTACCAGATAAACATGGCTACATAAGTTGTTTACACATCTTGCCTTCACTTACTTTTCTAGAAATCAGAGCACCAACATCAAGGACACGTTAGGCGAATGGTGTGTGCCGTACAAGGATGTGGAGTTCAAGGAACGGCTACGACAAGGCAGGGAGACAGATGTTTACAGGTATAATATTCTTAGTTGTGTTTAAAATTGGTTGCAACAAAAATAAGTTCAGTGAAGCAAAATTGTTCCTGCCTTTGCTAAAATTATTGTTAAAGTTCAACTTGCTGTATGTTTATAGATATGTGTAATTGTAGTTATACCTAAATGTGTGTATGTTGTCTGCATACTGCACAGATGCAGGCGAAAGTAATTGGAACATTGGGGCTGTGGCCCAACTGCACTACAGAAACTACAAAAAAAGCTATGCTATCGGCACCATCATGCTAAAGGAAGTGCTCAGTCGCAGAAGCTGTGAATGACACTCCGATTCATGGGTAAAGAAACGGATTGAGAAGTGTGAACTGGCTATAAGCACTGGCCTGCACATATGTGTGAACCTATTTCTAGCTGTCTCTTGAGGCTGTTAGAGGGCACTGCAGTGCAGTTCAACCTCTCCTGTGTTCCCATCACTTTGGTACGCCCTTTAGCCACATTGGTGCTCACAGCCCATGTGTTGCTGCAAATAAGTGCCAGTAGCTGTTTCTTATCAGGAAAGAGCGTACCAGGCAAGACAGGCTGTAAAGCTATAATAATCACGATTGCCTATAGGAAGATATTGTATGTCATCTATAATATGGTGATCATTACAGGGGACGTTGGCATGGTGAAGTCCTCATCTATACCTTTCGACACACCAAAGAACAAAATGTTATGAGATTTTGGGAGGAAGTTGGCAAACTCAGCATGATCCGTCATGAAAACATTGCTCTTTTCATGGGTGCATGTGCAGAACCACCACAGTATGCCATCATCACCAGGTAAACATTGTGCTTCTGACATTTTGTGGACGTGGACCATTATGCAACCCTCATCACTGTTGGTGAGCATTTAACTGAATACTTTTTAATTGTATTTACAGCATGAAGAAAGGCCCATCGCTGTTTGAACACATCCATATCAAGAAGCACCACCTCTCATTCCACACCAAGGTCAATATTGCAAGACAGATTGTGCAGGTAAACAAATTATATGCATCATTATTTTGGTCTCTTGTCTTCAAAGTAGCTTGTATTTATGTACAGAAATAGTTGTGGCATGCAATGAAACAAAAGATCCCACGGCTGGTGTGCATTTCCTCCGCTTTCATATTTTCCCTTTATTGCTGATAAGAGACTAACACATATGTAATCCTCTACACGTAATAGATATTTTAATTAGGAAAAATTCCTTCCCAGCCCTTCTTGCCTCCAGTGTCCATTGAGATTATACCATAGTTGCTTCACTAAAATTTAGCTCCTTCCCTTAATTAATCTTGTACATATCTGAGCCAAATACGAGGTAAAACATTCCAGTTAACAACAAAAGAATGTAGCGTGCTAACAGCTCGAAAAAAAAAAAAATCGTCTGAAGCACCATGGGATGCAACAGTTTAGTCCACTGGCAATCTTGGAACTGCAACATGGAAATTTAAAAATTATATGGTTTGATATCTCGAAACTGCACAGTAGGTTATGAGGGACACCGTAATGGAAGGCTCCACATTAACTTTGACCACCTGGGATTTTTTTCACTGTGCGCCTAAATCTAAGTAGACGAGCATTCTTACATTTTGCTACTATTGAAATGCTGTGGGGAATCGCTGCAAACTTGTGCTCAGCAGCAATACGCCATAGACACTGAGCAACTATGTGGGTAGCATGGAACGTTCATCAGCATTGCTACGCCAAAATTGTAGCAGAAATTGTGGCATAAATTTCAGCGTGGCCAATTTCTCAGCCTGCGTCTTCCGTTGTCCTTACAGGGCATGGGCTACTTGCATGCCAAAGGCATTGTGCACAAGAGCCTCACCTCCAAGAATGTGATTTTGGAGAGCCGAGTCAAGCTGTGCCTCATGGATCAAGGTCTTGCGGAGAGAGTCCATGACCTGTCTGATCGTGGCTGCCTTGCACGGGGCCATCTCACCTACCTGGCTCCTGAACTGATGTGCCAACTGAGAGTGGAGCCACCAAATGTCTTCTCAGACTGTGAACCGTCACAAGAGTCTGACATTTACGCCTTTGGGTAAGCCCAAATTCCAGCTTGTGCAAACATTTCAATTCCAGCCTGCTGTACTACACAAGGAATGAAGCCTCGGAACTAAATTGCCATTTCTGGTCATGCTATCCATACTTGTTCTTTTTGTGATGTTACTTAACCACGGATACAAACATTAGTTCAGGTTTGCATTCTGCTAGAAAAATGTTGGATACTTATCATTACTGCTTGTAATCTTCGGCACAATTTGCCCTCTGCCCTTTTTATTTACTTATCTTATGTTGCTTAAGGCCTACAGTGCTGCAAAATTAACATCTGAGCATTAAAACATGCATAACTACCAAGGAAAACTAATGCACGGCTTTATGTAGTTGAAACATACCTCAAGCAACATGCATTTCTTGTTTTTTTCTTTCCTTCTGCAATCTTGCCCTAGAAAATATTTAGAAAGGTTAAGTCTGCTAAGCTTGTGTAATGAATGCTTTTAAATGGGTATTGATAAAACAAACAAAGTTGAAGGATATGCTAATATAAATGAGTGGCACTTTATGTACACTTGCTTTAAGCTAGAGAAATGCATTCTATGTGATACTGAAACAGCTCTAGCATTCTGACATTTGTTCCAATGCATTTATGTTTCCCAGTAAATGATAAATGTCTAGCAGAAAGTGGTACTGTATGGCAAGGCATTAATGTGTGTTCAATCTGCTCTTTCAGGACAATCTTGTATGAACTGATTGCTGAAGCCTTCCCATTTGGCTTTCAACACCCACACTCAGTCATTTGGCAGATTGCATCTGGGCAGCAACAGCCGCTGAACCACCTCCAGTGCACTGGGAGCTTCAAGGTAAATCCCCCCCCCCCCGTTTTACTTTTTGCCAGTGTTTGTTTTCACTGGTTTATCAGTGTTATCAAGCTGTTGCTTGGTGCAAGATGCACTTTCAGTACCGGATATTTTTTTTTAATATCGTCACCGATTTTATAACAAAGAAGGTGTGTCTAGTCAAATTGTGTGTACACTATGGATAGTGTTGTACATTGTTGAATGAATGCGAGAGTTCCAGCAATTACACTGGAATGCACGACGAGACATAAATGGTGGATGCCCTTGATTCGTGAGAGTAGGTTCAACGATAGATTACTCTGCTCGCTGCTATTGTGATTTGACTGTTGCTCTTCTTTCTAGGCACAACTTTGCTCCATAAACAATAAAATTCTTGACTCATGCTTTTGGTAACGTTAATTATTCACTCATTACATCATGACAATATGTTAAGGTGCCATTTGGTGAAATGTAACACCAGTTGATTCTTGTATCTTTAACATTTCTTCCATTCACATCACATCATGCCTCGCATGATCGTTTCATTTATCTAATGTTAATGGCCTTATGTCTGCCCTTCCACGTTGTTCGGGCCAAATTTTTGTAACCTGCAATGGAAGTGGCATAACTCTGGCGCACATACCTATACTGTTAGCATGGCACACGTGAATTACCTCAAAATTAACTGATATGGCCTATTATCCAGATTCTGTAATCACTGCTGCAATACCCAAATAAAGCGGTCATAAATACATTGACAGCCTACACTTCAAATTTTAAAAGCATGAGAAGCACTGTTACCTGTGGTTCTGTGTTAGGATGCATTGTTAGGATGCATGCATGAAGTCCACAATTTTAAGAGAATGTGCGTCTTTGTCTGCAGACACTGATCCATGAATGCTGGTTCAAGGCTCCTGAAGCTCGGCCCTCTTTTGTCACGATTGGACGACAGCTCCAGGAAAATGTAAATATGCTGTTACAGTGAATTCTTCCAGACTTATTGAACTTTCCTGCTTTGTGTTCCAAGATATGAGCATTGGCACAGGTTCTTATAGAAAACAGGGAACCGAAAGAACGCCAAGCTCTCTTGCGTCACTGCCCTGGCCATATGCTAGAATCCACACAGCTTGACTAATGCCTCAAAAGTAGGCCATAATTTTAATGCGCAGGAAGCCAGCATGTGCACAAGCCACTGTAACTAATTGAGAAAGTGGTCCATAGCATTCAGTTGCTTCTTTTATTGAAGCAGTTGTGGTCTCTCCACTAGTGTAAGTATAAAAAGGCTGCATGGTGTGGCCTGGTGTGGCCATTACCAGGCCACAGCCAGTGCCTGTCATGATCTTCGTAACCGAATAGCGACAAAGGCAAAAATGAAAAAAGCCAAAACGGGATGCTTATTGTGTCCTGCGTGTTCGCCACGTTTCATTTCATCGCACTAACATATTGCTACTTGCCGTGGTTGCTTAGTGGCTATGGTGCTGGGCTGCTAAGCATGAGGTTGCTGGGGGTGAATCCCGGCCATGGCAGCCACATTTCGATGCAGGCGAAATGCGAAAGTACCCGTGAACTTAGATTTAGGTGCACATAAAAAAAAGGCCAGGTGGTCAAAATTTCTGGAGTCCCCCACTATGGTGTGCCTCATGATCAGAACGTGGTTTTGGCACGTAAAACTCTATAGTTTGATTTTTTTTAATAAGTTGATATAATTTTATCCCAGCTATAGTCCCTTCTGTGAGTTTTGCCAGTAAAGATTGCTGGTAATGATGCTTCATTCAACCTATTTGGAAGAGAGCCGTCAGCACAAATGTATCCATTGCTAAATTATAGAATCTGATACTACACTCTCTTATTTTTTGTACAATTGCAAGTTTTGTAGCAACCTTAGAGTGACAGCTTTTTAGAGCAAGATCTGGTGTTATTACAAGATTCACTATGTTCGTTGCTTGCAGGTGACTCTCCACAGAAAGCACAGTTCCTCTGAGCCTGACCGCTTGCACCATTCTGGTCTTGCCATTGGCCGACAGCCACTGTGTTCCTAACTGACCCATGTCTACACTTGCGTCACCTGGTTATTCTCCCACTTCAAGTACTACAGTCCATTATCCAATACTCCATGGCAGTGCTTTACACCATCGTCGCAATAATTGTGTGGACAAGCTGTCTTCTTTGCAAGTGGTGGAGGACTAAGTAATAGCACACCGAAACGATCAAAGAACTATTTTGTGCATAAGCTGTGAATAAACAGGCTAGAGCTGCGGCCTGCTTCAGCCTGTGTACTTCTAGGAGATCTCAACTTTCACATGGCAGCTGGCTGCAATCCAGTACAGTAGAGAACAACATTCCAATGCGCACGTGCATGAGATTAAGTTTTTTTTCCTTTCTTGCTTGTTTTTCTTTCTGCGGATATCTAGTGTGAAGTACCTGAAATGATGCAGTGTGGTCGACTAGACTTCTGGAGGAATGTGGGCTCTTCCAGCAACGAACATTTATATTAAACTCCCAGCTACAATGGGCAGTTATGGGTTCTTGCGGGAGCCAAAGTGAACTACTGAAACATAGCAGTTTGCAGAAAAAAAAAAGTCATATGCTAATGTGTAAGCTCTGTTGTACACGCTTCATGTATTTTGCTGGTTGTTAATTGCTCTGAGCTCCTTGGTATAAAATGAGTAGAATCATAGTCTGCAAAGCAGTTAGTAGCCAAAGGCTGTACACATCTCTCGGAAGGCAAAGCTTGCTGGCACACCACTCCAGCAGGACTGCATGATGTTGGACTAGAGCATTATGATAACTAGAGCATTATGGTGCTGATGGCACAAACACCCTCCTCCATGATTCAATTTCTTATATTGAGGCAGGCTTTTACCTACACTCTTGCAAGTACTATTAAGACCATAACAATACAGCATTTACCAAACTTGATTTATTTTACCACACAATTTACAGCTATCTTTTTAAACAATAAACTCAATTGTGCTATCATGACAAATTTTTTAGGACCAGTTTAGAGCACTTTGTTGTTGCTTTCCAGAATCTCAGCTGTTAGGTGCACTGTTATTGGTTCTTTTGATTGTTGGTTCTTTTTGATTTTATGGGGTTGGTGTTGCCAGCAAGGTTAGTTCAGCAGTAAATGTATGAAAACATTTTTCAGTCCTCTCTGTCTAGTCAGTAACGTGTACGATGTGACCACTGGCATCTCCATGCCCTCCAGATGTGTGAGGAGGAAGGGGGTCACCAGCGTAACGGCTGTTTTAAGCTGTTTTCACTTGCCTTATAAGCGGAGCAATCCAAAGAACAGCATGTACATAATGTTTAGTGTTCTACACTTCTCTGTGTCTCTATGAGAGAGCTGAAGTCATCAAAGCCAAAGAAAAGTTGCAGTTTGGTCCACTGCTATTGCGCTCTAGTTTGAGTCTCGCTACAGAATGTGATAGGGTGGCAGACAACATTCATACATGCAAAGTCTGTTGTAAACCACTGCTAGAGCTGGTGCATACTGTACACACAGCTTGAGTGCTTGCAAAGTTTTATTACCTCCAGTGATATTAAATATTCATCTAGCACTTATGTTGCATTATGACGTAATACTGCAGAAAAATTGGCCTTGACATGAAGCCTCCAAATGTGGGCTGCAGTGGCTATGGACCAAACAGTGACAAGTGACTTTATAATGTGTTCCCAGTATACCAGTGTACCATTCCACACTTAGGGTGTTGAATGTTTTCCATCTGTCTTGAAAAGAACAGGAACCTGCAGACTTCATCATCTATGTCATGAATGGCTCTCATCCTTTTTGTTGAATTACAGTGTGCCAATGTAAAGTTGTCAGTCATCAGTCCCATATGTTTTTGTTGAGTTCTGCGATTACCCTGTGCTTTTATTATCTGTAGTCTGTTTGCTTCTTTCTGTTAAATGTTTTGTGATGTCGAGGTAAGAAGCAGTTAGTCTCA
The DNA here is from genome assembly GCF_038994185.2 of Dermacentor albipictus. NCBI lineage: Eukaryota > Metazoa > Arthropoda > Arachnida > Ixodida > Ixodidae > Dermacentor > Dermacentor albipictus. Next base: position 316,689,109 of record NC_091821.1, on the reverse strand, counting down.
GGTGTATTAGTATCAAAACTCTTGCTTTGTATTATTTTACAGAATGACTGTTTTAAGGTAATTAGAACATTGTTAATGAGCTGGTACACGTGTGCTGATAATACTACTGCTTGCTTTCACATGTCGAGTAACTGTTGCCATGAGACTTGACGACTGTAAAGAACAAAATTGTTTGTTGTGTATTGTAAATTGGTCAGTGCTGTTTGTACAGACATGAACCTAGTGCAGGTTCACAAAAACCTCTTGGGTATTGTGTGTGGCTCATTTAAAGTTCAGTATTCAGAATAAAGCAGCAAGTGGGTCCAGTTGTCCAAACACAGTCGAAATATGCAGAAATACTCCAATTAGGTCAAAGATGGTGTATTATATGGAGAGCACAATGTTTTGAATCTGAGGGTAAGTTGTAGTGCATATAGACATAATTTTCCGCAGCGCTGCATTTTCTTTGCAGTATGACATCAAAGGAGTAAAGACTTATGAAACAAATCCTTGAAATGCAGACAATACGAGGTGCAAAGTCTATGAACAAGTGTTCAGGTGAAAGAATATTACAGTGGCCGTATTTAATATATACTAGAAGAAGCTTCATATTTAGGCTAACTACAGGACCAATCTTTGTTGCGAGCATAAATGTGACAGCAAACAAAAATATTCTTCCTGGCTGTACACAGAAGACACTAGTCAGAACTTGCTCTTGCTTCAGAGAGCAATACATTTGATGCACTAGACTTGCACATTGCAGCTATCAGCTGCTTTGAAACAGTTCTTCACAGCTGTTGAACTAAGAGCAGAGAGAAAGCTGGTTATATGAGAAGCATCCTGAACATTCTGGAGAAGCATCTAAAGAGCATCTGCATGCCCACTCTTATTCTGATGAATGCAAGATGTGTGCTGTCAATCTTCCCTGTGAATAGAGCTGTGCATATTTTACTATCGATGCCATGACACAAGAGCAAGTGAGAGTCCTACCTTTTATAAGTTTGAATGTTCCCAGTGTTTTACTGTAAATAAAGTTGTGCTTCATGCTGTGGTTGGTGTGTCATGTTGCCTTCTTAGTGAAATGCGGTGGCTGCATTTTTATTCTCTCAACCTTAAAAGATTTTTCATTCGTCAGTGCTTTGCTTTTACTTAGATTTGCAGAAGGATTACATTTTTTTTAATGCAGTGTTCAATGCAACCTCTTTTATTTTCTGGGTCATGCAGAAAAGAAAATATCACTTAAATGTGGACTTCCATACTGGATAACTGAGCAACTGCAGAGATATGAATGATTGTCAAGAAGTTTAATGTGAAATTTGTGTGAAAAAGAAAGCAGTAAACACAATATCTTTAGAAGCTGTTGGAATAAGAAATGCAGACCATAGTGCAGTTCACTGTAGTTAACTATTTCTGTGTAAAAAATCTAAGAGTGCTTATATAAGAAAGTAGTTTTAGTTTAAAGGGGCCCTGAACCAGCCCTCAGGCTAGTCCGCAGGTAGCACATGCTGCTGTGAACATCTTGGCCAAGTTTTGCTGTTGTGCGTGGAACTTGCAAGTGAGTCGCGCAGTCTCCTTTCTCTCAAACGCCCTTTTCAACAGAAGGCCCTGTCCTCTCTTCTAGACGCACTAGTTTGTCATTCCCTTAGACAGCTGCTATTGAACGATAGATGATGTCAAGCTGCGGTTGGCTACATGGCGTAGATACCGTGGCGGCCGCAGGTGCCACCACAAGTGCATTGGCTAAGCGCACTGCGGCTCTGAGAACAACCCCATTAGGCTTTTGTTTAGGTTGTCATAGGCATCAAAAGCGGAAGTTGTGGCATCTGTTAACATCCAAAATAAAATTTGAACTGTGTGCCACGGTGACATTTAGAATTCGGAGCATTGTGGGTACGCCCCACTGCGCCATAGCCTTTGCAGTGCAAGGCATTGAAGAAAGAACAGGAGAACAGCGGAGGTCGTATTTGACTGCCAATAACTGCGCTTCTGCTAAACGCATTGAAGTACTTTTTATGGTAAGGTATTTCTGAAATAGCCTATTTTTACTTCAAATAGGCTTTCTCCAATTCGACAAAAAGTAGTTCAGGACGCCTTTAAGGCCATCTCTCCGTTGAAATACTTGTAAAATGCAGAAATTCTTTCATAAGATGGTAATTGCTGGAGTGATTTGAATGAATTTGGGAGAGAACATTAAATTCTAGTAACTGTAGGAAGCAAAATTTTAATCAAGTAAAAAAAAATATTCAAGTACGAAGTTTATGAATCCGTAACTCTGCACCAAAAACAGTTATCGTAGTCCCGTAAACTGCACCTGTTAGAGCATCTAAAATAGAGAAATTTGTTATATGACAGCTTACTTGAAGCTTACAATATTACGAAAGTTTAGTGAAAGTCCAACTCCCAAATTAGTAATATGTATTAGAGCACTGTAGCATGCATCAATTTCGTCTGCTTTAGATTTAGTAATACATGCTGTTTATGAAATTGTGATATCGTTATTTAGTACTAATGAGTTTGAATTGAAAACTTGCACAAGACTTTTTTTTTTTCAATTCTACAAATTTGAACAATCTTAGTTAAAAGATTTGATGGCCTAAAAAAAAAAATTCCTTCCTACCGTCGCACACAAAATTTTTACTTTTTCCTTTAAATGCAAAAGAAAAAAATCTCATCACGGCACAAGTGGATGCCGAGAATGGTTTCTTCGTCCCCATGTATTTGGATAGAAGTTCCAAAGCTAGAGCTTCTCTCTTAGTGCTGTTGCTCATATCACAGTAGGAATTTTTACTGACTGTACTTGGTAGAGACTTTAGAAGCTCACCACACAGTAAGACTGAATTTACTGGAAGAAAAGTGTAGTGCATTGCAGTGTTGCTAAGCACAAAAACATGCAGTGCTCTGCAAGAGCAAGACAGCGCATGACATCTAGAGGTGCTCATGTAGTGAGTAAAACAATACATCCTTTAATCAAAATGATTGATTGCGGCTACAAATAATTTGCTAATGGCCGTTTCAATTCCCATGAAAGGTGGTGGATTCAGGGTTGGCCATAGAGCTTTCTCTTTGCACAGGAAAGTGGTGGACTATGAGGGCTACCAAGTAAATTCAGTGGCTTACACATGCCCTTATAACATCCCTCCAACAATTCCCCCCTTCCTCCCCCCCAAGAGAGGCACCTGACAACCACCCTGTCTCCCTTAACCCCCCAAAATTTATTTTCTGATCCCCATGATCTTGTCCTGTAAATTAGTTAATACTGTCCAATTAATGAGAAATGAACATGTTTTCTGAACAGAATGAGTATTTATGACATCCCCCTTTACCTTCCTGTCAAAATATGGGACAGAAAATACATCACTGTTGGCATGCAACTGAACGAATGAAAATAACGAGCTGCTTTTCACATGTGCACCAATTTCACTGCGGAGCAGTTAAGCACAACTTTTACAACTGCATAACAACTTCCTACCACATGTACCTATCCGTCTTTGTTTTTTTTTTAATGCATCACTTAATTTTGGGTACTGTTTCACTGCAACGCTTAGTCACGCATGACTTTCTTGTTAAATTTTGTAATGAAACAAACCATTGCAGGCAGGTTTTGTTTGAGCAGCTGCATCCTTTTAGCTTCAGTACTCTTAAACATTAAGGCTACGTGCCAGAAGGTTGGTGTGTTGCCTTTGTGCTCATCAGCTTTAATTTTGAAGTCAAAGAGTCCTCCATTTCTTTTATCAGGCTAGGCTCAGGTGCAGACATCACTTACAGCACGTAGACAGACAGGGACCAAAAGAACGACAAAGTTCTTTTGGTCCCTCTCTATGTACGCGCTGTAAGTGGTGTTTGAAACAATGGTACACCAACTAGCCCGTACCCAAAGCCTGCTTCAGGTACAGAACATTTTTGTAGAAGCAGGAGGGTGTTCATAAAAGAGCGTCGTCGAGAGCTTTACTGGGGCTGCAAATGACCTTCATGAATATGAAGGTCATTTGAAGTTCACTAAAAAAGAAACATAAGTGGAGTTGTATTAATAATTTACCATTCTAGAATACCAAAAAAGCCTGTCTTACAATGACAGGAGGCTTGACAAGCCAGAAAATATACAAAACTGAAAGACAGGTGGCACTGTGCCTTGAGGTTCCTACCATGCAAACAGGTGGGTACAGTAGTAGAGCAGCAGCTCCCAGGTTTATTTTATGCGGACGAGTAAAGTGATTATCTAGGGTTTATCTAGGGTTTATCTAGCTAACAAGCAAAATCATTTGCAACGTCTGGTTAATGTCTGTGGACAGGAAGGCGAGAATTTAGGTTTGAAATTTAGCGTTGGAAAATCAGGTGTTATTGTATTCAACGAAAACAGTGAACAGACAGTGGCAATACAGGGCCAGGAAATACCTTGGGTAAAAGAATATAAATATCTTGGTATATGGATGAACGAAGGCAATAGATATATGGAAACACAGGAAAAAAACAATAACAGCAAAGGGGAAGCGAAATGCAGCTATAATGAAGCACAGAGCGCTATGGCGATACAATAGGTACGAGGTGCTCTGGGTTACGTGCAAAGGTGTAATGGTTCCAGGACTTACTTTTGGAAATGCAGTTGTTTGCTTGAAATCACGGGTACAATCAGGACTCGATGGCAACCAAAGGTCAGTGGGATGCCTTGCATTGGGCGCTCACGGGAAGACTACAAATGAAGCTGTGCAGGGTGATATGGGCTGGACAAGTTTTGGAGTGAGGGAAGCTCACAGTAAAATTGATTATGAAGAATGACCGAGGTATATGGAAGAAAATAAATAGGCTGAGAGAGTGTTGAAGTATTAGTACAGAAAAAACATTGATTCACAGCGGATTTTGGAAAAGACATAGGAAGCTTACCAGCAAGTATGCAGCCTGTACAGTGAGCAACAAAGCAACAAAGAACGTCAAGCGGAAAGTCAGAGAGGCTGAGATAATCTCATGGGTGGCGGCAATGGAAAGGAAACCTGCCATGAGTAACTATACTTAAGAGGAAAAACCGCAATCAGGAAAGAAACAATTTATGATAACTCAAAGGGAAGCTCATTACTTTTCAAAGCGAGATCAGGATGCCTCAGAACACACACTTATAAAGCGAGATATAAGAAGGAAGAAGAAGAATGTGCTTGCTGCAGTAAAGCAAGGGAAACGATGGAGCATGTTTTATTAGAATGTGAAGATTTCTGCCCATTGGTCGATTCAGGCACCACTGGATTCAGGCACCGCTGGGGTAAACGTCCGCAATAGAGATTAGTAAGAGGAGATTGGAAGATTGGTGGAAGTAAGAAAATGACAAAAAGCGGAGCCATAAGAAAACAAAGTTCACAATAGGGGTAAGAAAATGTGGTTATGGGAATTCATCGTGAGGTTTTTTTTTCTTTTTGTTTCTTTTTTCTTTCTCTTTTAATCTAAGTAAAACATTAGGCAGAATAATAGCAAGAGCTCGGTGGCGCAACACACCGCACCGTTCCAAAGGGGACGCTCATAACATCAATCCATCCATCCTGCATCAGCTGTGACGTCGGCGATTTTCACTATACCTGCTCGGGCCAGTTTATTTTTTATTGGTAAAGATGTACTGCACTGTGTCCTATAGGAGTCAGAGAATGAGCTTGGCAAATTTCGAGAACTGTTATTGTGCAACCATGGCCTAAATACAACCAGATATACTTTGAGATGAAGTTTGGCCTTCATTTTCTTTTTTACTAGTCAACAGCTTAGTAAGGTGTTGACTGTTAAAACATACTGTTGTGCCAAAAATCTTACTTGCAGCCTTTGTTACTGCATGGTTTAGCTTTGTTTGGAGAGACATTAAAAATAAGCACCCCAATAACCTAGAAACTGTCCTTGCTCATAAAATGTATTATCTAAAATTACTGGCTCAATCACAGTGAATACATGTTTACAGGCTCCTAACTTTTCAAGTTACTGTGGTAGTATACTAATATACAGAGTGCTATATGTTACAGAATTAAACCTTTAACAAAGGGGTAAATGATAGAACCAATAGGACTAATGTCATACTGAATACAGCCATTCAGAGTTAGTGAGAATACACTTTGTACTGCTGCCAATGAGTTGATTAAAATCAATTATGAAAATTTTATTAAAAATTTCAGCACAAATTGTACAAAATTGCACACAAGTTGCAGAGCACATTTAGAAACACCAGACAAGGTTACCAACAAAGTTCAATTCTTTATACATCTTTCTGTTTTGAATTAAGGCTGTCACATATTAAGTAATTATGTTGCTAAGTGTGTATATATGCATGCCTGTAGTGTTGCACTCTGAAGTGTATTCTCAGAAGCACAACTAGCATGCAGGCTGCAAAGAAGGTGACTGGCTCTGGCATCCAGAGTAAAACAACATCATGTCAGCAACTTTGTAATGGAAATAGAAAAGTACCAAGGCTGCAGGCACCAATCTTTTATGCAAGCTGTGAAGCACTTGATCTGGTGCTGGATATAGTCATGAAAAATGAGCAGACAAAATGGCATTTTCAACTGAACTGCCTTGCAAATAGAGTAATCCTTCCAGTGCTGCTGCTCTTTATCCTTTCATCAGTAGCCAAAAGGTGGCGACAACAGCTTACACTTTTGCTGCCTCAGCAGCAGCTAGCTTCTCCAAAGGTGAGGGGTCCAGACAAAGGCAACATAAAACATTTTTTTTGATAAACCAGGCAAAGAAAAGTGCTAAATGTTCTAATGAATGATCTGCACCATAAAATGCAAAAAAATGTAATCTTGTTGTGAACTTTCAATGAAAACAAAGCAGCAGTAAGCCCGATATCTGACTTTTAATATCATGAAGATGACAATGTAGGTCAATATATGCACGGCCAACAACTCTTGAGGGTGTATCTCATCAGAATTTAAGCACACATTCTAGTATAGCATAAAGTCATGCAGAATAATCTTTTATTAGGTATGGGTGTCAGGCACCATAACAGGCCCTCTCTTTGTCATAAAGTAGGAGCATCACTGAAGTTACATGGAGTGTACTCAGTATTAATAAGGTGTTTTCCTTAAGAGCAGAGTACCGTTTCCACACCTCTTTACATTAATTTTCACAGCATTGATAGATCAGATAACCACACTGACATTTGCTGCATTATGTTTAGCTTGGAGTGCACTTGAGAGTGATTTTTTTTGTGTAAAGGAAACATATAGAAGGCTTGTGCAGTGCATATCAGTCAGGAGAGAGACACCCGAATATAGGGGGCACCCAATGGAAACTCTTACATGACACCCAAACACCAGCAAATAGACCGACAGTGACAACTATGACCCCACGTAGGAAATAGGGGGTCAGCAGTATACTTGGTGGCAACTTGCATTTTGATTGATGAACTTAAGCCTAGCCAGATTACCTTAGAACAGCCATTTTTAAGCATTGCACCATGTCAAGTGGCATTGTAGTCGTGTGTGAAAACACTGAAAAAGATGGCCCTCTACTACACCTTGTACAACAAACACAAAGAACATACAAAGCAATGACAGTGCCTTGCAACTTGAAATTTAATGCGTGAACACAATGCGCAGACATGTACATAAAACAGGATGTGCATCACTTCTGTACAACTTCAGTCACACTTAACCTAAACATGCCTTGAGCACCTTGTTGCTTCTCCTGCAAAGAGTGCTGGAGATAACTAAATGAGCCAATTTGAATGCGCTATATTAATGCATCTTCTTTCCAAAGCGGTCAATGTTTTCTCCTTAAAGTTCACATTCTTTTCAGTTAAGCTGCTAGATATACATTTTGATCGTTCAGTTTATGTCTGATGGTACATGTATATATAGCCATCTTTTGTGCCACTATTAACATGAGACATGTGGCATATTAATCATAGGCAGCAGGTGACAGCTAGAGACAGTGACCTAGACTTACTGCATAATATTTCTGCAACACTGTGATAAAGTGCGATTTTTAAATGTTAAACATGCCAATGTAGCATTAGTACAAGATATTGAATTGTGAAATTTTTGACAACCCAAAGTGGCAAGTACGTTATAAAAATAAAAATTCTAATGTGTTGTGTTTTTCTTTCTAAGTACATTGGACTAAGTAATGGCTGCATAAAAAACAGCACAAAACACTGTTGCTACAAAGAAAAGTATACTTTGTTCTTCAAGTAGAATGTTAATTTACTACACCATTACCCAAAGCAATTAACTGTAAACTCATTACTGCATGAATTACTTCCTTGTGAAAAAATTAGGCAAGTCTGTGTAGGCCAGATATGCCTGAATAAGTCTCACTTTCTAAAGAGATGCATGGTTGCGATTTTATGACTCAACATTGTTGCATTTTATATGTAACCTATTCAGTTGGAAGCGATAACTGCTCCAGCCAAAGTTAATAAGTTCCCGACATTTCGGGACCGGCTTGGTCCTTTTTCACAGGGTGACTGAAGCAACCAAAGGAACAGCATCCTTTAATCTCCCGCCTTTCTTGCACTGCGATTTCCCCTCCGTTTCGGTTGCTTTGGTGATGCTGTTTTTTCGGCTTCTTCAGTCACCACCTGAAGATGGGACCGAGCTGGTCCTGAAAGGTTTAGAACCTCTTAACCTTGGCTGGAACAGTTTTCACTTCTAATATTTCCCACCCAGCCAGACAGATATCTGTCGAAGACGTTTACTTTTATACCAGCCATTTACAAGCATATATATCTAACGCCCAGGAAGAAAGACATTCCAATTGCAGAAAATTTGAAAGAACATCAGAACCACTGAAAAAATCTTGAAACATTGCTTTAAGAATGGAGACTTGTAGCTCCAGCTAATACAAGTTTCTAAAAAATTTAACAATTTCACGATCGTTATACTAAATGATAGCTTCGGTATATAAGCCAGATCATTTGTAGGCTTTGGTTTGTCAGCTTTTGCTTTGCATAACTTTTAGGAGCTTGAAAGAGACCCTTGTTGCTCTTTCACCTAGAGTTATTTGTTGATATTATTAGCTCTTGAAACATGGCAAGCTCTATACTATTTTCGTTGTAAACAACACGTCCACTTTAATTTTTTGACCTATTCACCAACCATAATGGTGCTAAGGAAGAGTATAGCCCATAAAAACATATTGCCACCAAATTTTTTTCTTTTGCGAGGAAACAAATCTCTGCTTGCCTCACAGAACTACTGTAAGTAGGCTAATAAACAGTAAAAAGCACCTTTGTATTTTTTGCACTCATTTCGAATGTAACAATTCTGTTATGGTTTAGTTTTAGCAATGTATCTGATTACTAGAGATGACACAGATTCCAGATCAATATGTAGGATTTTCTTTCTTTTCGATTCTATTGTGCTAGAAGTTGTTTGTGCATCATATATCACTTAGGGTAAGGGGTTAGACTACACCAACCTTTCAATTCAACCTGTGGAAAGTAAAAAGGATGGAAGCGTGGGCGAGTTGGCAATGAGCATAGCATGAATGAGGAGACAAAATGGTACCATGTCTTGTCTTTCTTATTTGTGTCCTCTTCTTCCGTGTTGCACTGATTTCATGCAGAAAGTATCTATGTAGCTAAAATTCACACACTATCCGTTCAGCCTAAGCAAGAGAATGAAATCCACCAGTACTGTTACATGCATTGTTTGGCTTTCGTGTGCTGGTCGCATTATTTTTTTTAATGAATTGCTGCTGAGCATTGGAATATCAAAACGATGGCCAAGCAACTTAATAGCAGCCAGGCAGGCTTTAAGTTGAAGGTTGTCGAGTTTACTCTTGAATTTGGGAATTGTGCAGCAGGCACAAAATGTGACGCAGATGAGAAGTGCGTTCGATGATGATGCAATCAAAGGATGCATTGAGCAACAAAAGCAGCAAAAAGTGCACTTTCTGAGGCAAGTCATGGAAATTTTTTGAACTGGAAGAAGAGCTCCCATGCTATGAGATGCTGCGTGTGAAGGTGCAAGCCTTTTCACGCGAAGAAAGCACACTGCGCAAGGACTTCAAAGCTAATGCTGCATGTGTATGAACATTGTTGTAGAAGGACCTCGCCTTTCAGCAAAGGATGATGCCATGCCAGCAGCCTCCCCAAGACAACACTGACAAAGTGCTCAGCTTTCAGAAGCATGTCCTCAGTCTGCACCATGAACACAACTACAATAAAACCTCGTTATACGTTTTGGAAAAAAAAGATGGAAGCAAAAATGTACTAATCGGGAAAACATACGATCCAAAGATGCTAAACAATTTTACAGACTCAACTGACATCTACGTAATGTGAAGTGTTGGGCAAATCATTGCAGCACGAGATGCTGACGTGCGCCAAGATGGTGAGGCCCGAGCGACTTGAGATACACATTGTTTGTGCAGCTTCATTAAGCTTTGAAATGCGCTTCTCAAATTCAGCCTGGGTCGGCAGCTTCTTCAGGTGGGGCATTTTGGTGGGAAGCTTTGATTTGTCTACTCGATGAATATCGTTGGGGCACTAATCGCTGATAAAACTGAGTGCATGTCAGCATTCTTATGCGACACAAATGGGCAAGTACTGCAAGGATGCTGCCATGACCGGTCTGTACTTTTGATGGCATGTGCAGTTTTTTTGTTTACATTTCTGTTCCTGCAAGTCAAAAACGTGCAAGTCATTCCTCGATAAATATGTTGTCATAGAAAGGAGTGAAGACAGGGTAACCGGAGAAATCACTGAAGCTGAAAAGATAAGCAGAGCAGGATGCATGTGTGTGAGCACACCTTCTATTTTCCTCTGCGATAAAGAGCTAGCGTTTCTGAGATGCTGATACCGGTTGTCTAAGTAATATGTCCTTCTCCGGGCATATAAAGGTGATGTATGTGAAGAATAAAGTTTGTTGGAATTTAGCGCTCGTACTGTTCGTGAGTGTCTAGATTTTACTGTCTCGTCCTCTGCAAGCTATTCGTTGCTACTCAAATCATGCACCAACAAGCCCAAAAAGCTACACTGCTGGATACAGCAGCCAGAAAGTGTATCACACAATCGCAACTTTGCGGTGCGCTGAATGTTGGTGCTGAAAGAGCATGTTTACCGGAACATATTAATTAGTAAGAAAGAAGTGCAGCAGCATTGGGTCATTTTTTTATTTCTATAACACGAATGTTGGTGCTGGGAAATCATATGAAACACCCTTGTATCTACGAGGTTTTACTGTATGTATTTTGTTAGATAGCGAATGCTGACCAGACCTCTGTGTGGTTTGACTGTGCCGAGAAATGCACAGTTGAAATGAAAGAAAAAGCACTGTCATGGGGGCAATCACCACAGATTACCAACATTGCACCGCTATGCTGTGAGCCCCCCCAAGTCGTTTTGAAAAGGAAAACTATTTCTAATAATACTTTACCCAAAGGGAATCGTTGTTAAAGCACAATAAAAGGGCTGGATGGACAATGAGCTTCTGCTTGAATGGGTAAAAAGCATTGGGCATAACCAGCCAGGCACCATGTTGTCCTGGCAGCTTCCCCGACATGCCGCAGCAACTGGGCGTCAACACAAATTAGCCTTTTAAATTTGGATTCCAAAGGCAGTATGCCAAATGGATGGCAAACAGCAGCAACAAGCAAACACCGACCAAGTGGCTCAAGAGGGCACCACTCCCGACTTTGCATGCCTAGATCCTGCCCACATGGTACTTTTGTGTCTATGGACATTGAATCGTGAAGTTTAAGGGTGACCAGAATCTCAAACAGTTTGGACTGCGCTGGAGTACAGCATCAGCTCGGTGTCAGAGGATTTGGTGAGTGGTGGCAACTGAGAGGAGATGATATAATTTGCACAAAAAAGTTAGATTAGCTTATTGAAATGCTGCTTTTAGTTAAAAACAATTTTTTTATCAAGCACACTGTGTACATGGGCCGCATCCTGGAAACTTGCGCGTGAATCTGGGAAAGAAAGAAGTGCGGCCTTTATACATTTTAAATCCTTTTACTGGGCGTTGATAAATGCTAACAGTTTTCCATTTGTCTCAACTCGTGGACCGTCAAAATGCAACACCTATGATAACACTGCTGACACTCGTCATTGCCCTAGCGTTGTGACATGGCTAGCATCTACCAAGGTGCTGTTTCTGCAGTGCAACAGCAGTTGTCTAATGCGAAGCGTCACACCATGTTGCCTCCACATATTGTTAGAACTGTGTGTGGAGCTCAAGCACAACACTAAATCTCGCTGTCACTTTCAATGCTTCACTTCTTGGTGAAACTGCCAATCTTCATGTCTCATTTCGCAAAATAACTACAACACATCAAAAAATTAGTCTGTAATATCCATGATTTTGCAATTGCATCAGCTAAAGAACCTTGCTGACAGTCAAACTTGTTTACCTAAGCGGCAACAATGCTTGGATCTACTTAAAAAACCAAAACTTCTTAACTGGAGACCTCAATAGTTATCATGATTCAATAAGGGGAATTTGAGTAAATCTATAGCTGCATTCCAGGCGTACAGACTTTTGGACTAGTTCGTTTGATACAATTACTGCGACCATAACATTTACACACCCTCGACAAGAAAAAACAAGGATGGTGTGTTATGGTCACAGTAACTACGTCACTGCATGCGTATGGGCAGTTACAACGTCTGTGAGCAGAGAGAAATGCCACTTATTGTTTTGTGGCACAGCACACAGCTGACAAAACAATGCATACCTCGTTGTTTGCAAATCACAGGCAATCTATTTGTTAGACATTAAATGGAGGCCCAACCCTTGAGATGGCTGGATTTTGGAGCATCGTTATGAAAACAGTATGAAAGCCATAACAAAACATGGTTCGAAACAAAATATGTAAATTAATACGAGCTGGTAAGGTACAGTGGAACAAGCATAAAAAAGAAACAATAGAATAACTTCATTTTATATGATACAAAATGCACTAAAAAAAAACTAAACATTTTCAAAGGGAATGAAATATATCAAAAGCATTACAAAACACAGCACTCCCAACACCTTTGCTGCATGTTGCTGTTTGAGGACTCTTAAATGACTAGGAATGTTTCATTGTGCCTGGAAGACACACTCTTGGAATTTTCAGGAAAAGCAGCATGCGACTTTATATATCTGACTGAGGCATCTGTGGTCCACTGATCATCACAAATGCTCAGCTTGTTTTTGACTTGGCCGCTTCTTGTGGAGCATCACCAGAGCCACTCGGTGTCTTCTCTTCTTTTTCAGCATTGACTGTTGGACACAAAAAATTTTGTAAAAAGGTTAGCAAGCCTACATTCAGCAAGGAAATTGCTGCTTTACAGAACCATAAACACTACAAGACTCTACATTTGAGAGGAAACAAGATGAAACAGCAATAGCTGAGTGAAACCCAGATTTCCTCTAATAAACTGAAGCATTACACCAGGCATTTCCCCATGTTATGACATAAAGAGGCCACTCATTTAGTACTGAGGTCACATTTGTGCGGAATCTGGCAGCACACAAAAAGAAGTCTGCCTTTGCATTGAGGCCGACATAGCTGCAGTGCTCACACTACCATTCATCAAGCTTGCATTCATCTCACTGCATCTGGCTAACCAGTGCGAGCATAATGCTCACAACTCCCAGCTCTAGTCCAATGTGAAGAATTGCTAAAATGGCACCTCCAACTGTCTCACTGCACATGTGTTGATCTGCACACTTATACTATTGTGCCATTTGTCAGTGGTTAGAATACATAGCTCACAAATGAAAGTAATGAGCTCGTCGTTGGTTGGAGAGACATGGATTCTTTTTTCTGCCAGCATAACTTTTGATAAAAGGCAAACTGACAGACAGACATTCTAAGCGAGAGCCTGATATCAGCACCATTAAAATGGCTATCACCATTAAAACAAAAATGATGGCAAAACTGCAGGATTTTACAGGAACTTTAACAGTTGCAAGCTCAAAGTTTCATAGAAAGTTCAAAATATTCTTTCAGCACCATGCACTATTTCTCTAGGTCCAAGCAGCAGATAGCATTACGCTGCGGTTGCTGCTAATTAGTGTAACCCTTTGTTGGAAACAACAAGAGGAAAACCTGTGCCATGTTTACAACATCACCCACGTTTACAGACATGCACATACACAAGACACACACACAAAGCATGTCAGAAAGCAGAGAAACATCTTGCATGGAGAAACAAAAATGGCTCATACCAGTTTCACATGAGCACTTCTGAAGACCAGTGAAACCAATGGCTAAAGACATCTTAAATCTTTATTGGGTTTGTTTTACAAGCCTGGCTGCTGAAGCATGGAGCTCGTGCATTTCAGTAGGTGTAGGCTTCAATAATTAACACAGAAAGTTGGGCTAGTTGGTGTTGATGCAGTTGCTGTGATATAGTCAATAGTGTGAACAAGACATACAAAAAAAGAAGAGCGGAACAGGACAGAGTCTGTCCTGTCCCGCCCTTTTTTCTGTTAGTCTTGTTCACGCTATTAACTATGTCGCAGCAACTGCATCAACACCGGCTAGCCATTTGTCTTGTCTTTGACTTTGACAGGGCAGAGTCTGTCCAGTCTCACTCTTTTTTCCATTTGTCTTGTTCACACTATTAACTATGTCACAGCAACTGCAGGTTTCAGTAGTCATTGAAAGCACCTGTGCGACTCTAGTATTACTTCTACTACTGATCACGTGGACTACTTCATCGAGAGACAGACCCTATCGCAAGAAAGTGAATGCCAGCTGCTCATGGTCAACAGTGCCCGACAGGCCTTTACATTTTTGAACGAGGCTGCATATATTATCTTTACATTATATGTCATGCTGTTCTGCTCTAGCTTCCCACTGCTGCCTTTGAGAATGGGCAAAATAGACAGTTGTGGCTTGATCATACAACTTTTTAGTGCATGAGGCCTGCAAAGAAAATTAATTTATAAGCAACTAATGCATCTAGTTGAAATTGAAAGGTACAGTGTATACATCCACGAGTGGCATGCCAGCATGCTGTAGCTTGTAGTACCTATAAAAATTTGTTGAGCAGACACACATAGACTGACAGAAGAGAAAGGTAATAATAGAGTGCTCGTCGGTCACATTGTTTTTGTCATTTTTCGAGTCTACTGTAATTTTTCATTATGCCACACCAACAACCCCAAGCATCTGCAATTCTCAATTTTAGGAGTGTGCAAATATTCAAAACTTTCATATAACGAATTGAATAGCATCGCATTCAATTCGGTCTTTGAATTGAATAGTCCCTATCCGTGAATGCGAATATTTTTCAAATACTTGCACAATATTTTAAAATGTCAATTGTACCCAAATAAACATAACAGAGCAAAAGCACGGTATGTTTTCACCCCCAAGAGCATAGTATATACATAAAACTTGAGAACTTGCACAGTGGAGCAGCCTACATCACTTAACCATACTTCACAGGCTGTACAGCAATCGATTTCAGTCTATGAAGAACCCTGTGCAAGCAAAGAAACTACCTGTTTGCTTCTAATGCTCCATTTGTGCATTCAATAAACACTTCATAATGTACTATGCAATGACAGAAACTTGCTAACTTAAACGATAGAGGGATATGAACATTGCTTTATTCTAATTGTGATAACAGCTGTTCATTACTCGAAAACTATTGTAAAGTATTCTATAATCAATTTACTTCTGGCACTATCCGATTCATACTGAATTTGGTCTCAAAAATCACTGTTCGCACATCCTTACTAAATTTCAAGCTGACTGCTGAAACTTAAGAAAAAAAAAAAAAAAAAAAACTGTCATCCCAACCCTGCAAAAGTGGATGTCCAGTAAAGCTGTTGAAAACCATCATTAAAACTGCTGTGGGGAGGGATATGCAATGCTTTGTCGCCTTAGAGTAATTGGTGCTCAACATGGCAAATGAACATTAACTTGGGAAAAACTGCGACGATGACTATAACCCACAAGAAAGACCTTTGAAAATTCCAATACAGCCTGGGCAATCATTGCTTGTATTTTGTTTCAGCATATGCGTACCTTGGCCTTGTCATTACATCTCATTTAGGATAGAATGAACATGCATCATACATTAAACAAAGGCTTTGAGAAAACTAGGATGCATAAGACGGGCACTAGTTAAGGCAACCCACGAAACTAAATTACTTGCCTATAGAACATATATAATATCAGTACTAGAGTATGTGTCGGCTGTCTGGGACTTGCACACAGAAGTTAACATAGATAAACTTGTATCAGTACACAGGAAAGCCATACAATTTATATTTAATGCCTACCAACGTGACACATCACCAACAGCTCTTTTGGAAAGTACAAAATTGGAAACTTTAGAACTGAGAAGGCATTGGGAAAGACTGAAGCTATCCTATCTTATATATAATAACAAGTTGGCAATAGAAAAAAGTGAATACATCAAACCAATCTTGTGCCATGAAACACGTTCGCCTCACCCTAAAAAAGTTACTGAACACCTCTGCCATACCAATATATACAGGCATTCCTTCTTTTCTCGTATGACTAACGACTGAAATAATTTACCACCCAAAGTACTTGAAAGCTCTGATCTGAAATCGTTTGTTTTTGCGTTGCCTGCACCGTCTTACTGACAATTCTACAGTTTATTCTAATCCCCATGCACTCATAGAGTGACTGCTTTACTTCCTATTTAACTTGTTGTCGCTTTCGTAATAAATATGCTCAAGTTTACTTATATTATTGCTCTCGGCATTATTTGCTGCACTATGTGTGACATCTGTACGTCACTTTTGTCTGAGAGGTTGTACGAAGTTGTTTTACTTGTTATTGGATATTATGCTTTTGTATGGTATGCGTATTGGTTCGGCCATTATTATTATGTTACATAAGTGGTAGTTGCTACTCCTGTGGTGCTTAGGTGGTGTTAGTTCATATTGCTGTAGTATTATATAACTTTGTTTAGATTTATGTATCATTTGGGCTTTCATTCTATATGATTATTACTTTTTTTTCTTTTTTCTACTGTAGTAAGATTAGCTTTACATTTCATTCTGTTCTGTATTTTTTGTGTTATGTCATTTCCAATGTATCGCTCACCCCTGCCTAATGTCTGGCATTTAGACTGGCAGTTTTTCTTAAATAAATAAATAAATAAATAAATAAATAAATAAATAAATAAATAAATAAATTGGCTGTACATGTTTAAGGTTAGATGTGCTCGGCATTTTATATGAATGCACAGAAAGAGACAACGGCCGAGCAGGACGAGCGCGAGCACCAATAACAACCGTCTTCTTCCTCTTCTGCTGGCACCCGTATTTCTCTATACAATCACTCCTTGGCAAAAAAGGAGCCATCCTGGCGACCTATAGAACTGGCAGCTCTGGTGGGTCGTAGTGCGGCTTCAGTCAGTTGACATGAACAGTTTTGCGTCTATGATGCCATTCGTCCGTAGATGGCTGAATAGGCTCAATGATGTAGTTGACCGGGGATGTCTGTTGTAGAACTCGGTAAGGGCCATCATACTTTGAGCTGAACTTTGTAGAAAGGCCAGGAGTAGATGAAAGAAACACAGAGCTATGCCAACGTTGCAGATGAATATGATGGAAAAGTATTAGGCATGCAGTGGAACACAAATCATGATAATTTTGAGTTTACTCTGAAGTCAGTAATAAAATGCTAACATCAACAAAGACAAATACAAAACGGTATTTACTAATGACGGCACCCAGGATCATTGATCCTCTTGGAGTACTTTCACCCTTCACAGTGACAGTGAAACTTATATTTCAACAATTATGGGTTTGAAACGTTTCATGGGATGAAGAATTACCCAAGGAAATAAGTACGCCTTGAAGTATTGGTGCACAGACGTCCTACAGCTTAGCTCGATTAGAATTCCCCGCTGCATAAGAAGCAGTCTCCAAGGAATCACGGATACAACAGAACTACACATTTTTGTGGATGCTAGTTTGAGAGAATATGGTGCATGCACATATCTGAAAGCAACCAACCTGCAAGGCGAGCCCATTACTATGTTCACAGCAGTAAAATGTCGAGTTGCACCGATGAAAATGCTCATGTTGTCAAAGTAGGAGCCAATGGGCACAGTTATCGGAGCAAGGTTGTTGAACTACATCTGATCTGCATGGGATTTCTGACATTTTCCTTGCATTATGTGTCCTGACTCTACTGTTGTTCTCAGCTGGATCCGAGGAAGCAGAGACAAACTGAACCAGTCCGCTAAGAACCGAGTGAGGGAAATTTCAAGTGTAACAATTCCTGAAGAATGGCGTTACTGTCCAAGACAAGAGAATCTGGCAGACATGCTCACACTTGGTGTAACTGCAAAGGCTCTTTTGGAAAGCCGCATCTCGTGGAGTGGTCCATAATGGCTCACGTGAGCGAGTTCAAAACGGCCTCCAGAAACAACTCTAGTGTCAGAGGATAAGGTTGAGCTAGGATCTGAGTGTAGTGTTTAATGTCATAATACAGGCCCAAAAGAAAAATGAAACATTCATCCATTTAACAAGACTCAGTGATTTACAGAAGTCACTGCGTATCACTGCGATGGTATTACGGTTTGTTGATAAATGTCATCATATGCAAAAACCCTGTCAAGAAAATATTTATGCAGGAGAAATTAGGCAGGCTAGAGAATTATGAATTCTTCAGGTTCAGAAAGAAGTTTTTAAAGGAGATATCTGGCAACTGCCGTGCAAAAATGCTATTAACAAGAATTCTGCGCTGAAAGATCTGCATCCATTTTTTGGTCCTAATGGAGCACTTCGCCTTGGTGGACAACTTCAAGAGATGGTTGATGCCTGACAGAAGAAACATCCTGTCATTCCTACATGTAAGCATGCATTTACAAGACTGATTATGACAGATGCACACTGCTGTGTTTTATGTGGTAACGTGTCAAGCATAATGATGCAAGTGCAACAAAGATTTTGGATTACACAGGCTAGGCAAGAGGCCAAAAGAGTAATCAAAACCTGTTTTTTGTGCAAATGATACAATACAAAACTGACAGATGTGAAGTGTGCTCTTATACCCGTAGACAGAACCAGAACGCCTCAAGCCTTTGAAGTTGTCAGAGAAGATTTTGCATGCCTGCTTTACGTAAAACAAAGGGAGCTTGAGTCTGGCATTTATAAGTCTTTCGTTTTGCTTTTAACTTGTGGGCGTACCAGAGCAGTACACCTTTAACTGACTAGTAATCTGTCAACAACGGTCTTCCTCCTTGCGTTTCACAGATTTCTATCATGCAGAAGAGTTCCTCTATCTATTCTGACAATGCCCTGGCATTCAAAAGAGAATCATGGGACTTGCAAGACTTCTGGAGCGTTATGAATGGTTGACCTTTTGCCACTTTTTTTGCTTCCCACTGCAACGAATGGAAGTTCATTGTACCGAGTGCACCATGGTGGTGGGGGAGGTTGATACGGTCAATGAAGCCGGTGCTACGCAAGACACTTGGCTCGATAACGAAGAGGTAACAACATTACTGGTGCAAGTGGAGGCTGTAATTCTAGACTACTGACCTATGCGTACACAGATACAAGAGAACTTGCTCCAATCTGTCCAGCCAATTTTTTAGAAAGTCTTTGTTAGCTAAACCGGAGTATGGCTGTGAGGAATACCAGAGCCGAATTTTGGAAACTAGCCAATAAGACTTCATTAGAAGACTACAATATCGGAAGAAGCTCTCAGACACCTGTAGCTTTGTTGGAAGAAAGAGTATCTACTCGAATTTCATTTACTTCATCGCTATCCTACAGCGACAAAGGTTTAAAGGTGGACGACATAGTGATCGTCGGGGAACCCAATGGCTTGCTATGCATTTGGCCACTCGGAAGAATAACCGAGGTCTATCCTGGACATGATGGATTGGTATGAACCTGCTGAGTTCAGACTAAGGACAGGAAGTTAACAAGGCCTGCGCAAAAACTGTACCCACTAGAGATGACATATGTTTCTTTGGGCAGGGAGAACGTAGCTACATATAATAAAGAATGGCCGCTCATATAGAAGAGAGACGGAGGATGAGGTTTGAGTGGGCCCTCGGTGTTTGAGCCAGTCTCTTGCACTTTCAATACTTCGTTTGAAATTCCAGATGTTCTCATGGCATGCAGCGCTGCAATACTTTGCAGACACGATCATCAGCATGTGGGGATGCGCTGTGTTTGTGTGTTTAAAATAACCAAACCTGGTGAGCGGTCCTTTAAGCTTTTGTTTTGTAATAATGGTTGAGATTCTGAATAAGCACTTAAAACATAGTCTACATTGTTCTTCATAAAAGCTTCTGCAATAAAAACATCTTCCAATTTTTGGTCAGAATTCGAGACAATAGCATGGCATGAAAGGGGTTAATATGCCTGCTGCCCAGTCAGTAAAGCTCAATAGAAATATGTCTTCTAATGTTTCTTGTATCTTTTACGTATAATTTTTGTATCACGTGAGACTCCAATGAACTCTTACTTATTCATAAAGCAAAAAGAATGACATGTTGTAGAGCTGGCCTTATGGCACTGCAGCAAGAGTACTAATGGAATGTCCCTTGTGATGTGCAAGGCAAGAAAACTAACGTACTGTAATAGGTTTAACTGGGATGAGAAATAGCAGCTGCACAGTATACCACACACAGGCTGTAGCAGAAAGGATATTATAGTGTTACACTACAAGGGCTGCCTTCATTGTCATCCAAGAGGAGCACCATTTTTGCTTGGCTGATTGCAGTGCACACCATTTAGCTGCTGCATGTGGATTAGCATCTAAAATGACAAGCTCAGTCTGACCAAATCAAAGAAGTACACAGACATGAACACTATGTTTTCAAGCGATGTGCGTATTTCCTACCTCACCTTGGCGTGTACGTGTGAAGGGCTTGTGGCCAAAATCCACCATGAGAGAAACTCGCGAGCAATACATTGCTGTTTGCTGCTTTAAATTATGTGATTTGCGCACAGGTACTTGGACTGAGCCAAACATCTCGTGATTATTTTGCAACTGCTATACCAGATGCTACACTTCAACAAGTCTGAATGCAAAACTGCATTCTTCTCCAAACTCACAAGTGCCCCAGCATTTCATTGTCATGCAATGACAGAGTATCCTCTGACGAGACAGAGTATGCTCTGACCAACATTCAAGTGTGAAAGACAGCATACATACTTCCAAAAATGTCCAGTGGTGGTTCCAACAGGCTTTTTCGTTGGCTTTGCAGTGTGTATCTAGTTTAAAGACGAAAAGACAAACAAACAAATGATTGAATACAGATGAATACAAAAAATAAAAGTTAATTTTGCGAAAGCAACTATTCAGAACAATGGGTAGGTGGAACTTTGTTGTGCCAATGCTAGGCAACCTACACACCTTGTTTTGATGGAGGGCAACGAGCATACTTGCATAGCCCCTGGAATCCTCCCATCACAATGCTTCCCACACATGAAAGCAGGCTGATGGGTTTTCAAGCAGAGTTTTCATTCGGTGATAAGATCTCATTTTAACTGTGCATGGGTGACGTGTCCAGCACAACAGATTGTTTTCTTCTCAGACATGTCTGAGCCAAACTGCAGCAAACAAATGAAAGCTACCCAGTGCGTCTGCAAGTCAATGCACAGCCTTCACGTATTACATACTAGTTAATGCCTTCTACAAAATAACATCCACACATTGGCAATAGTTGCTTGTAAAGGTCAACTATAGTAGCTTTGCAGATCTGAATGAAATTTGTATCAAGAACTGCTAGCCTTAGAAGTTAAAGGAAAAAAAGAAAAGGAGCTAAAAGATTATGCAAACTACTGAGATGCATTTTATTATTCACGACATTGACTGCTTACTTAAAAATTCACCAGCTTTATTCTGTAAGGAATGCTGTGAATACTGCTCTACTTGCTGATTGAATGGTCTGCAATGCACATAACAAAGAAAAATTGTCACAGCTTTTTATTGCTGTCAACAGCCCCATCCTTTCCTTCTAAGATAATCAGATGCACCAATATGCTGCACCAACAAGGGTAGAAAAAGTTGACTTGACAGTGTTACATGACAAAATTTTGTGCTTGTCACCCTTTCAGTGCTTCTCAATGCCCATAAAATGTGGAAAGTAGCATAAATTATTTTAAGTACTGTAAAAACCCGCATATAATACGAGTTTCTTTTTATTATTAGCGTCCCAAATCTTCGCCTCGTACTATATGCGGATCCAAACAAAAATTTCAGTAAGAAATTTGGGCTAGAAGTTTTGGTTTCGTTATTGCTGCATGACTGCAGCATCATTTCTTTAATGTTGAGTGCACACCTTGGCAGCATACGTGTAAACCATGCTTTGTGAAGTGCATGTTTTTTTATTCCGCATTGAAGGACCAAGACGTCCCGACCACGAAAACAGTACTCGGCTGCTTTCAAGAGAAAGGTTATTTTAGCCGCACAGGACATCGGCAACAGTGTGGCTGGGAGGCAGTTTCGCGTCAACGAGGGAAGCATTTGCGGATGGCGTCGACCGAAGGAAGCCCTTCTCGCGTGCAGTGGAATGCGAAGAAGCTTTCGCGGCCCTAAGAGTGGGAAATTCTCGGAAATCGAACTCGCCCTGATGGAGTTCATACGCCAACAGCGAGCTGCCCATCTAGCTGTAACCGTGGAGCTTATGCAGGCAAAAGCTAAGGAGCTTGCAAGAGAAAAAAGGCTACGGAGCTCCGCCTTCAAAGCGGGCAAGCACTGGATTTATCGCTACATGTGCTGTGCTGGTTTTTCCTTATGCCGCCGAGCTTCGATTTTGCAAAAGCTGCCAGAGTCGTTCGAAGAGCTGCTTGTGGCTTTCCAGCGCCACATTATTTCGCTGTGCAAGTCCAAGAACTTCCAGCTCGAGGCAAATCGGCAATGCTGACCAAACGCCGGTTTATTTGGACATGCCATTGCCCCTCACCGTGCACGAAAAGGGCTCTAAACAAGTTTATGTCTGGTCCACTGGCAATGAGAAAACGAGTTACCGTCATGTTGTTGTACATGGCAGACGGACGCAAGCTTCCGCCATATGTCATCTTCAAGCGAAAGACAGTGCCTAAAGGTGAGGAGCTGCCAAAAAATGTGGTCATGAGATGCCATGAGAAAGGCTGGAAGAATGAGAATCTTGTGCTCGAGTGGATAAAGTCCATCTGTTGTAGGCGGCCCGGCACACTGTTGTCATTCCCGTCCATCCTTGTGCTGGACGAATTTCGTTGCCGTTTGGCTGACTCGGTGACGAGGCTGTTGCGTGAATCTGGCACTGAACTTGTTGTTATCCTGGGTGGGATGACGTCTCAGCTGCAGCTTTTAGATGTTTGCGTGAACAAGCCGTTCAAGGACGCGGTCAATCGGTGTTATGCAGATTGAATGTGCTCAGGTGAGCCTGCAGTGATGCCGACCGGATGGCTGAAGCGGGCTTCGCCAGCAGCGCTATACAAGTGGATTGTGGACATGTGGGCCAGCATACCAGAGGACCTTGTGCGTTGTGCATTCAAGAAGTGCGGCATCTTAAACGCGCTCGATGGCACAGAGGATGAGTACCTCTGGGAAGATATGTCCGACAAAGAACTATGAATAAAGGGAAATCAGACATCCACCCGTTCGTAGCAATTGCTACAAAGGAAACCCATACGGGTTGTCCCGGACCAGGACGAATTTTTCTTCAACTATGAGGCTTTCCTTTCGAGGAAGCCGTATGGGTTTCCTTTGTAGCAATTGCTACGAACGGGTGGATGTCTGATTTTCCTTTATTCATTATTTCTCTACACCTTGCGGGTTTCCGCAGAACTACTATGTCAGACAAAAAACTATCCGAAGAGAGCACAGCTGAGGAAGCCTGATTGAAGTGTAGAGTGCAATTTAAATGTTTTTCTCGAGTTTTCCTAACTCGTATTATACGCGGATAAAACTCTTATTCCATTTCGTGTCCCAAAAATTTCACCTCATAGTACTCATAGCAAATGTAATTTATAATGCATCTAAACTTATATTTCTCTGTAGTGCCCCTTTACAAACAGATGATGACACTGCTCACAAAATCCCTGCATAAGCTTGCGGCAAAGAGTGCCTTAGTTGCCATGAGAGAGATGGCTGAGCTGTTCCAAGAGAGCCAGTAGTGTCACATGTGGACCTACGAGTTGTGGATCGCTATCATTGCAACCACCACGCTGACCACTATCATCCACCAGGTAACTAGGCACAAACGTATATGCTATGAAACGACCAGCTGAGTTTGTAGCCATTTTTGGGACTTGGATTACAAAACTATGAGGACACCCAAACACTTCTTATGAGTTGTGAATGAGAAGGCACTAATTTCCAATCGAATGCCGCTGAGTGGTCCTTTTGGTTTTGCACTGTGAGTAATGTGTTCGAGTTTGCTGTGGGGTATGTATGTTATAGCGTTTTGCGATTAAATTAGTGTGGGTTACTTTTTTGTACAGTTTCTACGTTAGCATGTTGGCTATAGACCGGAATCATTTGAACGATACTGCTGAGAAATCAAGGATGTCGCATGCCATTGATGTCCTGCACGAGTGACCGAGTAAGCACCAGTGGCCACCAAGAGTGGCAGGCACGTGCAGCAGCTAAGCCCAGTGGGGGTGAGAGAAAAAAATGAACTGACACCGGCTACCAAGAGTGAGACAGCAGCACCTGCACGTGTGCGTCTTATGACTACTTTGCAGATGACAACTTGTCTCGACTTACAGCATTGCTGTGCTGCATCTGTTCCGTCAAGGTGTGCTGGTGATGTAGTGTTTCTTCATTAAACCCTTCGTGTGCTAGGGTGGCAGCGGTTTAGTGATGCCAGCTATTTCGCTGAACGGGCCATTTTATGCTGTTGCATCCATAAGTATCCATCCCGACACCAAATACTAGTCCATCTAATCACTCAGTTATGCAACATTGTGTTTCTTACATGGTAGCTATGCCTGATCGAGACTTATGCCTCATGTGCAATGTCGCTAACAAACCAGAAATATGCACTAGTTTTGAAGAGAGCTTTTGCAGTGATGTGCACTTGTGAGCACTTTCGAGTGCATTTGCTCGGTTCACAATTTCCCACAAAGGGTGATGGTAAGTGTTTGGTGCTTCTCCTCTAAACAAAATGCATTATCAAACTAATGCCTAGACCACAATGCTTTTGCCTGCATCTATGTGAATATGAGTTCAGAATTTCACACGTGCAGGACAAGTGCATGCCCAATGCAGATAGTCAGATGCAGGTTGTCAAGGAAACCTCTACAGCTTGAAAATAAAAGCCTAGCATCAGTGGTGTATGAGTGAAAACTTTTGACAGCTGAACAGCTGCTGGCCTATGCAGTCATGCTGAATAGGACAAGAGTTGAGCTCTAGAAAGACTCAACCATGTCTATGGTGATGCAATATTCGGTAACTAAGTGGCCAAGTTAGAGACTCTCATGCAGGATGTATGCAAATACGAAAGTGTTGCTCAGGGGTAGTCAATCAAACTATAAGGACTTTTGCTCAGAGGTTCAAACCAGTCCATTCATCAAGACTATGCCAAGTAGTGCTTCAACAAATGCGCACTAAACCTCAAGGCACTGCGAGAATCTGGGCTTGATACTGAGAGTCCACTTGACGACCTGTCAGCAGCAGCGACATGGAAGCTTTTGTGAGTAGATGTACGGCCCGTGGAAGGTTTGATCCTGACTGAACCAAAACAAACGCCCCGTCTCAAACTATCGTGGCAATAATTGGCATGGATTTGTTTTGTTGCAAAAGGAAGGACTACACTACAACTGTGCACTATTATTTGAAGTCTTTTGTTAGTCAAGCTCCAAGAAACACAAACAAAGAATGTCATCCACTATTTTTAACCAGTTATTTACTCATTATTTACTCAACCATCCCAGATGATGTGCTTCAGTCAAACAATGACCCTCCAGTCTATTTCAAAAAAATTCTGAGGGTATGGAGACTAATATATATAGCCTGAAAGAGCCATTTGAACAGCAATAAATATGCTTTGCAATTTGAGCAATGATGCAGATGATCTTTTGGCACACAGAACAACTTCAAACTAAAGATACTCTTTGCTGCAAATTTCTGAGGGGTCGATGATTGACAATGAATGACTCTATATTTCAGGAATATTGGAACCAATGTGTGACTGTAAGCGAAATATTGGCAAAGGAACAAGCTAAGGGAAAGACAAGAAGCCAGAGACGATAAAATTTGGCACTAGACTCTTCTACTTTGGCATCCTGGCACCATTGTGTAAATCCATAAAGAGGCACAGCAGGAAAGAATACTAATAAGGCCTGCAACTACCTTGAGATTATATGTGGTGCA
This sequence comes from Dermacentor albipictus, assembly GCF_038994185.2. NCBI lineage: Eukaryota > Metazoa > Arthropoda > Arachnida > Ixodida > Ixodidae > Dermacentor > Dermacentor albipictus. The sequence continues at coordinate 316,662,907 of NC_091821.1, read as the reverse complement.
CAAATATAAGAGAAATGTGTGTTACATGAGGAAACGCCTTCAAGAGATCCCTTGGAAACACAATGCTTTTGTCACAACCTAGAGCTGGTCGCACCAGTTGCAGTGATGAAACAGTGAGGTTACTGCAATGCCTGAACTTGTCAGGGAGACACCTCATTGGGAGAAAAAAAAAAGTGCCGTATGTGGTCATACCAATGAAGGACCACAGTCACCGCCACTGCCATGACGCTTCTGCTATCCTCAACTACGTAACTAGGGATTATCGTATCTACTCTATAACAACTGGCTATGCTCATAGTCTCTATAAGACTAGCTTTGGACTAACAACAATAGATATAAGTCCTGACACCAAGTATAAGCTATCGAATCCCTAGGTTATGCAACAGCAGTAAACCTGTGCTAAATGACTATCTTAAAGTGTTTGGTATGGGCAGTTAAGATAAATAACTTGCTTACTTGTGGAAGCGGGCGAGAAAATAACAGATCATTGATGCTGCCATTACAACAAGCGTCATCCAAAGGGGATTCTGAAACAGAAATAAGGACATGATTAACAAAATTTATGGTGACAGTTTTACAAAAATGTCATTTGCCCAAAATGCCAGGGTGCACTTCCAGGATAACTGCTATGAACTTCCATCCTGCAACATCCACTAACCTCTGGATATTGTGCAGTAATTACACAATGTAATGGCCTCAGCAAAGCAATATCATTACTACAGACTGGAATTACAGGAAATTACTGCAGTTAAACCTCGATATAACAAAGTTGGTAAAGTCGGTACTTAAATCATATGGAAATATCATTATATTGAAATTCAAAATAAATTTCCCTTATACAGAAGGCACTGTAAAATTTTCTGAGTTACAGGGCGATTGAAAAAGAAATGAATTTCAATGAAAAGAAAAATATATATACATATTGTTGAATTTGAGAGTTGGCGATGAAGTTATGGTTTTGTGCAGTGTCGATGATATCCTCACACTGGTGGTATGAAGCAATGTCTGCAATGCTTGTCCACACCGCCGCTGGGGCAGGTTGTGCTATTATGATGAGCAGAGGCAGAGGGGAGCGGATGCTGTGCCTGCCTCTCGCTTCAACGCGTTCCTGAAACTCGAGATGACACAAGCTCTACAATTACATGATGCACTAGAAGCGTCAATTGCTGGGCCAGTTGATTCATGTTTAAAGCGAAAAAAAAAAAAGGACCAGAAGAAAGCACACACAGAGTTGCCGGTGACTGTGTGTGGGTGCGAATCCTTTTGGCCCACATTTGGGTCAAACGTGGGCTCAAGGCCGCGGCTTCAGAGCCAGTGGCCAGCTGAGGCTCTCAGAGACGACACAAGTGCCATTCAAGAGACAACCTTTACTGGTTGTCACTAGCCTGAATAGGAAATAGTTCTCATCATTCAATTGCTTGTCACAGGAACTGAAACATATCAGAGCTCGTGTACAGCTAACTTAATTCAGTCAGATGGAAGGACCTGCTTGGACAAACGCGAAACACCCAAGTACCTACTGTGGGCATATTTGCATCAGCCATTGATATTGTTCTTCCATATTTGAAATCTATGGCAATAGGTCTATGTTGAGCCTCCTGTACGAGGGTGCGGCTCAACATGGCGATCATTGCAATTGGCAGACCAACATGATACATAAGCTTTGTGTTTCAGCACAGGCTCTCTGCCCGGTCAGTCAAGCAGTAACATCAGTGCATAAAAGGAATGCAATGGTGTTTTGTCAGGACATAATTCTGATGAACAAGTCACACCATCTAGTACAAATGTTATATGGTCTGAATGCTTGTCGCTGTAAATAGCATAATGGTGCTCACATTGTTATGACGTTTAAGTTTCCTGAAGTACTCACTGCTGCTAATTTACAGCCAGGTAAACTACAACTACAGTATTTCAACAACAACAACAACGATAACAACAACAAATGCAGAAACTCCCCTGGGAGTTGTCTAAGTATGCCTCAGCATTGTGCCATATGCTCATCACCACGCTGCTCAGTGTCATCATCAATGTTATATCAATGTTAAGAAACTCGATCCGACCAGTACAAATGACAGTGCTGCGGCGACATGAACTGCCACCGATGGCAGCGCAAGGTTAATTGATGATTCAAGCAAACTATTGCAGGTGGAGGCGCCAGGTATGCTGATGACATTCCAATCATTATAAGCCGTTGTCCCTCTTTGGTGCCTTATCCATCCACGTCAAACCATTATGAACCGCGATGAACCGCGCTTCAGCGGTGGCTACATCTAGCGTGGCGGCATGGGCTGTATCTTCAAAGTGATGTGCGATGCCGACAGAGAGTGCCAACTGCTGATAGCTTGGCGCACTGTGTCCTCGTCGCTTACTTAGCATTGAAGAGAGACGAACAGGCCCATATATTGAAAGCAGTCTGTGAAACAGGCAGAGTGCGGCATGTGCCAAGAGCTCCATGAGCGCTGTGTTCTCGCCGCTTTGTTCACGTTGAAGCGACAGGTAGCACGAAGGTAAGGTCGCTTGCTACTGGGGGCTTCATCTTGAAAGCAATCGTCTTGCCTCACAGATGGAGGGAGGGATGGTTTTCTCGTTGAGTAAGCATATAAATGCTTACACATTTAAAAAGAAAGAAGGAAGAGGTTTAAGTACCGTTTTCAGTTCATTTTGATGACAAGTTTTTATTTGCGGCCATCTCCTCCTTTCTTTCTCTGACTAAACATTTTTATGCCTTTTGAAGGGCCATTACAAAATTATGTTACATTTGCAAATACAATGCTTAATTAGCATACAAACATAGAAAGCATGCAGGTTCATTACCACAAGAAAGGGTTGTTCTCTGATGCCAACGTCAAAGACAACAAGAAGCACACCCAGAACAAAGCCTGTTGCAGCTCCGACCCAGGGAATTTGATTGTCCACTGTGAGGAAAAAAAAAAAAATATGTGGTGACCAATACAGTCCAAAGCCTGCAGCTGTTGTCTTTTCTTGTTGAGTAGCAACACAATCGTTGCATGGTACATTTCACATTGAAGAAGTTAAACCAAAAATACAGCGACCAGCGCTGCTATATATATATAAAAAAAAGCATTAGCACTGCTGTCGCTTACTGGTGCTCTGCTTTCAGTTTTCATTGAGATTTTGCAACAATATTGCACATTTTATTCTGCATTGTTTTACAGAAAACCAGCATGACATGTACATCTTGCCTTCAGAAAGCTAGCTGTAGCAGTGAGCTACTGTAGCTGTAGCAGCCTGTTGGCAAGAAGTCTGATAAATTAAGCAAACAACAATACTACAGAGTTTTACTGAACAGTTTGAACCTAGAAATGTTAAGAAATGTGTGTATGAGAAATATGAACCTAGAACATGGCCACCTTGCATGAAAACTTGTTCTGCTGCCATCATGCGATGACATCAACTATGAAGCTGGCTTCAAGATAGGCCAATGCTAATGCCATGAACGTGATTATGGTTTCGTATGCGATTGTAACGCACAGTCAATTTACAGACAACTTGGAAAAAAAGAGCTGCATTAAGAATTGGGCAAAACGGTAATAATTCATTAGGAGCTGTCAATTTTGCTTTGAAATATGGCAAAGGTAGGCCACAAATGGGCATTCTTGGCTAGAGGTAATGCATTCTTAACTCCTTCATTGCCCCATAAGTGCTGCCAAGATAGACACTGTTGTTATTGGGGTCACAAATGGGGTCAATATTGGGGTCAGGCATATGTATGCTTAGTGGTCAAGTTCGAATTATGCTGTGAAGGCCAATTTCAGGATTGAATTATTAAAATTTTAGGCTCATAGAAATGAATGGGTGCCGGCTGGGAAATTCAGTCTGGATCGAATTAACTGAAAAACTGAATTTGCCAGAGTCGATTTACCATAATGAAAATGTGCTGTATAGGTAAAATAAACTAGCTTATTGTAATAAATGTTTGGTTAAGAGTAAAAATGGGAAATGAAAGTAAAGAACATGAATACACATATGGTCGAAAATTGAGGGAGTGAGTGTTGTGCCACACCACGTTGCTATCATCGAGGTGACAGGAGCTGCCATACTACGTGCACCATGTGGCTATCAGTGAGGCGACAGGAGCTCCCAGTTCTCTGCGACGAATCATGAATTTGACGAGGGGGACTTCAAAAAGCGCCTAGCCATCTCCGCGACGAATCAAGAATTCGATGCGAGTGACGTCGGCATCTGCCAAACTGGTTCCTGCCGACGAGGGGTACCCAAAGGGACTAAAGGGAGAAACGGCCCATTGTCAAGCATAGAGAGTCGCCTCCAGCCGACCAGTCAGTCTGATGCGCACTTGCAGCTACATGTACGCTATCATCCACTACCTGTAAATATTGTACAAAGTTTTTCGTTTCTTTTTCGTCTGCAGAAAGAGTGTCTTTCGTGCTTCACCCTGAAGTCACAACAAGAGACAAAAGAGATAGACAAAATATCGAATAAATGAAGACAAAATAAATAAACTGTATGATAATGAATTAGTAAAGAACAGCTTGTGAGGAAAAAATATTGGGGCAGGGGATACAATCAGCTCTGATCTAACCAGGTGCAAGGATACAAAATGTTAAGCACTGCTGTGTATATCTGTGGTAGTGGCATAATAAATGGATTCAAGAGCTCCCTTTGAAACCTTTATACTTGGTCAGTGACATGTACTGCACCTGTTTTGTATTCTATATTTTCTGGAAGTGGTAGAATGAAAGTGTCGTTGTAGAATACGAAGTTTAAGTTCTCTGAAATTGCGACCTGGCAGGCTAAAATGCTGAGTGACTGCTTTGGGAAGCTACTTGGTCATGTCCATACAATGTTTCCTTAATCTATTGTTTCATTTATGTGTTGTTTGTGGCAAAACAAGTTCAATGCACTTCTATCAGCAGGCATAAGTGTTTCAAAGGGTGTGCTTGAATACATTTATTATACCAACGGTGTACCTGGTTGTAATAGAACTGACTATATCCTCGGCCCCGCTCGCCATCCTCAGCCCCGCTCGCCAGCTTTTCCTTACCTATTTATTATCCCACCTGATTTATTATATTTTGCGTTTACTTTTAATATTTGGCCAATCTCTTTTCTGTCTCCCTAGCTCAGTTTCTGACTATACGTGCATTCACGGTTGCTTTTCACTTCCTATCTTTACTCCTAACTGAACACATCTTGATGCAACTCAGTTTCTTTCACCTTTTTCCTTTCACTGATATTTTATTGTTCATTCTTCAAATGACCAAACTATATATCTTCCTGGTTCCTGTTTTCCGGGAAAACTAGGCCAACCGGATTGATAGCTGCCTATATCTATAGATCCTTTCCATTTCTGTCAACCCCACTTAGAAGAATCTACAGCAGTACCCCTGCCTGTTTCCTTGCTATCACAGCGAAACATCAATCCATTTTATTATTCTTTTTTTCAACAGATCGATTTCCCTCACCCTAATCTATGCAATAGCTTAATCTTCTTCTCTTGCCCCAATGAAGCAAGGGAAAGTGAGCTATGCATACATAAATGCTGCCAAGGAAAGCAGTTGTTGCCCCGACACCCCTTGTAGAAACATTGGCTCCAGTTACATTCCTTGTTGAGCCGCACTTAAAGGGACACCAAAGCGAAACAACAAATGAGTTTAGACTAATAAAGCATTGAGAACACTACAGGCAGTCACTTCAAAATAATAGTTTGAGCATTAGATGAGAAAATGAAGGTCGAAGTATCACTATGTAAATTTCGCACTGAAACCCCGACGCCGATACGTCAGTGTGACGTCAGGGGTTCCAAAGTATGTTTTTGCATTTGGGCCGCATTGGCTCAGTAAAGATTCCCGACACTTGCCAAGTTTAATATTTGGTTCTTTTAGAAGACAATGTAGTCAATCTGTACTGCTATTATAATTAGGTAGGCCTTAGAAGATGCCATCAAAATCCATGACGTCACAGTGACCAGGTGTGGGAACTCCAAGGAGGCGTCGCCACCCGTCTTTTGTTCTTGCGCTTTTTCTGGCTTACCAGGTGTCTTATCGTGGTAAGAGTGGTGTTTTTGGTGTCATAGAGAGGTAATTTACTGATGCAGAAGAAATCATTTTTCTCTTTAATGTCCCTTTAAAGGGAGCCTTGAAACACTTTTCTAACTAATGATAAAATGACATCACTAGCATTAAATTGCATCCCCTCATGAAAATAGTTTTTGTATTGTTCAATCACAAATGAAGTTGTAGTTATCGCACCGATGAGCGCCTTTTTCACTCTTTCCATTTCCACTAGCGAGCTAGAAGGTACACAGGAGAGATGGCAAGAGGATGCAAGAGAGCAATGCCCAGCTGGCCTCTTTCAAAGGTTGAACATCTCAGCGATGGGATAGCTCGTGGTGGCACCCTGTGGCAGCTACGGTAGGCTTTTCAACTCAGAGGCCATGCGCAACTATCGTGTGTAGATTATCAGTGCAAAGATAAAATGACTTTTTAGTCTTTTGAGATTGCATATATATATATATATATATAGCTTATTTACCTCAAATGAACAATAATTGTATTCCAGAAAAGCATATTGCAGTAGAGCGGCAAACTGGGCTAGTTGGTGGATGTTCCATCTTGTCAAGAGGGGGGTTTTGCACTAAAAACACGGACAGCAGAAGTAGAAGTGGGCAAGACCCTTGCACCCTGTCCACTTCTGCTTCTGTTGTCCGTGTGTCTGTGCTGTGTGTTTTTAGCGTAACACGCCCCTTTTTAAAGTTTAATATTCCATACAATTTTCCTGTAATCACGAAATCAGGCAACTGCTGTTGTGGGTACATCTGCTTGCAGCGACACTGCGTAGTGACATCGCAGAAGCGAAAGCAAGAATTTTTCACTGCTTTTGACACAAGATTGCAAATTCCGTGCTGCATGCAGTGCAATAATTCTTGGCCCACACTCTCACAGGAGCCTTGTTAACAGATTGGCAATGTTTTCGTACTATATATGCAAAAAAGTGTTTCAGGGCTCCTTTACAGCAACATTACAGGGGCCCTGCAACACTTTTTATCAAGCCACCGTATTTGCTCTACATCTGTTCACGTCATGTCAAGTGATAAGCAACGCCTACAAACCCAAGTTATCAGTCAAGAGAAATTTCAAAATACAAGGAAAATGAAGGTTATTCTAAACTTGAATTTTCACATTCTAGATGCCTCATTTCACACTTCCATGACATCAGACGGTGGTGCCAATAGCAGTGGGCATTAGCGGAAGTTGGTGTGCCGCGGTTGACAAGCCTACTCAGCCTGTTTATGGCCTTGCCATCATCCCATGGCCTGGTCTGATCATGGAGGCCATGGCGTCACTTTTATGGTTACAACAGTTTCCGTGAGGCCGCCATGGGCGTGTCAAAGTGCTCTGTGTGGTGATGCGTCATTCTCATGGTTGACACATAGCCTCTGGCTGTGCAATGCTTAAAATGGTTACAAACGATAATGCTGCAGTTATTTTTTTGCAGTACTCGCACATCAAATTTTTAACCAATGATCAGCGTCACACTTTGTTGTCTCGTCCTGCCTAGGAAGTACATAAGTTCACCAAAACTGAGGCGATGCTATCTGTACCGCTCAACAAGCTTTCTCTGGCACGTTGCAGGGCCCCTTTAAGTGCTTTACCTTATATTAAAGTTGTTAAACCAAAAACGACAGTCACTATACTGTTTATTGAAAGTGACATGCAGTATGGGCCACTATATTTGTTCACAATGGCTGTACGCAGAATGCTACCTCATGTCGCTTTTCATATGTGCCAATTTAAATGTAAAATTTTGCATTTACCACAAATGTTGTTTTCATCGCTCTAAGGTGCTATTCTGAAATATCTGCATCATATATTACTGCGACTTAATAGATATCAGTGCTGTTCAAATAAACTGGAACACGAACTGTGTTTCTGTGTGCCTAACTCATGATCAGTGGATTTTCTCACCTCTGATCTGCCGTTCCATTTCCCGCTTTGCCTTCCTCAACTGGTCCAGCACCTTGGGTTCATCGGCTCCAAACTGCAGTGATTTCTAAAAGGAAATAGGATTATAAAGTTTGAAACTGGACTATACGAAGAGGATTGTAACATCATGGGAAATTTAAGGCAACACTATTGTGGCTTACGACTGACAAACAATCCACTAGTGACACGGCTACAAGGCACATAAAAGAAACATCATGTATCCAACATAGACACACAGACTTCATTGTTATGAAAAAGTACCATTGTGTAGAAGATTATGTAAGAAATAAAATGCAAATTCCAGGGAATAAGCTTGCTGGTAATGTATACATTCATAGTTTAGAGGCTATAAAGGCAAACAATATGTCAAAAATAATGGGTATGCTTGTATGCCATACAATGAGGAAGAGGAATGTTTGAAGTTTCATGTTTTGCATACTCACACGGAAAGACTCCATTGCTTCTCTATAGTGCTCCGCCTTGAACTCCACCTCAGCCTTGCGGTAGTAACCCTGCACAGACATGCAGGAAAAATAAATAAAAAAATAAATAAAAGAAAGATAGAAAAGCTGATAAATAACACTTTAGGAGTGATGACTAGCTTGCAAGACAGACACTGTATTTCTCTTTTTCAGAATGGATGATCATGATTTGCAATTAATTTTTCACTCCTGTGTGGTAGACCTTTTAAGATGCATGTATAACTTTACAGTGACAATGCAGTAACTCTTAACTGCAACATGGCAAAAAATTTAGGAGTGTCCAGAACTCTAAAGGCATGAATGTGCATGAACGCTACTTAAAAGCAATGAAGACTTACTTTGGGCCATTCCGGGCTGAGTCTGATGGTTTCTTTGGCATCTTCGTAAGCCAAGTAAAACTGGTCCATCTTCAGAAAGGCCATTGAACGATTGCTGTAGAGAGCACTATTTTCGCGATCATTTGAGATGGCATGTGTGTAGTGCAAGATGGCCTCAGCATACTTCTCTTCCTTCAGACACTGGTTGCCCTTCTCTTTAAGCTCTTCAGTCTGGGTGTGAAAGTTGAGAAGTCAAGGTAGTTGGTTAGCTTTACTACAGAAGGTAGCGACCACGTGACAGCAAAAGGCTCCTTAAATCGGCAGCACTATGCACTGTTACTTTAAACAACTAAGTGGCATTCAAGGACGCAAAATATACAATGATTAAAAAAGAAAAAAGAAAGAAAAAGAGAAAAATTATGCGGATTCGACACACTGTGGAAATCGATTTAAACGAAGCTTTCTGTGCTGTTTGCTTTGATTGATTATAATTCGCGGTGATGGTGACGGTGAATATTTAATTTCTTCCACATTTAGTCCAATATGAGAGTGGCGAGTTGATGTTAAACATTACTTTGCATGCACCACCGCTGTTTGTCTGTGTAGTACACAAAACACACGGGGAGGGGGGGGGGGTTTGAAGCATTATTGCGCACCATCCTTTATACCTATGAGAGGGCTGAGCATACTTATTGCCTCACATGGCACATCGCATCGTGGTAGAAGCATAAAACATTAATTCTGGGGCTGTATAAGTCATAACCACTATCAGATTACGAGGCATGCCGTAGTTGTGGACTCCGGATTATTTTGACAACATGATATTCTTTAACTAGATATTAAATCTAAGTGCACAAGCATTTTCTATTTCGCCCCCGCTGAAATGCGGCTGCTGTGGTCAGGATCAAACCCACGACCTCGAGCAATGCCATAGCCACAAAGCTATCGCGGTGGGCACAGAAGTGTTGATTTCACGTGTGACCCCTTCCATAGTGTCGCCTAGACCTTAATGGGCTTTAATGTGGCTCTGCTTCTGCACACCCTGCGTAAGTTTTCCGTTTGACAAATTTACATGGTGTTTATTTTTCAGAAATAGCAGATATGTACTGTATTGTGCCCTGAACTTAAATTTATCCTGTTAGCCCACAACTGCTGTCGTGTCTATAGCAGTAGCCTTCTCACATCACCTATTCCCTTTTGACTCACTCCCCCTCAACCTCACTCTCCCATATGGGAACTGCAAGCTAAGAGTGGCAAGGCAGTTATTAAATTGTTTCGTGACTGCGTTGGTTCTACCCATCCCCTGCTCTTCCCCCTCCTCTCTACAATTCTATATAGCTTCCCTCTGGACTTATAGCTTATAGAAAGGTAAGCGCTGCAATTTCTGCGATGCTTTTACGGAGGATCATGGATAATTACAGCTGTCGAGAGGCTAATGTGGTGACGCCCAGGGAGCTCCAGAGAGTAGTCTGCAGATTCGACGTGGTTCAAAGATCCAAACGAGTTTGTCGCGTCGCCTTTCCTCTCTGCCGCGTTCCTGTTATGCATGCACACGATCTGAACCACCCCCAGACGCGATGTGCCACCGGCCAGACAGCAACAACAGCAACAACAGCAGCAGAAGCAGCAGCAGTAGTGGGAAGGTCGAAGGAAGATGCAAAGAAAGCTTTGCCTTGAGAGAAAACAAGCGTCACGATGCTTCTTTATGCGATGCTTTCTGTTTGTACTCGGCACAAAATGTACTGGACTGCCAGCGCCTATTTCTTTTATCCCATAACATTTTAATTTTCACACACTTCACCAGAAACAACAAATATATTGAAGCACTCCAATTTGCAGTGCGTTATTATGTACTAAATACCACAAACCAACGGTCTTTCGCGAAAGGTCGGCTACTTGCACAGGCAAAATACGAGCGATGAAATACACACATCTGCAAACAGCAACGAAAACGCTTCGTCTTAAAAATATTGTTGCACTAGACATGCTTTCCATGAGAGACATCCCTACGAATCAACGCAATGGCGAGCAGATTCGCTTGGAGTGCGAGTGAAAGAGCGAAACATGCAAAGTAAAATATATAAAACAAGCGCGTTCATTTTACATCGTGCCGGAACATGAAATGCAGCTGGTGGCAAAGAACGTTCGCGAAAGCTGCCACACGCGCTTCAAAAAGGCTGCTACAAAAGCGAACGCATGCGCTGCACTGAAAGGTGAAATATTCTATACACAGTACACTTTTTACAAAGCGCTGCTCGAAAAAGCACATTAGTAAATAAGAGGCCTTTGAAAATATCTAGTGTGGGCAGTATGAGCCGGTTCCCGGACGCATAGTGGAACCGCAGATAACCTGACGATAAAGAAACGGTTTTCAACACGCTGCACAAATGAATGCGTATATGCAACATACTAAAGCGGCATTTAGCACACAAATACAGATGTACTCCCACATAATGCGGTTAAAAACAGGAAATGTCTATGTATACCTTGCTTGGAGATCCTTTCATCTTACTTGCACTACCACCACTACTACCACTTCTGTTTCAAGTGAAACAAGCGATTCGAGAACCAGCTATGGCTTAGACTACTGTCAGTTTGATGTTGAATTTAACTCGACTTTGGCTGCGAAAAAAAAAAACAACCGAAACCGAAACTGCTTGCTAACAGTAGAGGTATGCTAGAGTAGCAGACATAAACTACATACACAGGCTGAGAACGGAAGATGCAGACTGATGCAGACAATGAAAAATGAAATTTGAGACATAGCCATTACAAAAATAAACAGACTTCTCACTATTAAGCGGACTAGACTAAAACGCAGCAAGAACGCGAGAAACCAGCGCAGCAGCGCTGTCCCAAGACAGTTGTGGCTGCTTGGTTGTGGCGTCCAAACTTCATGAACGACATGATAGACGCATCGGTGGTGATGATGAAACACCTTCTCCAGGCGTGACAAGACCGGGAATGCCGACAAAGCGCGCGGAGTATGTGGAATATGGTGGAACATATGAAGTGCGTGGAACATGCGCTTTGGGCAGCTTCTTCTTCTTCTTCTTCGTGATTTGGTGAGAGGGAAAATACGCTCAGTTCTGCAGCCCATATGGGAGCACGGCGCAGCGTAATGGGGAATGGGGGCGGGGAAAGAAAGATGAGAGGATAGAGGGGGAAAGGGAGAGTAGGTTCCAGGCAGCAGACGTCAGCATCATCCAGGGGCGATGGCCGGCGCTCGGGCAGAGGCCGTGCGAGGCCGAAGTCTATTGGCGATCTAGGATCCCGTTTGTGTACACATATTCAAGCAGGCTTGCCAGTGCTGGGAGGTGGTAGCGGGCCGGGAAGAGCAGGTGTGTCTCTGAGGTAGCCGGTAGTCCATACCGTCGGTAGGTGGCAGTGACTGGAGCGCGCTCCTGGGCTAATGCAGGACAGGTGCAGAGTAGGTGCTCGAGGGTCTCGACGTCACCGCACCTTGTCGTGACGGATACATTTAATCAGAAGTGATTCGCGAACGTGTGTGCGTACCACGATGACCACAGAAAAAGACAATAAATATGTTCGTGCCTTTGTTCAATATTCTGGGTCACCTCTATGTCGTCCACTAAAATGCTTCGTTGCGTCCTCCACATTACGACGAAAGAAGAGAAGTGAAATTCTACGCTGGAAGGAAGCCTTCACCGAGGGCCCCTCAATAAGGAAGCTTTCAGAGTGACATAAGGTAGCCTCACCGCAATGAATGCTTCCTTACTGAGGTAAGGAAGATTTCATTGTTTGGCCCTATATATAGTTTACGGAATACCGGAACACCGAAGCTTTTCAGGTCATCAGCAGCGCCGGTGGTGCCGTGTTGCGACGCTTTTGTCAACTATAACTCACATGACTGCAAGGTATCGGTAGCAGCAATCCTTAGCGCATAGCGGATTTATTTTTTAATCATTTAACTACCTTCCCTGGGGTTCGGCCTGTGTCGGTGCAGCTACTAGGTTTATCACCGAGAGAGAATACAACGTTTGAGTATTGGTGCGTCGGGTTTAGCGTCATGCTTACGTCAGAACGCGTCGAACACATGCTAAACATATTATGGTGGGTTTTGAGCCAGGGTCCCCCAGCAGTTCAGCGCAGCAGCCCGATTCTCTATATCCACCAGACTACACACGCATGAATGGCACGAGAGAATCACGATACCGTTCCTCCTCCAGTGAAAGCTAGCGCTTTGAGACGCTCGGCGATGCGTAGTCTCTCATACAGCAGCAATTTACTGATACAAAAATGCACTGGTCGACACCTGCGTTGGCACCATGACAACACGAAGCCTTTGAAATGGTTCCTAGAAAATAAATATCTAGGGACCCCACTTTCGATACATTTGCGCGGATGTTGTCTGATTCGGATGCTTGACATCGTTTGCTTTATAGCGCTGACGTTCTCTTTCGGGTTTCCTCTTCTTCCCTTTTTCCGGGGTCTTCCTAGGCAACTCTAGAGGTGTCGTCTCATCATCACTCACATTTATACCACAAGATCGCCCGTAAGCATTTTCACGTGAGCACGTTACTTGGTGTTTTTTTGTGCTTTGATGCTTGATGTTTTTTGTATGCGTTGCGCGCGCTGTGTGACCTTTGCTCGAGAGATGCCAGACCACCAAGCAAACCCGGTATATTATAGAAAATTTCGCTTTAAAAGTCAGAGCGCACTAGTTCCTTTCCTCCTCCTGTAGCAGTTAACGCTTTGAGACGCCATTTGACATTGTGCCGCCTTGGGCATCGACCAATTCATTCCATGCCGTGCCCTATACATTCGACTTCGGAGGAGGTTGGTTAGGAGAAAAGGCGCATCCGAAGTGGCGTGTTGCGTGACGCTACTATACACGACAAAAGCGACACACGGCTCCTCCCCCCCCCCCCCGCCCCCAGCCCAGCGGGCCGGTACCACTCAAAACGTGGGAGGACTGGGAGACCTCACTACGCTCCACGGACCCGGTAAGGCAGAAGATCGCCGCCAGCCGGGCTGCCAGCGTCATGGATATGTTAAACATGAACGCTTGAGTGCAATGGGGTCGTGTGGAGAACCAGGGGGCTGGGAGGTCCCAAATGTCTTGTTAATGTTTTTCCTCCTCCTCCTCCTCTTCCACGGCCGCGACGCACCTCCAGCTCTAGGGACCTTAGCTGGCACGTGAGCACAGCGTTCCAGCGCGGCTGTGGTGCGAACATACGACCGCGCTCGAGCTCCCAGCTCTAGCGACGTGGCCGCCTACTTCCTGTTCCGCCTACGGCTGCGTTCTTGATTGGTGTGCTCATCATTGGCGCTGCAAGTACTCGTTCTTGCTCGTAACATTCGCTCTCTTGAGGACTGAGCTGGTAATTAACGCACGCTGGTTCCGGAATCCAGTGGTCCGCCCAAACTACGGTTGCAATGGAAGAGATAGTAGCCAAAGTAGGAAACGTTGTCTTCGAGTTGGAGGTGGCCCTGGATCGACAGCTCGGCGCGTTGCCACTGCCTTTCCCCGGCATGGACAAGTCTGGAGCAGCCGTGTGCTGTTTCTATCTGAAGGGCAGCTGCAGCAAAGGGTCTGCATGTCCGTTTCGGCATGTTAAGGGCGACCGAACCGTGGTATGTAAACACTGGCTGCGGGGTCTTTGCAAGAAGGGTGACCAGTGCGAATTCCTTCACGAGTTTGACATGACGAAAATGCCGGAATGCTACTTCTACTCGCGTTTCAACGCATGTTGTAACAAGGAGTGTCCATTTCTGCATATAGATCCTGAATCGAAAATTAGAGATTGCCCCTGGTATGACAGAGGGTTCTGCCGGCACGGCCCACTCTGTCGCAATCGACACACACGGCGCGTGATGTGCATAAAGTATCTTTGCGGATTTTGCCCCGACGGACCTGAGTGCAAATTTATGCACCCCATGTTCGACCTGCCTGTTCCAGACCCTGTGCCACAAGGGAAGAACATCGTATGTCATTATTGTGGTGAGCCTGGGCACAAGGCATTATTTTGCCAGAAAATGCCAGATGATTCGCGCGAAGAGCAACGGTTTCGTATGCAGTTGCACAACCACCACGGCGGAATGCGCCGACGCGACCACGACGACGGAGGAGGAACCAGCACTGGACGAGGGAAACGAGGCCTCAGACCACTGGATCAAGTCACCTGCTACAAGTGCGGCGAAAAGGGACACTACGCCAACAAATGCCCCAAAGGACATTTGGCTTTCCTCAGCAGTGCACTTAAAAATTCCCCGTACGTGTAAAGCTGGCGCATGCTGTGCATCGCAATATTTGGCGTTGTTTTGTATGTTTCAGTTAATAAAAAGCTTTGTGGCAGACTTTGTTCGCTGCAGTGAGAAAAACCAAAACAAAACATTACTGCTAGTGGCCAAGAATACGTTAGCATCATTCTTTGACTTCCCAATTTTCAGCCCCAAGGGCGCGTCGGTGATTGAAAGAGGGACGCAGCTCTAGCGTCCGCAGCAGACCACACTTCACGCGAACACCGCGGATGCCACCATGTATCGCGTCTCATGAGAGACAGCGGTTGCTTGTCTCCCGCAACTAACGTGAACACACGTGTCACGGGATGGGTGTCGTGTACTTGCTGCGCCTCAAGGAGAGCGCTGAATAAGGCTGCGGACTGCGTCCTCGAGTCAGAAAATCAGGCGTGAATAGTCCGGCGTTATCGGCAAGCGGGCGAGGGTGGCTCGACGCCAGGCGCGTCGAAGGGCGTTGGCCGCCTCCGGTTACGTTGGCAGCGCCCATAGTTAGGTGCAGTAGTTACTAGAGGAATGGCCATGGTTGACCCAGCATGGGAATTATGGGAGGTACACATGGATTTTCTTAAACTTCGTCCTTCTGGTTTCACATGGCTTCGTGACTTTGTAAACTCGTCATTTTCAACAATGTAGTGCGTAGTAAATAAAATCGTCCGACGGCAGGATTAGAAGACAGGACCTCTAGCACAGAAGCCTGACGTTGAAACCATTACGTCACGGGCTCATGCATGGACAAACGATGTCAAATGCCTTTATCAATTTATCATGGGTATGCGAGTACCTTGAGACGCTTGGCACATTTCGATTTGGCCACCTCGACAAGCTCAATTGTTGCAATTAGTAGCGATTGTGCATGTTCGCAGCGTCTTCTGCACTTCGAAGAGTATAGATCGCTCTGAAATTTATGACACTGAATGCACATAAAGCGTAATAAACAAAGCCACAAGAACGTCTGAATTGGTGGTGGTGGTGGTGGTGGTGGTGAATTGTAGCAACAGGCGGGTTCAGCCTGGCGAACAAGGCCGGCAATTGCTCCGCCCGAGCGTCTCGCACAGAACGTCTGAATTAACAAGCACGAAGATCAGACAAATCCATGTACTTGTCATCATTCCCGTGGTGGGTCAACGACTGCAGTCGCAGAATTACCTCTAGTATATTATAGGAAACTCTATGGCTGCGCCAGTGCGTCGAACCGTCGGTCGAACTTGCACCGTGGTCTACAGACGCGGAACTACTAGAGAAACTGAAAGAACGATACATATCTGACCATCACTAAACACAGATGCCCCAAGTGAGACGCGACCGTACCTTGGGAAAGCCAATTCCAAATTAGACGAACCTTTCACCATATGCAGAAGTCACCAAAACTCGGCTCCCGGCCCTGATGCCATCACGAACGCGAGGCTTGGGAACCTGGACGTTAGAGACTTGACTAAAATCACAGTACTGTTCAATGGCGAGAGCTGGCTCAACGGCCAATTGCCCCCGGAATGGAAACACGCCAAAATTATCATGATCCACAAACTTAGGAAGACCGCTCAATAGGCGTTTTGAGGCCCCTTTCCCTCACGTCCTGCCTGGACAAACTGTATATGAACGAGTAGTACAAATAAGACTGCAGCGGTACCTTGAAGAAATAAGATGGTTTCCAAACACCATGATAGGGTTCGGTACCTGTCAAGACGCATTGTTACTGATAGGAGAAGTTATATCTAACATCGCCCGCGGAGAGAAAAGACTAGTGCTTCCACTAGACCTCAAGGGAGCATTTGATAACGTTGCTCACAAAATAATACTGGAGGAACTCGAATTGACGGAATGAGGACAACGTACGTGCAACCAAGTGGGGGCTTTTCTCGCCAACCACACCGCCGCAAAACGCATCGGCCAAATCGCTTCCAAGAGTTCAAGATGCCCATTACAGGAACAAACCGAGGGGCAATAAACTCACCTTTGCTGTTCAACATAGTGATGTGTCGTCTGGCGCTACAGCTGGACCAAATGCCTGATTTGGGTTACATACCGTACGCAGACGACATGATGCCGTGGGCAGCAAGGGGCCCTCTGGGACACAAAGAACACGTACTACAACAAACAGCCGAGGCAGTAGACAAATTCTCGAGAAGAGTGGTCACAGATGTGCCCCCGAAAAATCACACGTCGTTTGAGTACACTCGAGGGGCTACATATCCAACGGACCTGTCAACAGCGTTGTGGAAGGACAGACGGTCCAAGAAGTTACGACAATGCGGATCCTGCGTTTCTGGCTCCAAAGTAGCGGGAAAGTGCCCCACACTATCAAAACACTAAAAACCACCACAAATAACATCGCACAAATGCCGCGGAACTTATTGCAAAGCGGGCATGCAAGAACACGACACGCTAATGCTCTTCCAAGCACTACTGATAAGCTGAGTCACGTACGGCCTACCCTACCACTTCCTTAGTGATGAGGAGGAGAGGCAAGTCGACATCATAATAAGATCAGCATACAAAGCGGCCCTCGGTATATCCAAAGGGACGTCCAGAGCGCCTGCTAGCCTTAGGAGTACACAACACATTCAGAGAGCTAAAACAAGCCACACTAATCTCTCAGAGGGAACGCCTAGCGCTACACTCACGAACGACGGGCGCTACTGACAAGGGAACGCATTCCCCCACACCCACAATTCATCAGCGAACGGGTATTACTCCTACAGACCTGAACACGAGCTCAAATAACAGTGGCCCCCATACCCAAAAACATGCACCCAGAATACAATAAAGCAAGGCGCAAAGCACGCGCACAACATATTAGAACAATGTATGAAAATAATCCCACGTATAACGCGATATACATGGACGCAGCCGCGTATCCGAACGTACACCCGAACGCCTGCAACGCACAAAAGAACATCAAGAGGTACGCAGTGGCAATCGCCGACACAAAAGCCCAGCAAGAATTTACGGCATCCGTCAGGGCAAGTACTCCGGCGGCTGCCGAAACTTTCGCCGTGACAATTGGCTCTCGCCCACGCAGAACGCACGCAAAAGAGCGTCACCATAATAACAGATTTCACAAGAAGCATGTTGCCTGCTTCCCAGGGGCCACGTGACCAAAACAACTCGCTCAATAATACCGACGAAATTCGCCCATCATCATTGGATCGCATGGTGCCCAGACCACACAGGCCACGAGGAGAACGAACTGGCCGATTCGCTAGCCCGAGAGATTATTAACCGGGCCGACTCGACTGGGGCGGTCCCGGGAAGCCAACGTGATAAACCCAATACAATGATTGCCCGAGAGATCCTTGCTCATCACCCCCACCCTCCACTCACTAGAGAGGAAGCCGCCAGCTGGTGCTAAATTCAGACCGGGGTATTCCCACACCTCAAATTACAAAATTCCATGTTCCCCACTCGCTACAGGCCCGAATGCCCGGGGTGCGGCGGCATAGCAACACTACAACACATTACATGGGATTGTGAATCGCAACGTTTGATAAAACACACCGCCCAATGGAGCAATTGAAGGCATAGCTAACCAGCTCAGGCCTGGCGGGACAACAGTCCTTCATAAGACAGGTCAAGCGGGCGCCCGAGGCCACTGGGGCCTTGGACTAAAGGGGCTCCGACTATTGCACGTAAGTACTTTTAAGCAATAAAAGTTTTTCTCTCTCTACACCATGGTCGAACTACAGACGCCGTTGTTCTCGCCAACCTGACGTAACGTGTGCGCGCGTTCGCGCTACGTCGAACTATATTTAGCCCTTTAGCGCCAGCTTTGGTCGCGTAAGAACGCTCGAGGCGTCGGTGGTATCAGCCGGCTGTCTGATGAGCGTGGGAGGCCCGCATACAGCTTCGTGTAAGAGCTGTCTGCTTGGAGCGAGTGTTCGATCTTGTTCGCAGAACAGCGAGCAGAAACTCCAGCGTTGCCACACAGGCTGTATACAGTTTTCTTCGAATATCTGCGCAAAAGTACAGGCTGCAATGAGAGGAAAAAAAAATAACAACGCAGAACTACATTCTGATTTGTCTTGCGAGTTTTCTTGCAGCACCTGCAGCTTTCTTGGGCTGCATTGCAAGGGCTTGGCGCAGCTTTTTATTTGTCGTCTGAACGTTTCTCGTAAATAAAAACCAGCACAACCTGTCTGCGAGGGATTTTAATAATACTAACTTGGCGATAAATATTACACCAACAGAAAACGTGCATAAATTTAATAAGTTGTCTATTTCTAACAGAGTATTACGATATTAACGGCGGTGCAGATTTGGACGGCTGCAGGAAATATGAATATACATTGAGTATTCTAACAGTCTCAGTCCTCTTACCAACATTTATGAGGACGACGGTGGCGACAAGTAAAGAACATCTGAAGGGAAAAGCAATTATGCGATTGACTAACACTGCCCAATGGGCGGTTGTCACTTGGCTTTTGCAAGCCTGCGGTTACTCCGCTTTCTTATTTGGAGAAATCCTAAAATTCCAAACTAAAATATATGAAAGTCTTGATATCGCGTGCCAGGTCGGTCTGGAAGTAGTGGACTCTGAGAAGCGGATGGGCCGATCTCGACGGCAATGCGTGGTATACGCCAGTTCAGTTCACTGAATCCGAGAGCGACCACCGGTTTCGTTGTGTAAGCGAATTTCAACATGCCGTTTTCTCACAGTTCAGTGAAAACGTTATCCGCTTTCTTTACCACGGTGTTACTGCGGCTTGATTCGTGGAGTTTAATGCCCCTCCAGAAAGCAGTTGGACTTAGTTGGACTATGGCAGGCGCCGCACTGGAGGGCTCCGGGATAACTTTTGACCACTTGGGTTTCTGCAACGTGCACCTAAATCTCGAGCGTTCTTGCATTTTGCTCCCATTGAAATGGTGGCCACCGCGGTCGCCATGTCGTCGCATCGTCAATCAGTGTGGAGGTTTGGGCTTGTTGGCCCGCCATCACGAAGGCATTTCGGTGCAGTGGAACTAATACAGGGACGTAGAGAAAAAAAAAACAATGCACACACAGCGCTAACTTACAACAATTATTTAATTTCGGCAAATAACGATACTTGTGCATTCCGCACAAACGTCAGTGACACGGGTCTATCCACAGCGTTAGGAAGTGAGCGCTAATAGTTGGAACATGGCAAAACAAACCAAACAGTAACTGCTATCGCTAACGCATGCGTGAAAAATCTATTCCCTTCTCCTACAGTCAGTTTGGCGGCAGAAGACAAAGTTAATTGCGCGAAACTTGAGAAAATTGTTGTTATTGAGAAGATGGGCAGTGCTCGCTGCAGGCGAGAGCCTGCTGCTGCTGCTGTAAATTCATAAGTGCACGATCGGAGGACTCGTTCAAGTTTGCTTGTTTGTTCAATGTGATTGCATTTGTCCTCTTTTATTCCAAAAGTCGTAACTTGCTGCGTCTTTTCGTCATCGTGAGTCTTTGGCACGGGGAATTTCCTAGATGGCTAAGAATTATATGCTCGTACACTTACAGTTACAATTATACATACACTTATATAAGTGTACAGATGCACATTCATATTCATAAAATTCCTCGGAAATGAGAAGAGCAACTAGTGCGATACAATCTTTCTAATTAGGAATATTTCCAAGGTAACAATGAAAATATAATCTACAAAGTCAATACCTTATTACAACGATCGAGTCGGATTTTTATGTGGTCCCGCCAATTCTCAGCTTTTGTTTCAAGAACTGAACAGTTTATTTAGGATTGTCTTGAGGGTACCAACTGCTTAGTTGAGATCCCAGATTCTGGCCGCCCTACCGTCGAAAGTAGCTTTAGATGCTATATGTAATAAGCCTGCACATAATTGTTGTCTCCTCAAAACATAATAAACATAGTATACTCTTCATGACGCAGGTTGTGCATTTTTCATGCTCTTTCGTCCCCAAACCTCCTCGTAGTTTTGTTATTGCATGTGGCTTCTAATGACTATGGGGGATCGGCCAAGAAGTGAGTGGATTATTCCAAGATATAATGAAAAATAAAATTTAAGCATTACTATGGACTAAGTGCTGTAGATGATGAAATATTTTGGCACAATAAAAGAAATAATAGCATGAAAAATTGTTAATAATTAATTGAAAAAGTATACAACAGCGGATTCTGCGCTTTCAACTTCTTCAACAGCCTGGGCATGCTTCACTAACCCTACCTCTGTTTTCATATGGAACAGTATTTGAAAACGTTTGCTATAGAGGCCCCATTCGACGGGGTCATTGGGGCTTACGTGCCAGACACCTTTTATGGCTCCTGCTGGCTGGCTATATTGACAACAAAGGATAGGTCTGTATTTTATATTAGGGCTTGACAATCCATTTCTCACTAGCACCAAGTCTCCAACCTCTATTCTTGTTGTTGCCTCAGAACTCGGTGGTCAAAATTATTTTTCATCCTCTCACGGTGCTTTACTCTCTGCGGTTCTCCGAGCCTCTGTTAGGTAGATTATTGTTACAGCGCTCAGAAATGTGTCGCATAATAAATAGGTTGTCTTCCTAGTAAATGTTTCAGAGGCCCACATTGCTGTACAATGAACTTTTAATAATAATAATAATAATAATAATAATAATAATAATAATAATAATAATAATAATAATAATAATAATAATAATAATAATAATAATACCTACTACTACTACTACTACTACTACTACTACTACTACTACTACTACTACTACTACTACTACTACTACTAAAAACGCCAAGAGCTGTTGCCTAGAGTGGTTATTATAAGCTACCCGCGCAGGGCAGCACTTCAAACCGCCTGGGAAGTTGGGGTACATAATTATGTACTGTTTGATGCCCCGAATAGCTCATTCAGCGAGTCTGTTAGCTGAACCGAGCGTAACTCTACGTCGCTTAGCCCATTCTTTGAGCTCATGGCTTCGAAAGGCAAGTCCATTACATTATTACGTGCGCGCTGTTTAACATATTTAGACTTAAAATGAAGGCCACGCTGTTGGCTCCCTCCTTCCCTGGTTCCTTTGCTACCATTCTGTTGCATTCATTGACACACAACAGAAACGCATGTTTGTCCAAACCTTCTAATTTTTTTTTTGAAGTTTAGCCAAGTCCATCTGAATAACTTCAACTTGCATGCTCTAGCGCTTCGATAATACCATCGAGTGAGTTATTTGTTTAAACTTTACTCTGTTCAGTTGGCATTCATGACAAGGTTGCGTGTACCTCTCCGTGCCCACTTTGATGTGGGGCCAAGTGATCCGTTTCGTCAGTTTCATGTATACTATAGGTGCGCCAAAATCTGCCGTGATAACCTGAATGGGAACTATTGTGGTAAAAATACAGAATTTTTGTAACTATTGTGGGAGGCTCTGTGATTCAATCTGCCATTTTCTGTTGTAAATATTCAATTTCATCCAAAAATTTTGGCCGCATTTATTGTTTAGTGTTTTACATGGACGAATATGACGCCCAATCTAGACATTGCTTCGATTTCTTTCGTGGGAACTCCTGAGTGGCAATCTATATTTCTTGCGTACCAAAGTATTTGCAGTGGTCCATAGAGAAAGTCCCCCACATATTGACTCATGCCATCGGCTGTGCCAGATTATTTACATTTCCGGAAACAATAAGTCAGCCCATTACTGTTTTATGAAGTCGTGATCCTGAATAATTCTGGTGCATACCAATTGCAAAAACAATTATGGGGTTTTACGTGCCAAAACCACTTTACGATTACGAGGCACGCCGTAGTGCGGGACTCCGGAAGTTTGGACCACCTGGGGTTCTTTAACGTGCACCTAAATCTAAGTACACGGGTGTTTTCGCATTTCGCCCCCATCGAAATGCGGCCGTCGTGGCCGATACCAATGTGGAGGATTGGCCAAGAACAAGGTGGTTAATGGAAATGATAAAGAAGAGGGAAATAAAAAAAGAAGGATACTCTCAACACTGTGGCCTCATGACGTCATTTCTCTCTTCCTTATAATAATAATAATAATAATAATAATAATAATAATAATAATAATAATAATAATAATAATAATAATAATAATAATAATAATAATAATAATAATAATAATAATAATAATAATAATAATAATAATAATAATAATAATAATAATAATAATAATAATAATAATAATAATACCTTTATTCATGAAAACAAGCGGTAAAATGTGCCAAGGCATTTCTGTTCTTAACCCCCCTCCCCTGCTCCCTTAGTGAAAATTCTCTGCTTGAGAATTCTGTGCTTCAACCTTCAAACGCCTGATCACGCTTCATTATATCGTGACCTGTAAAACGCATAAATGTTATCTTCAACGAAGCGATTTCACATGAGAAGGTCATATTTCTATGGTGGCCTAGTACTAAGCATTAACTTCGCCGCTGTTTTGGAGACGTACGCACCCGACAGCACACGATAAGATGCACGCCAATGCCGTGTTTCACGCTAGAAGATAGCACAGTTCACGCTTGGGCAAATGACGCCGAAGAGATTACCACTAATCACATAGATTACCCCTTCCTGAACTGAGAGACGCACCCTATGGCGTGTACACGGTCGATATACAACACTTAACTTTTGTGGAGTGGTGATAGACACAGAGAACACTTTTTCATGCGGCGACCCCCTGCAACGCCGAAGCTTGGACATTTGCATCAACCAATAAACGCTGCAAATCCGATTACGGTAGGGCGCTGCTCAGCCACGCGTTATATATCAGCATAGTCGCGAAGAGAGCGAATACGAAGTAGCTGTTTAACAGAAAATTGAATAACTTTAACAGGCATTGCGTTCATCACAGAATATTTCCGCCTGAGGAGGAAGAAGAAGAAGAAGGCGTCACGAAACTCGCGCTTCCTGTGCTCGCGGCGGCCGAGGAGGCAGAAGAAGAAGAGAGACGCATCCAGCGGTCGGCGGCACTCGCCCTGCGTGCGGCTGCCATGGCACCTCCCCACGTCGGGATCACGTTGAACGACGCCGACCAGAAATACGACATCGCCCGCAAGCACCTCGCCGACTCGGTGAGGATTCCACCTCTAGTCCGATCCCAAAGAGCGCCATTGCTGCGAGCCCTGAGTTTGGTCCAGACGACGCGTGAATGCGCTTGTGGTAATACCAGTATTTGACTCCTAAGAACGAGAACTTGGGCCAGTCGGTAATTCACGATGCGAAGTTTTGCTTAGCACGAAAATAAGGGCGACGAAGGCAGCGCTTGTCCTTCGTCTCCCTTATTTGGGCTCTGCTAAGACTCGCGTAATACCTATATATATATATATAGTGACACTATTACTTGCTCTTGGTTGTTTGTGTTTAATTAGACAGTACACTACAGCAGATTACAGCGGACCATGAAAATTTGTTCGTCTTAATAGAAGTTCGTCAGAAGCGAAATCAACCTTAACACAAGCACATCGCGAAAGGATGGGAGGACACACACGGCGCTGAATTCCATCGCTGCCACACAACGTGACACACAACCTACAATGCTGACAACGCGGCGCTGACTCCTTTGTGAGAAATCAACCCCATGCAGGAATGAAAGTTTGCACCCAAATACCCTATACACGAAGGCAATGAAAGAGTATTGAAACAAATAAGGTACATATGTAAAAAAAAGGAAATAATGTAAATGCTATTGCAATACATACATAATTAATTGAAAGGATCGACTTATACATAGTTTTGTTCAGGCTATTCCGAAACTTCTGCATGCTTCTACTGCGCTAATTGGCATGGGCGATGTTGCAAAAGCTGACATGTTACTCAACCGGAAGCTTCAACGCGTTGCCCTCACTCCTCATATCGCTGAAATAAAATTCAGTAAAGCCCTAAGTGCATATCGGCTGCATTACTTAGAATTTCGGGATATTACGTGCCAGAAGCCCGATTTCATTATGAGACACACCGTAGTGAGGGACACGGGATTAATTTTTACCACCAGAAGATATTTAACGTGCCCCCAATGCACGCGACACGGGCGTTTTTGCGTTTCGTCCGCAGCGAAATGCGGCCGTCGCGGCCAGGATTTGATATCCCGACCTCGTGCTTAGCAGCCTAACACCATAGCCCTTAAAAGCCATCGTGGCGGGTATACCTGCATTACTACGTGACGCCTGCTGCAGAAAGGGTTTCACAACCGCCGCTATGGCCACGAATGGCATGCACCGGCGAGCATTCTGAATCAATATTTCTGTATATGCTCCCGCTTCCTACGGCATGCAACTGTGTTCTGTATCGGAGGGCTAAGTTTAGCAACGTTCCTCCATGTTTAGTTAGAGCCCCCCTAAAAAAGGCGTTGTGATGCGGGGACGTACTTTTTGGTGAGGAATATTGGATGCAAAAATACGAAGAAAATGAAAAAAAAGGTGGTGATACGCCAAGTACTAAACTTGCATGATTGACAAATATTAAAACAGGCTGTATATAAGATTTGGTAAACATCTAAAATAAAATTAAGAGTTGGCAAGACCAACAGCCCTCCAAACGTCGTTTCTGTCGCCCAGGGAACGAGCAATGTGTTTGAATTCTACTCGCGGGGCGCAAAAACTGGTCATGGCAGCTGACGCGATAAGCACCAACAGTGGGTGGCCGCGGATACGTATCGGAGATAACCACAAATTGCGCTTGAACTCTGAGAAAGCTCAGAGGAAAAAAAGTGAAGATATGGACCGCTAATTCTCGCAACAACAACAACAACAACAACAACAACAACAACAACAACAACAACAACAACAACAACAACAACAACAACAACAACAACAACAACAACAACAACAACAACAACTACTACTACTACTACTACTACTACTACTACTACTACTACTACTACTACTACTACCACTACTACTACTACTACTACTACTACTACTACTACTACTACTACTACTACTACTACTACTACTGCTACTACTACTACTGCTACTACTACTTCAGGTAACGCTAGTTTTACGACAGTCAGCAGTTTAAGAAATTAGAAATGAATGCACTTGCGACAATTCAATTGTTTGCTTTGTAAGAACGCCCGACAGAGAGAGAGAGAGAGAGAGAGAGAGGTGAACCCGAAAAGCGTCCAATCGCGTGGCGGTGTTTGCGTCGGCAGAAAAAAGGGATCTTGTGCGGTGCAGGTACTCCATTGATACGCAGATAGCCCGTCGGAATGGGGCAATTTCGCTGATATTATAGGTATAATAGATTATAAATAGAGCGAACAGAGCCATCCCATTTCTTGATGTGGAAGCACCAAATGGCCCATTGAGCGAAAACGCCGGCGTCTGTCAGCGAAACGGCACCTAATTTCCCATTGGCTGCGACGCCACGTCACCGAGCGCGCCTCGAAGGAGCAAAGCGGGCGAAAGGGCAGAACCTGCTGCTTCAATAGCGCTCCGGATGTTACCTAAGGGGAGAGGGCATCACTGATACGCCACACCCTCTCGCTCTCGCTCTCAGAAACCTGTGTTATCCGCGTGTTCCTTGTCTGCGCGAGCTCTCGCCTGCGTTCTCATTGCGCCTTGGTAAGGCCAAGTCAAAACGCCCGCGAGGAGTTCATAACTCGAAGGACCGCTCAGCGACGTTCAATTGAACTATAATTACTTCGCATTCACAATTCATAAGTGTTTAGGTGTACTCGGATTTTTTTCTTTCCTTCTGTAATAGCCCTTGACAGGTCCTGTCCCAAATTTGCGAGCCATTGGCTTCCTAAAGTAAATAAATAAATAAATAAATAAATAAATAAATAAATAAATAAATAAATAAATAAATAAATAAATGTCATAGAGACGCCAGCGACTGTGGTGAACGCCCATGGCAAATTTCCACTATTGCTTGACATTCATTTAGCAGAATGATAACCGAGTGATCCTCAGCGTCAGATCAACTTAGTGCGAACACACTGCTGTGTATTATTGCTAAAGCAACGTTTATATAAATAAGTGAACTAAGGATGTGTAGCTGAGGAAGAAGAACCGGGCATCGCGCCACTGTTCTTGTGAATCGAGTCCCAAATTTATTCCGAAAGAGCTTCTCGCGTGGCCAGCTTTTACTTATAACACAACATTCATGTCTCTGGCGTTGCTAAAGACGAAAACTTGCAGAGAGGAGACCGGACAAGCAGCTGTCATATCTTCTCGGTGTCGCTTTAGTCTTTCGAGACGCTAGAAACATGGAGTCGTGAAACACGGCAAGTATTTGGTGATCATCAATTGCTGGCAGAATGTGCCCTTGCTAAATCTTTTGCAAACATTTAAATAATAACTTTTTCTCAATTGGTAGTTGTTAGATAAGGTGCACTAAACTACGACATATTACAGTAATTGTTTGTCAAGAAAATAATAAAACATAAGGTTACTGACCGCATCGTAACTAACGTTGAGGCTGCCAACTGAACAGCGGATAACACAGAGGTTAAAGAAACAGAGGAAGAAAATACAAACGTAAGGTAGAAGAGAGAAAGAATGCAAAAAGGCAGAAATGCATATAAATACCTACAAAATGGCCTGAAATTTACAGTTCGACTTTATGCCGATGACTGTGCATTGTATCATCCGGTGAAATGTTTTCATGACATTGCTGTATTGCAGTTCGAGCTCCAAGAAATTTCGTCTTGGTGTTTTGGCTGGCAAATGAATCTAAACTTAGCAAAATGTTTGCACGTACAATTTACCAATAAATAAAAAAAAGAAACGCTAAGCACTTCCTATGTCTTCGAGTCTCGCCTCTTGGAAACGACTGATCATGTGAAATACATCTGCATAGCATTAACTCCTGCATGGGATTGGACATGTCACATTGATTAAATTGCTGCTAAAGCTCCTAAGTTGCTGCACTCTTTTTCAAGAAAATTTCAAACATGCACTGAAAAAGTTAAAAGAAACCGTGTATTTCACGAGCATTAGACCAATCTTAGAATACGCTTGTGCTGCGTGGGACCCCTTTGCAGCCGTATTAAAACATAAATTAGACAGGGTATAGAAACAGGCTGCGAGAATTGTGACCGGCAATTATGATTTCACCATAAGAAGCTCGCAGATTACAAACGGTTTGGGCTGGAAACAACTTTCCTCCCGTCAAAGCTTGCATGGCTTTAGTTTCTCTTCATCATTTTTAATAAGAATACTGGAATAGGTTAAACTTGGTAGATAAGCAACCATTTTACCTGTCAGCAAAGCGTGACCATATAAAAAAAAGGAAAGGAGTATAATTGTCGCCTTGAATATATTCAAATTCCTTCCATAATACTATTACTGCTTGGAATGAGCTCACTGCTTAGATATTTTTGATGCATTGCTTAACTAGTGCAATTGAGTCTGTTTGATAAGACAGATGTCCATTTTTCAATGGATTTTTGTGCTGATTCTATTATGTAGATGTTCTCGCTTTTCTTTTGTCGTTTGTTCTTATCTGCAGGCATGTGTGCATATCTGCTATTGTGAGTGCAGTTGACACTGTTTGCCGACGTTTGCGCCTGTTGGCGTCGGTTGGCCGTTCTTCTTTTTCTTTGTTTTTCTTTCTTTAGCTTTGTATCCCCCTACAACAATGTCCCCAGGTGATGTAGGTATCAATAATAAATAAATGAAAAGGCGGAACCATGACAAAATTTGTCACTACTGTGGTTCACGTGTGACGCTGAGAGGACTCTCGTGTTTCAATGGAGAGATTCAATTCGTCGCAAGGTATGACATGTCCCTACATTTAGAATTGAAGTGTTCCTTTTTCTGAGGCTATCCTGGTGACCCAGCATTTTTTTCTCTTGCAGCAAGGAACCGTAAGTTTTAAGTTCGGCTCCATGTACCTCACCGTCCCGACTGTCAGGGTGAGCACATTTTTTTCGTTTCTTTACTTTTCTACGCATTTCGCTTTCAATTAAAATCTTAGCAGCGTACGCTGCATGCGGCATACGGATGATGTGATATGTCTGCATTCTCTCCCTTGAACGATACTCGTAAAAAAAATGGCCGATGATTACGCTTCATGGTAATGTGATCTTTGAGCGCAGCTGCTGCCTTATTTCAACAACAGACAACCGCATACAGAACACGCAGTGCCGAACGGAGGCGGTTCAGCGTCTCGGAGTGGACAGCACGCGCCGCGATTCGCCGCTATCGAGCCAGCGCTCCGGCGACGCGCCATCTTGTAGTGGGTCACTGCCGCGGTGAGGTGGAGGGGAGATTAGTAATTATTATTTAATGTTTCTTCTGAGGTGGGATGACGAAACGGGTGGAGAACAAGGGTATTGAGTAGAGGTCACACACTCATTCACTCACAGACAGGCCTCAATGTGGCCGCACAAGGTTGGGGCGGGAAGTAGAAGTAAGGGGACGAAACGCTATAACTGTCTTTCGAGTCACCGCAACTGCACTGCGCCAGGTAAGGGGAGGTATAGGGCAAGAGTGGAGGCGGGAGAAGGACAGCCAGGCACAAGCGCTGCCAGAGGCGACAAATGCCACTGAGGAACGCGCTCCGAAAACGGGGAAGCAAGAGACACGGCTGAGAGCCGTACAGCCACGCGACGCGGAGAATGGAGGAGTGGAGAGCCGTGGATCACGCGCGAGGCGGCAAGGAGCGCTCGCCACCGGCACCGCGGCAGTGCCGCGACAGTGGGAGAAGGGATGGCGAGGGCGGAGTGGACGGAGTGGACGGTAGCGGCGAGAGTCACCACAACGGCGCTGCGCGGAGGAAGGGGGCGAGAGGATAGGCGAGAACACGTGATCTAGCTTTGGAAGACAAGGGAAGAGCAAGACTCGCGCCGCGCGCAGCTATATAGAGCAACGCGCGGGTGATAACCTTAATTACGGCGAGGCCGACGGCGACGCGAAACGCGGGAACGGGTGCCAAAAAGCTGCGCTCTAAAAAAATGGAGGAAAAGAACACCTGTTGGAAATTCAGTAGTATCAGAAATGCGTGCCGTCCTTGGAGACATTTCCCTCTCCTTTCCTCGAGCCCAACTTAAAAAAAGAATGAACATGACGATAGAGCAGGAAGACTGCCTAGTTTCTTCAATTCTCCTCGGCTCACTTGCCTGTAGTCAGGTTTTACCGTTATTTTTCATTTCACCAAGAATGCCTGCGCACATCACACGATAATTTAAGATGAGAGAACTCAATCAATTGACTGTAACCTTTCTATTATTACGTGTGAGCGGCCTGCATCTGTTGCTCTTTCGTATGGATACTAATCTATACTCTATATAATTTATACTAATCTATAATTTGTTCACGATCAGAGGCGCCGGAATGTTGCCGGTTTTAGCCCTCACATACTGGGCTAAGCAAATAGCAATGATGCGCCACAACAGTAAGTACTGTGTAGACTTCTAACTCATATAGTTCGCAGCTTATAGCAATATTACAAATCGCGTTTTATTTATTTATTTATTTATTTATTGATTTAATTCATACATACTGCTAGCCTCCATTTCAACGTTGTTGCAGGACATGAGAAAATACATTGCATCAAAATATGAATGACAAACTTATACACTTGTTTATATTGCAGTTTACAAGAATACGTAGTTGAGCAATACAATAAGAGGGTGTGACCTTCCTGAGTCAGCCCTTAAAGGTTAATGAACAGAAAAACAGAAGCATAAGGTAAACAACAAAAAAGTACATCAAAACCAATTAGAGACAACATGCGGTGCTTGTAGGCTATACTTATAAATCAAGATGCGTACTCATAGACATATTTTTCCCGCATAGGAAGGAAGTCGTCAGGTGAGCAAATTATAATTTCACTAGGCGATGAATTCCAGTCTCTGATTGTCTGAGGAAAGAAAGAATACCTGAATGTGTCTGTGTGGAACCTGTATTCAATTAAATGTTTGATATGTTTAGTTCTAGTGTTTCGCTGTTCAGAGAAAGATACTATATGAACCGCTGTTTAATTTGTAGCCCCCGTTAAGGAGGCGGAATAGAAACTTGAGGCATAAGAATTTAGCACGCTTGTAAATAGTCGGGAGGCAAGCTTTATCAAGGCGTTCTGTCAGAGAATCATTACGGTTGTACCTATTATAAA
Organism: Dermacentor albipictus; assembly: GCF_038994185.2. Taxonomy (NCBI): domain Eukaryota; kingdom Metazoa; phylum Arthropoda; class Arachnida; order Ixodida; family Ixodidae; genus Dermacentor; species Dermacentor albipictus. Next base: position 316,631,903 of record NC_091821.1, on the reverse strand, counting down.
TGAATCTGATGGCTTTTCTCTGTATTGCTTCTAGGCGGTTTATGCACTGTTTGGTATGGGCGAACCAGCAGGTAATTGCTGGTTTCCCCTGTGAAATACACCAATACGTTTACTTGAAGTACGGCGCGTCATTCTTTTAGTTGAAAACGCAAGAACAGTAGATCCTGCATGCATTGAAAACACGCGAACACAAGCTTATTTCTTGACAAAGTCAGCTGCAAAGACACGAAAACGCAAGTTTCTTGAGGCTGTAGGGCTCACCGATGCCATAGCGCATCATGCTGAAATCGTCAACGGATAATAACTAATGTTGAGACTATCTATCGCTGTGCGAGTGAAGAGGAGCCCGGCACCAGCAAAAAAGAAATGAAAACCTTGTCCCTTGTTCTGTGACGTCGCTGGGGCGCAGGTGATGTTCGTGTTCTACAGAGAGGACGACGCGCAGTACCAGACGCTCAAGGCGGCCGCCGAGAAGATGCACTACGAGTGCACGCTGGCGCCGAACACCGAGGAGGCCGTCAACTGCTACCTCATGGTCCACCCGCACTTGGTGTTCGTCGACGCACGAGGCGACAACGCCGCTGAACAAGAACTGAACGCCGCTGAACCGGCGGCCCTGTGCAGGTCTTCCATTTCTCTGTGGGCTTAGCTTCCGTTGGCTTTCTGCGGCCTCGAAGGGGAAAGATCCGCTAGATTGGGGGAGAAGTAGGGACGAGGTGGACGATGTGCGAAAACCGCGAGTGCGCTTCTCCACGCAGCCCGTCTGACCTAACCGAGATGATGGACCTCGGACTAGAACTTTAATTACGGTGTCAACATACGGTCTAGCGTCATCATTACTGCCGCCCTTCGTTCGCCGCACCATCCAAGCTATTGAAAAGCGTGTCATATGTTTAACTGTAACTAGAGGGAACGGTGCTACCTTAGTTAGGTTAGAGACATTTTACTAAAAAAATTTGGATATTGTCGATTACCAGCCCATTCACTGGAGCCGCTCTGCGCCACCAGAGCAAGCTTATGTGTGCGGTTCTCCGAATTAAGTACTGAGTCATGAGTGCCCAACCACAGACGTTCGTGTCGTTACAGATGCTGTTGCTGAATTGTTAATTAAAAGAAAATAAATATTTCTAGGAAGTTGTGCCATAAGTGCGTGGAAAGAGAATCGAATACACACTGCTTGGCGTATCAAATTGTATAGGGGGCCTCTTGGGTCATCTTAATAATGGAACGCAGATGAGAAGTACGTGCGCAATGTGGAGAGAACGCGGTGATGAAATTCGAGGAAGAGGAATGCGTAGCCTGCGTGCTCACAAAAAAGGTCACAGGCCTGCGCGGCACACGCAGCACAGTCGCAGCGTAAACTGGAGGAGCGGCTCCATAGGAGCTCCACTTTCGGAACCACGCACTGTAGAGTCCTTGCGGCGAAGTCTCGTTGCGTCGTTTTCACAAGGACGATCTGAACTCGCCTCCCAGCGCCGACGAGCTGCGGCTTGTGCTGCTCGCTGCACAGCCCAGTGTTTCCTGGTCGTAGCCGCGCGCGTAGCTGTGCGATTCGCCTCTTCAGCAGTGGTTCGTACCTTGCGAGGGGGCGCCATAACGTGTAGCGAAGAGTAGACACAGGTACCCAGACTACGTGGTGCACATGTCACATTCCTCGGTCCGTGGCACGCTACGATGCTGTTATTGATGATGATGATAATGATGGTTTATTGGCATCCCCTTCGAAATGCGGCAGTTACAAATATTCACCTAGACTGCTCGAGTTAACGAGGTCCAGCTACATGCAGCATGCAACTGCTATATACAACATCTACATGTCGGTACAGCTGGTGCAATATAACGGAATTGCAATGCAAAACTTGTATGAATCGACACTATGCGGCGCGCATGCCACAGCGTGTGTCAAATGGCATGATATGATGCTAACGATGCTCATGATGATTTAATGTCAATCCCTTTGAAACGGCACGGTGACAGCCACCTAGCCTGCTTGAATTATTCAGGTATGTCATACATGTTTTTCATTACATCAATTGTCTGTACATCTCCACAACTTTCTTTTTGTTACTAAAGTATTCAGGTACCTTGTACCGCTAGATATGTTGGCTGGATGGATGGATCGATATTATGATCGTCCCCTTTGGAATGGGGCGGGGGGTTGCGCCACCAAGCTCTTGCTATTATACTGCCTAAAGTACCCAAGTTAAAAAGAAAAAAAAAGAAAAAGAAACCACTATGAACTCCCACAACCACATTTTCTGACCCCCTATTGCGAACTTTGCTTTTGTACGTCTGCGTTTTTTGTCGTTTTCCTACTTCCCCCAACCTTCCAATCGCCTCTTACTAATCGTTATTGCGGACATGTTTATTTTTCCTCTGCTCTCGCTGAACCCAAGGGCTTGAAGGAAGTCAGTGGTGCCTAAATCGACTGCTGGGCAGGTGTCTTCCCATTCTAATAAAACATGCTCCATCGTTTCCCTAGCTTTACCGCAGCCAAGCATATGCTACTTCTTCCTTCTTATATCTCGCTTTATAGGTGCGTGTTCTAAGGCATCCTGATCTCGCTTCGACAAGTAATGCAGCTGCTACATGGCCTGCCACCTGGTGTAATAATACGCCACTGCAATGCAAAGGGCGCACGTATAGACGCTACGCGGCGCTGATCTCACATTACAAGCTAATCATGAGAATCGACAAAGACACCAAGGACAGCATAGGGGAAATTACTTGTACTTACTAATTGAATTAAAGAAATAAATTATTGGCAATGAAGGTGGATGAAAAAACAACTTGCCGCAGGTGGGGAACGATCCCACGTCTTCGCATTACGCGTGCGATGCTCTAATCAATTGACCTACCACGGCGCCGTTTCCCCATCCACTTTCTTGGGTATTTATGCTTTTACTACTGATGAGGCACGTCGTAGTGGGGGGACTCCGAAATAACTTTGAACACCTGCGGATCTTCAGCGCCCTTTGCATGCTCGCGAGACAAGCATGTAGCTCGACTTGAACGTGAGCGAAGGCATGTGCTGACTGAGTTACCTATAGTGCTAACAATTCACCGCCGGTTCCCTCTGAACAGCTGCGACCATGTGCAACATATCTGACACCTTGCGATTTCAGTAGGGTGACAGGAAATTTTATTGTGGAAAGGAGGCGAAACAAAAGCGAAGTCCAAGGAAAACAAGATGCAACAACAAATGCAAGCATCCTCATTATCGCGCCCGGGTGTATTTTCTGCTACAGTTTTCATTTGCCACACTTTAAATGTTAGATGCACTGTACCACTGTACCAAATATTTCCAGAACAAGCTTGCAAACGGCGTCACAGAACACGAACAATGCGTTTTGTCCCCAGTTTTATGCTTCCAGAATAGGGTTTACGAAATCACAATATAAATGTATCTTGGAGGGTGTTTGCCCGCGGAGGCTGTATAGCCTGCTTGAGTATGCCTATATGGTATGCAAACGGCTTATCTTAGCTCTAGGAACATACTATTACTGCAGATCCTCTGACTAAGTTCGTTGAGAATAGTTAGTTTGGCACTGTGAGAATCGTGCAGTGGTGAATAGGCCCGTGCAGGTCGCGCGACTGGCCGCTGGAGGCACATTGCGTGTATTCCCGGGCTTCTTGCACGCTCGGAAATACTTTTATGAAGCACGTACTGAACAACACAAAGCTCTATCGAGAGTTTTTCATGTTGCTCTACAATTTTCTAATTGATACGTTTAATCTAATTGTATTATTTGAGAATTTGAATAATTATTTAATAAATAATTAGGCGGAATGAAAAATAATATTCTGAGTATCTCTAAGTGACGGCAAACAACATTACCTTGGTTGTGTCCAGCTACGTAGCATTTGCATATTTTTAAATCTTGGTGTATTCTAGTTGTAGCATCCTTTATATCAACACCATAGCAGCGGATACTTTGTTACAGCAGAAAAGCTGCGGACTGGACTTGAAGCATGCAAAAGAAGCATTATGGATACCACGTCTGGTTACGGGAATGAAAAGGTAAATATGTTAGTACATGCCACAGCTAATCGGCCCGTCTCCCTTCCTCTTACAGAACGCTGCGAAGTTTCAAGGGCTGCGAATACTCCTGCCTCGTCGCTGTCGTAAAGAAAGAGTGAGCATGCCATTATTAGTTCTTTCTCCTGCACAGTTTCTTGGGCTGCTTTTGCAAATTGCTTTGGCTGCTAGCGAGGAGAGCTGTAAAAATGTATTCCGTTCTGTTGGACATGCTGTCGGCTGAAGGTTTTTCTTTGTGTCCGTGTCACCCATGGCTGTGTTTCTTCGTGCTTGACGTTATATCACTCGATGAACACAATGACAATGCGAAGCTCAAAGGTAAAATAAGGTTGATCTCAGAGCACAAGTTAGCAAACTGCAGCTGTGAGTGAGATCTTACGCTTCTTTGCGATGTGGGAGAACTACAAACAACCTCCACCACTGGTCCAGGTTGATTCCGAATGCTTCTCCTGCAGCGATACATTGTGATCCATTGTAAATAACACAAACTAGGAGCTATTCTAGCTGGCGTGCAACACACAAAAGCGAAGATTATGAAAAAGATATCTGTCCAGTATAATTTCGAATAGAAAGAAGCAATGCCGCCTTATAGGTTGTTTTACAGTTGCTGAGGACTTCTACATACGATCACTGAATATTGATTTTAGGTACATCAGCTAACGTGTATTTTCATATACATATCGCAGTAGACTACAGCTTTGCAAGCATGACCTAATAGCGAAATATTTTAGAATTTTGTATGTACGTATCTTGCACGCATGCATTCAAACTGTGACCGTAATGAACGCATCAAGCGCAGCTGTGTTATAGACTATGGCTCAGACGGTTTCGACCTTACCACTTGCAGTTTCACTTAACAGAAAATTTGGTGCACATATAGCTGCAAGATCGGCTTAAATTAAAGAACTAGAGCATGAATTGTTTGATCACGCCAAAAATGGCAACAAAGGCAGCGGACGTGATCAACAACAACTTGAATGTAACATTAGCCCGACCTCACTCAAGTATCAAAACTGTTTTCCTAGACCAGTTCTGCGAGGTCTGATGAAGTGGATCTTGATACTTGCGTATTAATTTTATCCGCTTATGTGAAGTATGTTAAAGTGATACCGCGGCTGTCAGCCTTCAACCTTTGATTTTTCAGGCTTGCCGAAGAAGAAGACGCAGCCATCGTTCCGCTGCTCAGGTCTGGCTACAACAGGGTAACCATCCTCTCCGCACTTGTTCACACTGCTGTCACACTATTTATCGTGCAATGCACGCATTTTAAACGAGACGTGATGCCTTGTGCATCGGCAAATCGGCGTTGGCGTCATAATGGCTGTCGAAGTCGGTATATGGAATTTAGGAGTAGACTTAGGGCTGTTCGTTTGGTGATTATACCGCTGCTGTGGTTTAGATGCTCGTCCTTAGTGGCACAGACAGAGAATCTTGACGTTATGCGCACTTATATGGGCAGGTCAAGGAGGAAGGAGCGTTTATTTAGAGTTTGTGAGCGTTGTAGCGTTGTTTGTATGTCTGTAGTTCAGAATGGGTAGGAGAGGGAAGATACAGAAAAAAAGAAAGGCTCAGCGCGCTAATAACAGTGTGAGCAGAGTGCAGAAAGCGCGAGGGTAGCAGCGGCAGCTCTGGGGCGTCCATCTGCTTTGCGGGAAGTAAAAATTTTATCTTTGCATGGCCGTATTCTAATGAAATTTAACGAAATACCGCAAATGTTTTGAGATTTGTGCATGTGAAAGCAACCAAATAAGACAGTCCAATAAATTATAAGCCACTCACACTAATGTCGGCCTTCATAACCGATCTGTAATGCGACACCCATTAACTCTCTGCTAGTGATCCTTACCAGTATAAAGAGAGGGAAAGGAAGAAAGCCAATCAGAAAATCACGAACTTCCTACGAAGGTAGTAAACTGCCAGTACGTGATCATGTTTATTTCCTATACGTCCAGTAGCGAATACCTCACGAGCAGTACTCGCCAATTAATTGATAATATGATGGCAATGATCCTAATCGCTTTAGTAGGGCGTGATGCTACCATGACACCACTTATGTGAACAATTGAAGCGGTATACTGCCATTATTACAGATGATTTAAATCACGCTTAACAGCTACTTTCACCACTCTATAACTGCGCACATTCTGCTTAACTATTTACCGAGCGTGTGCTTGTCAGGCAGAAAATGAAGGTGCGGTGCCGCTCTGAAGCATGATGCCTTCACATTTCACGCAGTGGTTCTCGGAGTCTTTCTCTCTGGGCGTGTGCCTGAATGAGATGCTACAGATCGAGCACAACGATCTGGTCAACCTGTGGAAGCTCATGGCTTCCGAGACACTTTTCTCCGCACTGCACTCTTCACGGGACAGCGTCATCGTCACCGGCTCAAGGCACGAGATACTGGTTGGTACTCGCCAAGGAGGGTATAAAGAAAAAAAATTCCGGTTACTGCTTACGACGCCAGGTAAAGAACAGCGTAGCCTATATGTATGTCTATGTATATGTAGCCTATATGTAAAAGATCGAGAAAGCTGGAGTTGGTTCTGACCATGAACGCTCTTATTTTGTTTGAAATGCTACATCGTGTGTTTGAGGCAGCCCCCTATCCTCCCTTAGGTTACAGCGCTCGTCAAAAGAGAAAGAAAATCTGCGCTTTCAATCGCGGAAGTAAACATGCACCAAAGTTCGAATCTATAGGGAAGCAACCTGGTGCTATTGTGGGCATTAAGCGTTGTTCCAGGAACAATTTTATTTCGTGTGTTAAGTCATGAGCGCTTTTGCTGCTCTCTCTTTAAATGTGCGGCGTAGCTTGACGGCAATGAGGAGCTCATACGTACACGCGCGAATTTTGCTTTCAAGTGCTGCTTCACGCCAACAAGCAAATTCGCGGCAATGAAGCCAACAAAATTTGCGTATACGATCATGTGCCTCACTTTGTAGTTGCTGTTAAGGGTTACACGCTTAAAGGTGCGGTATTCTAGAGCAAATAATAATTTGCTATTGGCAGTTAAAACTGGCACGTCGACTTTGTAATCAACCATCCTGTCACGCATGCACAAACGTCGAGCATGGATCTGAGCAAGGTCGAGAAAGGTCGATCAATGTTCATTTACCATAATTTGCAAACAATATGAGAGGCGTTAAGTAGCACGCTCCTATAGTGTCAAGCTCGACGTTTCTGCATCGACTCCGATATCGTCTTCTCCTTCAATTTTAATATGTAAACTTCACCGTAGAACCTTTCTTTACAACCTCCTCGGCGGGCACTCTGGGCGCTCTCGTTTTTTCTGAAGTTCTGCCTTAATATATATTGCCACACTCTGTTGCACTTGGATATCAATGATAGAAAACTGTTCTCAGCGAATAATTGCCGTTTAATGGTTAGGACAGCTTTTGTCTTGGCAAGTCTGTTATTTGGATCGCTACAATTTGCTTTATTACCTTATCATTGGTGATAATGTAACGTAACGATCACCTGCGCCATGAGAACACCGGTGCTGCGCATCATATTAGTAGCCAAGAAAACTTCAATGGTACATCAGATTTCTTGTTCCTATCTATGAGTAGGATTTACATGTGAAGGCCGCCACATTTTTTAAGCTTTCGCTAACCCGTCTTTTTCAGTGCCTAACATTTTTTAGCTATTAATGTAATTTTCGAATTTCGCACCACGGCATGGACACGGGTATACGTCAGCGTGACGTCGCAGTATGTAAAGCGTATTGTAGTATTCGCGGGTCTTTTTGCCGCAGGAAAAGTTTCATAAACTTGCTCGGTTGACCCTTTGGCTCCATGAGAATGCGATGCAGTCCTTCTTTATTGACAAACAATTGATTGTACCTGAGTACACGCTGTCAAGATTGTCGCGACGAGCTCCTGGGAGAATTTCAGGGCAGCGTCGGCCCTCGTGTTCGATTTTTCCGTCTTCTCTGACTTATCAAGCTGCCTCTAATTGTAACTGTAGTCGGTTTTGCAGTGTGGAAGCATATTTTACTAATACAGTACAACTAATTAGCCTTAATCAATGAGAGTTGGCACAAACGCAGATTAGGTGTTGGAATTACGCTTCTCGCGCGGGCGCAGTACATGAACACCGCTGCTGAGAAGCTTGTCGGCTTCTCGGTCGAGGAGGTTCTGGGCACAGACGCACAGGACCTGCACCACCTCACGCTGCTCAGGCCGGACGTCGCGGGCAACATCAGCACGCACTTGAGCAAGGGCAAGGAGTGGCAGGGCACGCTGTTACAAAAACGCAAGGGTGGAGAATGCGTCCCCGTGCTCAACAAGATAGTTCCCGTAGACATCAACATCGTCGGGTAAGTGACTTTCCCGTTTGGTGCGCCGACCAAATGGCAACATTTGTTTGGTGTTGTTTTGGTTGACCAACTTAATGTTTGCTGTGTTTGGATTCGCGCACGCACGCACGCACGCACCTCAGGACACCTCACTGCATCAGATGTGTCCGCTTTTAGAGCAGTTAATTTCCCTAGGCCACCAGACTAGGGAATCTGATTGTGTCTCGGCCAATCACAATCGTCGAACCATTCGCCAAATCCCGCCAATGTCGTCGCACCGTTCCGCCGGACTCCGCCTCCAATGTTGCGCGATCGACCCCGCATACGACAGAACGACGTAGCAATTTGGGAACCTGAAGTCGACGCACTTCCCACGGAAGTCCTCGACCTTGGCCCCTTGCATCAATTAGGAGGCTCGATCGTGACGGTCAGCTTGCAGCGATCCGGGAAGGCTGGACTTCATGGCTGTTACCGCGTCTACAGAATTCGGTGGTCGTTGCCACCCTTTAGAAGGCTTCTCTGTTGACCCGTCACCAGTCGAGCCTGAGGCTCCGTTTTCATCTGGGCGGGCGCTGGTCAAGTGGTCGCTTTGTGGAGAGCATCCAAGCAATGTCCATTGCCGTTTTAAGACGTAGCAGTACACATACACTTTTCCCCCAATTTGACACTCCTAATGCTAAGGCATAAAAAAAAAGGTTCTGGCTATTTTACACCTGTGATTGACACCTGCGCACAGAGGGATCTCGAGATAGTATTTTCTTGGCTTTTTACGTCTTGCAGAAATTTTAACAATTTCAAGCGAATTCAAGAACTAACAGTTCTTTAGCTTTCGCAGTGCAACAAGCTTTCTGAACTGATGCGTGTCCATGGAGCACCACGACTTCATTGGAACTTATGAAATAATTGCAAATATTTGCTCTCTTCACATGCATCTTATGGTCATGCCTGTAAAATTGCTCCCCAGAACCTTTTGAATATGATCAGTTGACTACATGCAGCATTTGATCATACCAAGCTGTCACAGGCACAAAATTCCATACGTAGGTGACAAACTGTTGTATTTTGGACATTGCCTGTCGTTATATTCAAGTGGAACGGACCTCACATGTAATTTAGTACAATGACATGGTTGGGATAAGCGCTTCAATTGTTTGCCGTGGGATGACCAAGAATAGTGTGATGCAGGGTCTCTTAACTCAGCCGATCAATTTACTCTCCACCGTTGTGGTTCCGCAGGAAATTGGACTACGTCGCGTACGTCAAGGAGAACCCCTTCTTCTTGGACAAACCGTTCTCGACTGACATCGGTGAGCTTTGAACTCGTAGTTGATGTATAAGCATGTGCGATCAACATTAGAGTAATGGCGGGGTTGCGCAGAAGTTTGTCACTTAACTCTGCTCCCACAGACGTCAGGCGCTAACAGTCCATGTGCACCTGCAGAACTACTGCCGTATTTAGTTATCTTGTAATAAGTCAAATGACGTCCTCCCTTCAATCTCGTGGGAGCGATAATTTTTAGACATTTTTATTCTGAGGTGATAAAACTTTCTAGTCAACATCCAGTGCTTTAAGAATACCCGAAGCGTTACAGACACCGACGCGTCGCCTTGAGAACGACAAGCGACACCTTGGCGCATGTCATAACTGTGTACGTCAGTCACAGGCTTTCCGTCAGGCAGCAATAGTATCAAATACACCTAAGAACTTTATGGGTGCAACAAATTGTTCTTCAGATTCGTATAGGAGATATTTCACCGAAGAATTGTCAGTAGGTGAGACGGGGACAATACTTAATTACAATATTGGCAATGGCTCAGCGGCTGTGTGCACGCATGTCGCATGTGGTCCTTAACGCAGTCCGTTCATTTTGTCAACAGTTGGGATCAGCAGACGACAGTCCTTCGCAAAGTTCAACGCCATGATAATCGAAGCACCCGTCACAAAGGTTAGTTTATAAAATTCCCTACGACATTAGCTAATGCGTTGTGCTTGAAAGTCAGCACGCTCAACTTTCAATACTTGAATTTACGTTTACGTTTGTGAGAGTTAAACAGAGCACTCCGGAATTATACATATTTTGTTTGCAGGCTTATGAGCAGCGTCATTGTAGTACTACTAATGCCTCTGCATAAAAAAAATGTCAAGTTTTTGGAAGCTATAAGCAGCAAACCTTCTGCAGGACTCTCTTTTATACCATAATTTCTTATTTAGTAGGAGTTTCACGATTTTATTCACTTGTCACACTAGCTAGTTCGTTTGATCTTTTGTGTTGAGTAATGCATCCATACCCCGCACCTTCATGGGCTATCAATTTACCACGCAAGAAACTTCATGCTCTTGGCAATTCACGAAAACGGCCTGGATGCAGAGAGAAAACTCGTCACAGTTCTGGTTTGTGAGCTACGGCACAACAGATGTGGTGTTTGGTGCAATGGCGTCTCGGCCAATCGTTACAAAGCCTTTCTTTTTTCTCGAGGCTAGCGGCTGAATTTCTCAGTCGGACACGACTGCATTGCAGCTACGCCGCAACTTTTGCAACCGCTAGGCGCTATTTTCGCTGTGGCTAGGAAAAACAGGGAAATTATAGAAGAGTAAACTTTCCTTGCACTGCGGCTAGGTCGTCAACATGCTGGTGAAGGCTAAAGAGAGTGCCTCAGTACCCGCCGTGGCGCAGCAGCTGGACCGTGTGATTGACATCCTCCGCTCGAGCGAACTGTACAACCCGCAGATCGGCAACGTTCAGACAAAGACAGAGGAACAGGCAGCGACACCGGACATAGTTCCAGTGCCAACAAACGTTAGTATTTTGAGGTTGTGTCTGGTGAGCGCAGGTTCAAGGCGTTCATGCATGGTTAAGACAGAACAGTGTAAACAGGACGCATAAAGCCTAAACGTACGCCTTGCACCGTCTATAAGATCCCGTCCTTCATTTTATTGCCTGTGGTTTTATTGCCTCCATGTGATACAGCTTCCGCATAATGATGAGCAAAACGAGAACAAGGTGAAATCTTTCACTTTGTTCTCGTTTTGCTCATCGTTTTGAATTTCCATTTCCCCCAGCTTGCGCCATAAGTAGCACGAAATAAAACAACACCAAAGTAACTGTCAAGCAGCACGTTTGTATATGCGTCACCCTCCCTTCGTATCATAAAAGCTTCTTAAATCCTCATTATGCAAACATTGGCACGTGACGTGCAAGATGGCTGCGTGCCTGTGTTATACTTGCCCGCTTCCATTGCGGCTACCCGAAGCTTTTTAGACCGTTTATAAGAGCACGACAGCAGTGCAGCTACATGAGAAGAAAAAATAATGGTCGAGATAGAGCAATCTCGACTATTCTCGACTAAAAGCCTTCTATCCAGACTATTCTTTCTTCTTCTCCTGAAGTGCCTGCGCTACAGTTACTGTCTTATAGAAAGAGTATATGGACAAACCCAAATTGTCATGTTTTAGGCCGAGCACGCTGATCGTATTCTGTGATGTCGTACCGCTATTTGATATTATAGCCAGGACGAATGAATCAAGTCAAAGTGCACTACAGTAGCAACTATACAGTGACAATGAAGAGCTCCTTACATGAATGGAGGAGGTCGAAGAGCTATCGCCAGCGGAGAAGCGCTTGTAGCACCCTCGTCAGACTCTCATTTTTGAAGCAATTCTTGACAGCTGTGTTTGCGAAGAAATACGCCAGCAGAAACGCCGCTTTGCAGTGTTGTTTTATGAGTGTCGGTGCTTTTCGCCTGCAGGTAGGACAGCCACTGAGACCAATGGGCGTTCGGCGGTTGTCCCACGAGGTGATGCAGAGGAGAGGTTCGTGTTGTTGCTTCTCCTGCCGCAGCGCCGTGTGCTAATCTGTGCACGTTACGCACGCAGTGAGCGCCGCAAGCACGGCGCCCAGTGTCGGGACTCCGAGCCTGGCTACGGCGCCGCCTAAGATAGCGGAGCTGCTGGAGAACGACGTCAAGTGGGAGTTTGATATCATAGAACTGGAAGCGCTCACGGCACGGCGGTGCGTACGCTCACAGAGGATAATTCTTTGATAGAATCAACGGCGCAAGGCTTACGCATTCCGCTGGCTATACAGACCATGTCTAGCCGCGAGGGTGGAGCTTTGCTTAATGTTTACGGCTAGCTACCATATGCCGCGTTTCAGTAATGAGCAGAATAAGACCCAAACATGCCACGGCAGTTAATCGCATAGTTCCTGAAAAGTATGAGTTGTTCCTAAATTATACTGTAGCGAATATTTTTCAGCAGTCATTTCACAACGGCTTTCTACTTCACCATGAGAAGGCGAGGACATTGATTTCACTACATCAAATAACAAGCATTCGCCAATCACTTATCGACTGATTTCACTTACCAGCGTTTCATGGAAGATTTTTGAACTTGTGTTTTCATATGTGGTCAAGGCTATCAATGCCAACTCATTGCGACACATTCCCAACATGGCTTTTGCAGAGCCTATTTATTTGAAGCACACGTCATATTGCTTACGCATAAGCGAAAAATGACCCTTGACGACGGTTTGTCAGCAAATTCTGTCGTCTTCGATTTTTCAAAAGTTATTATATTACTTTACAAGTTGCACTTAGTTAACCTAGACAGCAAACATCGTACCTTGCTCGAATGGTTTCTGTTTAACTGCTTTCAATTCGTTTTAGATCCCCAACGTTATCTCCTCACCAAGTCCTGTCAACTCCGGCGTAGCACAATGGCCTGTGTTCAGCCCCTTACTTTTTCTTATCTATGTTAACGATATCCTTGCTTGTGTTTCACCTCATGTGCCACTGTTCGCTGACGACTGCGCAATATTTCACAAAATACGCCACGCTAGCCAATTTGACCTTCGCACTATCTCCTAATTATCATGAAACATGGTGGTTCGTATTAAACCCAAAGGGGGGTCCTGAACCACTTTTTATCAAAGTATAGAAATGCATTTGAAGGTAAAATAGGCTATTTCAGAAATACTTTGCTGCAAAAAGTACTTCAATGCATTCAGAGAAAGCGGATCTATTGGCAATCAAACAACGCCCTTCGCGGTGCCTGCGCTCCTTCAATGCCTTGCACTGCGAAGGCTACGGCGGAGCGGGGCGTGCCTACAACGCTCCGCCTACTGAACCTCGCTGTAGCAAGCTGTTGAAATTTCATTTTGGATGTTCACTTAGACCAAGGTGGTTTACACATACCTCCTTGACGTAGACGCAACTATTCCCGCTTTTGGCGCTTGCGACGGGCCAAACGCGGTGGTCCTCAGCGAGCCGCAGTGCGCTTAGTGAGCGGACTCGTCGCGGCAACGCGCAGCGCCGTGGTATGTAAGTACATAGCACAACGCGGGTATACATGCAAGTGTAGTGCGTATGCGCAGCGTTTGATTTTGTGCACGACAGGGCTTGAGCGCGCGCCCGCGCTCACACGCTCCAGTCTGGCCGTGCTATCGGGGTGAGGACCGGCTGTTTGCTGCACCAGCTTGACTGACGTATCCAGCTTGCGATACAGCCACATCCAACTTGAGTATTTTGAAGCGCTGTCAATAGCGCAATACGAAGCGAAGCTTGCCAAAGCGTCTAGCCAGGAGCGGCTAGGAGTGAGCTCGCGTTGGCGAACGTGCGCGTGGTCTGAACTTTAGTTTCGGGTGGTTCGAGGCTAGTTGAGTGCTCAAAACTAATCAAAACTAACCAGACCCGATGGCTGCGACACGAGTAAGCAGTCTGGCCAAAGTTTAGCTGATATGCGGGCGGCCGTGGCCGAGTGTGAACAGACGATAGTTGGCTTCTTCCGGAAGTATGCACTTCTTACAGAAATTAGAAACCAGATTCTCGCCTACTTCAGCCTCGCGGTAGTTTAGTAGCGGCTATAATGTTTCGTTGCTAAGCTCGAGGTCCCGGAATTGGGGGCATGCGATCTCATGGTGGTCAAAATTAATCCGGAGTCCTCGACTCCAGCGTGTCTCATAATCACATCCTTGTTTTGGCACGTAAAACCCCCGAATTCATTTACTTTGGCATACTTATACAACTGCGTAAAAAAATACGCATTAACAGTAGGGAGGAGCACACTGACCCAAACACCCTTCTTGATCAATGTCAGCCATTGACCAATAGCAGCCACGTATGGGAGTATGCTTTATGACGAAGTATAGCGTCCAGAAGAGGATGTGAAAGCTTCTGTTGTAATGAGAGTGTTCGAGAAAAACGTGACTTCGCGCTCCGCATGCGAGATCCACGGGCGGTGCATGACTGCAACATTTGGCAGAGATGTTCGCAGCTGCGCATGCTACCCGCAAACCTGAGTTTTTTCGCCAAGCCGGAGGGGTGCACGGTTTAGAACCCCTTTAATATATGTAATTCAGTGCGAGTAACCCAGTTGTGAAGGTATTGCTCATTATTAGTGCGAAAGCATTATAGATGGCTCACGAAGCGGAAAATCCGGCGGCGTCACCGGAGACAGTGAAGTGCTGGCGGACCAGCTCAGGGCTGTCCAGAGGGCCCGTGTGATAGCAGAGGGGCTCGGCCTCTCTGTACCGACGTGGGAGTGGCCCGCATCAGTCCCAGACTGATCCCTCAGGACCTCAATAAAGTTCTTCATACCATACCATACCGGAGATTGTACAAAAAGTCACGTGTTCAGAGGTGCGCTCGCGCCACTGTTCGCGCGACTTCGTCGTCGTCGTCTTTCAACCTGGCTGCGACGCCGCTCGTCCCACTAGCGTTCTCGTACTGCCCCTTCATCTGCGAAGGCGCTGACGGCATTGGCCCATTGCCAGTCGGTGCGGTACTTTCGGTGGTTTCTGTCGCGTGCTCCGACGGAAATGGTACAAAAATTGGAGGACGCTTAAGCTTCGCCTTCAAGAGTGGGACGCGACAGCGTTCCCGTCGACCCGCCAAGGGGTATAAGACAATGCGCTACGGCACAGCGATCACTTACGATGCGCCCCGCATCGGACTTAGCGCCCACCTATCACGCGGTGAGCGTCGAGCAACGCAGCGTTCGGCGCGGCAACGAAACGTGCGCTTGAGCGAACGGAACGAACCAAAGAACTCGGTGTCTCGGAGGGGAAACGATCTACGCCAGCCAAACGTCGCGATCGGCACGGGCAGAGAGATAGATAGTAATCTAAAGAAAGGACCGGGAGCACGGCGAAGCGTCGTCAGGGGAGAGGGAGTCCCGCGACGCGCCGGGCAGCGGTCCCAATGCGCGCGCGGCGCGCCTCCTGTCGGGGCAGCGCCGTACATTGAGAGGAGGGGGTCTTCTGTGTTTGCCGCAAGATGGCTCTGCGTGTGCGGAAAGCGCAGAAGAAATGCGGCGGAAACGCACTTCGCAACTCGTGGAATTGTGACTTCTGTACGTTACATGTTCATAATTACCGATATACAACGCAGTATAACTTTCCACGGCTCGTTTCGAAGGCAACACCGCATTCACTAGAGGCGCGTTTGCACCGCTTGGAAGCATCGAACTCGTGGCTGAGTGGTAGCGTCTCCGTCTCACACTCCGGAGACCCTGGTTCGATTCCCACCGGGCCAATCTTGGAAGTTGCTTTTTATTTATGAAGCGCCTGCCGTGATTTATCGCTCACGGTCAACGCCGCAAACGCCGACACCGACGCCGACACCGACGCCGACGACACCGGCTTTTCTGCGACACGAGCTCCTTAACGCTATCGCGTTAAAAAGTCGCCTGGCCACAGAGACAGACCGCGCCGGGGGCCGTCCCATGCATGGCGCCACGCGTCGCGGCGGTGCCAGTCGGTGCGGTGATTTCGGCGAGTTCTGTCTTGCGCACCGACGGACGAACTTTTGACTTCGACTTCTCAGTCAGTAGCTGCGCCCGGCTCCTTTTTACGCCCACGCAAGTACGCGAACGAGGCGTCAACGGAGAGACGTCGCAATGCTCTCGCAATAATCTAGGCGTTGATATCACCCAAATAACGGCCCAACAACTGAGAGATTTGTATATGCATGATTTTTAAATTACTGGTTGAGTGTACATCCTCTCGGCTAGTATGTATATAAAGTGTGTATGTATGCTTCTGTATATGTGTGTGTGTGTAGGTATGCATACGAGTGTGTATGCATATACGGGTATATGAATGCATGTATTTGTATATATATGTGTGTATATAATGTTCAGCGGCGTATTCTTGTCTCATTTGTATTCACCACGAGAACCACACAAGCTACCCTAAGTATTTTTGGTTTAGTCACCAGTGGCTCTGTATGGATATGGGTGTGCATGTGTAAATGCGAGTATGTGGGTTCATGAGAGTATATACGAGTATGTGTATATATATGTATGTATACATATGTATATGTGTATGTGTATATATGTATGTATGATGCATATGTGCTTGCATGTATGCTGTTGCCGAATATTCTGTAGAGGGGGCTGCGGGCCTCGTCAAGCTGCCTACTGGAGTAGCTTTTACTTGCAGCCTCCTCCATCAAGTAGATGGAAATAAAGCTATTCTATTCTATTCTATTCATCCACGCAGGGATACCTAAGTGCCCTTGATTTTTACCTTCAACTACCTAGGCGTCCACATCACAACGGGCCTCACCTGGACACCTCACATTACCTACGCAGATAACGCGAACAAAGCTCAGATATACTTTCTAAGTACTTTTCGCACGCGCGCTCGTAGCTGTTATGTTTGCTTTATACAGGGTGTTCCACGTAACTTGTGCCAAGGATGTAAAAAAAGTGGTTAGCCGCAGCTGAATGAAATCGACGGCATATGGTTTGCCGTCATGTGGCGCTCTTTAGAGTATTTTTTTATATTCCGGTTAATTAGTTCATTAATTTAGACGAATTATGCAAAATTTGTAATATTCACTTTAGGGCCAAGTGCGCTTCGTTGTACTGTAGAGGGGGTTCAGAAACGACCGATCCACCGAACAAGGTACAGCTGCGTGGCGATTTTTTTCGGAGCTTAAAGAAACTCCACGAAATATGAAATAAAGTCACGTGACTGCGCTCGTGCGCTATCGTATTGCAGCGCTCTCAACCGTGCGTCGAGCCTGTCGCCTATCAGGGACGAACGACGGCACTTCCTTTTCGTGTGCCACCGCCAAAGATTTGTCAGCCGACGCCCAGAGCCGCGGCGGCTCACTTCGCCACGGCCCGCGAACCGCGATTGAGAGCGCTGCAGTACGACAGCGCACGAGCGCAGTCACGTGATATTTCATATTTCGCGAGCTTTCCTTAAACGTCGAAAAAAATCGCCATGCAGCATGTACGTTGCCACAAAAATTTGTATCGGTCGTTTCTCAACCCCCTCTACAACACGTCGAAACGCACTTGGCCCTAAAGAGATTATTAAAAATTTTGAATAATTCATCTTCGTTAACTAATTAAGTGGAATAATAATTAAAGAAACTCAAAGGAGTGCCACATGACGGCAAACCATGTGCCGTTGATTTCATTCAGCTGCGGCTAACCACTTCTTTAAAATCCTCGGCACAAGTTATTTGAAGCACCCTGCATATCAATAATAAATTCTAAAGAAATACGCTGTATACGTTCGAGACGTTCAGCCGAGAAATACAACTCAAAACAACTCTGTCATATATAGCTAGAGTGCAGTGTTTCGATTTAAATGCGATTATCAATGTTGTGGAACTTCACCCAGTTTTCGGTATGTCTGCCCGTCTATATCCTCTGCTAAGCTGTTTCGCATGAACTTGGGTCGCTGGGTCTAAGGGTAGAGCATTGGGCTGCTGTGCTGGTGCAAACGGGTTCGACACCAACCGTTGAATTGCCTTCCGCCTCTGAACGTCGTATAACGCTTTCAACGAACCTCTTTCATGCCAGCTTGGGTCACCGCTAACCTTATGTGCCACTGGTTGTGTACCGCTCTTTGATGACAAAAGAAATTCTTTTAAAGTTTATCCGGTGCTTGACGGAATCAAACCCGAGTCATATATAATCAGACAACCTAGTCTGAATAACATTAATACCCATGTCATGTGCGGACTTCATGGCGGCTTCGATACATGGCGCAGCGTGTCCGGAGAGAAGCGCCCTAGGGGAGCCCGGCGGCTGTACATGCCCCAATGTGACGCGTTTCGGCGGTGACTGCGTCACTGTATTGCTTCGGTGCTCATCACACTCATGTCGACAGCCATCCCGATTTGGTTTGTGCCGGAATTTATTATTTTCCCGAAATTCAACGTGCCTCTTTAGGTTTTCATTTCCACTCCAACCTTCTTTTTTTGGTGAATACATTTCTTTCCAGGGAAATTTCACCGGTTTTATTGGTATATAATTTTTTCGCGCCGAGCTTTCGAGTTTCTTCTCGGAATATATCTGGTTCACTTAATTTTGTTGGCGCTGAACCGTGCTGTGTGAATGCAGATATTCTCTTTAACGCTGGTTTTGCATCATTACAAAGAATAGTAAAGTTTTCGAAAAGCAGTCTAGCATGGGCACAATGCCATACGAAGATTAGTTTATGGTTGAGAAAGCTGAGGGAGCACCGGGCGCATGGGCAGGCAACGGTTGGGTCAGGCATGCTTGCGGATGGCTGTAGGAGATGCCAATGCATGCCTTTATACGACAGCATACGTGTCCTGGAGAAGCACAAAGAGAAATGCTAAGTAATTCATGAAGATAACTGCATTGAAAAGGCAAGCGATAACCGCGAAAGCACCTCGTCGATCGCTTTGATCAAGGAATGGTTGATAAAGGGAAAATGAGACATCCACACAGTCGTAGCCATTGCTACAAAGGAAACCCATACGGGTTGCTAAAAAAAAAAAAAAGCCTCGCTGTTGAAAATTGGCAGAGCGGCTGCCCCTGAGAGGTGCTGGTCCTGGGTTCGAGTCCCGGGCAAAAAGGAATCTTTCAAATGCGAGACCTTTCTTTCGAGGAACCCGTATGGGTTTCCTTTGTAGCAATTGCTACCATTGGAGTATGTCTCATTTTCCCTTTATTAATTACTTCTCTCCATCTTGTGGGCTTCCGCAGAAATATTAAGTCAAACTTTTGCGTTTGCTTTGAATTGTTGATAAGTTCAACTTCTCCCGGCCATCTGCTAGCCAGCTGGTTAGCTCAGATGATAGAGCGGCTGCCCCGGAAAGGCGGTGGTTCCGGTTTCGAGTCCCGGACCAGGACAAATTTTTCTTCAACTGCGAGGCTTTTTTTCAAGGAACCCGCATGGGTTTCCTTTGTAGGAATTGGTATGATTGGGTGGATGTCTCATTTACCCCCTTATTAATTACCTCTCTCCACCTTGTGGGCTTCCGCAGAACTGTTACGTCAAGAAATTATTGATCTGACTACCTTATTCAGCAACTGCGCTACAAATCTATGAAGAATGGCGGAACACCATGTGCAACAATTGGACCCTTCCTTTGCTCTTTTGTTACGTGCGATTTCCATATAGTGAAATAAGCTGATGGCTTCGTGTGCGCTGTGTTTTCGCGCTCCAAGCTCGCATTGAGGTGAAAGGAAACACGAATGGGCAATTCGCTCGCCGCTGCTGCAGCTCTTCATCACGCCATCGTTCTGACAGCCAGTATCCGCGGTCACTGATTGAGGTGTGTTCGTGTTTGCCTGTGCGCGCGTGACAGCGTGCTTGTTAATTTGATTGGTAAGCGAATATTTATAGCAGCTTATGCAACTCATAAAACTACTAACCTTACTTCGTATAGCTGCTGTCCAATAATTTGCTCTCGCAATCAACGCTTCGTGTATCGGGTGAAACTGCTACATTTTTTCTCTCTTCAAAGGTTTACTTATCTACAAGCGCTGTAAATGATACGAATGCGTAGTTGGGATTCGTAAATGGGCAGAAATGAAGCGACCTTTGCTTGTTTGCAGGCCGCTCATCTGGTTGGGCATGTCATTGTTCTCAAAGATGAACGTGCACGTGAGCTTGGACACCGACGACGCCACCATTCGCAACTGGCTGAAACTTATGGAGTCTCACTACCTGGACAACCCGTACCACAACTCAACGCATGCCGGTGACGTCATGCAGGCCACTGCCTACTTCCTGCTCAAGCTGCGGAAAAAGGCGTGTCATCTGACAGGGTTCTTTTAGTTTAGTTCCCTGCGTTTTACTCGGTTATTACGTTCAAGCTTCGTACCAAGTGAACTTTTGTCGAAAACTGAGTGGTTCAGTCGGGCACATTCATTTCGTACTAAGCTTTTACTGAGAAATAAAACACTGCGATTTACATGCGCTGTCATGGCAAATACCACAGGGAAGCTGTACGTCCTGCCCTCACTTAAATCGTAGACAGCCAAATAAATTGACATGCTGATAAATTAATTTGTTGCAACAACACGAGAAATATTAAACTCGGAAAGTGAGTGAAGCGCCAGAGAAAAAGATGTACGGAAGCATTACTTTAGATATGAATGCTCACGATCTGTTACGTTGCAGCAGCCTTGCATTAATTGCAGCGCAGTGTTTGTGTGCACTGCAACTAATCTTAATAAGACGACGCCTTTGTTACCACTTAATAAATTAAATTTCTATACACGCGACACGATTGCAAACTACATTAACGGAACGCTTTGTCACTTTTGCTCGCAATCCAAATATGTGAAACAGAAATACTCTCACTTGGCCACCACTAACCCGCACCGAGCTCTGGGAACAGATCTTTTATATAGGGCCTCGGTTCTGTTGACTTCTGTAGCAAGTTCATTAACTTACCAGCATTAACCTGCTAACTGATATAGCAGGTATATTAACATATTTATTATATGCACAATTTTAGGAAAATTGGTTGAACGGTTGCTTATAGAGGGAATTCCTGCCTTTTACTTGCGTTGGATACGGCGATTGGAGTTGGCCTCGAATTAAAGCCTCCTAATTAAATAAGATTCCACGAGCAATGACACCACGGTTCTTACGCGTGGTCATAAAGTTTTTTTTTTCTTTCAGAGTAGCTTCACTGCAATACAGCGTGCGCTGTCTGTAAACGGCGCACGGCCTGTTGTGTCTGTTGATGCTGCTTCTCTGTGAAAAGCGTTCTAGCAGTTCTGCTGTACTGCGGCAGCCAGACCACAAGCGAACGAAGCGCGCGTCCCGGCTGTTTGCAGGACATATTCGACCCACTGGAGGAGGCCATATGTCTTATATCGGCGGTGATACATGACATCGACCACCCCGGAAAGTCGAGCCAGTTCCTCTCTAACTCTGATCACGAACTGGCAATCCTCTACAATGACCGGTGCGCCTTCTTTGTCGTAACTAATAGCGCGCTACATGAGCGGTGATGTTACTTGATACACGGAGAGTGGCGACCTCTGAACAGTCTAGAAATAAAATTGGCAGAAATAATTTTTGCCCGCAGTAAGTGAGCATGCTTAGCATTACGATTAGCCGCTCCAATTGAGAGTGAGGTTGAAGCATGTGCTTCGGGAAGGCGGGCTGGCACCAGTGAACTTGGAGTTTGTCTCGTGTGCGTGCACGTGTCCACAAGTGCGCTACAACAGTAATCAACAGACTAGCCCGCCGAGATCTTGTCATCGAGTGAACCTTTCTTTTTCGAGATGGAGCTGCCGCCGTTAGTCGACAGAGTGCGTAATGAATGTTGAGGGCGTGGAAAGGACCGGGACATAATAGAACGGAAACCAACTCTTACCACTTTACACTGTGCGTTTGCAGAAATTGACATTTCGGAGAAAGAGGGGTCGTAGTTACGTGACGACGAAGTTCGGTCGCTCGTTGGAGCGGTACATATAATGGACAGATTCTGAGTGAAATGCCTACGTCGATTAGGGATAAAAAAAGTTTCAAGCTTGCACTTACACGCCGCTGCGGAAGTAATGAAGAAATTTCGATTTAATTTACCTCGAAACCCTTTCGAATTTTCTTAGCAGGAGCTGTATGAAACGGCTTAGCCACGCACATGCCCGCAGTGCTCACTTCTTGGCGAGTGTGCCCAGAGATAAGTCTTCAACTGGAAATGCATTGGCGGTGAATCGCTCATTCTGTCAAATTAGGTTTGTTGATGCTATCAGGCAGTGAAGGCGTACGTATTAACGAACCTACGGAGTGCGAACCTGTGCAGACATTTCCGTCTCTTTAACATCTCGCATTGCAGCTTCGGGACCCATCAGAACCCGCTTAATTAGCATTCCAAGCGCATGGCGACTTGAGTAAGATCATTCATCTCTTGCCACTCACATGGTTTGTACAGTCATTCGGCCTGTTCTTGCTTTTCTTTTTTGTGTCATTTTCGCTTTTCCTGTCATGCTGTGCAGGCCATTCAATAATTCGCTGAGGTGGCTTAGCGGCTGTGCCATTTCGTTGCAGCCGCGAGGTCAAACACCGGCCGCGGCGGCCGCATTCCGACAGGGACGAAAAGCAATAACGCCCGCGTACAGTTCATCAGGTGCATGGTCCACGGCTACCCAAGAACTCCAAGTGGTCAAAACTTATCCGGAGTCCCCCAGTACGCCACGTCTCACAAGGTCGTGCTTTCGGCACGGTTTGAGTGTGAGATGTGGCGTACTTAAGCGTATCTTAAATTAAAAATAAACGTCCAACAACCCTACTAATTCTTTTGCCAATGATGTTACAGAATGAAATCATTTTGTTTCTTTCTAATAAATTTCCCTCGACCACTTCAAAATGTGATAAAGACAGAGAGCGCGTCTTTACGAAGCTCTTTGTTCGCAGCTCTGTGCTGGAGAGCCACCATGCAGCGATCGCGTTCATGCTGACGCTGTCGGACGAAAAGGTGAACATTTTTCACAAGCTGGACCGTGACACATACCGCACGGTGCGAGCGTCCATCATCGACATGGTACTGGCCACGGAGATGACCAAGCACTTCGAGCACCTTTCCAAGTTCCTCAATGTCTTCCAGAAACCACTCCAAGGCGACGCGATATTTGATGCTGAGGTAGCTAGGCACGCCTTCCTAATACAGTGCGATGTACTACTTCCAATACAGGTTCAGTGTTAGTGTCCCAAGTAATCGTTTGTCACTTCGAAATACTATGTTACTCAGCGCGATAACTTGCACTACCTAACAGCAGTGTTTCGCCGTGATTATCATGAACGCAAATTTTTCAAGGCCTTTACACATATCTCGATTCACTGTGCAGGATAAAGAGGAAGATAACATGCTGCGCTCCTCCGAGAACATCATCCTCATCAAACGAATGCTCATCAAATGCTCTGACGTGTCCAACCCGGCGCGGCCCATTCACCTGTGCATCCAGTGGGCGCAGCGAATCGCCGAAGAGTATTGCGCCCAGGTATACAAGTAATATTTATTACCGTGGTCATTGACGAGCTTCTTCAGTGTCTGAGTTGCATCAGACCATTGTGTTCACGTTGTGAAGTTCAGAACTGAAACTTTAATGTGATAGCTATACAGATAAAAATTTAGCATTGGGCTGTTTAGGGAAGTGTGTGTTTGGCCGTGAACGAAGTGGGGCACGAGCAGCAGCGTCGTCATGAAAAATCACCATATTACTAGCCTGCGTGATAAAAGTAAAAAAAAATGCCACACAAGGACATCTTGAGAGGACGAGCGCTAACTACCAACCGAGTTTAATGCCTGCTTCACGTGAGGGTGTACCTATACATGGACGCAAGTGCGCTTGAAGAAAGCAAAACAACATAATAAGCGGCGCGATGCGGAAAGGATACAGTTACGTTCAGTTACGTCCTCTTTTTCCACCGACAATTGAAGTCTGGAATTCATTACCGGGAACATCCGTTCACTACCATAGAAACAATTCACGCAAGCTTGTTTATAAATGTTTGTATGTTTGTTGTTCATCCCACTCCTGCAATAGCCTCATTGTGACTGCAGTATGTACGTATAAATAAATAAATAAATAAATAAATAAATAAATAAATAAATAAATAAATAAATAAATAAATAAATAAATAAATAAATAATGCTAACAGACATGGACTAACTAAGCTCAGCAAGATATTATTGTGAATTGCCACCCTGTGCAACACTCCCTGGCAGTGTGGCAAGGTGTTTATTTATCGAGACAAAGCCCCTGCATGCTGTGCGCGGTTTCGCTCGACTAGTTGGCGTTACCGTAGTCTCTTCCTGTCGTTATAATGACTGCAACGTCCACGTTGGTACCTTTATAATATGACTGTGGAGGAGAAACGGCGCATCTCCGAGTCCAAATGGTGAAGCCGTACTGTCGAAACTCTTGGAGCAATGTGAGGCCGGACTGTCTGGTATGCGGGCCGCAAAACGTCGTCGCATGGGGGTACAAACACCTGAGAAACGCAAGGACCGTTTTGCTGTTATGAAGATGACAGAACAGCGTGGCAAGGCGGTGTTTTAGTAAGGGAAGGACTACGGCTCATCGGCGTATATTAGGGCGGCCGCAGCTCAAAGGTGATGGAGATGACGTGAGAGCTTAGAGGAACGTGACGCAAGGCTTGCTGCATTCCACGAGGATCAGAAGAAAAGCGCTCAAGAAGCTGAAAAGCGCGGGAACATTTCGTATCGATGGAAAAAGGTCCAATCGACGGTTTATGGTAAATGACATGGGCCATTTTGCAGCGTGTGTGACCGACCACTACTGCAGTTAGATTTGCCCAAAATCTCCTAAATTTATCATTAACCGATTTGAAACAAATTATCGAGCTATTTAGACTGATAACTCCATCGTATAACAGTCGCTCGAGCAAAGCATGAGGGCTTCGGACTTATTTTTACGATGAGAACGGGTAAATTGAAGAAGTATCCTCGTACACATTGCCAGCGTGGCACCCCGATTTAAACAAAAATCTGGTAGGTGAAGATTTTGTCGTCGTACCACCTAAGAGCTGCAAGCGAACACCTGCCTTATTTTACCTAACGTTGCCTTGGGATTTCAACGACTGTGGACTATATCGTACGCTTGAGTCGGTCAGAACAAGGCTCCCCCAGGAGCAAATAGCATTCAGGTAAAACATGGGAAAGACGTGCGTGAAGGTGCACTGACTTGGGTTTTTGTCAGAAAGAATTCATGCTGTTTGTTCTTCTGATAATGACAATCGTACGGTAGTAATCAGCACGCGTCCTGTGTCTCTCTCTTCTTATATAAACCTTACATGTTTTTTTCATACGCAAAGGTGTATTTACATAGTAAAAGTCTAGCTCAATTGAAGACATGTCCTCCTTATTGGGCTTTTGGCATGCTATACTTGGAAAACAGTGCAATACCGGAATGTGCCCATGATTTCTATCGCCGTTGAAAGGTTAAGACCATTCCTTCAAATTGCAACCTGTGCTTAAAAATGTATTGCTGCGAAATGAGCCATGCGGTTCATATATACTGCACGCCGTGTCGCGAGTCAGTGTATTCTACAAGCGTTGAAGCTTTGTCCGCTAAACTCGTTACATATGTTGTCGTGCTCGTGGCCTACTATTCTCGCGCGTGCGCAGACGGACGAGGAGAAGCGGCGAGGCTTGCCCGTTGTGATGCCTGCCTTCGACCGCGTCACATGCAAGATCTCCACCTCGCAGCTTGGCTTCATAAGCTACTTCGTGCGTGAGATGTTCCGTGCTTGGTCAGGTGAGGTACCCGCTTAGAAACTGCTTGACTTTTCGCACTGCGCCTATCCTGACACGTATAGACCTTTTACAACGAGCAGTCTGCACACCGTGCACCAGAGGCCGCCACGGACCCGCTACCACTGAACGCCTTCTGAATAGAGAGCAAGCCGGCAGCAACGTTTCGCCGAAAGGCCGCGAATCGCTTAGTACTATCTATTTAAAAAGTGGAATAGCAGAGAGGCAGACGTGCTTTGCCGTGAACTGCAAGAACTGAGACAGAGAGTTGAATGCGTGGAATGAGACACATTTGCGAGCTTCATCCGCCTCAGCTGCGAAAAGTGTGCCCGTATTTACTACCGTTCGTCATGCACACCTTTCCGCAAGGCGAGCACAACAAGCTCTATACTATCAGCATTGGATAGCCAATAGCCGGAAATGACTTCCAGGTTAACATCACCTGCAGCAACAACAGAGCGTTAAAGCCCCACCACTGATCTAAAATGTCACGGTATATATGTCTAACTTCGATAGGCATGCAAGTCAGCACTACGTCCCCCCCATGCAAACGCGATTTACTCCAGCAACTTCCATAACTTTCCATTGCAAAAACTTTCCATGCCAACTTTCTATAACTTTGCATAAGAGCGGAGTCGAACGTGGAATAACAGGCGGGTACCGCGACCTTTTATTCCAAACAAAAGGAGAGCGATCCCACAGCCACTTGCAGAATTTTGGTCCATCCAATACGCGAATACATTTTTTATTTACCATACTGCAGGCCCTCCTCGAGTCATGCAGGAGTGGATTCATGGTTAAAACTAAAATATTGAATGTTGCACGAGAGATTTACTACAGTATTGGAAATGAGACCAAGAAATGACGAGAAAAAAGAAACGTGAGAATAACAGCGCAAATAAACATCAATAAATTGCCTCCGGGCAAAACGTATACTAAATATATGCTAATCTGCGTTGCAAGTAATAAGACAACAATTTCCAAATTATCTGCTCATCGCTGACGACAAGAATTACGCGGTCCGAACGAACCACCGTGGTCGGAGCAGGTGGCAAACAGGCATTTTCTACGCGCAAACACACACCTATTACCCCATACGCCTATACAGTTAATTACGGCCAAAGCAAGCGCACGGCCTTAACTGTCCTAGAAATCAACCGCTGTAATGACTAGAATATTAGAATATAAACGGTGAAAGCAAACACCAGGCTGCTTCATTCGTCGCCTTCAACCGATAAGCTTGCAAGCAATTAGGTTTACAGAGCAAAGAGAATGGATAAACGAAAGGTATACTTAAACTGCCTCTGCAGCTTTGGCCAACGCCTTTCTATCCACTTACTGCTCGCCGCGGTGGCCGAAATAGATGCTGTCTGAGCCGTCTCTGCTGCCGCCGTCGCCTTTGTCAGCAAGCGAGCCAACGCCGATCAGAAGACGCTCAACGGCGCTAAAATGGAGCTCAAGGCGCTAAAATGTCTATAAGTGCTCAACCGTATTCCCTAATATGTCCGATGACATTTGATTGGGCCCTTACATTTCTTTCACACTTGCCTACAAAATGTCTATAGACTATATATAGGCTGTCTATAGAGATTCTAATTCACTCTTCTACTATCCATAAAAGGTCTATAGACAAATGTATACAGAATGGCTATAAATTATCGATATATATAAACCATTCCATAGACTGTCTAGGGGATTCTGGCCTTACGCTTTTTGACGACTGTGGTTTATAGGCAAACCATAGAAATTTCCTGTAGACCACTCTATAGACATTCTATGGAATTATGGCCTTACACTTTTTGTCAACTATCGTCTATATGCAAGCTATGCAACATTAAAAACACTGGGCTATGCAGTCTTTACACTTGTACCTGTACGGGTTACCTGTACAGGTAACTTTAGACTTGTACCTGAACCTGTGTGGGTTGTACCTGTGCGGTAACCTGTACACGTCGCAGAGGCTGTAGTTGCAGGAGGAGGTGGCGAATGCTATCATAGCAATTTTCGTTTGTTTTTGTTTGAAGAGGACAGCACCAATAACGGGCCATGCGAGTGGCGCACACGCACGCCCAAAGACCAATGTGCGTGCGTGCGTGCGTGCGCGCATGCGACAGTGACCTGTCCCGTCTTCTGGGCTGTTTCATTGAAAGTGTCACCTTACCAACTAGATAGGTCCGGATGCTTATCTTATACTTGCGCGATAACCCGCATAAGGGACAATTTAGGAATGGAGTTTTGACGCGTTTACTTAGTGCCTGGGATGCTAGGGTAATATTGACTAATTGTTGAACTATTAGTTCATGGTTCAATTTGTTATCATGTCATCCACCTAATATGACTAGCGTGCCTAGGAATTTGGGACGTCGCCGCTAGTGCCATCCATTGTTTTAAAAAAACTGAATGCAGTGGAACATTTCATAACGTGCTCAAATCGCTTTACTGATGTAACTTGTAAGGCATCCCGCCCTCAAGCGCCAAATCTGGCTGCATTCTGGCACTCTTCTGGGTTGCACGGTCACTTTTATGTATCCGTTGACGCCCTGTATATTGTGTGTTTAGAAAAATGCTGTCAATATGGTGCGTAGTCAATTGATAAAATTATGTCAATGACGTAACCATTACGACGAACTGTTGGCCAATGTCAAGTTTTGCGTCATTCCGCAATGTCGCGTTAGTTCGAAAGACACTTTTGTAGTAAAACTCTGCAGTGAAGCAATATTTCAAGGGCATGTGCGTTCTATGCGATCGTCAGCCACCGGAGAAGAGATGAACAAGCGTTTCTGAAAGGCGGAAAAGAGCAGGCAGTTTATGCTGCAAGATAATGGGTTAGGTTTAACATGATGACAGCGGTGCTATCACATGGTGTATTTTTACATTTGTTTTCTTTGAAACTTGGCATCTGCTCCTGGTTACAAATGTTGCGAAAAGCCAAAGAAACTACGTTCCCACCCCGTCCCGGAAAAAAAGAACGAAGAAAGAAAGGAGAAAATAGAAAGAAGAAAAGGATATTGAAAGGTACTTGAACAGCTAAGCAAGAGAAAAACAGAGTCTCTGTTGCAGACAGTGAAAGCCTGCTGTGACACAGAGCACAAGCTATAGGGAATAGGATAATAAACTGGGTCACTTTGATATCTCTGCAAGTAAGAAAAGCGGAGGTGCTGAATGACCTGTCATTTTTTCCTTTGAAATGTAAATATATAGCGTAGAAAGGGTACTCTTCTGATGAAATTATTCACCTTTACGATCATTGACAGACAAGAAACAAGGGCTTTTTGCAGTAAAACGCTAAAGTAGTTTGGCCAAGAATGGGACTCATATGTTCTACATGCAATAAATAAATAAATAAATAAATAAATAAATAAATAAATAAATAAATAAATAAATAAATAAATAAATAAAACGAGTCAGTAGATGTGAGTTTTCAAGTTTGTAATGGGAAATCACCTTGAGCTCCTGATGAAGTAGAACTTTGCCGTGAACGCACAGGGCACTTTGACAATGCAGTGAAACCAATGCATAGGGGTGAGTCGTGAACTAACACTCTGAGCGATGAAAACAGTCTCCACAAAGGAAACATTGAAGGGATGCAACCAGCGCTAACAGGACGAGACCAATGTTCCGAGTGACGCATGGTGGCGGAACAGGCGAACTAAACCTGATGTCCCGAATTCTCACATAAGTTGGAGCTCGGGATCAGCGACAATGGATCGGTAAAGCACACATCGGTGAAGGAAATTGCAACGCCATAGTGGATAGCTTCGAACTTGGCGCACAAATAGAGTGTAGTACAACGAAATTCAGAGATAATCTCGCGCGACCTGTTGCACAATATTTCTGCGATGTCATGTGCCTGCCCACCGTGTCATGCGCTTCTCCCTTGGACACCATGTGCACTTTGAAGCGATTGCGCCGAACCTAAATTGCAAGAAAATTACGTTTAAACAATAAAAAGCGAACTTTCTAGACGTGGTTAGTAGGACGCTATAAATTTTCTAACTTCATTCCTGCGTTTTTGGCGTTGGCAGTACAGAAGTATACGTGCCATTGCAGCCCAATGGGTGGAGCATCGGGCTGCTGTACCCATGCTGCGCAATTTGGCAACTCTTTGTTGCCTTGTATTTCTTCACTTATTAAGGCGAAAGTCTTAATTGGCTCGTCTTTTTTTTTTCTTTGCTGCCTTTGGCCTTAAAGGGCTTGTTGCAATGGCTTGTACCCCCAAAATTTGGGGGACGCTTAATCTTCGCCTTTAAGACACGGCAGCATATAAAGATCCCTGACTGCTTCTCACGCTTCCGGGCAACTGCAACTTATGTAACCGTAGTGTTTACCGGGAAACGCTGGCGATGAACGCTAATCACGAAGGTGAACTTTCTGGTAGAAACGCGACCTCTTGCGTGGGCCGCGGATGCGCGGAGGCGAGCGCCATCTGGATGGCGTTGCAAGGAACGGGCCGCGCCGCTCTATGAACGGTAGAAATTGACGCTAGAAAATGAATTTGTGTTTGAGTTTCCGCGCAGCAGAATTATGTTTTCTCGTATATTCAAATTACAATTCGACGCTATCATGTCTTTAGGTTGTGTGTAAGTCGTACTTTATGATTTTGCTGACGCATTTTATTTTGAGAAATTCAATTAGTTGAGTTACGTCTTTGCGCTGCACGGAGGGCGTCCGTGGTTGGGTATGCGTGGTTCAGCGTGATTTATCGCTCGCAGGACGGTCGACGCGGGACGCGGAACACTTATGCCGGTTTTTCTGCCACACGAGGCCCTTAACGCTGTCACGTTAAAAAGCGGTGTCTAGTCCAGTGAGATAAAAAATGTCATCAGGAATGGCTCATACCCCCGTAAGCAAGCAAAGATGCAATGGCTGAACATTAATGAAGAAATTAAAGAAAGAACGAAAGAACGAAAGAAAGGACGTTTAGGTAGTGCATTAGGTGCACGCATGTGCCGTTGAGAGGAGGTCGACCTACAGCGCCATACGTTTACTTCACACTGCGGCTCGTTATGTCTTGCAGGAAGTCTGACTTCTCCGATCGTATAACTTAATGCATTACCGTATGGGCAGCAGGCTTTGGCCTTGACGCGTTACAGGAGAGCAACATGCTGCCGAACCCTTAATCTATCGCCCGCTTCTTGGCCAATCCCCCGTTGTGGGCACGTGTCATAGTAGGGAAGTCATCATCGTTATCAACAAAAGGCGATCGTCTCAAATAGCTAGTTGGCGTTGGCACCAAGAAGCATACGTGCGACTGTGGCATAATATTTAAAGCAGCCGGCTGCTGGAGAACTATAGGTTGAATACAAGCAACGCGCACCCAGCCATCAGCACCCACGGTCAGGAATATGCCGGATGGTTTGCAAAGAGAGTTCGCTTTGAAACAACTAGAAAAACAAGAACATTCAACGGTTATTTTTATAAGTTTGCAATAATGTTTTCTGATTCTATAAAACAATTATCTCACGCAGTGTTTCTAGACAGAAAAGTTCTCTCTACTTTGGTTCAGAGCCCTTCTTAGCTTATACAAGTGCGCAAGTTTGTGAATTTTTTGTTTTATTGAGAACCTTTCTTGTCCGGCATCATTTTGTGTGTCGTTAGAAAACCGTAATGCTTACACTTACAATAATTTTGATCTCGATACACGCAGACTTCGGCGAGATTCCCGAACTGATGGAGTACATTGAGCAGAATTATGACTACTGGAACGACAAGGACAAGGACAGCCGTTCAGCAAACTAATCGCAAGCAGTCCGCGGCTGACTCGTCGGGCGTGCACGACAGACTTCGGTCGCACTCGCAAGGCTTGCAGAAGGCACAGCGGACTGAGCGCCTTCTCGTCTCGTCACTGTTAAACACGGTTCGTAGATTACGGGACCTGGTTTTCTCAGAACACTAAGTGCGGTGCCGTGAACCAATTCATTAAAGCAAAGAAAGAAACGCAGGTGAATGTGGTCCTACTTTTTCTCTTAATATCAAGTGCGGTGTACTGCGCCCGAAGCCTTCTCGAGCTATTTTTAGGCTATCGCTGCTGGCTTCTGGCTCGTGTGGCGCATCTCTGCTGAAGAATAAAGGGTGTGTGAGATTCCGCAAGTGTGCTTCCCCACACATCTCGTTCGAACCACACGTGGTGGCGTTCGTCGCCCTAGAAGTGGAAATAAAGCAGTAGTGCATGATCTGATGTCGCAATCTTCGCCACCATTTCTTCCTTACTACATCTGCACTGTTTGCAAGCTTACGCCATCGGCTGAACGGTGCTGTGATTTGGAGGTCAACCATCACAAGAAAGGCAACCTAACAGTGTGAAAAAAGCTTGCTTCCAGTATTTCTCGACGGATAGCTATGAGTCGTAGTCGTAGTGCTTAGTAACTCAGGGGACCAATTGCAATGCATGCTCACTGACCTGGAGAGGCAAAGCAGAAGAGTGGGTCTAAAAATTAATCTGCAGAAAACTAAAGTAATGTTTAACAGGCTCGGAAGAGAACAGCAATTTACAATAGGCAGCGAGGCACTGGAAGTCGTAAGGGAATACACCTACTTGGGGCAGGTAGTGACGGCGGATCCGGATCATGAGACGGAAATAATCAGGAGAATAAGAATGGTCTGGGGTGCGTTTGGCAGTCATTCTCAGATCATGAACAGCAGGTTACCATTATCCCTCAAGAGAAAAGTATATAATAGCTGTGTCTTACCAGTACTCACCTACGGGGCAGAAACCTGGAGGCTTACGAAAAGAGTTCTACTCAAATTGAGGACGACGCAACGAGCTATGGAAAGAAGAATGATAGGTGTAACGTTAAGGGACAAGAAAAGAGCAGATTGGGTCTGGGAACAAACGCGAGTTAATGACATCTTAGTTGAAATCAAGAAAAAGAAATGGGCATGGGCAGGACATGTAATGAGGTGGGAAGATAACTGATGGTCATTAAGGGTTACGGACTGGATCCCAAGGGAAGGGAAGCGTAGCAGGGGGCGGCAGAAAGTTAGGTGGGCGGATGAGATTAAGAAGTTTGCAGGGACGGCGTGGCCACAATTAGTACATGACCGGGGTTGTTGGAGAAATATGGGAGAGGCCTGAAACCACTAATCATTTTTTATAACCTGCCATCGATTTACAAACCAGAGAAAGAAGTATTTTGAAATTCCATTCCGAAAGTTAAGCATTGCTGTAAACACGGGAAATATTCTCTCCTTTGGTGCGTTCATATCGGGTTTCAGCCACAGGAACGTATACATGACTGCGAATTCCTTTGGGACAGAAGGGAAATACCTGGTTAACTTACTAACTTAATAATTGATATTTAACTAAATTGCGAGTTTAAACTGAAAATCATTTATTACATTCGTATTTACTATCCTTTCAGAAAACACGTTTTCTTCGAAGGAAAAATAAATCTGTCTGAAGTTTGTCCACCTTAACTTCTTGCACAGTTTCAACTTTACCCCGATATATATTTTTTCTTTCAAGTTTTATCTCCTTCCTCTCATCCGTTCAGCCACCGGCTTCTTGGCCAATCCATAGAGTGGGTACGCGCCATGGGTTTAGGGAGCAAGCAAGCAATATCAGAATCCTCCGTAGGGGCTAAGGGCTATTGTTTGGAAACAAAGCGAAACAGCAGAACTTGCCGTGATGGCGCTGGCGCCTTTTAACTTTAGCTGTAGCAACCTAAGCCAGAGACGGCCGTTCCGTACTGCTCCGATGCGCGAATATATGCGCGCCAGAGGTGGGAAGTGCAGCGCGTGCCATAGAAATTGGGCGCCGACATGCCAGCCGACGACGCCGGCTGGCATGCTGGCGTCGTCGGCGTGTTCACGTCCGTCTCACGAAGCTTTGTGAATTCGCATCGCAGCAATCTTCGGGGGTGGTATCGCAGGGATCGTTCATAGCTGCCGCATGAAGGCCCACTGCAGTGGATCAGTGACTTATGTTGCGGGATCGAGCCCCGGCCATTCTAATTGCATTCTGGTAAAGGTGAAATGCAAGAATGTTCTTCTGCTTGTGATACTTATGAGACTAAATTGGATGAGCATCGGAACCCAGAACTGGTCTTAAATTGGACTGGAAAGTGCGAGAGTACTTCGAATGTTAAACAACGATCATCATATATGTTTCATAATTTACGTACTAATGGTTGACGTTATACAACCAGAGTGCTCATGCACGACTAGAAAATCAAATAACTATATTGTAATGAAGAAGAACGCCCGGATGCCACAGAGGTTCGAGCTTTGAGACGGTGCTCGGTGGAGCGCTTTACCTGTCGTCGGATCTTCGTCGAATAAACCTCCTTTATAATATAGATGATCAGTATCGGTCGCTGCAGAGAATTCGAGTCAAATGCGCGCTATATATATGACGCCACTAACTGTTTTGGTTAGAGCATTCACTCCTCGCACTGTTCGTTATCTCATAGTTCAACAATCTTGAATGGTCAGCTTAAATATAGTTGTTGGTACGCCGGTTTTCGGGCGAGACCGTGCAGAAAATATCGAGATCACAATGAGCCAAGGTTTATTCTTCCTCTTCACAGCTCTGACCACTGGGCGTTTCCACCAGAGCTCGGACCTCCGGGCGTGTGACTTTTTCAGCAGCCGACGAAATGTACCCCGCAATGCTTGCAAGGCAAAGCTTCCTGCGGCCTGCAAAAGCGGTTTCTGTGCATACGACGGGCGTCGAGAAAGCACCGAGTGTTCGCAACCAGAAGACTTGGAATAACACACCGCTTTATTCTCTTGGAAGATGCACGAAAAAACGCCGGTATAGCGAACGCAAGATGATTGCGCCACGCACACGTATGCCAAAATATGAAAAAAAAATCATATAGCAAGGAACTTCACAAATGCTGAATGTGACCTGTGTAGGGCAACAACCTCTACCCCGCAGCCTGGACGTGTTTGGATTGCATATCTGTCTCAATAAAACGTGAAGGGCGGAGGCGATGCTTCTGACGGCCCCTGCTTGGAAGCAACGTATGTGCGACTGGGAAAACGCCATGCGCCAGCAATAATATTCTACCCTTCTCTAAGATGATGTGTTGCTTTGTGGTGCAAGGGCCGGATAGGGCCAAAGTACGGCAAGCAAAGGCTTTCTGAAGCATGGCGACGCATATAACAATAAAAACTCACGCGCCATTCCATTGCTGTTAAGGTGGATTACTAGCGAATCTGTTTAGCACACGACATAAAGGTGACATAGAATTTATATAAGAGGAATGAGCCAATTTCATTTGGCTTGAGCGCTGTTGGCTGTCATCCCGAAGACCTACGCACACACCACTTTTTATTTTATTTTTATTTTATTTATTGGTACCTCAAATGCCCCATTTGGGGTTTTACATGAGGGGTGGGCATATTTATATAATATTTTCAATGAATGCCTTGAACGATGAATGACTGGAGTGGTGCACCACTTCAGCAGCTAGATGATTCCAGTCTTTCGCTGTTTGAACGAAGAGAGAGTTAAGATGAGCGGTGGTGCGAGCTGGAGGGGGATAAACAGCCTTTGAATGGCAATGACGGGATGAATTGGGATGCGCATGCGTGATGTCGGTCTGATGAAGTAGTGAATGATAAAATTTGTAAAAGAGGCACAGTCTTGCTGTTTTGCGGCGCTGCTCGAGGGTTGGAAGGTTCAGAGCTGATTTAAGTTTAGTAACGCTAGTGTGGTAAGAGAAGTCAGAATGAATGAACCTTGCTGCACGATTCTGTGTGGATTCTAGTGCTGTTGCCAGGTTAGATTGGTGTGGGTCCCACACTGAGCATGCGTATTCCAGTTTGGGTCGAATAATTGTTAAATATGCGAGTAGTTTTACTGAGGGCGGAACAAGACATAGATTACGGCGCAGATTGCATAGTACACGATTGGCATCATTGCTAATGTTGCAAATGTGCGAGGACCAACTGAGGTTATTGGACAAGTTAACGCCTAGGTACTTATATGAAGTCACAGCACATATTTCCGAACCGGCGATAATGTAATTAGCTGAAATAAATGATTGGCGACGATGGAAAGTAAGTAGCGACGTTTTTTTGACGTTGAGAGACATTAGCCAATTATTACACCAAGTTTCAATGACGTTAAGGTCGGACTGGAGAGCGCGAGAATCAGCGTCGTTAGTAATAGGGCGATAGATTACACAATCATCAGCAAATAAACCAATCTTGGAGGAGCAACCTATCGGTAAGTCGTTAATGTATATTAAGAAGAGTAGTGGCCCCAGGACTGTGCCTTGTGGCACGCCGGAGATAACGGGTGATAAGGTAGGCGAGCATTAGTTAGCGTAAACGAACTGTTGACGGTTAGTCAGAAAGTTGCGTATCCATTGGAGAACACAAGGGTTAAGATTAAGAAATGGTAGTTTTAGAAAGAGCCGTTCATAAGGAACCTTGTCGAAAGCCTTTTGGAAGTCTAGGAAGAGGGCGTCTATGGGTATGTTTTGATAAGATAGGAGCTGATGTCATTAACTAATAGAGCTAGTTGAGTCTCGCAGGACATGCCTTTCTGAAAACCATGTTGATTAGGATTAAAGAAATTAGCGGATGTTAGGAAGCTTACAATATGAGAATAAATTATATGCTCTATTAGTTTAGGACAAACACGGATGAGGGAAATTGGACAGTAATTGTGGCACGATGACGATGATCCTTTTTTTGGTACTGGAATTATCTTACCTATT